>NC_140991.1:173237070-173837070 GCF_052327205.1 Somniosus microcephalus | reverse complement strand
GGTCGCGGTGTGAGATGGTGGTCTGGGGGTGAGATGGTGGTTGGGGGAGTGAGATGTTGATCGGGGGGTGAAATGGTGGTCTGGGGGTGAGATGGTGGTCGGGGGGTGAGATGGTGGGAAGGGGAGAGCGAGATTGTGGTCGGGGAATAAGAGGGTGGCCGGGGGTTGAGATGGTGGTCGGTGGAGTGAGATGGTGGTCGGGGGGGGGAGATGTTGATCGGGGGGTGAGATGGTGGTCGGGGAGTGAGATGGTGGTCGGGGAGTGAGATGGTGGTCGGGGACTGATATGGTGGTCGGGGGGATGTATTGATTTCTTTGTGGGTTCAATGACGACACATTCATGAAAGAGAATGAATTTTTATCTAAAGTATGTTCAACTCTTGTTAACAGCATTTACAGGAGACATCAAGCTAGAAAATCATCTAGAACGAAACTGAAACTAAACTCAACTGCCTTGCTTGTCTCGGTCACATGCCCTCTGCTGGTCAGGCACAAGCAATCAATCAGGCAACTATGCCGGTAAGACATGATAATCAAACAGGCAAATAACATCACTATTTGCTGATATCATTACAGGGGAGTGAAATGGTTTTCAGGGAGGAGTGACATGGTGGCCGGGGGCGTGAGATGGTGGCTGGGGGAAGTGAGATGGTGGTCGGGGGAGTGAGATTGTGGCTGGGGTGAGTGAGATGGTGGCCAGGGGCAGTGAGATGGTCGTCGGGGAGTGAAATGGTGGTCGGGGAGTGAAATGGTGTTCAGGGGGTGAGATGGTGGTCGGGGTGTGAAATGATGGTCGGGGGAGTGAGAGTGTGGTACGGGGTGTCAGATGCTGTTAGGGGGGTGAGATGGTGGTCGGGGGGTGTGACATACTGGTCGGGGTGTGAGATGGTGGTCGGGGGAGTTAGATGATGTTAGGGGGGTGAGATGGAAGTCGGGGCGGGTGAGATGGTGGTCGGGGGTGAGATGGTGGTCGGATGGATTAAGATTGTGGTCGGAGGAGTGAGATGGATGTCGGGGGCTGAGATGGGGGGAGTGAGATGGTTGTTGGGGTGTGAGGTTGTGGTCGGGGGGTGAGATGGTGGCCGGGGAGTGAGATATTGGTCGGGGGAGTGAGATGATGGTCGGGGAGTGAGATATTGGTCGGGGGGTGTGAGGTGGTGGTTGGGGGGTGAGATGGTGGCCGGGGAGTGAGATATTGGTTGGGGGGAGTTAGATGGTGGTCGGGAGGTGAGATCGTGGTCGGGGAGTGAGATGGTTGTCAGGGGAGTGAGATGGTGGTCGGGAGTAGTGAGATGGTGGTCGGGGAGTGAGATGGTTGTCGGGTAGAGAGACATGGTGGTCGGGGGGAGTGAGATGGTGGTCGGGTGGAGTGAGATGGTGGTCGGGGGGCGTGAGATGGTGGTTGGTGGGGTGAGATGGTGGTTGGGAGAAGAGATGGTTGTCGGCGGGAGTGATTGTGGTCAGGGGGAGTTAGATGGTGGTCGGGGGGTGAGATGGTGGTCGGGAAGAAGAGATGGTGGTTGGCGGGTGTGATTGTGGTCGGGGGGTGAGATGGTGTTCGGGGGAGTGAGATGGTGGTCGGGGGAGTGAGATGGTGGTCGGGGAGTGAGAGGGTGGTCGGGGGGTGAGATGGTGGCCGGGGGGAGTGAGATGGTGGTCGGGAAGAAGAGATGGTGGTTGGCGGGTGTGATTGTGGTCGGGGGGTGAGATGGTGAGAGGGGGAGTGAGATGGTGGTCGGGAAGAAGAGATGGTGGTTGGCGGGTGTGATTGTGGTCGGGGGGTGAGATGGTGTTCGGGGGAGTGAGATGGTGGTCAGGGGGAGTGAGATGGTTGTCGGTGGGTGAGATGGTGGTCAGGGGAGTGAGATGGTAGTCGGGGGGAGTGAGATGGTTGGCGGGGGGTGAGAAGGTGGTCGGGGAAAGAAATGGTCGGGGGGTGAGATGGTGGTCAGTGGAGTGAGAAGGTGGTCGGGGGAGTGAGATGGTGGACGGGGAGTGAGATGGTGGTTGGGGGGGGTCAGATGGTATTCGGGGGAGTGAGATGGTGGACGGGGAGTGAGATGGTGGTTGGGGGGGGTCAGATGGTATTCGGGGGAGTGAGATGGTGGCCGGGGGGAGTGAGTTGGTGGCCGGGGAGAGTGAGATGGTGGTCGGGGGGGAAGAGATGGTGGTTGGCGGGTGTGATTGTGGTCGGGGGGGGTGAGATGGTGTTTGGGGGAGTGAGGTGGTGGTCAGGGGGAGTGAGATGGTGTTCGGTGTGTGAGATGGTGGTCGGGGGAGTGAGATGGTGGTCGGGGGGGAAGAGATGATGGTTGGCGGGTGTGATTGTGGTCGGGGGGGGTGAGATGGTGTTTGGGGGAGTGAGGTGGTGGTCAGGGGGAGTGAGATGGTGGTCGGTGTGTGAGATGGTGGTCGGGGGAGTGAGATGGTGGTCGGGGGGAGTAAGATGGTTGGCGGGGGGTGAGATGGTGGTCATGGGAAAGAGATGGTCGAGGGGTGAGATGGTGGTCAGGGGAGTGAGAAGGTGGTCGGGGAGTGAGATGGTGGTCGGGGAGTGAGATGGTGGCCGGGGGGGTGAGGTGGTGGTCGGGGGGAGTGAGATGGTTGGCGGGGGGTGAAATGGTGGTCGGGGGAACGTGATGGTCGGGGATGAGATGGTGGTCAATGGGGAGTGAGAATGTGGTCGGGGGGTGAGATGGTGGTCGGGGGGTGAGATGGTGGTCGAGGAGTGAGATGGTGTTCAGAGTGGTGAGATGGTTGTTGGGAGGACTGAGATGGTGGTCGGGGGGTTGTGATTGTGGTCGGGGGGAGTGAGATGGTGGTCGGGGGAGTGAGATGGTGGTTGGGAGGAGTGTAATGCTGGTCGGGGGAGTGAGATGGTGGTGGGGTGTGAATGTTGGTGGTTCGGGGAGTGAGATGCTGGTCGGGGGAGTGAGCTGGTGGTCGGGGGGTGAGATGGTGGTCAGGGGAGTGAGATGGTGGTAGGGGGTGTGTGATGGTGTTAGGGGGGTGAGATAGAGGTCGAGGGGAGTGAGATGGTGGTCAGTGGGGAGTGAAATGGTGGTCGTGGTGTGAGATGGTGGTCGGGGGGCTGAGATGGTGGTTGGGGTTGAGATGGTAGTCGGGATGGAGTGAGATGGTGGTCGGGGAGTGAGATGGTGGTCGGGGGGCTGAGATGGTAGTCGGCGGCTGTGGTGAGATGGTGGTCGGTGGGAGTGCGATTGTGGTCCCGGGTTGAGATGGTGGTGGGTGGAGTGAGACGGTGGTCGAAGGGAGTGAGATGGTTGTCGGGGGTGTGAGATGGTGGTCGTGTAATAAGATGGTGGTCGGGGTGTGAGGTGGTGGTCGGGGGGAGTGAGATGGTTGTTGGGGGATTAAGAGTTGCGGGTTAGGTTGATTGGCCATGATAAAAATTGGCCCTTAGTGTTAGGGGGGATTAAATACGTGGGGTTATGGGGTTACGGGGATAGGGCTTGGGTGGGATGGCTGTCGGTGTAGGGACCGGGTGCTAGGGTTTGGATGATCAGCCATGATCTCGTTGAATGGCGGAGCAGGCTCGAAGGGCTGAATGGCCTACTCCTGCTCCTATCTTCTATGTTTCTATGTTTCTATGAGATGGTGGTCGGGGGGAGTGAGATGGTGGTCGGGAGGGGTGAGATGGTGGGCAGGGGAGTGAGATGCTGGTCGGGGGGTGAGATGGTGGGCGGAGGCAGTGAGATGGTGGTCGGGTGAGTGAGATGGTGGTCAGGGGGAGTGAGATGGTGGTCGGTGGGTGAGATGGTGGTCAGGGGAGTGAGATGGTGGTCGGGGGGAGTGAGACGGTTGGCGGGGGGTGAGATGGTGGTCGGGGAAAGAGATGGTCGGGGGGTGAGATGGTGGTCAGTGGAGTGAAAAGGTGGTCGGGGGAGTGAGATGGTGGTCGGGGAGTGAGGTGGTGGTCGGGGGGCTTGAGATGGTATTCGGGGGGGTGAGATGGTGGCCAGGGGGAGTGAGTTGGTGGCCGGGGGGAGTGAGATGGTGGTCGGGGGGTGAGATCGTGGTCGGGGGGGTGAGATGGTGGTTGGCGGGTGTGATTGTTGTCGGGGGGGAGTGAGATGGTGGTCAGGGGGAGTGAGATGGTGGTCGGAGGGAGTGAGATGTTTGGCGGGGGGTGAGATGGTGGTCGGGGGGAGTGAGATGGTGGTCGGTGTGTGAGATGGTGGTCAGGGGAGTGAGATGGTGGTCGGGGGGAGTGAGAAGTTTGGCGGGGAGTGAGATGGTGGTCGTGGGAAAGAGATGGTCGGGGGGGTGAGATGGTGGTCAGGGGAGTGAGAAGGTGGTCGGGGAGTGAGCTGGTGGGCGGGGGGGTGAGATGGTGGTCGGGGGGAGTGAGATGGTTGGCGGGGGGTGAAATGGTGGTCGGGGGAACGTGATGGTCGGGGGGTGAGATGGTGGTCAATGGGGATTGAGAATGTGGTCGGGGGGTGAGATGGTGGTCGGGGGGTGAGATGGTGGTCGAGGAGTGAGATGGTGTTCAGAGTGGTGAGATGGTTGTTGGGAGGACTGAGATGGTGGTCGGGGGGGTGAGATGGTGGTCGGGGGGAGTGAGATGGTGGTCGGGGAGTGAGCTGGTGGGCAGGGGGTGAGATGGTGGTCGGGGGGAGTGAGATGGTTGGCGGAGGGTGAAATGGTGGTCGGGGGAACGTGATGGTCGGGGGGTGAGATGATGGTCAATGGGGAGTGAGAATGTGGTCGGGGGCTGAGAAGGTGGTCAGGGGGTGAGATGGTGGCCGAGGAGTGAGATGGTGTTCAGAGTGGTGAGATGGTTGTTGGGAGGACTGAGATGGTGGTCGGGGGAGTGAGATGGTATTTGGGGGATTGAGAGGGTGGTCGGGGGAGTGAAATGGTGGTCGGGGGTGTGAGCTGGTGGTCGCGGGGTGAGATGGTGGTCGGGGGGGTGAGCTGTTGGTCGGGGGGTGAGATGGTGGTCGGGGGGGTGAGCTGTTGGTCGGGGGGGGAGATGGTGGTCGGGGGAGTGAGATGGTGGTAGGGGGTGTGAGATGGTGTTAGGGGGGTGAGATAGAGGTCGAGGGGAGTGAGATGGTGGACAGTGGGGTGTGAAATGGTGGTCGGGGTGTGAGATGGTGGTCGGGGGGCTGAGATGGAGGTTGGGGGGTGAGATGGTAGTCGGGCTGGAGTGAGATGGTTGTCGGGGAGTGAGATGGTGGTCGGGGGGCTGAGATGGTAGTCGGGGGGTGTGGTGAGGTGGTGGTCGTGGGGAGTGCGATTGTGGTCTGGGGTTGAGATGGTGGTGGGTGGAGTGAGACGGTGGTCGAAGGGAGTGAGATGGTTGTCGGGGGTGTGAGATGGTGGTCGTGTAATAAGATGTGGGTAGGGGGTGAGATGGTGGTCGGGGAGTGAGATATTGGTTGGGGGGAGTTAGATGGTGGTCGGGGGGTGAGATCGTGGTCAGGGAGTGAGACGGTTGTCAGGGGAGTGAGATGGTGGTCGGGTAGGGAGAGATGGTGGTCGGAGGGAGTGAGCTGGTGGTCAGGAGGAGTGAGATGGTGGTCGGGGAGTGAGACGGTTGTCAGGGGAGTGAGATGGTGGTCGGGTAGGGAGAGATGGTGGTCGGGGGGAGTGAGATGGTGGTCGGGGGGCGTGGGATGGTGGTCAGTGGGGTGAGATGGTGGTCGGGAGAAGAGATGGTTGTCGGCGGGAGTAATTGTGGTCAGGGGGAGTTAGATGGTGGTCGGGGAGTGAGATGGTGGTCGGGGAGTGAGATGGTTGTCGGGTAGAGAGACATGGTGGTCGGGGGGAGTGAGATGGTGGTCGGGGGGCGTGGGATGGTGGTCAGTGGGGTGAGATGGTGGTCGGGAGAAGAGATGGTTGTCGGCGGGAGTAATTGTGGTCAGGGGGAGTTAGATGGTGGTCGGGGGGTGAGATGGTGGTCGGGAAGAAGAGATGGTGGTTGGCGGGTGTGATTGTGGTCGGGGGGTGAGATGGTGTTCGGGGGAGTGAGATGGTGGTCGGGGGAGTGAGATGGTGGTCGGGGAGTGAGAGGGTGGTCGGGGGGTGAGATGGTGGCCGGGGGGAGTGAGTTGGTGGTCGGGGGGCTTGAGATGGTGGTCGGTGGGTGAGATCGTGGTCGGGGGGATGAGAAGGTGGTTGGCGGGTGTGATTGTTGTCGGGGGGGGTGAGATGGTGTTTGGGGGAGTGAGGTGGTGGTCAGGGGGAGAGAGATGGTGGTCGGTGTGTGAGATGGTGGTCAGGGGGAGTGAGATGGTGGTCGGTGTGTGAGATGGTGGTCGGGGGAGTGAGATGGTTGGCGGGAGGTGAGATGGTGGTCGTGGGAAAGAGATGGTCGGGGAGTGAGGTGGTGGTCAGGGGAGTGAGAAGGTGGTCGAGGGGTGAGATGGTGGGCGGGGGGGTGAGATGGTGGTCGGGGGGAGTGAGATGGTTGGCAGGGGGTGAAATGGTGGTCGGGGGAACGTGATGGTCGGGGGGTGAGAGATGGTGGACGGGGGGTTGAGATGTTGGTCGGCGGGTGAGATGGTGATCGAGGGGGCTGAGATGGTGGTCGGGGTTGTGAGATGGTGGTCGGGGGGAGTGAGATGGTGGTCGGGGGAGTGAGATGGTGGTCGGGGACTGAGATGGTGGTCGGGGGAGTGAGATGGTGATCGGGGGAGTGAGATGGTGGTCGGGGACTGAGATGGTGGTCGGGGGAGTGAGATGGTGATCGGGGGAGTGAGATGGTGGACGGGGGGTGAGATGGTGGTCGGGGAGTGAGAGATGGTGGTCGGGGGTGTGAGATGGTGGTCGGGGGGGTGAGATGGTTGTCGGGGGGGTGAGATGGTGGTCGGGGGGTGAGATGGTGGTCGGGGAAGTGAGATGTTGGCCAGGGGAGTGAGATGGTGGACGGGGAGAGGCGATGGTGGTCGGGGGTTGAGATGGTGGTTGGGGGGGTGAGGTGTTAGTCGCTGGGGGGTTAGATGTTTGTCGGTGGGTGAGATGGTGGTCAGGGGGTGAGATGGTGGTCGGGGCGTGAGATGGTGGTCGGGGGGTGAGATGTTGGTCGAGGGAGTGAAATTGTGGTCAGGGGAATGAGATGGTGGTCGGGGGGTGAGATGTTAGTCGGTGGGGGGTGAAATGGTGATCGGGGGGTGAGATGGTGGTCGGGGGGTGAGATGGTGGTCGCAGGGGTGAGACGGTGGTCTGGGGAGTGAGATGGTGGTAGGGGGGCTGAGATGGTAGTCGGGGGGCGAGATGGTGGTCGAGGTGGGTGAGATGGTGGTCGGGGGTGTGAGATGGTGGTCGGGCGGGTGAGATGGTGGTCGGGGGGTGAGATGGTGGTCGGGGGATTCAGATGGTGGTCGGGGGGCTGAGATGGTGGTCGAGGGGAGTGAGATGGTGGTCAAGGGGAGTGAGATGGTGGTCGGAGAAGTGCGATGTTGGTCGGGGAAGTGCGATGTTGGTCGTGGGGGTGAGATGCTGGTCGGGGGGTGAGAGATGGTGGTCAGGGGGGTGAGATGTTGGTCGGCGGGTGAGATGGTGGTCGGGGGGTGAGAGATGGTGGTCGGGGGGGTGAAATGGTGGTCGAGGGTGCTGAGATGGTGGTCGGGAATGTGAGATGGTGGTCGGGGGGAGTGAGATGGTGGTCGGGGGAGTGAGATGGTGGTCGGGGGAGTGAGATGGTGGTCGGGGGGGTGATGGTGGTCGGGGGTGAGGTGGTGGTCGGGGGGTGCGAGATGGTGGTCGGGTGTGTGCGCTGGTGGTTGGGGGAGTGAGATGGTGGTCGGGGGAGTGAGATGGTGGTAGGGGGTGTGAGATGGTGTTAGGGGGGTGAGATGGTGTTAGGGGGGTGAGATAGAGGTCGAGGGGAGTGAGATGGTGGTCAGTGGGGAGTGAATAGGTTGTCGGGTGTGAGATGGTGGTCGGGGGGCTGAGATGGTGGTTCGGGGGTGAGATGCTGGTCAGGCGGTGAGATGGTGGTCGGAAGGAGTGAGATGGTAGTCAGGGGGTGTGGTGAGATGTGGTCGGGGGGAGTACGATTGTGGTCCGGGGTTCAGATAGTGGTGGGTGTAGTGAGAAGGTGGTCGAAGGGAGTGAAATGGTTGTCGGGGGTGTGAGATGGTGGTCGTGTAATAAGATGGTGGTCGGGGTGTGAGATGGTGGTCGGGGGGAGTGAGATGGTTGTCGGGGGAGTGAGATGGTGGTCGAGGGGGTGAGATGGTGGTTGGGGGAATGAGATGGTGGTCGGGGGGGTCAGATGGTGGTAAGGGGGGTCAGATGGTGGTAAGGGGGAGTGAAATGGTGGTCGGTGGGGTGTGAGATATTGGTCAGGGGAGTGAGATGCTGGTCGGGGGGTGAGATGGTGGTCGGAGGCAGTGAGATGATGGTCGGGGGAGTGAGATGGTGGTCAGGGTAGTGAGATGGTGGTCGCGGGGTGTGAGATGCTCGTCGGGGGAGTGATGTTGCTCAGGGGGAGTGAGATGGTGGTCAGGGAGTGAGATGGTGCTCGGGGGGGTGAGATGGTGGTCGGGGGGGATGAGATGATGGTCGGGGGGAGTGAGATGGTGGTCGAGGGAGTGAGATGTTGGTCGGGGAGGAGTTAGATGGTGTTCGGGAGGAGTGAGATGTTGGTCGAGGGGAGTGAGATGGCGGTCGGGGGGAAGAGATGGTTGTCGGTGGGTGAGATGTTGGTCGCGGTGGTGAGCTGGTGGTCTGGTGAGAGAGATGGTATTCGGGGGAGTGAGATGGTGGTCGGGGGGAGTGAGATGGTGGTCGGGGGAGTGAGATTGTGGTCAGGGGGATGAGATGGTGGTCGGGGGCGTGAGATGATGGTTGGGGTGTGAGATGGTGGTCGGGGGAGTGTGATGGTGGTAGTGGGGGTGAGATGGTGGTCGGGGAGTGAGATGGTGGTCGCGGGGAGTGAGATGGTGATAGTGGAGTGAGATGGTGGCCGGGGTGTGACATGGTGGTCGCAGGGGTGAGATGGTGGTTAGGCGGTGAGATGGTGGTCGGGAGGAGTGAGATGGTAGTCAGTGGTTGTGGTGAAATGGTGGTCGGGGGAGAGCGATTGTTGTCGGGGGGTGAGATCGTGGTCGGGGAATAAGATGGTGGTCGGGGGTCTGAGATGGTGGTCGGCGGGAGTGAGATGGTGGTCGGGATGTGTGAGATGGTGGTCGGGGGAGTGAAATGGTCGTCGGGGGAGTGAGTTGGTGGTCGGGGGAGTGAGATGGTGGTCGGTGGGTGTGATGTTGTTCGGGGGGAGTGAGATGGTGGTCGGGGGATAAGATGGTGGTCGGGGAGAGTGAGATGGTGGTCGGGAGAGTGAAATTGTGGTGTGGGGCGGTGATATGGGGGTCGTGGAGTAGTGACATGGTGGTCGGCGGGGTGAAATGGTGGTCTGGGGGAGTGAGATGGTGGTCCGTCTGAATGAGATGGTGGTCAGGGTGTGAGATGGTGGTCGGGTGGTGAGATGTTGGTCGAGGGAGTGAAATTGTGGTCAGGGGAATGAGATGGTGGTCGGGGGGTGAGATGTTAGTCAGTGGGGAGTGAAATGGTGGTCGCAGGGGTGAGGCGATGGTCTGGGGAGAGAGATGGTGGTCGGGAGAGTGAAATTGTGGTCTGGGGCGGTGATATGGGGGTCGGGGAGGAGTGACATGGTGGTCGGCGGGGTGAAATGGTGGTCTGGGGGAGTGAGATGGTGGTCCGTCTGAGTGAGATGGTGGTCGGGGTGTGAGATGGTGGTCGGGTGGTGAGGTGTTGGTCGAGGGAGTGAAATTGTGGTCAGGGGAATGAGATGGTGGACGGGGGGTGAGATGTTAGTCAGTGGGGCGTGGAATGGTGGTCGCAGGGGTGAGACGAAGGTCTGGGGAGTGAGATGGTGGTCAGGGGCTGAGATGGTGATCGGGGAAGTGAGATGGTGGTTGGCGGGAGTGAGATGGTGGTTGGGGGGATGAGATGGTGATCGGGGAAGTGAGATGGTGGTTGGCGGGAGTGAGATGGTGGTTGGGGGGATGAGATGGTAGTCGGGGGATGAGATGGTGGTCGAGTGGGGTGAGATTGTGGTCGGGGGATTGAGATGGTGATCGGCGGGAGTGAGATGGTGGTCGTGGGGTGAGATGGTTGTCGTGGGGTGAGATGGTGGTCGTGGGGTGGGATGGTGGTCGGGGATTCAGATGGTGGTCGGGGGTTTGAGATGGTGGTCGGGGCGATTATGATGGTGGTCGGGGTTGAGATGTTGGACGGGGGTGAGATGGTGGTCGGCAGGAGTGAGATGGTAGTCGGGGGGGTGAGATGGTGGTCGAGGGGAGTGAGATGTTGGTCAAGGGGAGTGAGATGGTGGTCGGGGAAGTGCGATGTTGGTCGGGGAAGTGCGATGTTGGTCGTGGGGGTGAGAAGCTGGTCGGGGGGTGAGAGATGGTGGTCAGGGGGGTGAGATGTTGGTCGGCGGGTCAGATGGTGGTCGGGGGGTGAGAGATGGTGGTCGGGGGGGTGAGATGGTGGTCGGGGGGAGTGAGATGGTGGTCGGGGGGGGAGAAGTTGGTCAGGGGTGTGAGATGCTGGTCGGGGGGTGAGATGGTGGTCGGAGGGAGTGAGATGGTGGCTGGTGGAGTGAGATGGTGGTCAGGGTAGTGAGATGGTGGTAGCGGGGAGTGAGATGGTCGTCGAGGGAGTGATGTTGCTCAGGGTGAGTGAGATGGTGGACGGGGAGTGAGATGGTGGTCGGGGGGGTGAGATGGTGTTCGGGGGGATGAGATGATGGTCGGGGGAGTGAGATGGTGGTCGAGGGAGTGAGATGTTGGTCGGGGTGGAGTTAGATGTGTTCGGGAGGAGTGAGATGTTGGTCGGGGGGAGTGAGATGGTGGTCGGGGGGAAGAGATGGTCGTCGGTGGGTGAGATGTTGGACGCGGGGGTGAGCTGGTGGTCTGGTGAGTGAGATGGTATTCGGGGGAGTGAGATGGTGGCCGGGGGGAGTGAGATGGTGGGCGGGGGAGTGAGATTGTGGTCGTGGGGTTGAGATGGTGGTCGGGGGGGTGAGATGATGGTCGGGATGTGAGATGGTGGTCGGGGCAGTGTGATGGTGGTAGGGGGGGTGAGATGGTGGTCGGGGAGTGAGATGGTGGTCGGGGGGAGTGAGATGGTGGTCGTGGAGTGAGATGGTGGTCGGGGTGTGAGATGATGGTCGCAGGGGTGAGATGGTGGTTAGGCGGTGAGATGGTGGTCGGGAGGAGTGAGATGGTAGTCGGTGGGTGTGGTGAGATTGTGGTCGGGGGTAGTGCGATTGTTGTGGGGGTGTGAGATGGTGGTCGGGGAATAAGATGGTGGTCGGGGGTGTGAGATGGTGGTCGGCGGGAGTGAGATGGTGGTCGGGGGGTGTGAGATGGTGGTCGGGGGAGACAGATGGTCGTCAAGGGAGTGAGTTGGTGGTCGGGGGAGTGAGATGGTGGTCGGAGGGTGTGAGATGGTGGTCGGGGGAGACAGATGGTCGTCGAGGGAGTGAGTTGGTGGTCGGGGGAGTGAGATGGTGGTCGGAGGGTGTGAGATGGTGGTCGGGGGAGACAGATGGTCGTCGAGGGAGTGAGTTGGTGGTCGGGGGAGTGAGATGGTGGTCGGGGTGGTGAGATGGTGGTCGAGGGGAGTGAGATGGTGGTCAAGGGGAGTGAGATGGTGGTCGGAGAAGTGCGATGTTGGTCGGGGAAGTGCGATGTTGGTCGTGGGGGTGAGATGCTGGTCGGGGGGTGAGAGATGGTGGTCAGGGGGGTGAGATGTTGGTCGGCGGGTGAGATGGTGGTCGGGGGGTGAGAGATGGTGGTCGGGGGGGTGAAATGGTGGTCGAGGGTGCTGAGATGGTGGTCGGGAATGTGAGATGGTGGTCGGGGGGAGTGAGATGGTGGTCGGGGGAGTGAGATGGTGGTCGGGGGAGTGAGATGGTGGTCGGGGGGGTGATGGTGGTCGGGGGTGAGGTGGTGGTCGGGGGGTGCGAGATGGTGGTCGGGTGTGTGCGCTGGTGGTTGGGGGAGTGAGATGGTGGTCGGGGGAGTGAGATGGTGGTAGGGGGTGTGAGATGGTGTTAGGGGGGTGAGATGGTGTTAGGGGGGTGAGATAGAGGTCGAGGGGAGTGAGATGGTGGTCAGTGGGGAGTGAATAGGTTGTCGGGTGTGAGATGGTGGTCGGGGGGCTGAGATGGTGGTTCGGGGGTGAGATGCTGGTCAGGCGGTGAGATGGTGGTCGGAAGGAGTGAGATGGTAGTCAGGGGTTGTGGTGAGATGGTGGTCGGGGGGAGTACGATTGTGGTCCGGGGTTCAGAGGGTGGTGGGTGTAGTGAGAAGGTGGTCGAAGGGAGTGAAATGGTTGTCGGGGGTGTGAGATGGTGGTCGTGTAATAAGATGGTGGTCGGGGTGTGAGATGGTGGTCGGGGGGAGTGAGATGGTTGTCGGGGGAGTGAGATGGTGGTCGAGGGGGTGAGATGGTGGTTGGGGGAATGAGATGGTGGTCGGGGGGGTCAGATGGTGGTAAGGGGGGTCAGATGGTGGTAAGGGGGAGTGAAATGGTGGTCGGTGGGGTGTGAGATATTGGTCAGGGGAGTGAGATGCTGGTCGGGGGGTGAGATGGTGGTCGGAGGCAGTGAGATGATGGTCGGGGGAGTGAGATGGTGGTCAGGGTAGTGAGATGGTGGTCGCGGGGTGTGAGATGCTCGTCGGGGGAGTGATGTTGCTCAGGGGGAGTGAGATGGTGGTCAGGGAGTGAGATGGTGCTCGGGGGGGTGAGATGGTGGTCGGGGGGGATGAGATGATGGTCGGGGGGAGTGAGATGGTGGTCGAGGGAGTGAGATGTTGGTCGGGGAGGAGTTAGATGGTGTTCGGGAGGAGTGAGATGTTGGTCGAGGGGAGTGAGATGGTGGTCGGGGGGAAGAGATGGTTGTCGGTGGGTGAGATGTTGGTCGCGGTGGTGAGCTGGTGGTCTGGTGAGAGAGATGGTATTCGGGGGAGTGAGATGGTGGTCGGGGGGAGTGAGATGGTGGTCGGGGGAGTGAGATTGTGGTCAGGGGGATGAGATGGTGGTCGGGGGCGTGAGATGATGGTTGGGGTGTGAGATGGTGGTCGGGGGAGTGTGATGGTGGTAGTGGGGGTGAGATGGTGGTCGGGGAGTGAGATGGTGGTCGCGGGGAGTGAGATGGTGATAGTGGAGTGAGATGGTGGCCGGGGTGTGACATGGTGGTCGCAGGGGTGAGATGGTGGTTAGGCGGTGAGATGGTGGTCGGGAGGAGTGAGATGGTAGTCAGTGGTTGTGGTGAAATGGTGGTCGGGGGAGAGCGATTGTTGTCGGGGGGTGAGATCGTGGTCGGGGAATAAGATGGTGGTCGGGGGTCTGAGATGGTGGTCGGCGGGAGTGAGATGGTGGTCGGGATGTGTGAGATGGTGGTCGGGGGAGTGAAATGGTCGTCGGGGGAGTGAGTTGGTGGTCGGGGGAGTGAGATGGTGGTCGGTGGGTGTGATGTTGTTCGGGGGGAGTGAGATGGTGGTCGGGGGATAAGATGGTGGTCGGGGAGAGTGAGATGGTGGTCGGGAGAGTGAAATTGTGGTGTGGGGCGGTGATATGGGGGTCGTGGAGTAGTGACATGGTGGTCGGCGGGGTGAAATGGTGGTCTGGGGGAGTGAGATGGTGGTCCGTCTGAATGAGATGGTGGTCAGGGTGTGAGATGGTGGTCGGGTGGTGAGATGTTGGTCGAGGGAGTGAAATTGTGGTCAGGGGAATGAGATGGTGGTCGGGGGGTGAGATGTTAGTCAGTGGGGAGTGAAATGGTGGTCGCAGGGGTGAGGCGATGGTCTGGGGAGAGAGATGGTGGTCGGGAGAGTGAAATTGTGGTCTGGGGCGGTGATATGGGGGTCGGGGAGGAGTGACATGGTGGTCGGCGGGGTGAAATGGTGGTCTGGGGGAGTGAGATGGTGGTCCGTCTGAGTGAGATGGTGGTCGGGGTGTGAGATGGTGGTCGGGTGGTGAGGTGTTGGTCGAGGGAGTGAAATTGTGGTCAGGGGAATGAGATGGTGGACGGGGGGTGAGATGTTAGTCAGTGGGGCGTGGAATGGTGGTCGCAGGGGTGAGACGAAGGTCTGGGGAGTGAGATGGTGGTCAGGGGCTGAGATGGTGATCGGGGAAGTGAGATGGTGGTTGGCGGGAGTGAGATGGTGGTTGGGGGGATGAGATGGTGATCGGGGAAGTGAGATGGTGGTTGGCGGGAGTGAGATGGTGGTTGGGGGGATGAGATGGTAGTCGGGGGATGAGATGGTGGTCGAGTGGGGTGAGATTGTGGTCGGGGGATTGAGATGGTGATCGGCGGGAGTGAGATGGTGGTCGTGGGGTGAGATGGTTGTCGTGGGGTGAGATGGTGGTCGTGGGGTGGGATGGTGGTCGGGGATTCAGATGGTGGTCGGGGGTTTGAGATGGTGGTCGGGGCGATTATGATGGTGGTCGGGGTTGAGATGTTGGACGGGGGTGAGATGGTGGTCGGCAGGAGTGAGATGGTAGTCGGGGGGGTGAGATGGTGGTCGAGGGGAGTGAGATGTTGGTCAAGGGGAGTGAGATGGTGGTCGGGGAAGTGCGATGTTGGTCGGGGAAGTGCGATGTTGGTCGTGGGGGTGAGAAGCTGGTCGGGGGGTGAGAGATGGTGGTCAGGGGGGTGAGATGTTGGTCGGCGGGTCAGATGGTGGTCGGGGGGTGAGAGATGGTGGTCGGGGGGGTGAGATGGTGGTCGGGGGGAGTGAGATGGTGGTCGGGGGGGGAGAAGTTGGTCAGGGGTGTGAGATGCTGGTCGGGGGGTGAGATGGTGGTCGGAGGGAGTGAGATGGTGGCTGGTGGAGTGAGATGGTGGTCAGGGTAGTGAGATGGTGGTAGCGGGGAGTGAGATGGTCGTCGAGGGAGTGATGTTGCTCAGGGTGAGTGAGATGGTGGACGGGGAGTGAGATGGTGGTCGGGGGGGTGAGATGGTGTTCGGGGGGATGAGATGATGGTCGGGGGAGTGAGATGGTGGTCGAGGGAGTGAGATGTTGGTCGGGGTGGAGTTAGATGTGTTCGGGAGGAGTGAGATGTTGGTCGGGGGGAGTGAGATGGTGGTCGGGGGGAAGAGATGGTCGTCGGTGGGTGAGATGTTGGACGCGGGGGTGAGCTGGTGGTCTGGTGAGTGAGATGGTATTCGGGGGAGTGAGATGGTGGCCGGGGGGAGTGAGATGGTGGGCGGGGGAGTGAGATTGTGGTCGTGGGGTTGAGATGGTGGTCGGGGGGGTGAGATGATGGTCGGGATGTGAGATGGTGGTCGGGGCAGTGTGATGGTGGTAGGGGGGGTGAGATGGTGGTCGGGGAGTGAGATGGTGGTCGGGGGGAGTGAGATGGTGGTCGTGGAGTGAGATGGTGGTCGGGGTGTGAGATGATGGTCGCAGGGGTGAGATGGTGGTTAGGCGGTGAGATGGTGGTCGGGAGGAGTGAGATGGTAGTCGGTGGGTGTGGTGAGATTGTGGTCGGGGGTAGTGCGATTGTTGTGGGGGTGTGAGATGGTGGTCGGGGAATAAGATGGTGGTCGGGGGTGTGAGATGGTGGTCGGCGGGAGTGAGATGGTGGTCGGGGGGTGTGAGATGGTGGTCGGGGGAGACAGATGGTCGTCAAGGGAGTGAGTTGGTGGTCGGGGGAGTGAGATGGTGGTCGGAGGGTGTGAGATGGTGGTCGGGGGAGACAGATGGTCGTCGAGGGAGTGAGTTGGTGGTCGGGGGAGTGAGATGGTGGTCGGAGGGTGTGAGATAGTGGTCGGGGGAGACAGATGGTCGTCGAGGGAGTGAGTTGGTGGTCGGGGGAGTGAGATGGTGGTCGGGGTGGTGAGATGGTGGTCGGGGGTTGAGGCGATGGTCGGCGGTGGGAGATGGTGGTCGGGGGGAAGAGATGGTATTCGGGGGAGTGAGATGGTGGCCGGGGGGAATGAGATGGTGGTCGGGGGGGTGAGATGGTGG
Source organism: Somniosus microcephalus (assembly GCF_052327205.1). Classification (NCBI taxonomy): domain Eukaryota; kingdom Metazoa; phylum Chordata; class Chondrichthyes; order Squaliformes; family Somniosidae; genus Somniosus; species Somniosus microcephalus. The sequence goes on along the minus strand of NC_140991.1, from coordinate 173,821,087 downwards.
TAAGGGGGAGTGAGATGGTGGTCGGGGGGGTGAGATGATGGTCGGGATGTGAGATGGTGGTCGGGGGAGTGTGATGGTGGTAGCGGGAGTGAGATGGTGGTCGGGGAGTGAGATGGTGGTCGGGGGGAGTGAGATGGTAGTCGGTGGGTGTGGTGAGATGGTGGTCGGAGTAGTGCGATTGTTGTCGGGGAGTGAGATGGTGGTCGGGGAATAAGATGGTGGTCGGGGGTGTGAGATGGTGGTCGGGGGAGACAGATGGTCATCGAGGGAGTGAGTTGGTGGTCGGGGGAGTGAGATGGTGGTCGGTGGTTGTGATGTTGTTCGGGGGGTGTGAGATGGTGGTCGGGGGCGTGAGATGTTGGTCGGGGGGAGTGAGATGGTGGTCGGGGGGAAGAGATGGTTGTCGGTGGGTGAGATGTTGGTCGCGGGGGTGAGCTGGTGGTCTGGTGAGTGAGATGGTATTCGGGGGAGTGAGATGGTGGTCGGGGGGAGTGAGATGGTGGTCGGGGGAGTGAGATTGTGGTCGGGGGGGTGAGATGGTGGTCGGGGGGGTGAGATGGTGGTCGGGATGTGAGATGGTGGTCGGGGCAGTGTGATGGTGGTAGGGGGGGTGAGATGGTGGTCGTGGAGTGAGATGGTGGTCGGGGGGAGTGAGATTGTGGTCGTGGAGTGAGATGGTGGTCGGGGTGTGAGATGATGGTCGCAGGGGTGAGATGGTGGTTAGGCGGTGAGATGGTGGTCGGGAGGAGTGAGATGGTGGTCGTGGAGTGAGATGGTGACCGGGGTGTGACATGGTGGTCGCAGGGGTGAGATGGTGGTCGCGGGGAGTGAGATGGTGGTCGTGGAGTGAGATGGTGGCCGGGGTGTGACATGGTGGTCGCAGGGGTGAGATGGTGGTTAGGCGGTGAGATGGTGGTCGGGAGGAGTGAGATGGTAGTCAGTGGTTGTGGTGAAATGGTGGTCGGGGGGAGTGCGATTGTTGTCGGGGGGTGAGATCGTGGTCGGGGAATAAGATGGTGGTCGGGGGGCTGAGATGGTGGTCGGCGGGAGTGAGATGGTGGTCGGGATGTGTGAGATGGTGGTCGGGGGTGTGAAATGGTCGTCGGGGGAGTAAGTTGGTGGTCGGGGGAGTGAGATGGTGGTCGGTGGGTGTGATGTTGTTCGGGGGGAGTGAGATGGTGGTCGGGGGGTGAGATGGTGGTCGGGGAGAGTGAGATGGTGGTCGGGGAGAGTGAGATGGTGGTCGGGGAGAGTGAGATGGTGGTCGGGAGAGTGAAATTGTGGTCTGGGGCGGTGATATGGGGGTCGGGGTGGAGTGACATGGTGGTCGGCGGGGTGAAATGGTGGTCTGGGGGAGTGAGATGGTGGTCCGTCTGAGTGAGATGGTGGTCGGGGTGTGAGATGGTGGTCGGGTGGTGAGATGCTGGTCGAGGGAGTGAAATTGTGGTCAGGGGAATGAGATGGTGGTCGGGGGTGAGATGTTAGTCGGTGGGGAGTGAAATGGTGGTCGCAGGGGTGAGAGGATGGTCTGGGGAGTGAGATGGTGGTCAGGGGCTGAGATGGTGATCAGGGAAGTGAGATGGTGGTTGGCGGGAGTGAGATGGTGGTTGGGGGGATGAGATGGTAGTCGGGGGATGAGATGGTGGTCGAGTGGGGTGAGATTGTGGTCGGGGGATTGAGATGGTGATCGGCGGGAGTGAGATGGTGGTCGTGGGGTGAGATGGTTGTCGTGGGGTGAGATGGTGGTCGTGGGGTGGGATGGTGGTCGGGGATTCAGATGGTGGTCGGGGGTTTGAGATGGTGGTCGGGGCGATTATGATGGTGGTCGGGGTTGAGATGTTGGACGGGGGTGAGATGGTGGTCGGCAGGAGTGAGATGGTAGTCGGGGGGGTGAGATGGTGGTCGAGGGGAGTGAGATGTTGGTCAAGGGGAGTGAGATGGTGGTCGGGGAAGTGCGATGTTGGTCGGGGAAGTGCGATGTTGGTCGTGGGGGTGAGAAGCTGGTCGGGGGGTGAGAGATGGTGGTCAGGGGGGTGAGATGTTGGTCGGCGGGTCAGATGGTGGTCGGGGGGTGAGAGATGGTGGTCGGGGGGGTGAGATGGTGGTCGGGGGGAGTGAGATGGTGGTCGGGGGGGGAGAAGTTGGTCAGGGGTGTGAGATGCTGGTCGGGGGGTGAGATGGTGGTCGGAGGGAGTGAGATGGTGGCTGGTGGAGTGAGATGGTGGTCAGGGTAGTGAGATGGTGGTAGCGGGGAGTGAGATGGTCGTCGAGGGAGTGATGTTGCTCAGGGTGAGTGAGATGGTGGACGGGGAGTGAGATGGTGGTCGGGGGGGTGAGATGGTGTTCGGGGGGATGAGATGATGGTCGGGGGAGTGAGATGGTGGTCGAGGGAGTGAGATGTTGGTCGGGGTGGAGTTAGATGTGTTCGGGAGGAGTGAGATGTTGGTCGGGGGGAGTGAGATGGTGGTCGGGGGGAAGAGATGGTCGTCGGTGGGTGAGATGTTGGACGCGGGGGTGAGCTGGTGGTCTGGTGAGTGAGATGGTATTCGGGGGAGTGAGATGGTGGCCGGGGGGAGTGAGATGGTGGGCGGGGGAGTGAGATTGTGGTCGTGGGGTTGAGATGGTGGTCGGGGGGGTGAGATGATGGTCGGGATGTGAGATGGTGGTCGGGGCAGTGTGATGGTGGTAGGGGGGGTGAGATGGTGGTCGGGGAGTGAGATGGTGGTCGGGGGGAGTGAGATGGTGGTCGTGGAGTGAGATGGTGGTCGGGGTGTGAGATGATGGTCGCAGGGGTGAGATGGTGGTTAGGCGGTGAGATGGTGGTCGGGAGGAGTGAGATGGTAGTCGGTGGGTGTGGTGAGATTGTGGTCGGGGGTAGTGCGATTGTTGTGGGGGTGTGAGATGGTGGTCGGGGAATAAGATGGTGGTCGGGGGTGTGAGATGGTGGTCGGCGGGAGTGAGATGGTGGTCGGGGGGTGTGAGATGGTGGTCGGGGGAGACAGATGGTCGTCAAGGGAGTGAGTTGGTGGTCGGGGGAGTGAGATGGTGGTCGGAGGGTGTGAGATGGTGGTCGGGGGAGACAGATGGTCGTCGAGGGAGTGAGTTGGTGGTCGGGGGAGTGAGATGGTGGTCGGAGGGTGTGAGATAGTGGTCGGGGGAGACAGATGGTCGTCGAGGGAGTGAGTTGGTGGTCGGGGGAGTGAGATGGTGGTCGGGGTGGTGAGATGGTGGTCGGGGGTTGAGGCGATGGTCGGCGGTGGGAGATGGTGGTCGGGGGGAAGAGATGGTATTCGGGGGAGTGAGATGGTGGCCGGGGGGAATGAGATGGTGGTCGGGGGGGTGAGATGGTGGTAAGGGGGAGTGAGATGGTGGTCGGGGGGGTGAGATGATGGTCGGGATGTGAGATGGTGGTCGGGGGAGTGTGATGGTGGTAGCGGGAGTGAGATGGTGGTCGGGGAGTGAGATGGTGGTCGGGGGGAGTGAGATGGTAGTCGGTGGGTGTGGTGAGATGGTGGTCGGAGTAGTGCGATTGTTGTCGGGGAGTGAGATGGTGGTCGGGGAATAAGATGGTGGTCGGGGGTGTGAGATGGTGGTCGGGGGAGACAGATGGTCATCGAGGGAGTGAGTTGGTGGTCGGGGGAGTGAGATGGTGGTCGGTGGTTGTGATGTTGTTCGGGGGGTGTGAGATGGTGGTCGGGGGCGTGAGATGTTGGTCGGGGGGAGTGAGATGGTGGTCGGGGGGAAGAGATGGTTGTCGGTGGGTGAGATGTTGGTCGCGGGGGTGAGCTGGTGGTCTGGTGAGTGAGATGGTATTCGGGGGAGTGAGATGGTGGTCGGGGGGAGTGAGATGGTGGTCGGGGGAGTGAGATTGTGGTCGGGGGGGTGAGATGGTGGTCGGGGGGGTGAGATGGTGGTCGGGATGTGAGATGGTGGTCGGGGCAGTGTGATGGTGGTAGGGGGGGTGAGATGGTGGTCGTGGAGTGAGATGGTGGTCGGGGGGAGTGAGATTGTGGTCGTGGAGTGAGATGGTGGTCGGGGTGTGAGATGATGGTCGCAGGGGTGAGATGGTGGTTAGGCGGTGAGATGGTGGTCGGGAGGAGTGAGATGGTGGTCGTGGAGTGAGATGGTGACCGGGGTGTGACATGGTGGTCGCAGGGGTGAGATGGTGGTCGCGGGGAGTGAGATGGTGGTCGTGGAGTGAGATGGTGGCCGGGGTGTGACATGGTGGTCGCAGGGGTGAGATGGTGGTTAGGCGGTGAGATGGTGGTCGGGAGGAGTGAGATGGTAGTCAGTGGTTGTGGTGAAATGGTGGTCGGGGGGAGTGCGATTGTTGTCGGGGGGTGAGATCGTGGTCGGGGAATAAGATGGTGGTCGGGGGGCTGAGATGGTGGTCGGCGGGAGTGAGATGGTGGTCGGGATGTGTGAGATGGTGGTCGGGGGTGTGAAATGGTCGTCGGGGGAGTAAGTTGGTGGTCGGGGGAGTGAGATGGTGGTCGGTGGGTGTGATGTTGTTCGGGGGGAGTGAGATGGTGGTCGGGGGGTGAGATGGTGGTCGGGGAGAGTGAGATGGTGGTCGGGGAGAGTGAGATGGTGGTCGGGGAGAGTGAGATGGTGGTCGGGAGAGTGAAATTGTGGTCTGGGGCGGTGATATGGGGGTCGGGGTGGAGTGACATGGTGGTCGGCGGGGTGAAATGGTGGTCTGGGGGAGTGAGATGGTGGTCCGTCTGAGTGAGATGGTGGTCGGGGTGTGAGATGGTGGTCGGGTGGTGAGATGCTGGTCGAGGGAGTGAAATTGTGGTCAGGGGAATGAGATGGTGGTCGGGGGTGAGATGTTAGTCGGTGGGGAGTGAAATGGTGGTCGCAGGGGTGAGAGGATGGTCTGGGGAGTGAGATGGTGGTCAGGGGCTGAGATGGTGATCAGGGAAGTGAGATGGTGGTTGGCGGGAGTGAGATGGTGGTTGGGGGGATGAGATGGTAGTCGGGGGATGAGATGGTGGTCGAGTGGGGTGAGATGGTGGTCGGGGGAGTGAGATGGTGGTCGGGGGGGTGAGATGGTGGTCGGGGGGTGAGATGGTGGTCGAGGGGGGTGAGATGGTGGTCGGGGGGTGTGAGATGGTGGTCGGGGGAGTGGGATTGTGGTCGGGGGATTGAGATGGTGATCGGCGGGAGTGAGATGCTGGTCGTGGGGTGAGATGGTTGTCGTGGGGTGAGATGGTGGTCGTGGGGTGGGATGGTGGTCGGGGGATTCAGATGGTGGTCGGGGGGATTGAGATGGTGGTCGGGGCGATTATGATGGTGGTCGGGGTTGAGATGTTGGACGGGGGTGAGATGGTGGTCGGCAGGAGTGAGATGGTAGTCGGGGGGGTGAGATGGTGGTCGAGGGGAGTGAGATGGTGGTCAAGGGGAGTGAGATGGTGGTCGGGGAAGTGCGATGTTGGTCGGGGAAGTGCGATGTTGGTCGTGGGGGTGAGTTGCTGGTCGGGGGGTGAGAGATGGTGGTCAGGGGGGTGAGATGTTGGTCGGCGGGTCAGATGGTGGTCGGGGGGTGAGAGATGGTGGTCGGGGGGTTGAGATGGTGGTCGAGGGGGCTGAGATGGTTGTCGGAGGTGTGAGATGGTGGTCGGGGGGAGTGAGATGGTGGTCGGGGGAGTGAGATGGTGGTCGGGGAAGTGAGATGGTGGTCGGGGGAGTGAGATGGTGGTCGGGGGAGTGAGATGGTGATCAGGGGAGTGAGATGGTGGTCGGGGGGTGAGATGGTGGTCGGGGGGAGGAGATGGTGGTTCGGGGGTGTGCGATGGTGGTTGCGGGAGTGAGATGGTGGTCGGGGGGTGTGCGCTGGTGGTTGGGGGAGTGAGGTGGTGGTCGGGGGAATGAGATGGTGGTAAGGGGTGTGAGATGCTGTTAGGTGGGTGAGATAGAGGTCGAGGGAAGTGAGATGGTGGTCAGTGGGGAGTGAATAGGTGGTCGGGGTGTGAGATGGTGGTCGGGGGGCTGAGATGATGGTTGCGGGGTGAGATGGTGGTCAGGCGGTGAGATGGTGGTCAGGCGGTGAGATGGTGGTCGGAAGGAGTGAGATGGTAGTCGGGATGGAGTGAGATGGTGGTCGGGGAGTGAGATGGTGGTCGGGGGGCTGAGATGGTAGTCGGGGGGTGTGGTGAGATGGTGGACGGTGGGAGTGCGATTGTGGTCCGGTGTTGAGATGGTGGTGGGTGGAGTGAGACGGTGGTCGAAGGGAGTGAGATGGTTGTCGGGGGTGTGAGATGGTCGTCGTGTAATAAGATGGTGGTCGAGGTGTGAGATGGTGGTCGGGGTTGTGAGATGGTTGTTGGCGGAGTGAGATGGTGGTCGGGGGGGTGAGATGGTGGTCGGGGGGAATAAGAGGGTGGTCGGGGGGAATAAGAGGGTGGTCGGGGGGGTGAGATGGTGGTCGGGGGGGTGAGATGGTGGTCGGGGGGGGAGAAGTTGGTCAGGGGTGTGAGATGCTGGTCGGGGGGTGAGATGGTGGTCGGAGGGAGTGAGATGGTGGTCGGAGGAGTGAGATGGTGGTCAGGGTAGTGAAATGGTGGTAGCGGGGAGTGAGATGGTCGTCGAGGGAGTGATGTTGCTCAGGGGGAGTGAGATGTTGGTCGGGGAGTGAGATGGTGGTCGGGGGGGTGAGATGGTGGTTGGGGGGATGAGATGATGGTCGGGGGGCGTGAGATGGTGGTCGGGGGGAGTGAGATGGTGGTCGGGGGAGTGAGATGTTGGTCGGGGTGGAGTTAGATGTGTTCGGGAGGAGTGAGATGTTGGTCGGGGGGAGTGAGATGGTGGTCGGGGGGAAGAGATGGTTGTCGGTGGGTGAGATGTTGGTCGCGGGGGTGAGCTGGTGGTCTGGTGAGTGAGAGGGTATTCGGGGGAGTGAGATGGCGGACGGGGGGAGTGAGATGGTGGGCCGAGGAGTGGGATTGTGGTCGGGGGGGTGAGATGGTGGTCGGGGGGGTGAGATGATTGTCGGGATGTGAGATGGTGGTCGGGGGTGTGTGATGGTGGTAGGGGGGAGTGAGATGGTGGTCGGGGAGTGAGATGGTGGTCGGGGGGAGTGAGATGATGGTCGCAGGGGTGAGATGGTGGTTAGGCGGTGAGATGGTTGTCGGGAGGAGTGAGATGGTAGTCGGTGGGTGTGGTGAGTTGGTGGTCGGGGGTAGTGCGATTGTTGTCGGGGAGTGAGATGGTGGTCGGGGAATAAGATGGTGGTCGGGGGTGTGAGATGGTGGTCGGCGGGAGTGAGATGGTGGTCGGGGGAGACAGGTGGTCGTCAAGTGAGTGAGTTGGTGGTCGGGGGAGTGAGATGGTGGTCGGTGGGTGTGGTGTTGTTCGGGGGGTGTGAGATGGTGGTCGGGGGGCGAGATGGTGGTCGGGGGGAGTGAGCTGGTGGTCGGGAGAGTGAAATGGTGGTCTGGGGGGGTGATATGAGGGTCGGGGGGGAGTGACATGGCGGTCGGCGGGTTGAAATGGTGGTCTGGGGGAGTGAGATGGTGGTCCATCTGAGTGAGATGGTGGTCGAGGGGGCTGAGATGATTGTCGGGGGTGTGAGATGGTGGTCGGGGGGCGTGAGATGGTGGTCGGGGGAGTGAGATGGTGGTCGGGGGAGTGAGATGGTGGTCGGGGGAGTGAGATGGTGGTCGGGGGAGTGAGATGGTGGTCGGGGGGGTGAGATGGTGGTAAGGGGGAGTGAGATGGTGGTCGGGGGGGTGTGATGTTGGTCAGGGGAGTGAGATGCTGGTCGGGGGGTGAGATGTTGGTCGGAGGCAGTGAGATGGTGGTCGGGGAAGTGCGATGTTGGTCGGGGAAGTGCGATGTTGGTCGTGGGGGAGAGATGCTGGTTGGGGGGTGAGAGATGGTGGTCAGGGGGGTGAGATGTTGGTCGGCGGGTCAGATGGTGGTCGGGGGGTGAGAGATGGTGGTCGGGGGGGTGAAATGGTGGTCGAGGAGGCTGAGATGATTGTCGGGAGTGTGAGATGGAGGTCGGAGGGAGTGAGATGGTGGTCGGGGGAGTGAGATGGTGGTCGGGGAATAAGATGGTGGTCGGGGGGCTGAGATGGTGGTCGGCGGGAGTGAGATGGTGGTCGGGATGTGTGAGATGGTGGTCGGGGGTGTGAAATGGTCGTCGGGGGTGTGAGTTGGTGGTCGGGGGAGTGAGATGGTGGTCGATGGGTGTGATGTTGTTCGGGGGGAGTGAGATGGTGGTCGGGGGAGTGAGATGGTGGTCGGGGGAATGAGATGGTGATCAGGGGAGTGAGATGGTGGTCGGGGGGGGTGAGATGGTGGTCGGGGGTGAGATGGTGGTTGGGGGTGTGAGAGATGGTGGTCGGGGTGTGAGATGGTGGTCGGGGGGGGTTAGATGGTGGTTCGGGGGTGTGCGATGGTGGTCGGGGGGGTGAGATGATGGTCAGGGGGAGTGAGATGGTGGTCGGGGGAGTGAGATGTTGGTCGGAGCGAAGTTAGATGGTGTTCGGGAGCAGTGAGATGTTGGTCGGGGGGAGTGAGATGGTGGACGGGGGGAAGAGATGGTTGTCGGTGGGTGAGATGTTGGTCGCGGGGTTGAGCTGATGGTCTGGTGAGTGAGATGGTATTCGGGGGAGTGAGATGGTGGTCGGGGGGAGTGAGATGGTGGTCGGGGGAGTGAGATTGTGGTCGGGGGGGTGAGATGGTGGTCGGGGGGGTGAGATGACGGTCGGGATGTGAGATGGTGGTAGGGGGGAAAAACCCAAAGCAAACTCAATTGCTACTTGGCCCTAAACAGACAATACAATATAGCTGATTACCTGACCATGGTAAAGGACAGCAAACTGAGAAAAATCCTGACAATGTACAGACTTAGTGAACATAGCCTGGCGATCGAAAAAGGTAGACACAGGCAGACCCGGCTACCAAGAGAGGACAGGATATGCTCTCACTGCAGTCAGGGAATGGTGGAGACATAGATGCACTTCCTCAAAGCTTGTAGAAAATAGCAGGGCATAAGGGAGAATTTCTACCCAAAATTTACAAAAATATGCCCGGAATTCAGAAAATTGAATGACGACCAAAAACTCCCATACCTACTAGGGGATGAGAGAAGTTGCATAACACTAGTGGCACACTATGTTACAGCTTGCCATAAACAGAGGGACAACCACTAAAGATAAGATAAGAGTATCTATAAATTATATGAAAGTATATTTATACACTCAGGGATACATCTGTTTATACACTGTATGGATAGATCGGTATTTTTGTGAACAAACATGAATGTTTTCCGATGCTTTGGCAACATAAGATGCAACTTGTCATGCCAATAAAGCGATTTGAATTGAATTGAATTGAATTGAATTGAGATGGTGGTCGTGGAGTGAGATGGTGGTCGGGGGGAGTGAGATGGTGGTCGTGCAGTGAGATGGTGGTCGGGGTGTGAGATGATGGTCGCAGGGGTGAGATGGTGGTTAGGTGGTGAGATGGTGGTCGGGAGGAGTGAGATGGTAGTCGGTGTGTGTGGTGAGATGGTGGTCGGGGGGGAGTGCGATTGTTGTCGGGGAGTGAGATGGTGGTCGAGGAATAGCATGGTGGTCGGGGTGGGTGAGATGGTGGTCGGCGGGAGTGAGATGGTGGTCGGGGGGGTGAGATGGTGGTAAGGGGGCGTGAGATGGTGGTCGGGGGGGTGAAATGTTGGTCAGGGTAGTGAGATGCTTGTCGGGGGGTGAGATGGTGGAAAGGGGGAGTGAGATGGTGGTCAGGGGGGGTGAGATGTTGGTCAGGGGAGTGAGATGCTGGTCGGGGGGAAGAGATGGGTGTTCGGGGGAGTGAGATGGTGGCCGGGGGGAATGAGATGGTGGTCGGGGGGGTGAGATGGTGGTAAGGGGGAGTGAGATGGTGGTAGGGGGAGTGAGATGGTGGTCAGGGTAGTGAGATGGTGGTCGTGGGGAGTGAGATGGTCATAGCGGGTGTGATGTTGCTCAGGGGGAGTGAGATGGTGGTCGGGGAGTGAGATGGTGGTCGGGGAGATGAGCTGATGGTCGGGGGGAGTAGATGGTGGTCGGGGGAGTGAGATATTGATCGGGGAGGAGTTAGATGGTGTTCGGGAGGAGTGAGATGTTGGTCGGGGGGAGTGAGCGAGATGGTATTCGGGGGAGTGAGATGGTGGTCGGGCGAGTGAGATTGTGGTCGGGGGGGTGAGATGGTGGTCGGGGGGGTGAGATGATGGTCGGGGAGTGAGATAGTGGTCGGGGGGAGCGAGATGGTTGTCGTGGAGTGAGATGGTGGTCGGGGTGTGAGATGGTGGTCGCAGGGGTGAGATGGTGGTTAGGCGGTGAGATGGTGGTCGGGGGGTGAGAGATGGTGGTCGGGGGGTTGAGATGGTGATCGAGGGGGCTGAGATGGTGGTCGGGGTTGTGAGATGGTGGTCGGGGGGAGTGTGATGGTGGTCGGAGGAGTGAGATGGTGGTCGGGGGAGTGAGAAGGTGGTCGGGGGGTGAGAGATGGTGGTCGGGTGGTGAGATGGTGGTTGAGGGGGCTGAGATGGTGGTCGGGGGTGTGAGATGGTGGTCGGGGGGAGTGAGATGGTGGTCGGGGGAGTGAGATGGTGGTCGGGGGAGTGAGATGGTGGTCGGGGGGTGAGAGATGGTGGCCGGGTGGTGAAATGGTGGTTGAGGGGGCTGAGATGGTGGTCGGGGGTGTGAGAAGGTGGTCGGGGGGAGTGAGAAGGTGGTCGTGGGAGTGAGATGGTGGTCGGGGGAGTGAGATGGTGGTCGAGGACTGAGATGGTGGTCGGGGGAGTGAGATGGTGATCGGGGGAGTGAGACGGTGGTTGGGGGGTGAGATGGTGGTCGGGGAGTGAGTGATGATGGTCAGGGAGGTTAGATGTTGGTCGGCGGGTGATATGTTGGTCGGGGGGTGAGAGATGGTGGTCGGGGGTGTGAGATGGTGGTCGGGGGGGTGAGATGGTGGTCGGGGGGCTGAGATGGTGGTCGGGGGGTGAGATGGTGGTCAGGGAAGTGAGGTGTTGGCCAGGGGAGTGAGATGGTGGACGGGGGGATTATGATGGTGGTCGGGGGTGAGATGTTGGTCGGGGAAGTGCGATGTTGGTCGGGGAAGTGCGATGTTGGTCGGGGGGGTGAGATGCTGGTCGGGGGGTGAGAGATGGTGGTCAGGGGGGTGAGATGTTGGTCGGCGGGGTGAGATGGTGGTCGGGGGGGTGAGAGATGGTGGTCGGGGGGGTGAGATGGTGGTCGAGGGGGCTGAGATGGTGGTTCGGGGGGTGTGAGATGGTGGTCGGGGGGAGTGAGATGATGGTCGGAGGAGTGAGATGATGGGTCGGGGGAGTGAGATGGTGATCGGGGGAGTGAGATGATGGTCGGGGGAGTGAGATTGTGGTCGGGGGAGTGAGATGGTGATCAGGGGAGTGACATGGTGATCGGGGGGTGAGATGGTGGTCAGGGGTGAGATGGTGGTCGGGTGTGGGAGATGGTGGTCGGGGGAGTGAGATGGTGGTTCGGGGGTGTGCGATGGTGGTTGCGGGAGTGAGATGGTGGTCGGGGGGTGTGCGCTGGTGGTCGGGGGAGTGAGATGGTGGTCGGTGGGTGTGAGATGGTGTTAGTGGGGTGAGATAGAGGTCGACGGGAGTGAGATGGTGGTCAGTGGGGAGTGAATAGGTGGTCGGGGAGTGAGATGGTGGTCGGGGGGCTGAGATGGTAGTCGGGGGGTGTGGTGAGATGGTGGTCGTGGGGAGTGCGATTGTGGTCCGGGGTTGAGATGGTGGTGGGTGGAGTGAGAAGGTGGTCGAAGGGAGTGAAATGGTTGTCGGGGGGTGTGAGATGGCGGTCGTGTAATAAGATGGTGGTCGGGGTGAGAGATGGTGGTCGGGGGGAGTGAGATGGTTGTAAGGGGGAGTGAGATGGTGGTCGGGGGGGGGTGAGATGTTGGTCAGGGGAGTGAGATGCTGGTTGGGAGGTGAGATGGTGGTCGGAGGCAGTGAGATGGTGTGGTCGGGGGGAGTGAGATGGTGGTCAGGGTAGTGAGATGGTGGTCGGGGAGTGAGATGGTGGTCGGGGGGGGTGAGATGGTGGTTGGGGGGATGTGATGATGGTCGGGGGGAGTGAGATGGTGGTCGGGGGAGTGAGATGTTGGTCGGGGAGAAGTTAGATGTGTGTTCGTGGAGGAGTGAGATGTTGGTCGGGGGGGAGTGAGATGGTGGTCGGGGGGAAGAGATGGTTGTCGGTGGGTGAGATGTTGGTCACGGGGGTGAGCTGGTGGTCTGGTGAGTGAGATGGTATTCGGGGGCGTGAGATGGTGGTCGGGGGTAGTGAGATGGTGGTCAGGGGGGTGAGATGATGGTCAGGGTGTGAGATGGTGGTCGGGGGAGTGTGAAGGTGGTAGGGGGGTGCGATGGTGGTCGGGGAGTGAGATGGTGGTCGGGGGGGAGTGAGATGGTGGTCGTGGAGTGAGATGGTGGTCGGGGTGTGAGATGGTGGTCGTGGAGTGAGATGGTGGTCGGGGTGTGAGATGGTGGTCACAGGGGTGAGCTGGTGGTTAGACGGTGCGATGGTGGTCGGGAGGAGTGAGATGGTAGTCGGTGGGTGTGGTGAGATGGAGTTGATAATGTGGTGGTCGGGGGTAGTGCGATTGTTGTCGGGGGGTGAGATGGTGGTCGGGGAATAAGATCGTGGTCGGGGGGGTGAGATGGTGGTCGGCGGGAGTGAGATGGTGGTTCGGGGATGTGAGATGGTGGTCGTGGGAGTGCGATGGTCGTCGGGAGAGTGAGTTGGTGGTCGGGGGAGTGAGATGGTGGTCGGTGGGTGTGATGTTGTTCGGGGGGAGTGAGATGGTGGTCGGGAGAGTGAAATGGTGGTCTGAGTCGGTGATATGGGGGTCGGGGAGTAGTGACATGGTGGTCGGCGGGGTGAAATGGTCGTCTGGGGGAGTGAGATGGTGGTCCGTCTGAGTGAGATGGTGGTCGGGGTGTGAGATGGTGGTCGGGGGGTGAGATGTTGTTCAAGGAAGTGATGTTGTGGTCAGTGGAATGAGATGGTGGTCGGGGGGTGAGATGTTAGTCAGTGGGGGGTGAAATGGTGGTCGGGGGGGTGAGATGGTGGTCGGGGGGTGAGATGGTGGTCGCAGGGGTGAGACGATGATCAGGGGAGTGAGATGGTGGTCAGGGGCTGAGATGGTGATCGGGGAAGTGAGATGGTGGTCGGCGGGAGTGAGCTGGTGGTTTGGGGGGCTGAGATGGTGGTCGAGGGGGGTGAGATGGTGGTCGGGGGTGTGAGATGGTGGTCGGGGTGATTATGATGGTGGTCGGGGGGTGAGATGTTGGACGGGGGTCAGATGGTGGTCGGCTGGGAGCGAGATGGTTGTCGGGGAAGTGCGATGTTGGTCGTGGGGGTGAGATGCTGGTCGGGAGGTGAGAGATGGTGGTCAGGGGGATGAGATGCTGGTCGGCGGCTGAGATGGTGGACGGGGGGGTGAGAGATGTTGGTCGGAGGGGTGAGATGGTGGTCGAGGGGGCTGAGATGGTTGTCGGGTGTGTGAGATGGTGTTCGGGGGGAGTGAGATGGTGGTCGGGGGAGTGAGATGTTGGTCGGGGGAGTGAGATGGTGGTCGGGGGAGTGAGATTGTGTGGTCGGGAGTGAGATGGTGGTCGGGGGGGTGTGCGCTGGTTGTTGGGGGAGTGAGATGGTGGTCGGGGGAGTGAGATGGTGGTAAGGGGTGTGAGATGGTGTTAGGGGGGGTGAGATAGAGGTCGAGGGAAGTGAGATGGTGGTCGTGTGGGGAGTGAAATGGTGGTCGGGGTGTGAGATGGTGGTCGGGGGGGCTGAGATGGTGGTTGGGGGGCTGAGCTGGTGGTTGGGGGGTGAGATAGTGGTCAGGCGGTGAGATGGTGGCCGGAAGGAGTGACATGGTAGTCGGGATGGAGTGCGATGGTTGTCGGGGGTGTGAGATGGTGGTCGTGTAATAAGATGGTGGTCGAGGTGTGAGATGGTGGTCGGGGGGAGTGAGATGGTTGTTGGGGGAGTGAGATGGTGGTCGGGGGCGTGAGATGGTGGTCGGGGGGAATGAGAGGGTAGTCGGGGGGGTGAGATGGTGGTCGGGGGGAGTGAGATGGTGGTCGGGGGTGTTTGAGAAGTTGATCAAGGGAGTGAGATGCTGTTCGGGTGTTGAGATGTTGGTCGGAAGGGAGTGAGATGGTGTTCGGGGGAGTGAGATGGTGGTCGCGGGGAGTGAGATGGTCGTCAAGGGAGTGATGTTGCTCAGGGGGAGTGAGATGTTGGTCGGGGAGTGAAATGGTGGTCGGGGGGGTGAGATGGTGGTCGGGGGGATGAGATGATGTCGGGGGGGAGTGAGATGGTGGTCAGTGGGGAGTGAATAGGTGGTCGGGGGTGTGAGATGGTGGCTCGGGGGGCTGAGATGGTTGTTGGGGGGTGAGATGGTGGTCAGGCGGTGAGATGGTGGTCGGAAGGAGTGAGATGGTTGTCGGGATGGAGTGAGATGGTGGTCGGGGAGTGAGATGGTGGTCGGGGGGCTGAGATGGTAGTCGGGGGGTGTGGTGAGATGGTGGTCGTGGGCGAGTGCGGTTGTGGTCCGGGGTTGAGATGGTGGTGGGTGGAGTGAGACGGTGGTCGAAGGGAGTGAAATGGTTGTCGGGGGGTGTGAGATGGCGGTCGTGTAATAAGATGGTGGTCGGGGTGTGAGATGGTGGTCGGGGGTAATGAGATGGTGGTCGGGGGTGTGTGAGATGGTTGTAAGGTGGGGAAGTGAGATGGTGGTCGGGGGGGTGAGATGTTGGTCAGGGGAGTGAGATGCTGGTCGGGGGGTGAGATGGTGGTCGGAGGCAGTGAGATGGTGGTCAGGGGAGTGAGATGGTGGTCAGGGTAGTGAGATGGTGGTCGGGGAGTGAGATGGTGGTCGGGGGGTGTGAGATGGCGGTCGGGGGGATGAGATGATGGTCGGGGGGAGTGAGAAGGTGGTCGGGGGAGTGAGATGTTGGTCGGGGAGGAGTTAGATGGTGTTCGGGAGGAGTGAGATGTTGGTCAGGGGGAGTGAGATGGTGGTCGGGGGGAAGAGATGGTTGTCGGTGGGTGAGATGTTGGTCACGGGGGTGAGCTGGTGGTCTGGTGATTGAGATGGTATTCGGGGGCCTGAGATGGTGGTCGGGGGGAGTGAGATGGTGGTCGGGGGAGTGAGATTGTAGTCAGGGGGATGAGATGGTGGTCGGGGGGGTGAGATGATGGTCAGGGTGTGAGATGGTGGTCGGGGGAGTGTGAAGGTGGTAGGGGGGTGAGATGGTGGTCGGGGAGTGAGATGGTGGTCGGGGGGAGTGAGATGGTGGTCGTGGAGTGAGATGGTGGTCGGGGTGTGAGATGGTGGTCGCAGCGGTCAGATGGTTAGGCGGTGAGATGGTGGTCGGGAGGAGTGAGATGGTAGTCGGTGGGTGTGGTGAGATGGTGGTCGGGGGGAGTGCGATTGTTGTCGGGGGGTGAGATGGTGGTCGGGGAATAAGATCGTGGTCGGGGGGGTGAGATGGTGGTCGGCGGGAGTGAGATGGTGGTCGGGGATGTGAGATGGTGGTCGGGGGAGTGAGATGGTCGTCGGGAGAGTGAGTTGGTGGTCGGGGGAGTGAGATGGTGGTCGGTGGGTGTGATGTTGTTCGGGGGGAGTGAAATGGTGGTCAGGGGGTGAGATGGTGGTCGGGGGGAGTGAGATGGTGGTCGGGAGAGTGAAATGGTGGTCTGGGGCGGTGATATGGTGGTTGGGGAGTAGTGACATGGTGGTCGGCGGGGTGAAATGGTGGTCTGGGGGAGTGAGATGGTGGTCCGTCTGAATGAGATGGTTGTCGGGGTGTGAGATGGTGGTCGGGGGGTGAGATGTTAGTCGGTGGGGGGTGAAATGGTGGTCGGGGGGTGAGATGGTGGTCGGGGGGTGAGATGGTGGTCGCAGGGGTGAGACGATGATCTGGGGAGTGAAATGGTGGTCAGGGGCTGAGATGGTGGTCGGGGGGTGAGACGGTGGTCGGGGGGTGAGATGATGGTCGCAGGGGTGAGACGATGATCTGGGGAGTGAGCTGGTGGTTGGGGGGCTGAGATGGTAGTCGGGGGGTGAGATGGTGGTCGAGGGGGGTGAGATGGTGGTCGGGGGTGTGAGATGGTGGTCGGGGTGATTATGATGGTGGTCGGGGGTGAGATGTTGGACGGGGGTGAGATGGTGGTCGGCGGGAGTGAGATGGTAGTCGAGGGTTGAGATGGTGGTCGAGGGGAGTGCGATGTTGGTCGGGGAAGTGCGATGTTGGTCGTGGGGGTGAGATGCTGGTCGGGAGGTGAGAGATGGTGGTCAGGGGGGTGAGATGTTGGTCGGCGGGTGAGATGGTGGACGGGGGGTGAGAGATGTTGGTCGGAGGGGTGAGATGGTGGTCGAGGGGGCTGAGATGGTTGTCGGGGGTGTGAGATGGTGTTCGGGGGGAGTGAGATGGTGGTCGGGGGAGTGAGATGTTGGTCGGGGGAGTGAGATGGTGGTCGGGGGAGTGAGATGGTGGTCGGGGGAGTGAGATTGTGGTCGGGGGTGTGATGGTGGTTGGGGGGGTGCGAGCTGGTGGACGGGGGAGTGAGATTGTGGTTGTGGGAGTGAGATGGTGGTCGGGGGGTGTGCGCTGGTTGTTGGGGGAGTGAGATGGTGGTCGGGGGAGTGAGATGGTGGTCGGTGGGGAGTGAAATGGTGGTCGGGGTGTGAGATGGTGGTCGGGGGGCTGAGATGGTGGTTGGGGGGTGAGATGGTGGTCAGGCGGTGAGATGGTGGTCGGAAGGAGTGACATGGTAGTCGGGATGGAGTGAGCTGGTGGTCGGGGAGTGAGATGGTGGTCGGGGGGCTGAGATGGTAGTGGGGGGGTGTGGTGAGATGGTGGTCGGGGGGAGTACGATTGTGGTCCGGTGTTGAGATGGTTGTGGGTGGAGTGAGACGGTGGTCGAAGGGAGTGAGATTGTTGTCGGGGGTGTGAGATGGTGGTCGTGTAATAAGATGGTGGTCGAGGTGTGAGATGGTGGTCGGGGGGAGTGAGATGGTTGTTGGGGGAGTGAGATGGTGGTCGGGGGCGTGAGATGGTGGTCGGGGGGAATGAGAGAGTAGTCGGGGGGGTGAGATGGTGGTCGGGGGGAGTGAGATGGTGGTCGGGGGCGTTGAGAAGTTGATCAAGGGAGTGAGATGCTGTTCGGGTGTTGAGATGTTGGTCGGAGGGAGTGAGATGGTGTTCGGGGGAGTGAGATGGTGGTCAGGGTAGTGAGATGGTGGTCGCGGGGAGTGAGATGGTCGTCGAGGGAGTGATGTTGCTCAGGGGGAGTGAGATGGTGGTCGGGGAGTGAAATGGTGGTCGGGGGGGTGAGATGGTGGTCGGGGGGATGAGATGATGGTCGGGGGAGTGAGATGGTGGTCGGGGGGAAGAGATGGTTGACGATGGGTGAGATGTTGGGCACGGGGGTGAGCTGGTGGTCTGGTGAGTGAGATGGTATTCGGGGGAGTGAGACGGTGGTCGGGGGGAGTGAGATGGTGGTCGGGGGAGTGAGATTGTGGTCGGGGGGTTGAGATGGTGGTCGGGGGGGTGAGATAATGGTCGGGATGTGAGATGATGGTCGCAGGGGTGAGATGGTGGTTAGGCGGTGAGATGGTGGTCGGGAGGAGTGAGATGGCAGTCGGTGGGTGTGGTGAGATGGTGGTCGGGGGGAGTGCGATTGTTGTCGGGGAGTGAGATGCTAGTCGGGGAATAAGATGGTGGTCGGGGGGTTGAGATGGTGGTCGGCGGGAGTGAGATGGTGCTCGCGGGGTGTGAGATGGTGGTCGGGGGAGTCAGATGGTCGTCGGGGGAGTGAGTTGGTGGTCAGGGGAGTGAGATGGTGGTCGGTGGGTGTGATGTTGTTCGGAGGGAGTGAGATGGTGGTCTGAGGTGAGTTGGTGGTCGGGGGGAGTGAGCTGGTGCTCGGGAGAGTGAAATGGTGGTCTGGGGGCGTGATATAGGGGTCGGGGGGGAGTGACATGGAGGTCGGCGGGGTGAAATGATGGTCTGGGGGAGTGAGATGGTGGTCCGTCTGAGTGAGATGATGGTCGGGGGGAAGAGATGGTGGTCAGGGGGAAGAGATGGTGGTCGGGGGAGTGAGATGGTGGTCGGGGTGGTGAGATGGTGGTCGGGGGTTGAGGTGATGGTAAGGGGGAGTGAGATGGTGGTCGGGGGGGTGAGATGCTGGTCGGGGGGTAGAGATAGGTCTTCGGCGGAGTGAGATGGTGGTCGGGGGGAATGAGATGGTGGACAGGGGGGTGAGATGGTGGTAAGGGGGAGTGAGATGGTGGTCGGGGGGGTGAGATGTTGGTCAGGGGAGTGAGATACTGGTCGGGGGTGAGATGGTGGTCGGAGGCAGTGAGATGGTGGTCGGGGGAGTGAGATAGTGGTCAGGGTAGTGAGATGGTGGTCGGGGGAGTGAGGTGGTCGTCGGGTGAGTGATGTTGCTCAGGGGGAGTGAGATGGTGGTCGGGGGGATGAGATGATGGTCGGGGGGAGTGAGATGGTGGTCGGGGGAGTGAGATGTTGGTCGGGGCGGAGTTAGATGATATTCGGGAGGAGTGAGATGTTGGTCGGGGGGAGTGAGATGGTGGTCGGGGGGAAGAGATGGTTGACGGTGGGTGAGATGTTGGGCACGGGGGTGAGCTGGTGGTCTGGTGAGTGAGAGGGTATTCGGGGGAGTGAGACGGTGGTCGGGGGGAGTGAGATGGTGGTCGGGGGAGTGAGATTGTGGTCGGGGGGTTGAGATGGTGGTCGGGGGGGTGAGATGACGGTCGGGATGTGAGATGATGGTCGCAGGGGTGAGATGGTGATTAGGCGGTGAGATGGTGGTCGGGAGGAGTGAGATGGTGGCCTTTGGAAAATATCAGGACATCAGGGAGAATTTCTACCAAAAATTCTCCCAAATATGCCCTGAATTCAGAAATCTGAATGACAACCAAAAACTCCCTTTCCTACTGGGGGAGGAGAGAAGCTGTGTAACACTGGCGGCACACTATGTTACAGCTTGCCATGAACAGAGGGACAACCAGTAAACTAAGACAAGAATATATACAAACAAGGCGAATGTATATTTATAAACTGTATGAATAGAACCACGTTTATGTGTTCAACCATAAATGTATTTTGATGCTTTGGCAACATAAGATGTACCTTATCATGCCAATAAAACGATTTGAATTGTGAATTGTGAATAGTCGGTGGGTGTGGTGAGATGGTGGTCGGGGGGAGTGCGATTGTTGTCGGGGAGTGAGATGCTGGTCGGGGAATAAGATGGTGTTCGGGGGGTTGAGATGGTGGTCGGCGGGAGTGAGATGGTGGTCGCGGGGTGTGAGATGGTGGTCGGGGGAGTCAGATGATCGTCGGGGGAGTGAGTTGGTGGTCGGGGGAGTGAGTTGGTGGTCGGGGGAGTGAGATGGTGGTCGGTGGGTGTGATGTTGTTCGGAGGGAGTGAGATGGTGGTCGGGGGTGAGTTGGTGGTCGGGGGGAGTGAGCTGGTGCTCGGGAGAGTGAAATGGTGGTCTGGGGGGGTGATATGGGGGTCGGGGGGGAGTGACATGGTGGTCGGCGGGGTGAAATGATGGTCTGGGGGAGTGAGATGGTGGTCCGTCTGAGTGAGATGATGGTCGGGGGGAAGAGATGGTGGACGGGGGGAAGAGATGGTGGTCGGGGGAGTGAGATGGTGGTCGGGGTGGTGAGATGGTGGTCGGGGGTTGAGGTGATGGTCAGCGGTGTGAGATGGTGGTCGCGGGGCGGTGAGATGCTGGTCGGGGGGAAGAGATAGGTTATCGGCAGAGTGAGATGGTGGTCGGGGGGAATGAGATGGTGGACGGGGGGGTGAGATGGTGGTAAGGGGGAGTGAGATGGTGGTCGGGGGGGTGAGATGCTGGTCGGGGGGTGAGATGGTGGTCGGAGGCAGTGAGATGGTGGTCGGGGGAGTGAGATAGTGGTCAGGGTAGTGAGATGGTGGTCGGGGGAGTGAGATGGTCGTCGGGTGAGTGATGTTGCTCAGGGGGAGTGAGATGGTGGTCGGGGGGGATGAGATGATGGTCGGGGGGAGTGAGATGGTGGTCGGGGGAGTGAGATGTTGGTCGGGGCGGAGTTAGATGATATTCGGGAGGAGTGAGATGTTGGTCGGGGGGAGTGAGCTGGTGGTCGGGGGGAAGAGATGGTTGACGGTGGGTGAGATGTTGGGCACGGGGGTGAGCTGGTGGTCTGGTGAGTGAGAGGGTATTCGGGGGAGTGAGACGGTGGTCGGGGGGAGTGAGATGGTGGTCGGGGGAGTGAGATTGTGGTCGGGGGGTTGAGATGGTGGTCGGGGGGGTGAGATGACGGTCGGGATATGAGATGATGGTCGCAGGGGTGAGATGGTGATTAGGCGGTGAGATGGTGGTCGGGAGGAGTGAGATGGTGGCCTTTGGAAAATATCAGGACATCAGGGAGAATTTCTACCAAAAATTCTCCCAAATATGCCCTGAATTCAGAAATCTGAATGACAACCAAAAACTCCCTTTCCTACTGGGGGAGGAGAGAAGCTGTGTAACACTGGCGGCACACTATGTTACAGCTTGCCATGAACAGAGGGACAACCAGTAAACTAAGACAAGAATATATACAAACAAGGCGAATGTATATTTATAAACTGTATGAATAGAACCGCGTTTATGTGTTCAACCATAAATGTATTTTGATGCTTTGGCAACATAAGATGTCGCTTATCATGCCAATAAAACGATTTGAATTGTGAATTGTGAATAGTCGGTGGGTGTGGTGAGATGGTGGTCGGGGGGAGTGCGATTGTTGTCGGGGAGTGAGATGCTGGTCGGGGAATAAGATGGTGTTCGGGGGGTTGAGATGGTGGTCGGCGGGAGTGAGATGGTGGTCGCGGGGTGTGAGATGGTGGTCGGGGGAGTCAGATGATCGTCGGGGGAGTGAGTTGGTGGTCGGGGGAGTGAGTTGGTGGTCGGGGGAGTGAGATGGTGGTCGGTGGGTGTGATGTTGTTCGGAGGGAGTGAGATGGTGGTCGGGGGTGAGTTGGTGGTCGGGGGGAGTGAGCTGGTGCTCGGGAGAGTGAAATGGTGGTCTGGGGGGGTGATATGGGGGTCGGGGGGGAGTGACATGGTGGTCGGCGGGGTGAAATGATGGTCTGGGGGAGTGAGATGGTGGTCCGTCTGAGTGAGATGATGGTCGGGGGGAAGAGATGGTGGACGGGGGGAAGAGATGGTGGTCGGGGGAGTGAGATGGTGGTCGGGGTGGTGAGATGGTGGTCGGGGGTTGAGGTGATGGTCAGCGGTGTGAGATGGTGGTCGCGGGGCGGTGAGATGCTGGTCGGGGGGAAGAGATAGGTTTTCGGCAGAGTGAGATGGTGGTCGGGGGGAATGAGATGGTGGACGGGGGGGTGAGATGGTGGTAAGGGGGAGTGAGATGGTGGTCGGGGGGGTGAGATGCTGGTCGGGGGTGAGATGGTGGTCGGAGGCAGTGAGATGGTGGTCGGGGGAGTGAGATAGTGGTCAGGGTAGTGAGATGGTGGTCGCGGGGAGTGAGATAGTGGTCAGGGTAGTGAGATGGTGGTCGCGGGGAGTGAGATGGTCGTCGGGTGAGTGATGTTGTTCAGGGGGAGTGAGATGGTGGTCGGGGAGTGAGATGGTGGTCGGGGGGGTGAGATGGTGGTCGGGGGGATGAGATGATGGTCGGGGGGAGTGAGATGGTGGTCGGGGGGATGAGATGTTGGTCGGGGGGAGTGAGATGGTGTTCGGGGGGAAGAGATGGTTGTCGGTGGGTGAGATGTTGGTCGCGGGGGTGAGCTGGTGGTCTGGTGAGTGAGATGGTATTCGGGGGAGTGAGATTGTGGTCGGGGGGGTGAGATGGTGGTCGGGGGAGTGAGATGTTGGTCGGGGAAGAGTTAGATGGTGTTCGGGAGGAGTGAGATGTTGGTCGGGGGGAGTGAGATGGTGTTCGGGGGGAAGAGATGGTTGTCGGTGGGTGAGATGTTGGTCGCGGGGGTGAGCTGGTGGTCTGGTGAGTGAGATGGTATTCGGGGGAGTGAGATTGTGGTCGGGGGGTGAGATGGTGGTCGGGGGGTTAAGATGGTGGTCGGGGGGTGAGATGATGGTCGGGGTGTGAGATGGTGTTCGGGGGAGTGTGATGGTGGTAGGGGGGGTGAGATGGTGGTCGGGGAGTGAGATGGTGGTCGGGGGGAGTGAGATGGTGGTCGTGGAGTGAGATGGTGGTCGGGGTGTGAGAAGGTGGTCGCAGGGGTGAGATGGTGGTCGTGGAGTGAGATGGTGGTCGGGGTGTGAGATGGTGGTCGCAGGGGTGGGATGGTGGTTAGGCGGTGAGATGGTGGTCGGGAGGAGTGAGATGGTAGACGGTGGGTGTGGTGAGATGGTGGTCGGGGGGAGTGCGATTGTGGTCGGGGGGTGTGAGATGGTGGTCGGGGAATGAGATGGTCTTCGGGGGAGTGAGTTAGTGGTTGGGGGAGTGAGATGGTGGTCGGTGGGTGTGATGTTGTTCGGGGGGAATGAGATGTTGGTTGGGGGGAGAGATGGTGGTCGGGGGGAGTGAGATGGTGGTCGGGAGAGTGAAATGGTGGTCTGGGGCGGTGATATGGGGGTCGGGGAGGAGTGACATGGTGGTCGGCGGGGTGAAATGTTGGTCTGGGGGAGTGAGATGGTGGTCCGTCTGAGTGAGATGGTGGTCGGGGTGTGAGATGGTGGTCGGGGGGCGAGATGTTAGTCGGTGGGGGGTGAAATGGTGGTCGGGGGGTGAGATGGTGGTCGGGGGTTGAGATGGTGGTCGCAGGGGTGAGACGATGGTCTGGGGAGTGAGATGGTGGTCAGGGGCTGAGATGGTGATCGGGGAAGTGAGATGGTGTTTGGCGGGAGTGAGATGGTGGTTGGGGGGCTGAGATGGTAGTCGGGGGGTGAGATGGTGGTCGAGGGGGTTGAGATGGTGGTCGGGGGTGTGAGATGGTGGTCGGGGGGCTGAGATGGTGGTCGGGGGGTGAGATGGTGGTCGAGGGGGTTGAGATGGTGGTCGGGGGGTGTGAGATGGTGGTCGTGGGGTGAGATGGTGGTCGTGGGGTGGGATGGCGGTCGAGGGATTGAGATGGTTGTCGGGGAAGTGCGATGTTGGTCGGGGAAGTACAATGTTGGTCGTGGGGGTGAGGTGCTGGTCGGGGGGTGAGAGATGGTGGTCAGGGGGGTGAGATGTTGGTCGGCGGGTGAGATGGTGGTCGGGGGGTGAGAGATGGTGGTCGGGGGGGTGAGATGGTGGTCGAGGGGGCTGAGATGGTTGTCGGGGGTGTGAGATGGTGGTCGGGGGGAGTGAAATGGTGGTCGGGGGGAGTGAGATGGTGGTCGGGGGAGTGAGATGGTGGTCGGGGGAGTGAGATGGTGGCCGGGGGAGTGAGATGGTGGTCGGGGGAGTGAGATGGTGGTCGGGGAAGTGAGATGGTGATCGGGGGAGTGAGATGGTGGTCGCGGTGAGATGGTGGTTGCGGGGGTGCGAGATGGTGGTCGGGGGTGTGAGATGGTGGTCGGGGGGGTGAGATGGTGGTTCGGGGGTGTGCGATGGTAGTTGCGGGAGTGAGATGCTGGTCGGGGGGTGTGCGCTGGTGGTTGGGGGAGTGAGATGGTGGTCGGGGGAGTGAGATGGTGGTAAGGGGTGTGAGATGGTGTTAGGGGGGTGAGATAGAGGTCGAGGGGAGTGAGATTGTGGTCGGGGGGGTGAGATGGTGGTCGGGGGGGTGAGATGATGGTCGGGGTGTGAGATGGTGGTCGGGGGAGTGTGATGGTGGTAGGGGGGGTGAGATGGTGGTCGGGGAGTGAGATGGTGGTCGGGGGGAGTCAGATGGTGGTCGTGGAGTGAGATGGTGGTCGGGGTGTGATATGGTGGTCGCAGGGGTGAGATGGTGGTTAGGCGGTGAGATGGTGGTCGGGAGGAGTGAGATGGTAGTCGGTGGGTGTGGTGAGATGGTGGTCGGGGGGAGTGTGATTGTTGTCGGGGAGTGATATGGTGGTCGGGGAATAAGATGGTGGTCGGGGGGGTGAGATGGTGGTCGGCGGGAGTGAGATGGTGGTCGGGGGGTGTGAGATGGTGGTCGGGGGAGTGAGATGGTCGTCGGGGGAGTGAGTTGGTGGTCGGGGGAGTGAGTTGGTGGTCGGGGGAGTGAGATGGTGGTCGGTGGGTGTGAGATGATGGTCGGGGGAGTGAGATGGTCGTCGGGGGAGTGAGTTGGTGGTCGGGGGAGTGAGATGGTGGTCGGTGGGTGTGATGTTGTTCGGGGGGAGTGAGATGGTGGTCAGGGGGTGAGGTGGTGGTTGGGGGGAGTGAGCTGGTGGTCGGGAGAGTGAAATGGTGGCCTGGGGGTGTAAATTGGGGGTCGGGGGGGAGTGACATGGTGGTCGGCGGTTTGAAATGGTGGTCTGGGGGAGTGAGATGGTGGTCGGTCTGAGTGAGATGGTGGTCGGGGGGAAGAGATTGTGGTCGGCGGGGTGAGATGGTGGTCTGACGAGTGAGATGGTATTCGGGGGAATGAGATGGTTGTCGGGGGGAGTGAGATGGTGGTCGGGCGGAATGAGATGGTCGACAGGAGTAATAAGATCGTGGTCGGGGTCCGTGAGATGGTGGTCGCGGGAGTGAGAAGCTGGTTGGTGGAGTAAAATGGTGGTCGGGGTGGGGAGTTGGTGGTCGGGGAGTGAGATGATGGTCGGGTGTGAGATGGTGGTCGGGGGAGTGAGATGGTGGTCGGAGGAGTGAGATGGTGGTCGGAGGAGTGAGATGGTGGTCGGAGGTGAGATCGTGGTCGGGGCGGTGAGATGGTGGTCAGGGGGAGAGAGATGGTGGTCGGGGGGGTGAGATGGTGGTCGGGGAGTGAGATGATGGTTGGGTGTGAGATGGTGGTCGGGGGAATGAGATGGTGGTCGAAGGAGTGAGATGGCCATTCAAAATGAGGACACATGGGAAAACCACTTTGAAAAATTATACCAGAAAAACACACTAAGGCCAGAGCAACACCAAATATGCAAAAAACTAGAAAAGCTAGAAATGGCCATAAAAGATAACCAAAACCCGCTAGACTCCATAATAACAGAAAAAGAACTTTTTGAAAAACTCAAGGACCTGCGACCAGGAAAAGCTCACGGGACAGACGGCATACTAAACGAGATGATTAAACACACAGACGGCAAAATGAAACTGGCTATCCTAAAACTCTTCAACTTGGTTCTGAGTGTCGGTTACTTCCCTGATATCTGGAACAAAGGACTCATAACGCCCATATACAAAAGTGGGGACAAAGTCGACCCAAATAACTATCGAGGCATCTGTGTAAACAGTAACCTGGGGAAGGTATTCTGTAGCATCATAAACAAAAGACTTATAAACTTCCTTGAGGAGCACAATGTCTTGAGTAAAAGCCAAATTGGATTCCTGCCAAACTATAGAACATCAGATCATATCTTCACCCTACAGACCCTAATTGACAAACACGTTCACCATAACAAAAGCAAAATCTACGCATGCTTTATAGATTTCCAGAAGGCTTTTGACTCCATCTGGCATGACGGTTTATTCCTGAAACTTATCGAAAGCGGGGTAGGGGGAAAAACATATGATGTAATTAAATCAATGTATACAAACAACAAATGTGCAGTTAAAATTGGAGACAAACAAACAAAATACTTCCCACAGGGGCGGGGGGTGATGCAGGGCTCGCCAATCTCACCGACACTCTTTAATATTTACATAAATGAATTGGCAAAACTACTTGAACAATCTACAGCACCCGGCCTCACCCTATATGAATCCAAGGTTAAATCCCTCCTCTATGCAGATGACCTGGTTCTGCTGTCACCAACTAAGGAGGGTCTACAGCAGAACCTGGATCTGCTGGAGTCGTACTGCCAGACTTGGGCCCTGACAATAAATCCCCAAAAAACCAAAGTTCTTGTGTTCCAGCAAAGATCCAGACATCAGGGACCCAAAATAAATTTCACACTAGGAACAACCAAAATTGAACAAACCACTAACTACACATACTTGGGCTTAAAAATCAGTTCTACGGGAAACTTCAAACTGGCTGTGAATGAACTGAAAGAGAAAGCAAGAAGGGCTTTCTATGCCATTAAAAAATCAATCCAAATAGAAATCCCAATTAGCATTTGACTAAAAATTTTCAAATCAGTAATTGAACCAATTGCACTCTATGGCAGTGAGGTATGGGGACCGCTAACACAACAAGAATTTGCAAAATGGGACAAACACCCAATTGAGATCCTTCATGCAGAATTCTGTAAAAGTATCCTCTGGACTCAAAGGAAAACAGTAAACAATGCAGGCAGGGCGGAACTAGGCCAATATCCATTAATAATCACTATCCAAAAAAGAGCCACCAAATTTTGGAATCACCTACAAATGAGCAACCCCCAATGCTATCACTACGATGCCCTGAAATGCCAAGAGCTGACCATAAGAAGAATACCCTCAGTCAACTAGTCCTGGGACTCAGTGAAGTAACTACTAACACTACTAACAATAATCAGCCCCAGGACAGTGACAGCGTAACACAAAGAATTCGACCCAACACAATCGTCGCTGAGCAAAAGGAAAAATATCTGACATATTGGGCAGAAACAACAAAAACCCAAAGCAAACTCAATTGCTACTTGGCCCTAAACAGACAATACAACATAGCTGATTACCTGACCATGGTAAAGGACAGCAAACTGAGAAAAATCCTGACAATGTACAGACTTAGTGAACATAGCCTGGCGATCGAAAAAGGTAGACACAGGCAGACCCGGCTACCAAGAGAGGACAGGATATGCTCTCACTGCAGTCAGGGAATGGTGGAGACAGAGATGCACTTCCTCACAGCTTGTAGAAAATATCAGGGCATAAGGGAGAATTTCTACCCAAAATTTACAAAAATATGCCCGGAATTCAGAAAATTGAATGACGACCAAAAACTCCCATACCTACTAGGGGAAGAGAGAAGTTGCATAACACTAGCGGCACACTATGTTACAGCTTGCCATAAACAGAGGGACAACCACTAAAGATAAGAGTATATATAAATTATATGAAAGTATATTTATACACTCAGGGATATATCTGTTTATACACTGTATGGATAGATCTGTATTTTTGTGAACAAACATGAATGTTTTCCGATGCTTTGGCAACATAAGATGTAACTTGTCATCATGCCAATAAAGCGATTTGAATTGAATTGAATTGAATTGGTGGTCGGGGGAGTGAGATGGTGGTCGGGGTTGAGATGGTGGTCGGGGGGTGAGTTGGTGGTCTGGCGAGTGTGATGGTGGTCGGGGAGTGAGATGGTGGTCGGGGGGAGTGCGATGGTGGTCGGGGGGAGTGAGATGGTGGTCGGGGGAAGTGAGATGGTTGTCGTGGAGAGTGAGATGGTGGTCGGCGGGAGTGAGATGGTGGTCGGGGGAAGTGAGATGGTGGTCGGGAGTGAGATGGTGGTCCTGGGGTGAAATGGTGGTCGGGGGAGTGAATTGTTGGTCGGGGGTTGAGATGGTTGTGATAATAATAATAACTTCCGGGAAGTTATGTCATCACTTCCTGTGAACTGTGAACTATGAACTATGAACTGTGTACATACCTCACTTCCTGTCATATGTCACTTCCTGTTGGACTGGTATAAATACTGGACTGTTCAGTATTGTAAGAGGCTTCTACCAGAGGCATGGTAAAGACCTCTCTTGTATATAGTGTGTTTATAAGTTACTTAAAGCTTACCTTAAAGTTACTTGATGTGTAAGATTCCTTTTTCTTACATCAATTTAAGTAACTTAAATATTTACACTCACAAATACTAGACCTTCGGACAAACTCGGAGTTAAGGATCCAGGGAACCACCCATCATGGAGAGAATCCTTAGACCTATTCGTCTGGACTTGGACCCGAATACACCAGCAGCTGGCAGGGTATGGAAGCATTGGTACCGTACTTTTGAGAATTTTCTGGATGAATGTGAAGCGGATGCTCCTACTAGATTGAGGATACTTATCAACTATGTGACCCCAAAAGTGTTCGAATATGTTGATGAATGGGATAATTACGACGAGGTGATTCGGGCACTTAAGAAACTGTATGCCAAGACTCCAAATGAGGTCTATGCTAGACATCTACTGGCCACAGCCCAACAAGGGCCAGGGGAATCGATTAACGAATTCCTTCAAGAACTTCGCAGGCTCAGCATAGATTGTAACTTTCAGGCAGCCTCAGCTGAGCTGTACCGCGAATAAATGATTCGTGATGCTTTCATCTGCGGGATTGCCTCTCCATTTATACGCCAGCGTCTACTAGAAAGTAAAACACTTGAGCTACAAAAAGCTTTTGACCTAGCTTGTTCTCTGGATTTGGCAAAGAGAAATGCAGACCTCTATCAGCTGCCCAGATCTCGTTCTGCTGCTGTAACTGCAACCAGACAATTCAAGCGGTCTCAGGTGAACCCTATCATGGGGGAATCTAATTCTGATAATTCTGATGAAGAAGAGGAGGATGACCCCACTTTAGCAGCCTCTTGGCAATCTAGGAAGGAATGCTTCTTCTGTGGAGATGCTTTTCACCCTAGGAAAACCTGCCCTGCTCGCAATGCAATCTGCAGTTATTGCAAAAAAAAAGGACACTTTGCTAAAGTTTGCCTATCAAGGGCCTCTACGAGGGCCAATCCAGCTAAGGCCTACCGAACTGCCCCAATTAGGGCCTATCAAGCTGCTCCAGCTAGGACCTATCAAGCTTCCTCTCGAGCTCTCTCCCGAAGAAGCACACCGAGAGTTTTAGCCACTCTCTGTGCAACGACACCAATTACAGCTGCTTGCCCACAGAACCTGTCTCATGCAGCTACAAAAGTTTCAATTAAAGGGCATACCTTAGATGCCTTAATTGACTCAGGAAATACTGATAGTTTCATTAAGGAACAGATTGTTGCGAAATTGAAACTACATGTCTTCCCATCGGACCAGGCAATTGCGATGGCTCAGTCATCACTTAATACCAGAATCTCCGGCTTTTGTGTTGTTGATATGACACTTAATGGTCGCATGTATCCCTCCACCCGACTTTCGGTACTCAAGGACTTATGTAGTGATCTCCTCTTAGGGCTGGATTTCCAGAAACAGCGTAAGAAACTCACTATTGAGTTCGGCGGATCCAAACCTGGTCTTACTATTTCTAATATACCGTCTAAATTACCGTTTTGTGCATTATCAGCAGCTTCACTGGATGAACCCTCATTATTTGCCAGTATTCCGCCTCGATGCAAACCAATAATAACGAAATCGCGGCGCTTTAATCAGGAAGACCAATCTTTTATTGAGGCTGAAATCTCTCGACTTCTAGCAGAGGATATCATCGAACCATGTTCATCGCCCTGGCGGGCTCAAGTCGTCATTGTCAAGAACCCTCTAAAACCTCACAAACAGCGACTATGCATTGATTATTCGCAAACCATCAATCAATATACCGACTTGGACGCCTACCCATTGCCACGCATTGATGATATGGTTAATAAACTGGCCGAATACAAAGTGTTCTCAACTTACGACTTAAAAAGTGCCTATCATCAGGTACCCTTGAAGGTCTCAGATAAGCAGTACACGGCCTTTGAGGCTAATGGACGGCTGTACCAATTTCGTCGCCTCCGATTCGGGGTTACTAATGGAGTGGCTGTCTTCCAACGGGCAATGGATGGCCTGGTTGAACAGGAAAACCTAAGGGATAATTTTCCCTATCTTGATAACATTACCATTGCAGGTCACGATCAACAGGAACACGACGCCAACCTCCAAAAATTTTGGGATGCCCTCCATCGCCATAATTTAACCCTGAATGAATCCAAATCTGTTGAGTCGCAACCGACCATCAACATCCTTGGCTACTGCGTAGGCAATGGTATCATTAAGCCAGACCCAGAAAGACTTCGCCCGCTCCAAGAGCTCCCGTCACCTAAGAATCCGGCTTCTTTACGTCGGGCTCTCGGTCTGTTTGCATACTACGCTAAATGGATTCCTCATTTTTCGGACAAAATCCAACCCTTGCTGCATGCTAGATCATTTCCACTGGGAACAGCAGCTGTTGCAGCCTTTAACCTTCTCAAAAAACAGTTGGAGAAAGCAGCTCTTCACTCCATCGATGAGAATCTCCCTTTCGTGGTTGAATGTGATGCCTCGGAGGTGGCGATCTCGGCTACTCTGAATCAGGAAGGTCGTCCTGTAGCATTTATGTCCAGGACCTTACAAGGTGCCGAGCTACATTATCCTCCGGTTGAGAAGGAAGCCACAGCCATCATAGAGGCAGTACGGAAGTGGAACCATTTTCTAGCTCGCCAACACTTTACATTAATCACAGACCAACGATCAGTCGCCTTCATGCTCGATAATCAAAAACGAACCAAAATTAAGAATAATAAAATACAACTTTGGAGGATGGAACTGGCCTCTTTTGGTTACACCATTCTCTATCGGCCAGGCAAGGAGAATGTGGCCCCGGACACCCTCACACGGGCATTCTGCTCCACTATGTCGTCCTCGACTCTCATGGATGTCCACAATGGATTGTGTCATCCTGGCGTTACACGCATGCTACATTTCGTACGATCACGGAATCTCCCTTTTTCCACTGGAGAAAATATGCTCAGAATGCCGGCTTTTTGCGGAATTAAAACCTCAGTTCTTCCGCCCCTCAGATGGTATACTCATACATGCAACCCAACCGATGCAACGACTTAGCATCGATTTTAAGGGCCCAGTGCCCTCTTCAACTCGGAACACATATTTGCTCACCATGATCGACGAATATTCACGTTTTCCGTTTGCCTTCCCCTGCTCCAATATGCTGGCGTCCACAGTAATCTGCTGCCTTGAGCAGGTATTTTCTCTCTGTGGCATGCCGGCTTATATTCACTCAGATCGGGGTCCATCCTTTATGTCAAGGGAACTCAAGGACTACCTCTCAGAACGGGGAATTGCTACAAGCAAAACAACACCATACCATCCCATCGGAAATGGGCAGGTAGAGAGGTATAACGGTATCATCTGGAATTCCGTACGTCTCGCTTTAAGATCTCGGGGCCTACCAGACCAGCAATGGAAAACAGTGCTTCCGGATGCATTGCACTCTATATGGTCCCTGCTTTCTACAGCCACAAATACTACACCTCATGAGCGGTTCTTTGGATTCCAGCGTCGCTCATCTCATGGGACATCACTCCCGTCATGGCTAACTACTCCTGGACCTGTATTACTCCGAAGATACGTTCGGACGTCTAAAAATGACCCTCTCGTAGACGAGGTCGAACTAACCGATGCCAACCCCACCTATGCAAACATACGATATTCCGACGGCCGAGAATCTACCGTATCATTACGGGATCTGGCTCCCTGCCCACCAGGACCTAGTGGGACATCGGGTGATGGCATTTCACCAGGAAACTCTTGGGACCTATCGGGTACCCCTCTCCAGGATCCTGATCGGACGCCAACTAGCTTGGTGCCGGTAGAACCCCGTACTCAAAGTTGCGACCCTCCCAGTACCGTGCATGAAAGTACTGATCCACCACAGACCAGCTCTGCACCTCCCTCTGAACAGAGGCAGTCCGACTTTGAACCTATTGGGGCTCGTGCACGGAGCCATGATCTCCCCGACCCTTCACAGGGTAATCCAGGCCACACAGACTCTGACCAATGGCCAACCGCATGTAAACAGACCAGCGACCCTCTACGACGGGAACCCAAATGGGTGCGACTCTTCCTCGTTCGGCGGCTGCGGAACAAAAGGTAGACCACAGCCTCCTAATCCTGCAGGAGGGAAGAATGTGATAATAATAATAACTTCCGGGAAGTTATGTCATCACTTCCTGTGAACTGTGAACTATGAACTATGAACTGTGTACATACCTCACTTCCTGTCATATGTCACTTCCTGTTGGACTGGTATAAATACTGGACTATTCAGTATTGTAAGAGGCTTCTACCAGAGGCATGGTAAAGACCTCTCTTGTATATAGTGTGTTTATAAGTTACTTAAAGCTTACCTTAAAGTTACTTGATGTGTAAGACTCCTTTTTCTTACATCAATGGTTGTTGGGGGTGTGAGATGGTGGTCGGGGGGTGAGATGGTGGTCGGCGGGAGGAGATGGTGGTCGGGGGTAGTGAGATGGTGGTCGGGGGGAGTGAGACGGTGGTCGGGGAATAAGATGGTGGTCAGGGGGGTGAGATGGTGGTCGGGGAGATTAGATGATGGCCGGGGGGAGTGAGATGGTGGTCGGGGGAGTGAGATGTTGGTCGGGGCGGTGTTAGATGGTGTTCGGGAGGAGTGAGATGTTGGTCGGGGGGAGTGAGATGGTGGTCGGGGGGAAGAGATGGTTGTCGGTGGGTGAAATGTTGGTCGCGGGGGTGAGCTGGTGGTCTGGTGAGTGAGATGGTATTTGGGGGAGTGAGATGGTGGTCGGGGGGAGTGAGATGGTGGTCGGGGGTGTGAGATTGTGGTCGGGGGGGTGAGATGTTGGTCAGGGGGGTGAGATGTTGGTCGGGGTGTGAGATGGTGGTCGGGGGAGTGTGATGGTGGTAGGGGGGGTGAGATGGTGGTCGGGGAGTGAGATGGTGGTCGGGGGGAGTGAGATGGTGGTCGTGGAGTGAGATGGTGGTCGGGGTGTGAGATGGTGGTCGCAGGGGTGAGATGGTGGTTAGGCGGTGAGATGGTGGTCGGGAGGAGTGAGATTGTAGTCGGTGGGTGTGGAGAGATGGTGGTCAGGGGGAGTGCGATTGTTGTCGGGAAGTGAGATTGTGGCGGGGAATAAGATGGTGGCCAGGGGGGTGAGATGGTGGTCGGGGAGATTAGATGGTGGTCGGGGGGAGTGAGGTGGTGATCGGGGTGTGAGATGGTGGTCGGGGGGAGTGAGATGGTGATCGGGGTGTGAGATGGTGGTCGGCGGGGTGAGATGGTGGTCGGGCGGAGTGAGATGGTGGTCGGGAGGGTGAGAGATGGTTCTCGGTGGGGTGAGATGCTGGTCGGCGGGATTGAGATGGTGGTCGGGGGGTGTGGGATGGTGGTCGGGGGAGAGAGATGGTCATCGGGGGAGTGAATTGGTGGTCGGGGGAGTGAGATGGTGGTCGGTGGGAGTGATGATGTTCGGGGGGAGTGAGATGGTGGTTGGGAGAGTGAAATGGTGGTCTGGGGGGGTAATATGGGGGTCGGGTGGGGAGTGACATGGTGGTCGGCGGGGTGAAATGGTGGTCTGGGGGAGTGAGATGGTGGTCCGTCTGAGTGAGATGGTGGTCGGGGGGAAGAGATGGTGGTCGGGTGGTGAGATGTTGGTCGGGGGAGTGAGATGGTGGTTGCGGGGGTGAGAGATGGTTCTCGGTGGGGTGAGATGGTGGTCGGCGGGAGTGAGATGGTGGTCGGGGGGTATGAGATGGTGGTCGGGGGAGAGAGATGGTCATCGGGGGAGTGAATTGGTGGTCGGGGGAGTGAGATGGTGGTCGGTGGGAGTGATGAAGTTCGGGGGGAGTGAGATGGTGGTGGGAGAGTGAAATGGTGGTCTGGGGGGGTAATATGGGGGTCGGGGGGCGAGTGACATGGTGGTCGGCGGGGTGAAATGGTGGTCTGGGGGAGTGAGATGGTGGTCCGTCTGAGTGAGATGGTGGTCAGGGGGAAGAGATGGTGGTCGGGGGGAAGAGATGGTGGTCGGGGTGGTGAGATGGTGGTCGGGGGTTGAGGTGATGGTCGGCGGTGTGAGATGGTGGTCGCGGGGTGGTGAGATGCTGGTCGGGGGGGTGAGATTGCGGTCGGGGGAATGAGATGGTGGTCGGGGGAGTGAGATGGTGGTCGGGGGAGTGAGATTGTGGTCGGGGGGAGTGAGATGGTGGTCGGGGGAGTGAGATTGTGGTCGGGGGGAGTGAGATGGTGGTCGGGGGAGTGAGATTGTGGTCGGGGGGAGTGAGATGGTGGTCGGGGGAGTGAGATTGTGGTCGGGGGGAGTGAGATTGTGGTCGGGGGGAGTGAGATGGTGGTCGGGGGAGTGAGATGGTGGTCGGGTGGAATGAGATGGTCGACAGGAGGAATGAGATCGTGGTCGGGGTCCGTGAGATTGTGGTTGCGGGAGTGAGAAGCTGGTTGGTGGAGTAAAATGGTGGTCGGGGTGGTGAGATGGTGGTCGGGGGAGTGAGATGGTGGTCGGAGGAGTGAGATTGTTTTCGAGTTGTGAGATGGTGGTAGGGGGAGTGAGATGGTGGTCGGGGGAGTGAGATGGTGGTTGGAGGTGAGATCGTGGTCGGGGCGGTGAGATGGTGGTCAGGGGGAGAGAGATGTTGGTCGGGGGGGTGAGATGGTGGTCGGGGAGTGAGATGATGGTCGGGTGTGAGATGGTGGTCGGGGGAGTGAGATGGTGGTCGGAGGAGTGAGGTGGTTGTCGGGGGAGTGAGATGGTGGTCGGGGGGAGAGATGGTGGTCGGGGGGAGAGATGGTGTTCGGGAGGGTGAGCTGGTGATCGGCAGGAGAGAGATGGTGGTTGCGGGGTGTGAGATGGTGGTCGGGGGGGTGAGATGGTGGTCTGGCGAGTGAGATGGTATTCGGGGGAATGAGATGGTGGTCGGGGGGAGTGAGATGGTGGTCAGGGGGAGTGAGATGGTGGTCGGGGTTGAGATGGTGGTCAGGGGGTGAGTTGGTGGTCTGGCGAGTGAGATGGTGGTCGGGGAGTGAGATGGTGGTCGGGGGGAGTGCGATGGTGGTCGGGGGGAGTGAGATGGCGGTCGGGGGGTGAGATTGTGGTCGAGGAGTGAGATGGTGGTCAGGGGGAGAGAGATGGTGGTCGGGGGGAGTGAGATGGTGGTCGGGGGAAGTGAGATGGTTGTCGGGGAGAGTGAGATGGTGGTCGGCGGGAGTGAGATGGTGGTCGGGGGAAGTGAGATGGTGGTCGGGGGAGTGAGATGGTGGTTGGAGGTGAGATCGTGGTCGGGGCGGTGAGATGGTGGTCAGGGGGAGAGAGATGGTGGTCAGGGGGGTGAGATGGTGGTCGGGGAGTGAGATGAAGGTCGGGTGTGAGATGGTGGTCGGGGGAGTGAGATGGTGGTCGGAGGAGTGAGGTGGTTGTCGGGGGAGTGAGATGGTGGTCGGGGGGAGAGATGGTGGTCGGGGGGAGAGATGGTGTTCGGGAGGGTGAGATGGTGATCGGGAGGAGAGAGATGGTGGTTGCGGGGTGTGAGATGGTGGTCGGGGGGGTGAGATGGTGGTCTGGCGAGTGAGATGGTATTCGGGGGAATGAGATGGTGGTCGGGGGCAGTGAGATGGTGGTCAGGGGGAGTGAGATGGTGGTCGGGGTTGAGATGGTGGTCAGGGGGTGAGTTGGTGGTCTGGCGAGTGAGATGGTGGTCGGGGAGTGAGATGGTGGTCGGGGGGAGTGCGATGGTGGTCGGGGGGAGTGAGATGGCGGCCGAGGGGTGAGATTGTGGTCGGGGAGTGAGATGGTGGTCAGGGGGAGGGAGATGGTGGTCGGGGGGAGTGAGATGGTGGTCGGGGGAAGTGAGATGGTTGTCGGGGAGAGTGAGATGGTGGTCGGCGGGAGTGAGATGGTGGTCGGGGGAAGTGAGATGGTGGTCGGGAGTGAGATGGTGGTCCTGGGGTGAAATGGTGGTGTGAGTTGTTGGTCGGGGGTTGAGATGGTTGTTGGGGGTGTGAGATGGTGGTCGGGGGGTGAGATGGTGGTCGGCGGGAGGAGATGGTGGTCGAGGGGAGTGAGATGGTGGTCGGGGGATTCAGATGGTGGTCGGCGGCAGTGAGATGGTAGTCGGGGGGATGAGATGGTGGTCGAGGGGAGTGAGATTGTGGTCAAGGGGCGTGAGATGGTGGTCGGGGAAGTGCGATGTTGGTCGGGGAAGTGCGATGTTGGTCGTAGGGGTGAGAAGCTGGTCGGGGGGTGAGAGATGGTGGTCGGGGGGGTAAGATGTTGGTCGGCGGGTGAGATGGTGGTCAGGGGCTGAGAGATGGTGGTCGGGGGGGGTGAGATGGTGATCGAGGGGGCTGAGATGGTGGTTGGGGGTGTGAGCTGGTGGTCGGGGGGAGTGAGATGGTGGTCGGGGAAGTAAGATGGTGGTCGGGGGATTGAGATGGTGGTCGGGGGGTGAGAGATGGTGGTCGGGGTGTGAGATGGTGGCTGAGGGGGCTGAGATGGTGGTCAGGGATGTGAGATGGTGGTCGGGGGGAGTGAGATGGTGGTCGGGGGAGTGAGATGGCGGTCAGGGACTGAGATGATGGTCGGGGGAGTGAGATGGTGATCGGGGGAGTGAGATGGTGGTCGGGGGGTTGAGATGGTGGTCAGGGGCTGAGAGATGGTGGTCGGGGGGGGTGAGATGGTGATCGAGGGGGCTGAGATGGTGGTTGGGGGTGTGAGCTGGTGGTCGGGGGGAGTGAGATGGTGGTCGGGGAAGTAAGATGGTGGTCGGGGGATTGAGATGGTGGTCGGGGGGTGAGAGATGGTGGTCGGGGTGTGAGATGGTGATCGAGGGGGCTGAGATGGTGGTCAGGGATGTGAGATGGTGGTCGGGGGGAGTGAGATGGTGGTCGGGGGAGTGAGATGGCGGTCAGGGACTGAGATGATGGTCGGGGGAGTGAGATGGAGGTCGGGGGAGTGAGATGGTGGTCGCGGGAGTGAGATGGTGGTCGGGGGAGTGAGATGGTGGTCAGGGACTGAGATGATAGTCGGGGGAGTGAGATGGTGGTCGGGGGAGTGAGATGGTGATCGGGGGAGTGAGATGGTGGTCGGGGGGTTGAGATGGTGGTCAGGGGGTGAGAGATGGTGATCGGGGGGTTGAGATGTTGGTCGGCGGGTGATATGTTGGTCGGGGGGTGAGAGATGGGGGTCGGGGGTGAGAAATGGTGGTCGGGGGGTGAGATGGTGGTTCGCAGGTATGCGATGGTGGTTGCGGGAGTGAGATGGTGGTTGGAGGAGTGGGATCGTGGTCGGTGGGTGAGATGGTGGTTGGGGGGGTGAGATGTTAGTCGCTGGGGGATTAGATGTTGGTCGGGGGGTGAGATGGTGGTCGGGGGCTGAGATGGTGGTCTGGGTGTGAGATGGTGGTCGGGGGGTGAGATGTTGGTCGAGGGAGTGAAATTGTGGTCAGGGGAATGAGATGGTGGTCGGGCGGTGAGATGTTAGTCGGTGGGGGGTGAGATGGTGGTCGGGGGGTGAGATGGTACTCGGTGGGGTGAGATGGTGGTCGCAGGGGTGAGACGATGGTCTGGGGAGTGAGATGGTGGTCAGGGGCTGAGATGGTGATCGGGGAAGTGAGATGGTGGTTGGTGGGAGTGAGATGGTGGTTGGAGGGCTGAGATGGTAGTCGGGGGGTGAGATGGTGGTCGAGGGGGGTGAGATGGTGGTCGGGGTTGTGAGATGGTGGTCGGGGGGTGTGAGATGGTGGTCGGGGGGTGAGATGGTGGTCGAGGGGGGTGAGATGGTGGTCGGGGGGTGTGAGATGGTGGTCGGGGGAGTGAGATGGTGGTCGGGGGAAGTGAGATGGTGGTCGGGAGTGAGATGGTGGTCCTGGGGTGAAATGGTGGTGTGAGTTGTTGGTCGGGGGTTGAGATGGTTGTTGGGGGTGTGAGATGGTGGTCGGGGGGTGAGATGGTGGTCGGCGGGAGGAGATGGTGGTCGAGGGGAGTGAGATGGTGGTCGGGGGATTCAGA
Organism: Somniosus microcephalus; assembly: GCF_052327205.1. Classification (NCBI taxonomy): domain Eukaryota; kingdom Metazoa; phylum Chordata; class Chondrichthyes; order Squaliformes; family Somniosidae; genus Somniosus; species Somniosus microcephalus. Next base: position 173,783,331 of record NC_140991.1, on the reverse strand, counting down.
TGGTGGTCGGCGGCAGTGAGATGGTAGTCGGGGGGATGAGATGGTGGTCGAGGGGAGTGAGATTGTGGTCAAGGGGCGTGAGATGGTGGTCGGGGAAGTGCGATGTTGGTCGGGGAAGTGCGATGTTGGTCGTAGGGGTGAGAAGCTGGTCGGGGGGTGAGAGATGGTGGTCGGGGGGGTAAGATGTTGGTCGGCGGGTGAGATGGTGGTCAGGGGCTGAGAGATGGTGGTCGGGGGGGGTGAGATGGTGATCGAGGGGGCTGAGATGGTGGTTGGGGGTGTGAGCTGGTGGTCGGGGGGAGTGAGATGGTGGTCGGGGAAGTAAGATGGTGGTCGGGGGATTGAGATGGTGGTCGGGGGGTGAGAGATGGTGGTCGGGGTGTGAGATGGTGGCTGAGGGGGCTGAGATGGTGGTCAGGGATGTGAGATGGTGGTCGGGGGGAGTGAGATGGTGGTCGGGGGAGTGAGATGGCGGTCAGGGACTGAGATGATGGTCGGGGGAGTGAGATGGAGGTCGGGGGAGTGAGATGGTGGTCGCGGGAGTGAGATGGTGGTCGGGGGAGTGAGATGGTGGTCAGGGACTGAGATGATAGTCGGGGGAGTGAGATGGTGGTCGGGGGAGTGAGATGGTGATCGGGGGAGTGAGATGGTGGTCGGGGGGTTGAGATGGTGGTCAGGGGGTGAGAGATGGTGATCGGGGGGTTGAGATGTTGGTCGGCGGGTGATATGTTGGTCGGGGGGTGAGAGATGGGGGTCGGGGGTGAGAAATGGTGGTCGGGGGGTGAGATGGTGGTTCGCAGGTATGCGATGGTGGTTGCGGGAGTGAGATGGTGGTTGGAGGAGTGGGATCGTGGTCGGTGGGTGAGATGGTGGTTGGGGGGGTGAGATGTTAGTCGCTGGGGGATTAGATGTTGGTCGGGGGGTGAGATGGTGGTCGGGGGCTGAGATGGTGGTCTGGGTGTGAGATGGTGGTCGGGGGGTGAGATGTTGGTCGAGGGAGTGAAATTGTGGTCAGGGGAATGAGATGGTGGTCGGGCGGTGAGATGTTAGTCGGTGGGGGGTGAGATGGTGGTCGGGGGGTGAGATGGTACTCGGTGGGGTGAGATGGTGGTCGCAGGGGTGAGACGATGGTCTGGGGAGTGAGATGGTGGTCAGGGGCTGAGATGGTGATCGGGGAAGTGAGATGGTGGTTGGTGGGAGTGAGATGGTGGTTGGAGGGCTGAGATGGTAGTCGGGGGGTGAGATGGTGGTCGAGGGGGGTGAGATGGTGGTCGGGGTTGTGAGATGGTGGTCGGGGGGTGTGAGATGGTGGTCGGGGGGTGAGATGGTGGTCGAGGGGGGTGAGATGGTGGTCGGGGGGTGTGAGATGGTGGTCGGGGGAGTGAGATGGTGGTCGGCGGATTAAGATGGTGATCGGCGGGAGTGAGATGGTGGTCGTGGGGTGAGATGGTGGTCGTGGGGTGAGATGGTGGTCAGGGAATCAGATGGTGGTCGGGGGGAGTGAGATGGTGGTCGGGGGGATTATGATGGTGGTCGGGGGTGAGATGTTGGACGGGGGTGAGATGGTGGTCGGCGGGAGTGAGATGGTAGTCGGGGGGGTGAGATGGTGGTCGAGGGGAGTGAGATGGTGGTCAAGGGGAGTGAGATGGTGGTCGGGGAAGTGCGATGTTGGTCGGGGAAGTGCGATGTTGGTCGTGGGGATGAGATGCTGGGCGGGGGCTGATAGATGGTGGTCAGGGGGGTGAGATGTTGGTCGGCGGGTGAGATGGTGGTCAGGGGGTGAGAGATGGTGGTCGGGGGGTGAGATGGTGGTCGAGGGGGCTGAGATGGTGGTCGCGGGTGTGAGATGGTGGTCGGGGGGAGTGAGATGGTGGTCGGGGAAGTGAGATGGTGGTCAGGGGAGTGAGATGGTGATCAGGGGAGTGAGATGGTAGTCGGGGGTGTGAGATGGTGGTCGGGGGTTGAGATGGTGGTTCGGGGCTGTGCGCTGGTGGTTGGGGGAGTGAGATGGTGGTCGGGGGGTGAGATGGTGGTCGGGGGGGTGAGATGGTGGTCGGGGGGGTGAGATGGTGGTCGGGGGGTGAGATGGTGGTCGGGGGGTGAGATGGTGGTCGGGGGGGTGAGATGGTGGTTGGTGGGAGTGAGATGGTGGTTGGGGGGTTGAGATGGTGGTTGGTGGGAGTGAGATGGTGGTTGGGGTGTGTGATAAGAACTTAAGAACATAAGAACATAAGAAATAGGAGCAGGAGTAGGCCAATCGGCCCCTCGAGCCTGCTCCACCATTCAATAAGATCATGGCTGATCTGATCCTAACTGCCAATCCACTATCACAGAACCATCTCCTGAATCTAACAGAATTAGACACACGAAATAGGAGCAGGATCAGACTACACGGCCCCTCGGCCCGCTCCGCTACCCACAGGGCCATGACCGATCCGAACCTAGACTCCTGTCCAAATTCCTGCCCGCTTCCCGTAACCCTTTATTCCCTTTACTTCTAGGAAACTGTCTATTTCTGTTTTAAATTTATGTAATGATGTAGCTTCTACAGCTTTTTGGGGCAGCATATTCCATGGACCTACCACCCTCTGAGTGATGTAGTTCCTCCTCATCTCAGTTTTGAAAGAGCAGCCCTTTATTTTAAGACTATGCCCCCTAGTTCTAGTTTCACCCATCATCGGGAACATCCTCCCCGCATCCACCCGATCCAACCCCTTCACAATCTTATATGTTCCAATAAGATCGCCTCTCATTCTTCTGAACTCCAATGAGTAGAGTCCCAATCTACTCAACCTCTCCTCATATGTCCATCCCCTCATCCCCAGGATTAACCGAGTGAACCTTCTTTGTACTGGCTCGAGAACAAGTATGTCTTTTCTTAAGTATGGACACCAAAACTGTATGCAGTATTCCAGGTACGGTCTCACCAATACCTTGTACAACTGAAGCAATACCTCCCTATTTTTATATTCTATCCCCCTAGCAATGAAAGCCAACATTCCATTGGCCTTCTTAATCACTTGCTGCACCTGCATACTAACCTTTTGAGTTTCGTGCACCAGGACCCCCAGATCCCTTTGTACTTCAGTACTTTCCAGTTTCTTGCCATTAAGATAATAACTTGCTCTACGATTTTTCCTGCCAAAGTGCATAACCTCACACTTTCCAGTATTGTATTCCATCTGCCAAATCTCTGCCCACTTACTTAGCCTGTCTATGTCCCCTTGCAGGTTTTTTATGTCCTCCTCACTCACTACTTTCCCTCCCATCTTAGTATCATCTGCAAACTTTGATATGTTACACTCGGTCCCCTCCTCCAAATCGTTAATATAGATTGTAAAGAGTTGGGGACCCAGCACTGACCCCTGTGGAACACCACTAGTTACTGATTGTCAGTCTGAGAATGAACCATTTATCCCAACTCTCTGCCTTCTGTTAGATAGCCAATCCTTTATCCATGCCAGAATATTACCCCCAATCCCGTGATTTTTTATCTTAAGCAATAATCTTTTGTCTGGCACCTTGTCAAATGCCTTTTGGAAGTCTAAATACACTACGTCCACTGGTTCCCCTTCATGCACCCTATATGCTACTTCCTCAAAGAACTCCAGCAAATTTGTCAAACATGACTTCCCCTTCATAAAACCATGCTGACTTTGTCCTATTAAATTATGATTATCCAAATGTCCTGTTAATGTCTCCTTAAAAATGGACTCCAATATTTTACCTACCACAGATGTTAGGCTAAGCAGTCTATAGTTTCCAGCCTTCTGTCTACTGCCCTTTTTAAATAAGGGCATTACATTAGCAGTTTTCCAGTCTGCCGGGACCTTTGCTGAGTCCAGGGAGTTTTGGAAAATTATTACCAATGCATCCACAATCCCTACCGCCACTTCCCTCAAGACCCTAGGATGTAAGCCATCAGGTCCAGGTGATTTATCCGCCTTGAGTCCCATTATTTTACCGAGTACCACTTCCTTAGTGATTTTGATCATGTTTAGCTCCTCCCCCCCATAGCCCCCTGTTTGTCCAGTGTTGGGATATTCTTAGTGTCTTCTACTGTAAAGACTGATACAAAATATTCATTCAGTGTTTTTGCCTTCTCCATATTTCCCACCATTAATTTCCCGGTCTCATCCTCTAAGGGACCAACATTTACTTTAGCCACCCTTTTTCTTTTTATATAACTATAAAAACTCTTACTATCTGTTTTTATATTTTTTGCTAATTTACTTTCATAATCTATCTTCCCTTTCTTAATCAATCTTTTTGTTATTTTTTGCTGTCTATTAAAGTTTTCCCGATCCTCTATCCTCCCACTAGATTTGGCTAGCTTATATACCCTTGTTTTTAGTCGAATGCTATCCTTAATTTATTTACTTAGCCACGGATGGCTGTCTTTTCTTTTACACCCTTTTCTTCTCAGTGGAATATATATTTTTTGGAAGTTGTATAATAACTCCTTAAATGTACACCACTGATCATGTATCGTCTTACCCTTTAATCTATTTTCCCAATCCACTCTACTCAATTCCGCTCTCATACCTTCATAGTCTCCTTTATTCAAGCTTAGCACGCTTGTTTGAGATCCAACCTTCTCACCCTCTAATTGAATATGGAATTCAACCATGTTATGGTCACTCATTCCAAGGGGATCCTTTACTAGGACATTTTTAATTAATCCTGTCTCGTTACACAGGACCAGATCTAAGGTTGATTGCCCCCTGGTCGGTTCAGTTACATACTGCTCAAGAAACCCATCCCTAATACACTCAATGAACTCATCCTCAAGGCAGCCCTGCCCAATTTGATTTGTCCAATTAATATAATAGTTAAAATCCCCCATAATTATAGATGCTCCCTTATTACAAGCCTCAACTATTTCCTGATTGATACTCCGTCCAACAGAGTTGCAACTGTTCGGAGGCCTATAGACCACACCCACTAATGTTTTTTTCCCCTTATTATTCCTTACCTCCACCCAAACTGTTTCATTTTCCTGACCTTCTGACCCAATATTATTTCTCTGTATTACAGTGATTCCTTCCTTTATTAACATAGCCACCCCACCTCCCCTTCCTTCCTGCCTGTCCTTCCTGATCGTTAAATAACCTGGTATGTTTAATTCCCAGGCATTTTCACCCTGCAGCCATGTTTCTGTAATGGCCACAAGATCATACCCATATGTAGTTATTTGTGCCATTAACTCGTCTATTTTGTTACGAATGCTACGTGCATTCAGATAGAGAACTTTCAAATATGTTTTGTGACACTTAGTTCCTGCTTTTGTCCTTTTTATTACTTTACCTTTTACTCCTTACCTTCTGCCCCTTCCTGACACGCTCTGGTTTTTAATTTCCCCGCTGCTACCTAAGTCTATGACCTTCTCTGTTGTCATTTTTATTATTTGCTCTCTAGGAACCTCCCCCCAACAAGTTAGTTTAAAGCCCTCTCTACAGCCCTAGTTATATGATCCGCCAGGACTCTAGTCCCAGCACTGGCCAAGTGAAGCCCATCCCAACGGAACAGCTCCCTCCTGCCCCAGTACTGGTGCCAGTGTCCCAGGAAGCAAAACCCATTTCTCCCACACCAGTCTTTGAGCCACGCATTTAACTCTCTAATTTTATTTGTCCTAGCCAAATTCGCTCGTGGCTCAGGTAATAATCCAGAGATTATTACCCTTGAGGTTCTGTTTTTTAATTTGACCCCTAGCTGCTTCAACAGAACTGGCTTCGTAGTCCTATCTACATCGTTTGTACCGATGGTGGTCGGGGGGGTGAGTTGGTGGTCGGGGGAGTGAGATGGTGGTCAGGGGAGTGAGACGGTGGTCGGGGCAGTGACACGTTGGTTGGAGGGTGAGATGGTGGTTGGTGGGATGAGATGGTGGTCGGGGAAGTGAGATGGTGGTCGGGGGAGTGAGATGGTCGTCGAGGGGTGAGAGATGGTGGTCAGGGGGGTGAGAAATGTGGTCGGGGGAGTGAGACGGTGGTCGGCGGAGAGAGGCGGTGGTCAGGGGAGTGAAACGGTGGTCCGGGGGTGAGAGATGGCGGTCGGGGGTGTGAGATGGCGGTCGGGAGGTGAGATGGTGGTCGAGGGGAGTGCGATGGTGGTCGGGGAAGTGAGATGGTGGTCGGGGGGAAGAGATGGTGGTCGGGATGTGAGATGGTGGTTGGGGGGGTGAGATCTTAGTCGGTGTGGGGTGAGGTGGTGGTCGGGGCGTGAGATGGTGGTCGGAGGGTGAGATGGTGGTCGGGGGGTTAGATGGTGGTCGAGGGAGTGAGATGGTGGTCGGGGGGGGTGAGATGGTGGTCGGTTGTGTGAGAGATGGTCGTCGGGTGGTGAGATGGTGGACGGGGGGTGAGAGGGTGGTCGCGAGGTGAGATGGTGGTCGGGGGGTGAGATGGTGGCCGGGAGGGTGAGATGGTAGTTGGGGGGTGAGATGGTAGTCGGGGCGAGTGAGATGGTGGTCGGGGTTGTGAGATGGTGGTCAGAGAGGTGAGATGGTGGTCGGGGGGTGAGATGGTAGTCGGGAGGGTGAGATGGTAGTCGGGGGGTGAGATGCTAGTCGGGGGGAGTGAGATGGTAGTCGGGGTGAGTGAGATGATGGTCGGGGTTGTGAGATGGTGGTCGGAGGGGTGAGATGGTCGTCGGGGGGGTGATATGGTGGTCGGGTGTGAGATGTTTGTCGCGGGGGTGAGATGGTGGTTGGGGAGTGAGATGGTGTTAGGTGGAGTGAAATTGTGGTCGGGGGAATGAGATGATGGTCGGTGGGTGATATGGTGGTCGGGGGGCTGAGACGGTGTTCGGGGGCTGAGATGGTGGTCGGGGGGGTGAGATGTTGGTCGGCGGAGTGAGATGGTGGTTGGAGGGCAGAGATGGTGGACGGGGGGAGTGAGATGGTGGTCGGGGGAGTGAGACGGTGGTCGGGGCAGTGAGACGTTTGTCGGGGGGTGAGATGGTGGTCGGGGGGGTGAGATAGTGTTCGGGGGAGTGAGATGGTGGTCGGGGGGGTGAGACGGTTATCGGGGGAGTGAGACGGTTGTCGGGGGAGTGAGACGGTGGTCGTGGGAGTGAGACGGTGGTTGCGGGAGTGAGACGGTGGTCGGGGTAGTGAGACGGTGGTCGGGGGGTGAGAGATGGCGGTCGGGGGTGTGAGATGGGATCGTGGGGTGAGATGGTGGTCGAGGAGTGTGCGATGGTTGTCGGGGAAGTGAGATGGTGGTCAAGGGGAAGAGATGGTGGTCGGGGGGTGAGATGGTGGTCGGGGTGTGAGATGGTGGTCGGGGGGGGTGAGATGGTGGTCGGTTGTGTGAGAGATGGTCGTCGGGTGGTGAGATGGTGGACGGGGGGTGAGAGGGTGGTCGCGAGGTGAGATGGTGGTCGGGGGGTGAGATGGTGGCCGGGAGGGTGAGATGGTAGTTGGGGGGTGAGATGGTAGTCGGGGCGAGTGAGATGGTGGTCGGGGTTGTGAGATGGTGGTCAGAGAGGTGAGATGGTGGTCGGGGGGTGAGATGGTAGTCGGGAGGGTGAGATGGTAGTCGGGGGGTGAGATGCTAGTCGGGGGGAGTGAGATGGTAGTCGGGGTGAGTGAGATGATGGTCGGGGTTGTGAGATGGTGGTCGGAGGGGTGAGATGGTCGTCGGGGGGGTGATATGGTGGTCGGGTGTGAGATGTTTGTCGCGGGGGTGAGATGGTGGTTGGGGAGTGAGATGGTGTTAGGTGGAGTGAAATTGTGGTCGGGGGAATGAGATGATGGTCGGTGGGTGATATGGTGGTCGGGGGGCTGAGACGGTGTTCGGGGGCTGAGATGGTGGTCGGGGGGGTGAGATGTTGGTCGGCGGAGTGAGATGGTGGTTGGAGGGCAGAGATGGTGGACGGGGGGAGTGAGATGGTGGTCGGGGGAGTGAGACGGTGGTCGGGGCAGTGAGACGTTTGTCGGGGGGTGAGATGGTGGTCGGGGGGGTGAGATAGTGTTCGGGGGAGTGAGATGGTGGTCGGGGGGGTGAGACGGTTATCGGGGGAGTGAGACGGTTGTCGGGGGAGTGAGACGGTGGTCGTGGGAGTGAGACGGTGGTTGCGGGAGTGAGACGGTGGTCGGGGTAGTGAGACGGTGGTCGGGGGGTGAGAGATGGCGGTCGGGGGTGTGAGATGGGATCGTGGGGTGAGATGGTGGTCGAGGAGTGTGCGATGGTTGTCGGGGAAGTGAGATGGTGGTCAAGGGGAAGAGATGGTGGTCGGGGGGTGAGATGGTGGTCGGGGTGTGAGATGGTGGTCGGGGGGAGTGAGATGGTGTCGGGGGTTGAGTTGGTAGTCGGGGGAGTGAGATGGTGGTCGGGGGAGTGAGACGGTGGTCGGGGGAGTGAGACAGTGGTCGGGGCAGTGACACGTTGGTCGGAGGGTGAGATGGTGGTTGGTGGGGTGAGATAGTGGTCGGGGTAGTGAGATGGTGGTCGGGGGAGTGAGATGGTGGTCGAGGGGTGAGAGATGGTGGTCGGGGAGGGGAGAAATGTGGTCGGGGGAGTGAGACGGTGGTCGGCGGAGAGAGGCGGTGGTCAGGGGAGTGAGACGGTGATCCGGGGGTGAGAGATGGCGGTCGGGGGTGTGAGATGGCGGTCGGGAGGTGAGATGGTGGTCGAGGGGAGTGCGATGGTGGTCGGGGAAGTGAGATGGTGGTCGGGGGGAAGAGATGGTGGTCGGGATGTGAGATGTTGGTTGGGGGGGTGAGATCTTAGTCGGTGTGGGGTGAGGTGGTGGTCGGGGGGTGAGATGGTGGTCGGACGGTGAGATGGTGGTCGGGGGGTTAGATGGTGGTCGGGAGGGTGAGATGGTAGTTGGGGGGTGAGATGGTAGTTGGGGGGGTGAGGTGGTAGTTGGGGCGAGTGAGATGGTGGTCGGGGTTGTGAGATGGTGGTCGGGGTTGTGAGATGGTGGTCGGAGAGGTGAGATGGTGGTCGGGGGGTGAGATGGTGGTCGGGGTTGTGAGATGGTGTCGCAGGGGTGAGATGGTCGTCAAGGGGGTGATATGGTGGTCGGGGGAGGAGATGGTGGTCGGGTGTGAGATGTTTGTCGCGGGGGTGAGATGGTGGTTGGGGAGTGAGATGGTGTTAGGTGGATTGAAATTGTGGTCGGTGGAATGAGATGATGGTCGGGGGTGATATGGTGGTCGGGGGGCTGAGACGGTGTTCGGGGGCTGAGATGGTGGTCGGGGGGGCGAGATAGTGGTCGGGGGGTGAAAGATGGTGGTCGGGGGAGTGAGATGGTGATCGGGGGGTGAGAGATGGTGGTCGGGGGAGTGAGATGGTGATCGGGGGCTGAGAGATGGTGGTCGGGGGAGTGAGATGGTGGTCAGGGGAGTGAGACGGTGGTCGGGGGAGTGAGACGGTGGTCGGGGGCTGAGAGATGGTGGTCGGGGGAGTGAGATGGTGGTCAGGGGAGTGAGACGGTGGTCGGGGGAGTGAGACGGTGGTCGGGGGGGTGAGACGGATGTCGGGGGAGTGAGACGGTTGTCGGGAGAGTGAGACGGTGGTCGTGGGAGTGAGACGGTGGTCGGGGTAGTGAGACGGTGGTCGGGGGGTGAGAGATGGCGGTCGGGGGTGTGAGATGGGATCGTGGGGTGAGATGGTGGTCGAGGAGTGTGCGGTGGTGGTCGGGGAAGTGAGATGGTGGTCGGGGGGAAGACATGGTGGTCGGGGGGTGAGATGGTGGTCGGGGTGTGAGATGGTGGTCGGGGGGAGTGAGACGGTGGTCGGGGGAGTGAGACGGTGGTCGTGGGAGTGAGACGGTGGTCGGGGTAGTGAGACGGTGGTCGGGGGGTGAGAGATGGCGGTCGGGGGTGTGAGATGGGATCGTGGGGTGAGATGGTGGTCGAGGAGTGTGCGGTGGTGGTCGGGGAAGTGAGATGGTGGTCGGGGGGAAGACATGGTGGTCGGGGGGTGAGATGGTGGTCGGGGTGTGAGATGGTGGTCGGGGGGAGTGAGATGGTGGTCGGGGGGAGTGAGACGGTGGTCGGGGGAGTGAGACGGTGGTCGTGGGAGTGAGACGGTGGTCGGGGTAGTGAGACGGTGGTCGGGGGGTGAGAGATGGCGGTCGGGGGTGTGAGATGGGATCGTGGGGTGAGATGGTGGTCGAGGAGTGTGCGGTGGTGGTCGGGGAAGTGAGATGGTGGTCGGGGGGAAGACATGGTGGTCGGGGGGTGAGATGGTGGTCGGGGTGTGAGATGGTGGTCGGGGGGAGTGAAATGGTGGTCGGGGGGAGTGAGACGGTGGTCGGGGGAGTGAGACGGTGGTCGGGGGGAAGACATGGTGATCGGGGGATGAGATGGTGGTCGGGGTGTGAGATGGTGGTCGGGGGGAGTGAAATGGTGGTCGGGGGGTGAGAGATGGCGGTCGGGGGTGTGAGATGGGATCGTGGGGTGAGATGGTGGTCGAGGAGTGTGCGGTGGTGGTCGGGGAAGTGAGATGGTGGTCGGGGGGTGAGATGGTGGTCGGGGTGTGAGATGGTGGTCGGGGGGAGTGAAATGGTGGTCGGGGGGAGTGAGATGGTGGTCGGGGGGAGTGAGATGGTGGTCGGGGGAGTGAGATGGTGGTCGGGGGAGTGAGATGGTGGTCGGGGGAGTGAGATGGTGGTCGGGTGGGTGAGATGGTGGTTGCAGGGTTAGATGTTGGTCGGGGGGAGTGAGATGGTGTTCGGGGGAGTGAGTTGGTGGTCAGGGGGAGTGAGATGGTGGTCGGGGAAGTGAGATGGTGGTCGGGGGGTGAGGAGATGGTGGTAGGGTGAGAGATGGTCGTCGCTGGGGTAAGATCCTGGTTGGGGAGTGAGATGGTGTTCGGGGGAGTGAAATTGTGGTCGGGGGAATGAGATGGTGGTCGGGGGGTGAGATGGTGGTTCGCGGGGGGAGATGGTGGTCACGGGAGTGAGATGGTGGTCGCAGGGGTGAGATGGTAGTTGGGGAGTGAAATGGTGGTCGGGGGAGTGAGATGGTGGTCAGGGGAGTGAGATGGTGGTCAAGGAAAGTGAGATGGTGGTCAGGGGAGTGAGATGGTGGTCGGTGGAGTGAGATGGTGATCGGGGGAGTGACATGGTGGTCGGAGTGTTTGTGTGATGGTGGTCGCGGGTGTGAGATGGTGGTCGGGGGGTGAGATGGTGGTCGGGGTGTGAGATGGTGGTCGGGGGGTGAGATGTTGGTCGGGGGAGTAAGATACTGGTCAGGGAGTGAGCTGGTGTTCGGGGGAGTGTCATGCTGGTCAGGGGGAGTTAGATGGTGGTCAGGGTGTGAGTTGATGGTTGCGGGGGTGAGATGCTGGTTGGGGAGTGAGATATAGGTCGGGGGAGTGAGATAATTGTCTGGGGAGTGAGATGGTGGTCGGGGGCTGAGATGGTGGTCGGGGGGTGAGATGGTGGTCGGGGGGGTGAGATGGTGGTCGGGGGAGTGAGATGGTGGTTGGGGGGGCAGAGATGGTGGACGGGGGGAGTGAGATGGTGGCCGGGGGGTGTGAGATGGTGGCCGGGGAGTTGAGATGGTCCTCGGAGGGTGAAATGTTGGTCAGGGGAGTGAGATACTAGTCGGGGGAGTGAGATGGTGGTCGGTGGGGTGAAATGGTGGCCGGGGGGGTGAAATGGTGGTCGGGCGGTGAGATGGTGGTCGGGTGGAAGAGGTGGTGGTCGGGGAGTGAGACGGTGGTCGGGGGTTGAGACGGTGTTCGGGGGGGGAGATGGTGTTCGGTGGTAATGATGGTGGTCGGGGGAGTGAGATGTTGGTCGGGAGGAGTGAGAATGTGGTTGAGTTGAGAGATGGTCGTCGGGGGAGTGAGATGTTGGTCGGGGGAGTGCGATAGTGGTCGGGGGGGTGAGATGGTGGTTGGGGGTGGGTGAGATGGTGGTCCAGGGGAGTGAGATGGTGGTCGGGGGGGTGAGATGGTGGTCGGGGGGATTGAGATGGTGGTCGAGGTGTGAGGTGGTGGTCGGAGGTGAGATCGTGGTCGGGGCGGTGAGATGGTGGTCGGTGGGAGTGAGATGGTGGTCGGGGGGGTGAGATGGTGGTCGGGGGACTGAGATGGTGGTCGGGGGAGTGAGACGGTGGTTGGGGCAGTGAGACGTTGGTCGGGGGGTGAGACGGTAGTCAGGGGGGTGAGATAGTGGTCGGGGAAGTGAGATGGTGGTCGGGGGAGTGAGATGGTGGTCGGGGAGGTGAGACGGTGGCCGGGGGGGTGAGACGGTGGTCGGGGGAGTGAGACGGTGGTCGGGGGAGTGAGACGGTGGTCAGGGGAGTGAGACGGTGGTCGGGGGGTGAGAGAAGGCGGTCGGAGGTGTGAGATGGCGGTCGGGGGGTGAGATGGTGGTCGAGGGGAGTGCGATGGTTGTCGGGGAAGTGAGATGGTGGTCGGGGGGAAGAGATGGCGGTCGGGGTGTGAGATGGTCGTTGGGGGGGTGAGATCTTAGTCGGTGGGGGGTGTGGTGGTGGTCGGGGGGTGAGATGGTGGTCGGGGGGTTAGATGGTGGTCGGGGGGTTAGATGGTGATCGAGGGAGTGAGATGGTGGTCGGTGTAATGATATCAGCAAATAAGGATGGTATTTGCCTGTTTGATTTTGATGCCTTTTCAGCATGTTTGCATGTTATGATTACTTATGCCTGACCAGCAGAGGGCATGTGACAGAGACAAGCAGGAGTTCAGTTTTGGTTTCGTTCTAGATGGATCACTAGCATGGTGTCTCCTGAAATGCTGTATAAAGAGTTGAACAGACTTTAGATTAAAAGACATTCTCTTTCATAAATGTCTCGTCATTGAACCCACAAAGAAAACAATACATGGTGTCAGAAGTGATTGAAAGAGATGAAGAGGAAAAATCTGAAGTTAAATCAGCTCTCCACACATTAGCAAGCCAAAAGAGAACATCGTTACTTACCATTAGAGAATAGCTAACGAAGTGAAAAATGGAAGGTTTACTCCCACCGGCGAAGCTTCAGTTGACAGATAATGTGACTGTAAATTGGAGGAGATTCAAACAACGTGTGGGGTTGTATTTAGCGACAATTGGAGCTGACAAGAAAAGTAATCAAAAGAAATCGTCAGTGTTCTTACATGTCGTGGGTGATGAAGCGCTGGAGGTGTATAATAACTTCACATTCGCTGCTGATGGAGACAAAATGAAGCTAGATAAAATAATGGAACAGTTTGAGGCCTACTGCATACCTAAACGTAACGTGACGTTTGAGAGGCACAGATTTTTCACATGTGTACTGAAAACGGGTGAGACTATTGATCAGTATGTGACTGAACTGAGAAACAGAAGCAAAACATGTGAATTTGGGGGACTGACAGACTCGCTGATAAAAGACAGACTGGTGTGTGGTATTCCGGATAATGGTCTAAGGGAAACACTGCTAAGAGAGCAAGATCTAGACCTGGGAAAAGCCATAGCACTGTGTAGGGCTACAGAGACTGTGAAGTTGCAGGCAAAGGAGCTGTTCAGTGACAGTAGCTGCAACGTGGATGCAGTGAGAATGAACGGACACAAACCGTTTAACAAAAAGAGCGCCAATGTGAAAAAAGAGGCCTGGCCAGCGAACAAAAATGAAAGGGGCAACCGAAAGTCATGTAGTCGATGCGGTACACAGCATCCACCAAGAAAGTGTCCAGCATATGGTAAAACATGCAATAGTTGCAACAAAAACAACCAATATGCCCGTTGCTGTAAGAACCAAGCGCAACAAAGCAAGGTCCATACAGTAGATGAAAGCGAGGTAGAGGAGTTCTATGTAGATGTTGTGTCTGAAAACAAAAAAGAAGACAGAGACTGGATGTTGACACTAAAAGTGAATGACATACACATTCCATTTAAATTGGATACTGGAGCACAAGTTAATGTGATATCAGAGACTGATTTTAAGAAAATTAGACCCAGACCAAAGATACATGGAATTAAAGTGAAAGTGACAGGATACTCAGGTACTGATATACCAGTGAAAGGAAGATGCATTGGCAAAGTGACACACAAGGGCAGAGAGCACACGTTAGCATTAATCGTGGTGCCAAAGGATGTGCAAGCCATACTAGGTTTAAAAGCCTGTGAGAGACTGAACCTGGTAAAGAGAGTCCTCGTTGTGGAAAGCGAAGGAGAGACAGTCTATGATGAACTGAATGTTGCGTACACACCGGGTAAGCTGATGTATACAGCAGACACGTTGTCCAGAGCTGTTGACCCAGGAGAGCCCGCAAACACAGTGAAAAGACTGATGTACAAGGCAAAAGACAGTGGACCTGATTTCTACCAGAGCATGCTTGTATACCGCACGACGCCGCTCGAGTGTGGTAAGTCACCAGCCCAACTCCTGATGGGACGTCAGCTAAGGTCAAACCTACCCATCCCGGAGAACCTCCTGAAAACAAAAGAGGGGGAGAAAGTTGTAAAGTCTGTGGGTTGTTTAGTTAATTAATACACAGACTACCAGAGTAACTTAAAACAGGACTTTACTATTCGAAGGTCAGGGCGAATCTGCCAATAAATCCTGACACAGCACTTATATACCGGTGTGGTCACCGTCGGTATTACAGTATACAGAAGCCAACAAAGTAGTGCAACACCTAAAGTAGTTCTCTTAAAGGTGGACGGTTACATACAATATTTCTCTTAAAGGTAGACGGGTACATACACTACAATCCTCCCTTTTTAGCTTACAACATACTGATTCCCCATTAAACATACATTATAACATATATACAACTTTATGCAAGACAGTTCACAGATTCCGTCTCTCTGGAGGTTTCCGGACTCTGTCCGGATAACGCCTCGGTGGTGTCGTAACTCCCGGCGGGGTAGCAGGTGCTTCTGGCAAGGTCGATTCGGCTTGAAGGACAGTGTCAGGTTCATCTGATTCCAGTATTACCAGATCGGAGGTAGGTGTTCTGGGTATCTCTGTCTCAACATTAACCGTGTAAGGTGGTGGAGTAGATTGGCCATTTGTGGCTGACCCTATGATCTGGTCAACATGGCGCCTTATTATACTGTCCCCAATGTCCACCGTATACATCAACGGCCCTAGCTTTTTTCCAATAGTTCCAGGCTGCCATTTCTCGGTACGGTAGTCCCGGGCCAAAACTTGTTGACCGATCTGAAAAGATCTAGTTGGCCTTTCATTCATGCCCTGGAATTGCCGGTTCTCTACGTCCCTTCTGACGTTTGGCTTAAGCAAATCCAGCCAGCATCTTAGTCGTCTATTAAAAAACATCATGGCGGGAGTTTGATTTGTGACC
Source organism: Somniosus microcephalus (assembly GCF_052327205.1). Lineage (NCBI taxonomy): Eukaryota > Metazoa > Chordata > Chondrichthyes > Squaliformes > Somniosidae > Somniosus > Somniosus microcephalus. The sequence goes on along the minus strand of NC_140991.1, from coordinate 173,768,080 downwards.
GCATGTGTTGCATTCCTGTACGCCAACAAGAAGCTATCCACCTTATGTTGTAAGTTAATGGCTTCATTACCCATGGCCTTTATGGCCTTCTTGAAGGTCTGGACAAACCTTTCAGCCAATCCATTGGAGGCGGGATGGTATGGGGCTGACGTGTAGTGCTTAACCCCATTGCTCTTTAAGAATTTCTTGAATTCTTCGGACACAAATTGCGGTCCATTATCAGAACAGATCTGTTCCGGCAGCCCATTCCTAGCAAACATGGTCCTTAACACTGTGATGGTTTTTTCCGTGGTGGTGGTGGACATCTTTATTACCTCCGGCCACTTGGAGTGTGCATCCACCGCTATTAGAAACATTGAGTCCATAAATGGACCAGCAAAGTCGATGTGTACCCTTTGCCAAGGAGATGAGGGCCACTCCCATGGATGCAGAGGAGCCTGTGGTGGCACGTTTTGGACCTTCTGGCATCCTAGACAGCTCTTAGTGATTTATTCGATGTCCCCATCAATGCCTGGCCACTACACGAACGCTCTTGCTAGGTTCTTCATTTTCACTCCACCCAGATGTCCCTCGTGCAGCTCCTTTAACACCTTCTGTTGAAGTTTGGGTGGAATCACCACTCTAGATCCACACATCAGGGTTCCTCGACACACTGACAGCTGTTCTTTTCTCTGCGAAAATGCTGGCAGCGTTGGTTCGCCCTGTGCTGGCCATCCCTCCACCGTTAAATCATAGACTCGTGAGAGAGTCGGGTCATTTCTTGTTTCGTTTTCGATCATCGAATTTGTTACTGGTAGACATTCCACTATGGATGAGTGGAACATCTCTACCGGGTCCACTGTAGTCGCTTCTTCTACTATCGGCAATGGCAAGCGCGATAACCCATCAGCATTTCCATGCTGTTTGGACCTTTTGTATTTGATGTCATATTGGTGTGCCCCAAGTAACACGGACCACCTCTGTAACCTTTGCGCTGTCATGGTGGAAACGGCCTTGTTAGGGTTGAATATGGACACCAACGGCTGGTGGTCTGTCAGTAATGTGAACTTCTTGCCCTGCAGGTAATGATTGAATTTCTTTACGCCCCACACAAGGCTGAGGGCCTCCCTATCTATTTGAGCATAATTTCGCTCCGCGGAGGTCAATGATCGGGACGCGAATGCCACTGGCCTTTCCGAGCCATTTGGTAACTTGTGTGAAAGTACTGCTCCAATTCCATAGGGGGAAGCATCACAAGCTAGACGAAGAGGTAACGTTGGGTTGAAATGAGCCAACACTTCTTCAGAGGTAATCAACGCCTTGCTTCTGCGAAAGGCCTTTTTACATTCCTCACTCCACTTCCATGGTACTTCTTTCCGCAACAGAGCATTCAGCGGATGCAGCACCGTGGATGGATTCGGCAGAAACTTGTGATAATAATTAATCAACCCCAAGAATGATCTTAACTGTGATACGTTTTCCGGAGCGGGGGCCTTCACGACAGCTTCTATCTTGTCAGGTGACTTGTGCAGCCCCTCTCGGTCAATGACATGACCGCATTACGAGATCCATTTTTGGAAGAACTCACATTTCTTGCGATTAACTCGAAGGCCATATTCCTTCAACCTAGTGAGCATCAGTTTCAAATTTGTGAGGTGTTCTTCCTCGTCTTCTCCCGTAATCAGGATATCGTCTAAGTAACACTGCGTGCTTGGAATTCCTTGTAATACCTGCTCCATGGCCCTCTGCCAAATTGCTGGAGCCGAAGCTACCCCAAAAACCAGTCTATTATAGCGATACAAGCCTCTGTGTGTGTTGATGGTGAGGTATTGATGTGACTCTTCCTCGACTTCCATTTGTAAGTATGCCCGTGCCAGGTCTATCTTGGTGAAGTGTTTCCCTCCAGCCAACGAAGCAAAGATATCTTCAATCCGCGGAAGCTGGTATTGTACCGTGTGAAGCACCGGATTCACTGTGATCTTGAAGTCTCCGCAGATGCGGACCTTCCCCGGTCCCCCTGGCTTGTTACTTGGTGAAGACTTCATGACGGGAACAATGGGCATGGCCCACTCACTCCAGTCCACTTTTGACAGTACCCCTGATCGTTCAAGTTCTTCCAGTTCTGCCTCCACAGCAGGTCGTATCGCGTAAGGTACCAATCTGGCTTTGAAAAATTTTGGGCTTGCATGTTCTGCAATCTTAACCTTTGCTTTAATTCCTCGCAGTGTTCCCAGTCCTTTGTGATCCAGATAGCTTGTCGGTCAGCTTCATTACTCACATTGTGAATTCTCAGACTATCCAGTTCCTTGCAATTGGAGTGCGAGTCCGAATTCTGTTCTTCCGGACTCTTCCTAGTCACCTCATGTACCTTTCTGTACCTCTTTTGTGGTGACTCATTATTGTTGGTCTTCTTTCCTGACTGGCATACCTTAGCTATGTGACCGAGCTTGCCACATTTCCTACATTCCTGGTTTTTAAACCAGCATTGGTTCTGGTCGTGTGTTGTCTTCCCACAACGATAGCATTTCGTTGTACCCGAAGTAATTTGCTGCACCCTGAGTGCCGCTGCCTTTAGCTGCATTTCCGCCGTTCCTTTCGCTGCGGCTTCGTTCGATGCAGCAATAAGGACAGCCTTCTCAAGTGTAAGATCGTTCTCTTCGAGCAGTCGTTTTTGTGTTTCTTCCTTCGACATTCCGCACACGAATTTGTCTCGCAATGCCTCTGTCAGATTCCCTCCAAACTGGCAGTGTTTCGCTAGTCTACGCAGTTCGACCAAGTATTCTGCGTTGCTTTCGTCTTTCCTTTGCGTTCTCGCATAGAATTTGAATCGTTCCACCAACATCAATGGTGTGGGGTTCAAGTGATCCTTCAGAACAGTCACAATATCATCGAAAGTCTGATCCGCCGGTTTAGCTGGTGCTAGTAGATGCTTCAAGAGCCCGTATGTCTTCGCGCCCATCGAGTTTAGCAAGGTTATAGCTTTGTCATCTTCTTCTATTTTATTGGCCTCACAATAGATCTCAATGCGTTCCACATACGTGGCCCAGTCTTCTACCTCGGAATTAAAATCGTTGATGTTACCACGCTTAGGCATCTTCCTCTCTTCCTGATAACACCACGAATTATTTCTTTAAATTTCTTTTATTTTTTTTTTTATTTTTTTCCAAAGATGGCGGTTCCCGCGAAAATGGCGGTTTCCCGCGCTTATCTTCTCTCCCCGCCCACTTCAATGGCGGTTTCCCGCTTCTGTCTTCTTCCCCGCCTAATAGCGGCTTCCCGCGTTTCTTCCCTAGCAGGAGGGGTACTCTTTCCCCACGGGCGACGGCCGCTGGCTTTCAGGTTCACAGCCTGCGCGTCGGCTTCAGTGCTTTCCCTTTTCTCGGCAGGGCAACCGGCGCTGGGTACACCCCGTTGACGGCGAACAGTTTCAGCCGGTGGGCTGGCTCTCGCTCAGTTCCCCTTGCTCGGGCTCTGTCTCTCTCCCGCTCGCTGGGCTCTACCGGCGCTGGGTACCCCCCGTTGACGGCGAACAGTTTCAGCCGCTGGACTGGCTCTTGCTCAGTCTCCCTTGGTCGGCTCTGCCTCTCCCGCTCGCTCGGCTCCCAATCGCGCCTCCCAGCCCTCTCGCAGTCCGGAGCTTCCCTCCCCGGCTGCGGCTGAGTTTTTATATCTTCCCGCGCCTACGCTCCCGGTCGCAGCGCTTCGTGGCTTCGGTCGCTGCCCGGCCTTTTTCGCCGGTCGCGGTCTAGCTGTCTCATGACGCCGTTGTGTCCCCAGCCTGTCTGTACCGCGGCTTCCTTGCTCCACGCTGCCCCAGTCTCAGCGCCTCTGGGCCCGACTTCTGTCCGGCTCCTTTCCCCCTCGACCGTGGTCGAGTGCACCGCCCTTATCCTCTGGTTATTCTTTTTACTTTTCCCTTACTCACAGTCACCGTGGCCGGCTTGCTTCTCGTGCTGATCGGCTCACTCCTCACCGTGGCAGAAGGGACAGTCAGTGCCTGTTGCTGATGGAAGTCTTTGTTTCTGAATTCTTCCTCCTTTCCAGCTCTGCAGACTCGAGTTTTCTCCCAGCAGAATGACGAGGGCGGTTGCCTCTTCTCGACGCTCGTTAACTGCTTCGGAAGTATTGTTGCCGCAGGGTACGATCGGACTCGTCGCCACTGTAAAGTCTGTGGGTTGTTTAGTTAATTAATACACAGACTACCAGAGTAACTTAAAACAGGACTTTACTATTCGAAGGTCAGGGCGAATCTGCCAATAAATCCTGACACAGCACTTATATACCGGTGCGGTCACCGTCGGTATTACAGTATACAGAAGCCAACAAAGTAGTGCAACACCTAAAGTAGTTCTCTTAAAGGTGGACGGTTACATACAATAGTTCTCTTAAAGGTAGACGGGTACATACACTACAAAAGTGAGGAAGTTCAAAGAACAACGGAAAGAAAATCAAAAGTACTACTATGACAGAGGAACACAAAACCTACCGGAACTCCACACTGGTGACCAAGTAAGGTTCAAAGACAAAACAAACATATGGACTCAGAAGGGAACTGTCCTGAGTGAAGTTCAACCAAGATCATACACCATTCAGACAGATGAGGGTGCTGTTCTGAGAAGAATTTGTCCAAGATCTTCTCATGGGACCAGCCACAGCAGGTCAAAAGACTGATACTGTTGAACAACCTGATCACACAGCTGAGAAACCATCATGTGAGGCAACAACTCAGATTCAAGGACAATCAATCAGAAAATCCTCAAGACACGTGAAGCCTCCTGAGAGACTCATTGAGCAAATTTAAGGACTATTGTTATAGAAGGAAGGAATTTTATCTTATTCTTTCTTCAAGTTCTAGTGTATTTACATATTTCATGTGAACACACAAAGCAAGGTTAAAAAGCCTTGATCATGATAATGATAATGTAAGTTCATTAAGTGTTACAGTTAAAATGCGGATTAATACAAAGAAAACATGTTGTTAGTTAAAAGTAAAATACTTTTGTTTTAAGAAAAGGAGATGTAATGATATCAGCAAATAAGGATGGTATTTGCCTGTTTGATTATGATGCCTTACCAGCATGTTTGCATGTATTGATTAGTTATGCCTGACCAGCAGAGGGCATGTGACAGAGACAAGCAGGAGTTCAGTATTGGTTTCGTTCTAGATGGATCACTAGCATGGTGTCTCCTGAAATGCTGTATAAAGAGTTGAACAGACTTTAGATTAAAGGACATTCTCTTTCATAAATGTCTCGTCATTGAACCCACAAAGAAATCAATACAGTCGGGGGGGTGAGATGGTGGTCGGGGGGGTGAGAAATGGTGGTCGGTTGTGTGAGAGATGGTCGTCGGGTGGTGAGATGGTGTTCGGGGGGTGAGAGGGTGGTCGCGAGGTGAGATGGTAGTCGGGGGTGAGATGGTAGTCGGGGGGAGTGAGATGGTAGTTGGGGCGAGTGAGATGGTGGTTGGGGTTGTGAGATGGTGGTCGGAGGGGTGAGATGCTGGTCGGGGGGGTGATATGGTGGTCGCGGGAGGAGATGGTGGTCGGGTGTGAGGTGTTTGTCGTGGGGGTGAGATGCTGGTTGGGGAGTGAGATGGTGTTCGGTGGAGTGAAATTGTGGTCGTGGGAATGAGATGGTGGTCGGGGGGTCAGATGGTGGTCGGGGGGTTGAGACGCTGTTCGAGGGGTGAGATGGTATTCGGGGGTAGTGATGGTGGTCGGGGGAGTGAGATGGTGGTTGGGGATGGGTGAGATGGTGGTTGGGGATGGGTGAGATGGTGGTCCAGGGGAGTGAGATGGTGATCGGTGGGGTGAGCTGGTGGTCGGGGGGAGTGAGATGGTGGTCGGGGTGTGAGATGGTGGTCGGAGGTGAGATCGTGGTCGGGCGGTGAGATGGTGGTCGGGGAGTGAGATGGTGGTCGGGGGTTGAGACGGTGTTCGGGGGGTGAGATGGTGTTCGGGGGTAGCGATGGTGGTCGGGCGAGTGAGATGGTGGTCGGGGGAGTGAGAAGGTGGTCAGGGGAAGTGAGATGGTGGTCTGGGGGGTGAGATTGTGGTCCAGGGGAGTGAGATGGTGGTCGGGGGGGTGAGAAGGTGGTCAGGGGAAGTGAGATGGTGGTCTGGGGGGTGAGATGGTGGTCGGGGGAGTGAGATGGTGGTCGGGGGGGTGAGATGGTGGTCGGTGGGGTGAGATGCTGGTCGGGGGGGTGCGATGGTGGTCGGGGCAGTGAGACGTTGGTCAGGGGGGTGAGATGTTGGTCGGGGGGTGAGAGATGGTGGTCGGGGGGGTGAGAGGGTGGTCGGTGGTGAGATGGTAGTCAGGGGGGAGTGTGATGGTGGTCGAGGGGAGTGAGATGGTGTTCGGTGGAATGAAATTGTGGTCGGGGGGTTGAGACGGTGTTCGGGGGTGAGATGGTGTTCGGGGGTGGTGATGGTGGTCGGGGGAGTGAGATGGTGGTCGGGGGGTTGAGATGGTGGTCGGGGGGAGTGAGTCGGTGGTCGGGGAGTGAGACTGTGGTCGGGGGTTGAGCCGGTGTTCGGTGGGTGAGATGGTGTTCGGGGGTAGTAATGGTGGTCGGGGGAGTGAGATGATGTTCGGGGGAGTGAGATAGTGGTCGGGGGGGTGAGATGGTGGTCCGGGGGTGGGTGAGATTGTGGTCCAGGGGAGTGAGATGGTGGTCGGGGGGGTGAGAATGTGGTCGGGGGGAGTGAGATGGTGGTCGGGCTGTGAGATGGTGGTCGGAGGTGAGATCGTGGTCGGGGCGGTGAGATGGTGGTCGGGGGGAGTGCGATGGTGGTCGGGGGGGTGAGATGGTGGTCGGGGGAGTGAGAAGATGGTCGGGGGGGTGAGATGGTGGTCGCGGGGGTGAAATGGTGGTCGGGGGGGTGAGATGCTGGTCGGGGGGGTGAGATGGTGATCGGGGGAGTGAGACGGTGATCGGGGCAGTGAGACGTTGGCCAGAGGGCTGAGATGGTGGTCGGGGGAGTGAGACGGTGATTGGGGCAGTGAGCTGTTGGTCAGGGGAGTGAGATGGTGGTCGGGGGAGTGAGATGGTGGTCGGGGGAGTGAGAGGGTGGTCGGGTGGGTGTGATGGTGGTTGCAGGGTTAGATGGTGGTCGGGGGGAGAGAGATGGTGTTTGGGGGAGTGAGATGGTGGTCAGGGGGAGTGAGATGGTGGTCCGGGAAGTGAGATGGTGGTCGGGTTGGGGAGGAGATGGTGGTCGGTAGAGGGATGGTCGTCGTGGGGGTGAGATACTGGTTGGGGAGTGAGATGGTGTTCGGGGAAGTGAAATTGTGGTCGGGGGAATGAGATGATGGTCGGGGGGTGAGATGGTGGTTGGGGGGGTGAGATGGTGGTCAAGGGAGTGAGAGGGTGGTCGGGGGGTGAAAGATGGCGGTCGGGGGTTGAGATGGCGGTCGGGGGGTGAGATGGTGGTCGAGGGGTGAGATGGTGGTCGGGGTGTGAGATGGTGGTCGGGGGGAGTGAGATGGTGGTCGGGGGGAGTGAGATGGTGGTCGGGGGAAGTGAGATGGTGGTCGGGGGAGTGAGATGGTGGTCGGGGGAGTGAGATGGTGGTCGGGGGAGTGAGATGGTGGTCGGGTGGGTGAGATGGTGGTTGCAGGTTTAGATGGTGGTCGGGGGGAGTGAGATGGTGTTCAGGGGAGTGAGATGGTGTTCAGGGGGAGTGAGATGGTGGTCGGGGAAGTGAGATGGTGGTCGGGGGGGGAGGAGATGGTGGTCGGGTGAGAGATGGTCGTTGCGGGGGTGGGATGCTGGTTGGGGAGTGAGATGGTGTTCGGGAGAGTGAAATTGTGGTCGGGGGAATGAGATGGTGGTCGGGGTTGAGATGGTGGTCAAGGGGGTGAGATGGTGGTCAAGGGAGTTAGATGGTGGTCGCAGGGGTGAGATGGTGGTTGGGGAGTGAGATGTTGGTCGAGGGAGTGAGATGGTGGTCAGGGGAGTGAGATGGTGGTCAGGGAAAGTGAGATGGTGGTCAGGGGAATGAGATGGTGGTCGGGGGGGTGAGAATGTGGTCGGGGGGAGTGAGATGGTGGTCGGGCTGTGAGATGGTGGTCGGAGGTGAGATCATGGTCGGGGCGGTGAGATGGTGGTCGGGGGGAGTGCGATGGTGGTCGGGGGGGTGAGATGGTGGTCGGGGGAGTGAAATGATGGTCGGGGGGGTGAGATGGTGGTCGGGGGGGTGAGATGGTGGTCGGGGGGGTGAGATGCTGGTCGAGGGGGGTGAGATGGTGATCGGGGGAGTGAGACGGTGATCGGGGCAGTGAGACGTTGGTCAGAGGGCTGAGATGGTGGTCGGGGGAGTGAGACGGTGATTGCGGCAGTGAGCTGTTGGTCAGGGGGGTGAGATGGTGGTCGGGGGGGTGAGGTGGTGGTCGGGGCAGTGAGATTTTGGTCGGGGGGTGAGAGATGCTGGTCGGGGGGTGAGAGGGTGGTCGGGGGTGAGATGGTAGTCGGGGGGAGTGAGATGGTGGTCGGAGGAGTGAGAGGGTGGTCAGGGAGTGAGATGGTGGTCGGAGGATTGAGATGGTGGTCCGGGGGTGAGATGTTGGTTGGGGGGTGAGATGTTGGTCGGGGGGAGTGTGATGGTTGTCGGGGGGGTGAGATGGTGGTTGGGGGTGAGATGCTGGTCGGGGAGAGGGTGATGTTGGTTGGGGTGAGATGTTGGTCGGGGTGAGATGTTGGTCGGGGTGAGATGGTGGTTGGGGGGCAGAGATGGTGGACGGGGGGAGTGAGATGGTGGTCGCGGGAGTGAGATGGTGGTTGGGGGGCAGAGATGGTGGACGGGGCGAGTGAGATGGTGGTCGCGGGAGTGAGACGGTGGTCGGGGCAGAGAGACGTTGGTCGGGGTGCGAGATGGTGTTTGGGGGGGTGAGATAGTGGTCGGGGGGTGTGAGATGGTGGCCGGGGGAGTGAGACGGTGGTCGGGGCGTGAGATGTTGGTCAGGGGGGTGAGATGGTGGTCGGGGGGTGAGATGGTGTTCGGTGGGGTGAGATGGTGGTCGGGGTAGCGAGATGTTGATCGGGGGGTGAGACATGGTGGTCGGGGGTTGAGAGGGTGGTCGGGGGAGAGATGGTAGTCGGGGGGAGTGAGGTGGTGGTCGGGAGGTTGAGATGGTGGTCGAGGGGAGTGACATGGTGGTCGGAGGAGTGAGAGGGTGGTCGGGGAGTGAGATGGTGGTCGGAGGAGTGAGAGGGTGGTTGGGGAGTGAGATGGTGGTCGGGGCAGTGAGATGTTGGTCAGGGGCTGAGACATGGTGGTCGGGGGGTGAGAGGGTGGTCGGGGGTGAGATGGTAGTCTGGAGGAGTGAGATGGTGGTCGGAGGAGTGAGAGGGTGGTCGGGGAGTGAAATGGTGGTCGGAGGAGTGAGGTGGTGGTCGGGGGGTGAGATGCTGGTTGGGGGGTGAGATGTTGGTCGGGGGGAGTGAGATGGTGGTCGGGGGGTGAGATGGTGATTGGGGGTGAGATGCTGGTCGGGGGGAGTGTGATGTTGGTCGAGGTGAGATGTTGGTCAGGGTGAGATGTTGGTTGGGGTGAGATTGTGGTCGGGGGGGTGAGATGGTGGTTGGGGTGCAAAGGTGGAGGACGGGGGCAGTGAGATGGTGATCGGGGGAGTGAGATGGTGCTTGGGGCAGTGAGACGTTGGTCGGGGGGTGAGATGGTGCTCGGGGGGGTGAGATAGTGGTCGGGGGGTGAGATAGTGGTCGGGGGGTGAGAGATGGTGGTCGGGGGGTGAGAGATGGTGGTCGGGGTGGTGAGACAGTGGTCAGGGGAGTGAGACGGTGGTTGGGGAGTGAGACGGTGGTCGGGGGGGCTGAGACGGTTGTCGTTGGAGTGAGACGGTTGTTGGGGGAGTGAGACGGTGGTCGGGGGAGTGAGACGGTGGTCGGGGGAGTGAGACGGTGGTCGGGGGAGTGAGACGGTGGCTGGGGGGTGAGAGATGGCGGTCGGGTATGTGAGATGGCTGTCGGGGGTTGAGATGGTGGTCGAGGGCAGTGCGATGGTGGTCGGGGAAGTGAGATGGTGATCGAGGGGAAGAGATGGTGGATGGGGGTGAGATGCTGGTTGGGAAGGTGAGATGTAAGTCAGTGGGGGGTGAGGTGGTGGTCGGGGGTGAGATGGTGGTCGGGGGGTGAGATGGTGGTCGAGGGGTGAGATGGTGGTCGGGGTGTGAGATGGTGGTCGGGGGGAGTGAGATGGTGGTCGGGGGGTTAGATGGTGGTCGGGGGGAGAGAGATGGTGTTTGGGGGAGTGAGATGGTGGTCAGGGGGAGTGAGATGGTGGTCTGGGAAGTGAGATGGTGGTCGGGTTGGGGAGGAGATGGTGGTCGGTTGAGAGATGGTCGTCGTGGGGGTGAGATACTGGTTGGGGAGTGAGATGGTGTTCGGGGAAGTGAAATTGTGGTCGGGGGAATGAGATGATGGTCGGGGGGTGAGATGGTGGTTGGGGGGTGAGATGGTGGTCGGGGGGTGAAAGATGGCGGTCGGGGGTTGAGATGGCGGTCGGGGGGTGAGATGGTGGTCGAGGGGTGAGATGGTGGTCGGGGTGTGAGATGGTGGTCGGGGGGAGTGAGATGGTGGTCGGGGGGAGTGAGATGGTGGTCGGGGGAGTGAGATGGTGGTCGGGGGAGTGAGATGGTGGTCGGGTGGGTGAGATGGTGGTTGCAGGTTTAGATGGTGGTCGGGGGGAGTGAGATGGTGGTCGGGGAAGTGAGATGGTGGTCGGGGGGGAGGAGATGGTGGTCGGGTGAGAGATGGTCGTCGCGGGGGTGGGATGCTGGTTGGGGAGTGAGATGGTGTTCGGGAGAGTGAAATTGTGGTCGGGGGAATGAGATGGTGGTCGGGGTTGAGATGGTGGTTGCGGGGGTGAGATGGTGGTCAAGGGAGTTAGATGGTGGTCGCAGGGGTGAGATGGTGGTTGGGGAGTGAGATGGTGGTCGAGGGAGTGAGATGGTGGTCAGGGAGTGAGATGGTGGCCAGGGAAAGTGAGATGGTGGTCAGGGTGGTGAGATGGTGGTTGGGGGGGTGAGAATGTGGTCGGGGGGAGTGAGATGGTGGTCGGGCTGTGAGATGGTGGTCGGAGGTGAGATGGTGGTCAGGGCGGTGAGATGGTGGTCGGGGGGAGTGAGATGGTGGTCGGGGGAGTGAGATGGTGGTCGGGGGAGTGAGATGGTGGTCGGGTGGGTGAGATGGTGGTTGCAGGTTTAGATGGTGGTCGGGGGGAGTGAGATGGTGTTCAGGGGAGTGAGATGGTGTTCAGGGGGAGTGAGATGGTGGTCGGGGAAGTGAGATGGTGGTCGAGGGAGTGAGATGGTGGTCAGGGGAGTGAGATGGTGGTCAGGGAAAGTGAGATGGTGGTCAGGGTGGTGAGATGGTGGTTGGGGGGGTGAGAATGTGGTCGGGGGGAGTGAGATGGTGGTCGGGCTGTGAGAATGTGGTCTTTTTACATTCCTCACTCCACTTCCATGGTACTTCTTTCCGCAACAGAGCATTCAGCGGATGCAGCACCGTGGATAGATTCGGCAGAAACTTGTGATAATAATTAATCAACCCCAAGAATGATCTTAACTGTGATACATTTTCCGGAGCGGGGGCCTTCACGACAGCTTCTATCTTGTCAGGTGACTTGTGCAGCCCCTCTCGGTCAATGACATGACCGCATTACGAGATCCATTTTTGGAAGAACTCACATTTCTTGCGATTAACTCGAAGGCCATATTCCTTCAACCTAGTGAGCATCAGTTTCAAATTTGTGAGGTGTTCTTCCTCGTCTTCTCCCGTAATCAGGATATCGTCTAAGTAACACTGCGTGCTTGGAATTCCTTGTAATACCTGCTCCATGGCCCTCTGCCAAATTGCTGGAGCCGAAGCTACCCCAAAAACCAGTCTATTATAGCGATACAAGCCTCTGTGTGTGTTGATGGTGAGGTACTGACGCGACTCTTCCTCGACTTCCATTTGTAAGTATGCCCGTGCCAGGTCTATCTTGGTGAAGTGTTTCCCTCCAGCCAACGAAGCAAAGATATCTTCAATCCGCGGAAGCGGGTATTGTACCGTGTGAAGCACCGGATTCACTGTGATCTTGAAGTCTCCGCAGATGCGGACCTTCCCCGGTCCCCCTGGCTTGTTACTTGGTGAAGACTTCATGACGGGAACAATGGGCATGGCCCACTCACTCCAGTCCACTTTTGACAGTACCCCTGATCGTTCAAGTTCTTCCAGTTCTGCCTCCACAGCAGGTCGTATCGCGTAAGGTACCAATCTGGCTTTGAAAAATTTTGGGCTTGCATGTTCTGCAATCTTAACCTTTGCTTTAATTCCTCGCAGTGTTCCCAGTCCTTGCTGGAATACCTCTTTAGCTTCGTCTAATATTCTGGACAACCGTTCAGGTTTGACATCTTCCTTTCCGGAATCTACCGTCATGGTGTTTAGTGAATGCCAGTCTATCTTTATTTTCCTGATCCACTCCCGTCCCAGAAGTGGTGGACCTCCCTCAGGCAACACATACAGGTCCATCCTTTGGTGCTCTTTGTCCTTGTATCTCACCTTGACTTCTATCTTTCCGATGGGGTATACTTTGTGCCCCGTGTATGTCTTCAATACTAGTTCCGTATCCCGTAGGGGAATATGCTTGAATAACTTTTTATAATCATGCTTATTCATGACCGTCAACGCTGATCCGGTGTCCACTTCCATTTTCACTTGGACTTTTGCAATCTGTAGTGTGATCCAGATAGCTTGTCGGTCAGCTTCATTACTCACATTGTGAATTCTCAGACTATCCAGTTCCTTGCAATTGGAGTGCGAGTCCGAATTCTGTTCTTCCGGACTCTTCCTAGTCACCTCATGTACCTTTCTGTACCTCTTTTGTGGTGACTCATTATTGTTGGTCTTCTTTCCTGACTGGCATACCTTAGCTATGTGACCGAGCTTGCCACATTTCCTACATTCCTGGTTTTTAAACCAGCATTGGTTCTGGTCGTGTGTTGTCTTCCCACAACGATAGCATTTCGTTGTACCCGAAGTAATTTGCTGCACCCTGAGTGCCGCTGCCTTTAGCTGCATTTCCGCCGTTCCTTTCGCTGCGGCTTCGTTCGATGCAGCAATAAGGACAGCCTTCTCAAGTGTAAGATCGTTCTCTTCGAGCAGTCGTTTTTGTGTTTCTTCCTTCGACATTCCGCACACGAATTTGTCTCGCAATGCCTCTGTCAGATTCCCTCCAAACTGGCAGTGTTTCGCTAGTCTACGCAGTTCGACCAAGTATTCTGCGTTGCTTTCGTCTTTCCTTTGCGTTCTCGCATAGAATTTGAATCGTTCCACCAACATCAATGGTGTGGGGTTCAAGTGATCCTTCAGAACAGTCACAATATCATCGAAAGTCTGATCCGCCGGTTTAGCTGGTGCTAGTAGATGCTTCAAGAGCCCGTATGTCTTCGCGCCCATCGAGTTTAGCAAGGTTATAGCTTTGTCATCTTCTTCTATTTTATTGGCCTCACAATAGATCTCAATGCGTTCCACATACGTGGCCCAGTCTTCTACCTCGGAATTAAAATCGTTGATGTTACCATGCTTAGGCATCTTCCTCTCTTCCTGATAACACCACGAATTATTTCTTTAAATTTCTTTTATATTTTTTTTTTTTTTTTTTTCCAAAGATGGCGGTTCCCGCGAAAATGGCGGTTTCCCGCGCTTATCTTCTCTCCCCGCCCACTTCAATGGCGGTTTCCCGCTTCTGTCTTCTTCCCCGCCTAATGGCGGCTTCCCGCGTTTCTTCCCTAGCAGGAGGGGTACACTTTCCCCACGGGCGACGGCCGCTGGCTTTCAGGTTCACAGCCTGCGCGCCGGCTTCAGTGCTTTCCCTTTTCTCGGCAGGGCAACCGGCGCTGGGTACACCCCGTTGACGGCGAACAGTTTCAGCCGGTGGGCTGGCTCTCGCTCAGTTCCCCTTGCTCGGGCTCTGTCTCTCTCCCGCTCGCTCGGCTCTACCGGCGCTGGGTACCCCCGTTGACGGCGAACAGTTTCAGCCGCTGGACTGGCTCTTGCTCAGTCTCCCTTGGTCAGCTCTGCCTCTCCCGCTCTCTCGGCTCCCAATCGCGCCTCCCAGCCCTCTCGCAGTCCGGAGCTTCCCTCCCCGGCTGCGGCTGAGTTTTTATATCTTCCCGCGCCTACGCTCCCGGTCGCAGCGCTTCGTGGCTTCGGTCGCTGCCCGGCCTTTTTCGCCGGTCGCGGTCTAGCTGTCTCATGACGCCGTTGTGTCCCCAGCCTGTCTGTACCGCGGCTTCCTTGCTCCACGCTGCCCCAGTCTCAGCGCCTCTGGGCCCGACTTCTGTCCGGCTCCTTTCCCCCTCGACCGTGGTCGAGTGCACCGCCCTTATCCTCTGGTTATTCTTTTTACTTTTCCCTTACTCACAGTCACCGTGGCCGGCTTGCTTCTCGTGCTGATCGGCTCACTCCTCACCGTGGCAGAAGGGACAGTCAGTGCCTGTTGCTGATGGAAGTCTTTGTTTCTGAATTCTTCCTCCTTTCCAGCTCTGCAGACTCGAGTTTTCTCCCAGCAGAATGACGAGGGCGGTTGCCTCTTCTCGACGCTCGTTAACTGCTTCGGAAGTATTGTTGCAGTAGGGTACGATCGGACTCGTCGCCACTGTAAAGTCTGTGGGTTGTTTAGTTAATTAATACACAGACTACCAGAGTAACTTAAAACAGGACTTTACTATTCGAAGGTCAGGGCGAATCTGCCAATAAATCCTGACACAGCACTTATATACCGGTGCGGTCACCGTCGGTATTACAGTATACAGAAGCCAACAAAGTAGTGCAACACCTAAAGTAGTTCTCTTAAAGGTGGACGGTTACATACAATAGTTCTCTTAAAGGTAGACGGGTACATACACTACAAAAGTGAGGAAGTTCAAAGAACAACGGAAAGAAAATCAAAAGTACTACTATGACAGAGGAACACAAAACCTACCGGAACTCCACACTGGTGACCAAGTAAGGTTCAAAGACAAAACAAACATATGGACTCAGAAGGGAACTGTCCTGAGTGAAGTTCAACCAAGATCATACACCATTCAGACAGATGAGGGTGCTGTTCTGAGAAGAATTTGTCCGAGATCTTCTCATGGGACCAGCCACAGCAGGTCAAAAGACTGATACTGTTGAACAACCTGATCACACAGCTGAGAAACCATCATGTGAGGCAACAACTCAGATTCAAGGACAATCAATCAGAAAATCCTCAAGACACGTGAAGCCTCCTGAGAGACTCATTGAGCAAATTTAAGGACTATTGTTATAGAAGGAAGGAATTTTATCTTATTCTTTCTTCAAGTTCTAGTGTATTTACATATTTCATGTGAACACACAAAGCAAGGTTAAAAAGCCTTGATCATGATAATGATAATGTAAGTTCATTAAGTGTTACAGTTAAAATGCAGATTAATACAAAGAAAACATGTTGTTAGTTAAAAGTAAAATACTTTTGTTTTAAGAAAAGGAGATGTAATGATATCAGCAAATAAGGATGGTATTTGCCTGTTTGATTATGATGCCTTACCAGCATGTTTGCATGTATTGATTAGTTATGCCTGACCAGCAGAGGGCATGTGACAGAGACAAGCAGGAGTTCAGTATTGGTTTCATTCTAGATGGATCACTAGCATGGTGTCTCCTGAAATGCTGTATAAAGAGTTGAACAGACTTTAGATTAAAGGACATTCTCTTTCATAAATGTCTCGTCATTGAACCCACAAAGAAATCAATACAGTCGGGGGGGTGAGATGGTGGTCGGGGGGGTGAGAAATGGTGGTCGGTTGTGTGAGAGATGGTCGTCGGGTGGTGAGATGGTGTTCGGGGGGTGAGAGGGTGGTCGCGAGGTGAGATGGTAGTCGGGGGTGAGATGGTAGTCGGGGGGAGTGAGATGGTAGTTGGGGCGAGTGAGATGGTGGTTGGGGTTGTGAGATGGTGGTCGGAGGGGTGAGATGCTGGTCGGGGGGGTGATATGGTGGTCGCGGGAGGAGATGGTGGTCGGGTGTGAGGTGTTTGTCGTGGGGGTGAGATGCTGGTTGGGGAGTGAGATGGTGTTCGGTGGAGTTAAATTGTGGTCGTGGGAATGAGATGGTGGTCGGGGGGTCAGATGGTGGTCGGGGGGTTGAGACGCTGTTCGAGGGGTGAGATGGTATTCGGGGGTAGTGATGGTGGTCGGGGGAGTGAGATGGTGGTTGGGGATGGGTGAGATGGTGGTTGGGGATGGGTGAGATGGTGGTCCAGGGGAGTGATATGGTGATCGGTGGGGTGAGCTGGTGGTCGGGGGGAGTGAGATGGTGGTCGGGGTGTGAGATGGTGGTCGGAGGTGAGATCGTGGTCGGGCGGTGAGATGGTGGTCGGGGAGTGAGATGGTGGTCGGGGGTTGAGACGGTGTTCGGGGGGTGAGATGGTGTTCGGGGGTAGCGATGGTGGTCGGGGGAGTGAGATGGTGGTCGGGGGAGTGAGAAGGTGGTCAGGGGAAGTGAGATGGTGGTCTGGGGGGTGAGATTGTGGTCCAGGGGAGTGAGATGGTGGTCGGGGGGGTGAGAAGGTGGTCAGGGGAAGTGAGATGGTGGTCTGGGGGGTGAGATGGTGGTCGGGGGAGTGAGATGGTGGTCGGGGGGGTGAGATGGTGGTCGGTGGGGTGAGATGCTGGTCGGGGGGTGCGATGGTGGTCGGGGCAGTGAGACGTTGGTCAGGGGGGTGAGATGTTGGTCGGGGGTTGAGAGATGGTGGTCGGGGGGGTGAGAGGGTGGTCGGTGGTGAGATGGTAGTCAGGGGGGAGTGTGATGGTGGTCGAGGGGAGTGAGATGGTGTTCGGTGGAATGAAATTGTGGTCGGGGGGTTGAGACGGTGTTCGGGGGTGAGATGGTGTTCGGGGGTGGTGATGGTGGTCGGGGGAGTGAGATGGTGGTCGGGGGGTTGAGATGGTGGTCGGGGGGAGTGAGTCGGTGGTCGGGGAGTGAGACTGTGGTCGGGGGTTGAGCCGGTGTTCGGTGGGTGAGATGGTGTTCGGGGGTAGTGATGGTGGTCGGGGGAGTGAGATGATGTTCGGGGGAGTGAGATAGTGGTCGGGGGGGTGAGATGGTGGTCCGGGGGTGGGTGAGATTGTGGTCCAGGGGAGTGAGATGGTGGTCGGGGGGGTGAGAATGTGGTCGGGGGGAGTGAGATGGTGGTCGGGCTGTGAGATGGTGGTCGGAGGTGAGATCGTGGTCGGGGCGGTGAGATGGTGGTCGGGGGGAGTGCAATGGTGGTCGGGGGGGTGAGATGGTGGTCGGGGGAGTGAGATGATGGTCGGGGGGGTGAGATGGTGGTCGCGGGGGTGAGATGGTGGTCGGGGGGGTGAGATGCTGGTCGGGGGGGTGAGATGGTGATCGGGGGAGTGAGACGGTGATCGGGGCAGTGAGACGTTGGCCAGAGGGCTGAGATGGTGGTCGGGGGAGTGAGACGGTGATTGGGGCAGTGAGCTGTTGGTCAGGGGAGTGAGATGGTGGTCGGGGGAGTGAGATGGTGGTCGGGGGAGTGAGAGGGTGGTCGGGTGGGTGAGATGGTGGTTGCAGGGTTAGATGGTGGTCGGGGGGAGAGAGATGGTGTTTGGGGGAGTGAGATGGTGGTCAGGGGGAGTGAGATGGTGGTCCGGGAAGTGAGATGGTGGTCGGGTTGGGGAGGAGATGGTGGTCGGTTGAGGGATGGTCGTCGTGGGGGTGAGATATTGGTTGGGGAGTGAGATGGTGTTCGGGGAAGTGAAATTGTGGTCGGGGGAATGAGATGATGGTCGGGGGGTGAGATGGTGGTTGGGGGGGTGAGATGGTGGTCAAGGGAGTGAGAGGGTGGTCGGGGGGTGAAAGATGGCGGTCGGGGGTTGAGATGGCGGTCGGGGGGTGAGATGGTGGTCGAGGGGTGAGATGGTGGTCGGGGTGTGAGATGGTGGTCGGGGGGAGTGAGATGGTGGTCGGGGGGAGTGAGATGGTGGTCGGGGGAAGTGAGATGGTGGTCGGGGGAGTGAGATGGTGGTCGGAGGAGTGAGATGGTGGTCGGGGGAGTGAGATGGTGGTCGGGTGGGTGAGATGGTGGTTGCAGGTTTAGATGGTGGTCGGGGGGATTGAGATGGTGTTCAGGGGAGTGAGATGGTGTTCAGGGGGAGTGAGATGGTGGTCGGGGAAGTGAGATGGTGGTCGGGGGGGGAGGAGATGGTGATCGGGTGTGAGATGGTCGTTGCGGGGGTGGGATGCTGGTTGGGGAGTGAGATGGTGTTCGGGAGAGTGAAATTGTGGTCGGGGGAATGAGATGGTGGTCGGGGTTGGGATGGTGGTCGCGGGGGTGAGATGGTGGTCAAGGGAGTTAGATGGTGGTCGCAGGGGTGAGATGGTGGTTGGGGAGTGAGATGTTGGTCGAGGGAGTGAGATGGTGGTCAGGGGAGTGAGATGGTGGTCAGGGAAAGTGAGATGGTGGTCAGGGGAGTGAGATGGTGGTCGGGGGGGTGAGAATGTGGTCGGGGGGAGTGAGATGGTGGTCGGGCTGTGAGATGGTGGTCGGAGGTGAGATCATGGTCGGGGCGGTGAGATGGTGGTCGGGGGGAGTGCGATGGTGGTCGGGTGGGTGAGATGGTGGTCGGGGGAGTGAAATGATGGTCGGGGGGGTGAGATGGTGGTCGGGGGGGTGAGATGGTGGTCGGGGGTGTGAGATGCTGGTCGAGGGGGGTGAGATGGTGATCGGGGGAGTGAGACGGTGATCGGGGCAGTGAGACGTTGGTCAGAGGGCTGAGATGGTGGTCGGGGGAGTGAGACGGTGATTGCGGCAGTGAGCTGTTGGTCAGGGGGGTGAGATGGTGGTCGGGGGGTGAGGTGGTGGTCGGGGCAGTGAGATTTTGGTCGGGGGGTGAGAGATGCTGGTCGGGGGGTGAGAGGGTGGTCGGGGGTGAGATGGTAGTCGGGGGGAGTGAGATGGTGGTCGGAGGAGTGAGAGGGTGGTCAGGGAGTGAGATGGTGGTCGGAGGATTGAGATGGTGGTCCGGGGGTGAGATGTTGGTTGGGGGGTGAGATGTTGGTCGGGGGGAGTGTGATGGTTGTCGGGGGGGTGAGATGGTGGTTGGGGGTGAGATGCTGGTCGGGGAGAGGGTGATGTTGGTTGGGGTGAGATGTTGGTCGGGGTGAGATGTTGGTCGGGGTGAGATGGTGGTTGGGGGGCAGAGATGGTGGACGGGGGGAGTGAGATGGTGGTCGCGGGAGTGAGATGGTGGTTGGGGGGCAGAGATGGTGGACGGGGGGAGTGAGATGGTTGTCGCGGGAGTGAGACGGTGGTCGGGGCACAGAGACGTTGGTCGGGGTACGAGATGGTGTTTGGGGGGGTGAGATAGTGGTCGGGGGGTGTGAGATGGTGGTCGGGGGAGTGAGACGGTGGTCGGGGCGTGAGATGTTGGTCAGGGGGGTGAGATGGTGGTCGGGGGGTGAGATGGTGTTCGGTGGGGTGAGATGGTGGTCGGGGTAGTGAGATGTTGGTCGGGGGGTGAGACATGGTGGTCGGGGGTTGAGAGGGTGGTCGGGGGAGAGATGGTAGTCGGGGGGAGTGAGGTGGTGGTCGGGAGGTTGAGATGGTGGTCGAGGGGAGTGACATGGTGGTCGGAGGAGTGAGAGGGTGGTCGGGGAGTGAGATGGTGGTCGGAGGGGTGAGATGGTGGTCGGGGGGTGAGATGGTGGTCGATGTTGTGTATGTAATATGTATGCTACTTTAACCCTATGGCCAGGGCAGCACTACTTTGTAGGGCGTAGTGATACCGTAGTACCACTCCTGGCCATAGGGGTATAAATAGTACTGCGGGTACTGATCTCCCCTCAGTTCCCGCCTGTGGGTATGAAGTAAAGACCTAAGTTAAACCCTTCCAAGCTGTCTCTTCCTTTTTGTATCAAGTATATGCGCATACTTTACACTGGCGACTAGGAACGTTCGAACTCACCAGTACAAGGTGCAACAAAGGATCGGTAGCAGTACGGGGAGAGAAGCTTCTTACCAGCCTGCAGAGTCCAGCGTCGACCGAAGGAGGCCACCCAGTTCAGGAGGAGCGGCAGCAACGGAGCGAGAGAGAGAGGTTCCAGCGAAGGCTGCGGCAGCTGAGAGAAGAGGCTGAACGGGCGTTCCAGCCACGGGGCAAAAGTCCACCCAGGGTCAGGTAAACTGCAATCCTTCCTGGGGAACGCGAGCTGCAAGGGCCAGAACGGGCAGGCGATCTGGGGAACAAACGGAGCCACGAGGACTAGCGGGCCACGAGAGGGGAAGGTCGTTGTAATAGCGGTGGTGGCAATAACGGGAGCTACAAGAAAAAAAAATAACGAACCTGGAGAGACGTCGTTGACAGCAGAGGGAGAAAAGGCGGGAAAAGCGCCATCTAGTGGACAAAGGGGAAAGTTTTTCTCTTCAGCAGTTTAAAATGAACAGCGCCATCTAGTGGACAAAAGGGGGAAAGTTTTTCTCTTAGAAAAAAAAATAACAGCGCCATCTAGTGGAAAAAGGCGGGAAAACCTCTTCAGTACTTTTAAAAATGGCTAAAGAAGCTCGGTTGTCAGAATTTGTTGCCGACATAGAAGATTGGGACGCATATGTAGAAAGGCATGAGCTTTATTGCATAGTAAACAAGGTGAAAGATGACGAAAAGGCAGCAACCTTATTAAATTCTATGGGGGCAAAAACATACGGTCTGCTGAGGAATCTTCTTACTCCAGAAAAGCCAGCAGACAAAACGTATGCCCAAATTGTTGATACGTTAAAGGAACATTTAAACCCTAAGCCACCATTTATAGCGGAAAGGTACCGCTTTTACAGACGCGACCAAAGGAATGATGAGTCGCAGGCAGCCTATTTAGCTGAGCTCAGACGGTTGTCCAAACATTGCCAGTTTGGAGCCTTTTTGGCGGAAGCGATCAGAGACAGATTTGTCTGTGGCATGTTAAATGAGAGTACACGAAAACGGTTGCTGGCCAAGAAACAGCTCAGCCTAGATCAGGCGATAGAAATAGCATTGGCACATGAAGCGGCAGCACAGGGTGCTGCCCAAATACGACAAAATACAACCGGCTATGACACCCATGAGGTGACCTTTCACAAAGGTAAATGCTACCGTTGTGGCAAAACCACCCACGACCAAAGTAATTGTTGGTTTCGTGATAAAATATGCCGGCAGTGTGGGAAAAAGGGGCATATAGCGAAAGTTTGTCGGTCGGGTACGAAACCCAATAGTGGGGGCAATCCGAGCAGTACCAAGGCAAGGACAAAAATACATAAGATATCTGACAGTAGCTCAGACGAGTCACAGGAAGGCACAAAAGCAGAGCCTAAAGGTCTGGGATGTCTCAAGTTATATGGTGTAGACAAAACGGAGGACCACAGCACAATGTGGGTTAAAATGAAGGTAGCAGGCGTCGAAGTTAATATGGAGCTGGACACGGGTTCAGCCCTATCAGTAATTAATGAACAAGATTATAACAGGCTGTTCAAACGCATTCCCTTAAAGGATACCGAAATCAAATTAAAAACATATACGGGACAAAAAGTTTACCCGAAGGGAAAAATGCAAGTAACAGTTAAATACAACGGCAGAAAAGTGCCAGGACTTTATTTATATGTCCTACCAAACGGCGGACCACCACTTTTGGGTAGGGAATGGATAAGAAAAATCCATTTCGACTGGAAGTCGATACACGAGATAAAAGTAGAGACCACCAAGGATGATGCAACCATTACAAGCAGGCTGTCGAAAATATTGGCAAAAACGCCAGAGGTGTTCCAACAAGGGCTGGGGACCTTAAAGGACATTAGAGCAAAAATAACTATTGCTCAAGAGGCAAACCCCAAGTTTTGTAAGGCCAGACCGGTGCCTTACGCCATCCGGCCAGCTGTGGAAGCAGAACTGGATGCCTTAGAGAGTGCAGGTGTCCTTACAAAGATTGAGTGGAGCGAGTGGGCCACGCCCATTGTCCCAGTTATAAAGAAATCTGCAAATAACACGCCGGGGGAACCAAAGAAGGTTCGCATTTGCGGGGATTTTAAAATAACTATTAACCCAGTCCTGCACACGGTACAGTATCCGCTGCCGCGGATAGAGGACATATTCGCATCGTTAGCTGGGGGTAGACACTTTACGAAGATTGACCTTTGTCAAGCTTATTTACAGATGGAGGTGGAGCAGGACTCGAAAAAGCTCCTAACGATTAACACCCACAAGGGATTGTACCAGTACAATCGCCTGGTATTTGGTGTGGCGTCCGCCCCAGCCATATGGCAGAGGACCATGGAACAGGTCCTACAGGGCATTCCAGGAACGCAGTGCTACCTGGATGACATCCTGGTGACAGGACAAACGGATAACGACCACCTCGCTAACCTGGAGCGAGTACTTCTGCGGTTGCAACAATACGGACTCAGGGCGAACAAGCAGAAATGTGAGTTTTTCCAGGAACGTATCTCATACTGTGGTCACATTATAGATAAGGAAGGCCTGCATAAGTCCCCGGAAAAGATCGAGGCAGTAGTGAAGGCCCCGCCCCCTGAGAATGTATCTCAGTTACGATCATTCTTAGGCCTTATAAACTATTACCATAAGTTCCTCCCGAACTTATCGTCCATTTTACATCCACTAAATTCATTGCTGCAAAAGGGAGTCTCCTGGAATTGGGACGAAGCGTGTGAGGCTGCTTTTAAAAAGGGTAAACAACTCATTACATCAAAGGAAGTGCTCGCACACTTTGACCCAAAAATGCCAATGAGGTTGGCATGTGACGCCTCCCCGTATGGTATAGGGGCAGTGTTGTCACACAAATTTCCCAATGGGACGGAGAGGCCAATAGCATTTGCCTCAAGGTCGTTAACTACAGCCGAAAGAAACTATGCGCAAATCGACAGGGAGGCCCTCAGTCTGGTGTGGGGTGTAAAAAAATTCCACCACTATCTACATGGACAACGTTTCACACTACTGACGGATCATCAACCGTTGGTGTCCATATTTAATCCAACAAAAGGGGTGCCCCTGATGACGGCCCAAAGGCTACAGAGATGGTCACTGTTCTTAGGAGCACACCAGTACCTTATCGAATATAAGGGTACCAAACAGCATGGCAATGCGGATGGCCTGTCGCGGCTACCATTGCCTGCCGAGATCGAAGAGATAGTACAGGACCCCGTGGAAATATATCATACGGCGGTTATGGAACACTTGCCCATCACCAGCCAATGTATCGAGCGGGAAACACAGAATGACCCGACACTGGCAAGGGTTTACGAATTGACCGTGAAAGGCTGGCCGGCGCAGGGTGACGCATCATTGCCGGCGTTTTCGGCAAGGAAGGACCAGTTGTCCGTATGCCGGGGCACATTGATGTGCGGAGCCAGGGTGGTGGTCCCTCAAAAATTACAACATAAAGTGTTGCGAGACTTACACGAAGGTCATCTGGGGGGTGTCAAAATGAAAAGCCTCGCCAGAGCCTACGTCTGGTGGCCCAGCATTGACAGGGACATCGAGGAAGTAGCAAAAGCATGCCAAGGGTGCCAGATGGTACAGAACGTACCACCCCAAGCCCCACTACATCCGTGGGAGTGGCCCTCAACGCCGTGGCAAAGGATCCACGTGGACTTCGCTGGGCCCTTCATGGATGCGATGTTCCTTATTGTAGTGGACGCCCACTCAAAATGGCCGGAGGTCATAAAGATGTCATCAACGACAGCCGAAAAGACGGTCGCAGCCTTAAGGACCATTTTTGCCCGAAATGGGGTGCCCGAGCAAGTCTGTTCGGACAATGGGCCACAATTTGTGGCAGAAGAATTTCAAGCATTCCTAAAAAGGAATGGAGTGCGACATTATACGTCCGCACCATATCATCCGTCTACAAATGGGCTGGCAGAGCGCTTTGTACAGACTTTTAAAAAGGCCATCAAGGCGATGGGGGAGGAAAGGTTGCCACTACAACACAAGGTGGACAATTTCCTATTCGCGTACCGTAATGCTGCACATACGGTGACCAACCAGGCCCCCGCCGTCATGTTCTTTAATAGAAGGTTAAGGTCTCGCCTCGAATTGCTCAGACCAAACATCCGGAGAGATGTGGAAAACCGAGTATTTCGTAGGGCTCCTGACAGACAGACACGGAGCTTCGAGGTGGGGCAGCAAGTGTTGGCCCGTGATTATAGAAATGAAAAGTGGCGGTCTGGTACGATAAAGGCCCGCCAGGGACCTTTGATGTACACAGTGGAGACAGGGGACGGCATAATCAGACGACATGCTGATCAACTTGTGGAGTCCAGAAACCCAACTGATTCACTACCTCAAACGTCTCAGCACATTGTTCCAGCGGAATCACGGCCCAGCTCGTCGCTACAGAAGTCTCAGGATGGCGAGGAGTTCAGCACTCCAGTGAGCTCCACGGCACAGGATGTGCCATCAGACACCGACGACTCCAGCGATGAAGTGGTGACGGAAGTACCGCCGCCTACACCGAGACCGACTAGAGAAAGACGTTATCCTAGTCGAGACAGGAGGCCTCCTCAGAGACTGAATCTATAACATGTTTCTTTTTATATATATATAGGTAGACAACTCTGATGTAAATATGTTATGTATGTTGTGTTACCAAATGTTATTAGCCCTAGTTATGGTGCATCTGTTGACTTAATTGCACGGGTACGTTTTAATTAAAAGGGGAGGAATGTTGTGTATGTAATATGTATGCTACTTTAACCCTATGGCCAGGGCAGCACTACTTTGTAGGGCGTAGTGATACCGTAGTACCACTCCTGGCCATAGGGGTATAAATAGTACTGCGGGTACTGATCTCCCCTCAGTTCCCGCCTGTGGGTATGAAGTAAAGACCTAAGTTAAACCCTTCCAAGCTGTCTCTTCCTTTTTGTATCAAGTATATGCGCATACTTTACAGTCGAGGGGAGTGACATGGTGGTCGGAGGAGTGAGAGGGTGGTCGGGGAGTGAGATGGTGGTCGGAGGAGTGAGAGGGTGGTTGGGGAGTGAGATGGTGGTCGGGGCAGTGAGATGTTGGTCAGGGGCTGAGACATGGTGGTCGGGGGGTGAGAGGGTGGTCGGGGGTGAGATGGTAGTCTATAGGAGTGAGATGCTGGTCGGAGGAGTGAGAGGGTGGTCGGGGAGTGAAATGGTGGTCGGAGGAGTGAGGTGGTGGTCGGGGGGTGAGATGCTGGTTGGGGGGTGAGATGTTGGTCGGGGGGAGTGTGATGGTGGTCGGGGGGTGAGATGGTGATTGGGGGTGAGATGCTGGTCGGGGGGAGTGTGATGTTGGTCGAGGTGAGATGTTGGTCAGGGTGAGATGTTGGTCGGGGTGAGATTGTGGTCGGGGGGGTGAGATGGTGGTTGGGGTGCAAAGGTGGAGGACGGGGGCAGTGAGATGGTGGTCGGGGGAGTGAGATGGTGGTTGGGGCAGTGAGACGTTGGTCGGGGGGTGAGATGGTGCTCGGGGGGGTGAGATAGTGGTCGGGGGGTGAGATAGTGGTCGGGGGGTGAGAGATGGTGGTCGGGGGGTGAGAGATGGTGGTCGGGGTGGTGAGACAGTGGTCAGGGGAGTGAGACGGTGGTCGGGTGTGAGACGGTGGTCGGGGGGGCTGAGACGGTTGTCGTTGGAGTGAGACGGTTGTTGGGGGAGTGAGACGTTGGTCGGGGGAGTGAGACGGTGGTCGGGGGAGTGAGACGGTGGTCGGGGGAGTGAGACGGTGGCTGGGGGGTGAGAGATGGCGGTCAGGTATGTGAGATGGCTGTCGGGGGTTGAGATGGTGGTCGAGGGCAGTGCGATGGTGGTCGGGGAAGTGAGATGGTGATCGAGGGGAAGAGATGGTGGATGGGGGTGAGATGCTGGTTGGGAAGGTGAGATGTAAGTCAGTGGGGGGTGAGGTGGTGGTCGGGGGTGAGATGGTGGTCGGGGGGTGAGATGGTGGTCGAGGGGTGAGATGGTGGTCGGGGTGTGAGATGGTGGTCGGGGGGAGTGAGATGGTGGTCGGGGGGAGTGAGATGGTGGTCGGGGGAGTGAGATGGTGATCGGGGGAGTGAGATGGTGGTCGGGTGGGTGAGATGGTGGTTGCAGGGTTAGATGGTGGTCGGGGGGAGAGAGATGGTGTTTGGGGGAGTGAGATGGTGGTCAGGGGGAGTGAGATGGTGGTCTGGGAAGTGAGATGGTGGTCGGGTTGGGGAGGAGATGGTGGTCGGTTGAGAGATGGTCGTCGTGGGGGTGAGATACTGGTTGGGGAGTGAGATGGTGTTCGGGGAAGTGAAATTGTGGTCGGGGGAATGAGATGATGGTCGGGGGGTGAGATGGTGGTTGGGGGGTGAGATGGTGGTCGGGGGGTGAAAGATGGCAGTCGGGGGCTGAGATGGCGGTCGGGGGGTGAGATGGTGGTCGAGGGGTGAGATGGTGGTCGGGGTGTGAGATGTTGGTCGGGGGGAGTGAGATGGTGGTCGGGGGGAGTGAGATGGTGGTCGGGGGAGTGAGATGGTGGTCGGGGGAGTGAGATGGTGGTCGGGTGGGTGAGATGGTGGTTGCAGGTTTAGATGGTGGTCGGGGGGAGTGAGATGGTGGTCGGGGAAGTGAGATGGTGGTCGGGGGGGAGGAGATGGTGGTCGGGTGAGAGATGGTCGTCACGGGGGTGGGATGCTGGTTGGGGAGTGAGATGGTGTTCGGGAGAGTGAAATTGTGGTCGGGGGAATGAGATGGTGGTCGGGGTTGAGATGGTGGTTGCGGGGGTGAGATGGTGGTCAAGGGAGTTAGATGGTGGTCGCAGGGGTGAGATGGTGGTTGGGGAGTGAGATGGTGGTCGAGGGAGTGAGATGGTGGTCAGGGGAGTGAGATGGTGGTCGGGTGGGTGAGATGGTGGTTGCAGGTTTAGATGGTGGTCGGGGGGAGTGAGATGGTGTTCAGGGGAGTGAGATGGTGTTCAGGGGGAGTGAGATGGTGGTCGGGAAAGTGAGATGGTGGTCGAGGGAGTGAGATGGTGGTCAGGGGAGTGAGATGGTGGTCAGGGAAAGTGAGATGGTCGTCAGGGTGGTGAGATGGTGGTTGGGGGGGTGAGAATGTGGTCGGGGGGAGTGAGATGGTGGTCGGGCTGTGAGATGGTGGTCGGAGGTGAGATCGTGGTCGGGGCGGTGAGATGGTGGTCGGGGGCAGTGCGATGGTGGTCGGGGGGGTGAGATGGTGGTCGGGGGAGTGAGATGATGGTCGGAGGGGTGAGATGGTGGTCGGGGGGCAGAGTTGGTGGTCGGGGGGGTGAGATGCTGGTCGGGGGGGGTGAGATTGTGGTCGGGGGGGTGAGGTGGTGGTCGGGGCAGTGAGATTTTGGTCGGGGGGTGAGAGATGCTGGTCGGGGGGTGAGAGGGTGGTCGGGGGTGAGATGGTAGTCAGGGGGAGTGAGATGGTGGTCGGAGGAGTGAGAGGGTGGTCGGGGAGTGAGATGGTGGTCGGAGGATTGAGATGGTGGTCCGGGGGTGAGATGTTGGTTGGGGGGTGAGATGTTGGTCGGGGGGAGTGTGATGGTTGTCGGGGGGGTGAGATGGTGGTTGGGGGTGAGATGCTGGTCGGGGGGAGTGTGATGGTGGTCGCGGGAGTGAGATGGTGGTTGGGGGGCAGAGATGGTGGATGGGGGGAGTGAGATGGTGGTCGCGGGAGTGAGATGGTGGTCGGGGCAGAGAGACGTTGGTCGGGGTGCGGGATGGTGTTTGGGGGGGATGAGATAGTGGTCGGGGGGTGTGAGATGGTGGTCGGGGGAATGCGATTGTGGTCGGGGGGTGCGAGATGGTGGTCGGGGCGGTGAGATGGTGGTCGGGGTGCTGAGATTGTGGTCGGGGGAGTGACATGGTGGTCGGGGGGGTCAGATGGTGGTCGGAGGGGTGAGATGGTGATCGGGGGAGTGAGATGGTGGTCGGTGGGGTGAGATGGTGGTCGGGGGAGTGAGACGTTGGTCAGGGGGGTGAGATGGTGGTCGGGGGGTGAGATGGTGTTCGGTGGGGTGAGATGGTGGTCGGGGTAGTGAGATGTTGGTCGGGGGGTGAGACATGGTGGTCGGGGGTTGAGAGGGTGGTCGGGGGAGAGATGGTAGTCGGGGGGAGTGAGGTGGTGGTCGGGAGGTTGAGATGGTGGTCGAGGGGAGTGAGATGGTGGTCGAGGGGAGTGAGGTGGTGGTCGGGAGGTTGAGATGGTGGTCGAGGGGAGTGAGATGGTGGTCGGAGGAGTGAGAGGGTGGTCGGGAAGTGAGATGGTGGTCGGAGGGGTGAGATGGTGGTCGCGAGTTTAGGTGGTGGTTGGGGGGTGAGATGGTGGTCGGAGGAGTGAGAGGGTGGTTGGGGAGTGAGATGGTGGTCGGGGCAGTGAGATGTTGGTCAGGGCTGAGACATGGTGGTCGGGCGGTGAGAGGGTGGTCGCGGGTGAGATGGTAGTCTGGAGGAGTGAGATGGTGGTCGGAGGAGTGAGAGGGTGGTCGGGGAGTGAAATGGTGGTCGGAGGAGTGAGGTGGTGGTCGGGGGTGAGATGCTGGTTGGGGGGTGAGATGTTGGTCGGGGGGAGTGAGATGGTGGTCGGGGGTGAGATGGTGATTGGGGGTGAGATGCTGGTCGGGGGGAGTGTGATGTTGGTCGAGGTGAGATGTTGGTCAGGGTGAGATGTTGGTCGGGGTGAGATTGTGGTCGGGGGGGTGAGATGGTGGTTGGGGGCAAAGGTGGAGGACGGGGGGGAGTGAGATGGTGGTCGGGGGAGTGAGATGGTGGTCGGGGCAGTGAGACGTTGGTTGGGGGGTAAGATGGTGCTCGGGGGGGGGTGAGATAGTGGTCGGGGGCTGAGATAGTGGTCGGGGGGTGAGAGATGGTGGTCGGGGGAGTGAGATGGTGGTCGGGGGGTGAGAGATGGTGGTCGGGGTGGTGAGACAGTGGTCAGGGGAGTGAGACGATGGTCGGGGAGTGAGACGGTGGTCGGGGTGGTGAGACGGTTGTCGTTGGAGTGAGGCGGTGTTGGGGGAGTGAGACGGTGGTCGGGGGAGTGAGACGGTGGCTGGGGGATGAGAGATGGCGGTCGGGTATGTGAGATGGCTGTCGGGGGTTGAGATGGTGGTCGAGGGCAGTGTGATGGTGGTCGGGGAAGTGAGATGGTAATCGAGGGAAGAGATGGTGGATGGGGGTGAGATGCTGGTTGGGAGGGTGAGATGTAAGTCGGTGGGGGGTGAGGTGGTGGTCGGGGTTGAGATGGTGGTCGGGGGGTGAGATGGTGGTCGGGGTGTGAGATGGTGGTCGGGGGGAGTGAGATGGTGGTCGGGGGGAGTGAGATGGTGGTCGGGGGAGTGAGATGGTGATCGGGGGAGTGAGATGGTGGTCGGGGAGTGAGATGGTGGTCGGGGGAGTGAGAGGGTGGTTCGGTGGGTGAGATGGTGGTTGCAGAGTTAGATGGTGGTCGGGTGGAGAGAGATGGTGTTTGGGGGAGTGAGATGGTCGTCAGGGGGAGTGAGATGGTGGTCCGGGAAGTGAGATGGTGGTCGGGTTGGGGAGGAGATGGTGGTCGGTTGAGAGATGGTCGTCGTGGGGGTGAGATACTGGTTGGGGAGTGAGATGGTGTTCGGGGAAGTGAAATTGTGGTCGGGGGAATGAGATGATGGTCGGGGGTGAGATGGTGGTTGGGGGGGTGAGATGGTGGTCAAGGGAGTGAGAGGGTGGTCGGGGGGTGAAAGATGGCGGTCGGGGGTTGAGATGGCGGTCGGGGGGTAAAATGGTGGTCGAGGGGTGAGATGGTGGTCGGGGTGTGAGATGGTGGTCGGGGGAGTGAGATGGTGGTCGGGGGAGTGAGATGGTGGTCGGGGGAGTGAGATGGTGGTCGGGGGGAGTGAGATGGTGGTCGGGGGAGTGAGATGGTGGTCGGGGGAGTGAGATGGTGGTCGGGGGAGTGAGATGGTGGTCGGGGGAGTGAGATGGTGGTCGGGGGGTGGAAGATGGCGGTCGGGGGAGTGAGATGGTGGTCGGGGGAGTGAGATGCTGGTCGGGTGGGTGAGATGGTGGTCGGGGGAGTGAGATGGTGGTCGGGGGAGTGAGATGGTGGTCGGGTGGGTGAGATGGTGGTTGCAGGTTTAGAAGGTGGTCGGGGGGAGTGAGATGGTGTTCAGGGGAGTGAGATGGTGTTCAGGGGGAGTGAGATGGTGGTCGGGGAAGTGAGATGGTGGACGGGGGGGAGGAGATGGTGGTCGGGTGAGAGATGTCGTCGCGGGGGTGGGATGCTGGTTGGGGAGTGAGATGGTGTTCGGGAGAGTGAAATTGTGGTCGGGGGAATGAGATGGTGGTCGGGGTTGAGATGATGGTTGCGGGGGTGAGATGGTGGTCAAGGGAGTTAGATGGTGGTCGCAGGGGTGAGATGGTGGTTGGGGAGTGAGATCGTGGTCGAGGGAGTGAGATGGTGGTCAGGGGAGTGAGATGGTGGTCAGGGAAAGTGAGATGGTGGTCAGGGGAGTGAGATGGTGGTCGGTGGAGTGAGATGGTGATCGGGGGAGTGACATGGTGGTCGGAGTGTTTGTGTAATGCTGGTCGCGGCGGTGAGATGGTGGTCGGGGTGTGAGATGGAGGTCTGGGCGTGAGATGGTGGTCGGGGGAGTGAAATACTCGTCGAGGGAGTGAGATGCTGTTGGGCGAGTGAGATGGTGGTCGTGGGGTGAGATTTTGGTTGGTGTGTGAGATACTGGTCGGGGAGCGAGCTGGTGTTCGGGTGAGTGTCATGCTGGTCAGGGGAGTTAGATGGTGGTCGGGGTGTGAGTTGATGGTTGCAGGGGTGAGATGCTGGTTGGGGAGTGAGATAATTGTCGGGGGAGTGAGATGGTAGTCGGGGTGTGAGATGGTGGTCGGGGGGAGTGAGATGTTGGTCGGGGGTGAGATGTTGGTCGGGGGGGTGAAATGGTGGTCGGGGGGGTGAGATGGTGGTCGGGGGGGTGAGATGGTGGTCGGGGCGGTGAGATGGTGGTCGGGGGAGTGAGGTGGTGGTCGGGGGTGTGAGATGGTGGTCGGGGGAGTGAAATGGTAGTCGGGGGAGTGAGACGGTGGTCGGGGTAGTGAGACGTTGGTCGGGGGGTGAGATGGTGGTCGGGGGGGGTGAGATAGTGGTCGGGGAAGTGAGATGGTGGTCGGTGGAGTGAGATGGTGGTCGGGGGGTGAGAGATGGTAGACGGTGGTCGGGGGGTGAGAGATGGTGGTCGTGGGTGTGAGATTGCAGTCGGGGGGTGAGATGGTGGTCAAGGGGAGTGCAATGGTGGTCGGGGAAGTGAGATGGTGGTCGGGGGGATGAAATGGTGGTCGGGTTTGAGATGGTTTGGGGTTGAGATCTTCGTCCGTGGGGGGTGAGGTGGTAGTCGGGGGGTGAGATGGTGGTCGGGGGGTGAGATGGTGGTCGGGGGGAGTGAGGTGGTGGTCGGGAGGGTGAGATGGTAGTCGGGGGGTGTGATGGTATTCGGGGGGAGTGAGATGGTGGTCGGCGGCAGTGAGATGGTGGTCGAGGGGAGTGCGATGATGGTCGGGGAAGTGAGATGTTGGTCGGGGGGAATAAATGGTGGTCGGGGGGTGAGATGGTGGTCGGGGGGTGAGATGGTGATCGCGGGGAGTGAGATGGTGGTCGGGGGGAGTGAGATGGTGGTCGGGGGATGTGAGATGGTGGTCGGGGGGTGAGATGGTGATCGCGGGGAGTGAGATGGTGGTCGGGGGGAGTGAGATGGTGGTCGGGGGATGTGAGATGGTGGTCGGGGGGAGTGAGATGGTGGTCGGGGGGTGAGATGGTGGTCGGGGGGTGAGATGGTGATCGCGGGGAGTGAGATGGTGGTCGGGGGGAGTGAGATGGTGGTCGGGGGATGTGAGATGGTGGTCGGGGGAGTGAGATGGTGGTCGGGGGAGTGAGATGATGGTCGGGGGAGTGAGATGGTGGGCGGGTGGGTGAGATGGTGTTTGTGGGGTTAGATGGTGGTCGGGGGGAGTGAGATGGTGTCCGGGGTGTGAGATGGTGGTCAGCGGGAGCGAGATGGTGGTCGGGGAAGTGAGAGGGTGGTCGGGTGGGGGAGGAGATGGTGGTCGGGTGTGAGATGGTCGTCGCGGGGGTGAGATGCTGGTTGGGGAGTGAGGTGGTGGTCGGGGGAATGACATGGTGTTCGGGGGTGAGATGGTGGTTGGTGGGGTGAGATGGTGGTCGGTGGGGTGAGATGGTGGTCGGGGCAGTGAGATGTTGGTCGGGGGTTGAGACATGGTGGTCGGGGAGTGAGAGGGTGGTCGGAGGTCAGATGGTAGTCGGGAGGAGTGAGATGGTGGTCGGGGGGGTGAGATGGTGGTCGAGGGGAGTGAGATGGTTGTCGGAGGAGTGAGAGTGTGGTTGGGGAGTGAAAATTTGGTCGGGGGAGTGAGATGGTGGTCGGAGGGGTGAGATGGTGATTGGGGTTGAGATGCTGTCGGTGGGAGTGTGATGTTGGCCGGGGTGAGATGTTGGTCGGGGTGAGATGTTGGTCGGGGTGAGATGGTGGTCGGGGTGAGATGGTGGTCGGGGTGGTGAGATGATGGTCGGGGGAGTGAGATGGTGGTTGGGGGGGCAGAGATGGAGAGCGGGGGGAGTGAGATGGTGGTCGGGGCTGTGAGACGGTGGTTGGGGCAGTGAGACGTTGGTCGGGGGGTGAGATGGTGGTCGGGGTGTGAGATAGTGGTCGGGGGGGTGAGATAGTGGTCGGGGGGTTGAGATAGTGGTCGGGGAGTGAGAGATGGTGGTCGGGGGAGTGAGACGGTGGTCGGGGGAGTGAGATGGTGGTCGGGGGAATGAGATGCTGGTCGGAGGGTGAGAGATGGTGGTCGTGGGGGTGAGACAGTGGTCGGGGGAATGAGACGGTGGTCGGGGGGGTGAGACGGTTGTCGGGGGAGTGAGACGGTGGTCGGGGGAGTGAGACGCTGGTCGGGGGAGTGAGACGGTGGTCGGGGGTGAGAGTTGGCGGTCGGGGGTGTGAGATGGCGGTCGGGGGGTGAGATGGTTGTCGGGGGGTGAGTTGGTGGTTGCGGGGGGTGAGATGTTAGTCGGTGGGGGGTGAGGTGGTGGTTGGGGGTGAGATGGTGGTCGGGGGGTGAGATGGTGGTCGGGGTGTGAGATGGTGGTCGGGGGGAGAGAGATGGTGGTCGGGGGGAGTGAGATGGTGGTCGGGAGAGTGAGATGGTGTTCGGGGGAGTGAGATGGTGGTCGGGGGAGTGAGATGATGGTTGCAGGGTTAGATGGTTGTCGGGGGGAGTGAGATGGTGGTCGGGGAAGTGAAATTGTGGTCGGGGAATGAGATGGTGGTCGGGGGGTGAGATTGTGGTTGGGGGGGGTGAGATGGTGGTCAGGGGAGTGAGATGGTGGTCGCAGGGGTGAGATGGTGGTTGGGGAGTGAGATGGTGGTCGGGGAGTGAGATGGTGGTCGGGGGAGTGAGATGGTGTGCAGGAGAGTGGATGGTGGTCAGGGAAAGTGAGATGGTGGTCAGTGGAGTGAGATGGTGGTCGGTGGAGTGAGATGGTGATCGGGGGAGTGACATGGTGGTCGGAGTGTTTGTGTGATTGTGGTCGCGGGGGTGAGATGGTGGTCGGGGGGTGAGATGATGGTCGGGGAGTGAGATGGTGGTCGGCGGAGTGAGATACTCGTTGATGGAGTGAGATGAGGTTGATCGAGTGAGATGGTGGTCGGGGGGTGAGATGTTGGTCGGGGGGTGAGATACTGGTCGGGGAGTGAGCTGGTGTTCGGGGGAGTGTCATGCTGGTCAGGGGGAGTTAGATGGTGGTCGGGGTGTGAGTTGATGTTTGCGGGGGTGAGATGCTGGTTGGGGAGTGAGATATGGGTCGGGGGAGTGAGATAATTGTCGGGGGAGTGAGATGGTGGTCGGGGTGTGAGATGGTGGTCGGGGGGATTGAGATGTTGGTCGGGGGTGAGATGGTGGTCGGGGGGGTGAGATGGTGGTCGGGGGGGTGAGATGGTGGTCATGGGTGTGAGATGGTGGTCGGGGGAGTGAGATGGTGGTCGGGGGGGCAGAGATGGTGGACGGGGCAGTCAGATGGTGGTCGAGGTGTGTGAGATGGTGGTCGGGGAGTTGAGATGGTGGTCGGGGGGTGAAATGTTGGTAGGGGGAGTGAGATACTGGTTGGGGGAGTGAGATGGTGGTCGGTGGGGTGAAATGGTGGCCGGGGGGCTGAAATGGTGGTCGGGCGGTGAGATGGTGGTCGGGTGGAAGAGGTGGTGGTCGGGGAGTGAGACGGTGGTCGGGGGTTGAGACAGTGTTCAGGGGGTGAGATGGTGTTCGGGGGCACTGATGGTGGTCGGGGGAGTGAGATGTTGGTCGGGGCAGTGAGATTGTGGTCGAGTTGTGAGATGGTGGTCGGTGGAGTGAGATTGTGGTCGGGGGAGTGAGATAGTGGTCGGGGGGGTGAGGTGGTGGTGGTTGGGGGTGGGTGAAATGCTGGTCCAGGGGAGTGAGATGGTGGTCGGGGGTTGAGATGGTGGTCGGGGGGAGTGTGATGGTGGTCGGGGAGTGAGGTGGTGCTCGGAGGTGAGATCGTGGTCGGGGCGGTGAGATGTTGGTCGGGGGGAGTGAGATGGTGGTCGGGGGTTGAGATTGTGGTTGGGGGAGTGAGATGGTGGCCGGGGGAGTGAGACGCTGGTCGGTGCAGTGAGACGTTGGTCGGGGGGTGAGATGGTGGTCGGGGTGGTGAGATAGTGGTCGGGCAAGTGAGATGGTTGTCCGGGGGTGCGAGATGTTGTTCGGGGGTGTGAGGCGGTGGTCGGGGGAGTGAGACGGTGGTCGGGGGAGTGAGATGGTGGTCAGGGGAGTGAGACGGTGGTCGGGGGGTGAGAGATGGCGGTCGGGGGTGTGAGATGGCGGTCGGAGGGTGAGATGGTGGTCGATGGGAGTGCGATGGTGGTCGGGGAAGTGAGATGGTGGTCTGGGGGAAGAGATGGTGGTCGGGGTGTGAGATGGTGGTCGGGGGGAGTGAGATGTTGGTCGGGGGTGAGATGTTGGTCGGGGGGGTGAAATGGTGGTCGGGGGGGTGAGATGGTGGTCGGGGGGGTGAGATGGTGGTCGGGGCGGTGAGATGGTGGTCGGGGGAGTGAGGTGGTGGTCGGGGGGGTGAGATGGTGGTCGGGGGGTGAGATGGTGGTCGGGGGAGTGAAATGGTAGTCGGGGGAGTGAGACGGTGGTCGGGGTAGTGAGACGTTGGTCGGGGGGTGAGATGGTGGTCGGGGGGGGTGAGATAGTGGTCGGGGAAGTGAGATGGTGGTCGGTGGAGTGAGATAGTGGTCGGGGGGTGAGAGATGGTAGACGGTGGTCGGGGGAGTGAGACGGTGGTCGGGGGGTGAGAGATGGTGGTCGTGGGTGTGAGATTGCAGTCGGGGGGTGAGATGGTGGTCAAGGGGAGTGCAATGGTGGTCGGGGAAGTGAGATGGTGGTCGGGGGGATGAAATGGTGGTCGGGTTTGAGATGGTTTGGGGTTGAGATCTTCGTCCGTGGGGGGTGAGGTGGTAGTCGGGGGGTGAGATGGTGGTCGGGGGGTGAGATGGTGGTCGGGGGGAGTGAGGTGGTGGTCGGGAGGGTGAGATGGTAGTCGGGGGGTGTGATGGTATTCGGGGGGAGTGAGATGGTGGTTGGCGGCAGTGAGATGGTGGTCGAGGGGAGTGCGATGATGGTCGGGGAAGTGAGATGTTGGTCGGGGGGAATAAATGGTGGTCGGGGGGTGAGATGGTGGTCGGGGGGTGAGATGGTGATCGCGGGGAGTGAGATGGTGGTCGGGGGGAGTGAGA
Organism: Somniosus microcephalus; assembly: GCF_052327205.1. Classification (NCBI taxonomy): domain Eukaryota; kingdom Metazoa; phylum Chordata; class Chondrichthyes; order Squaliformes; family Somniosidae; genus Somniosus; species Somniosus microcephalus. Next base: position 173,732,252 of record NC_140991.1, on the reverse strand, counting down.
TGGTGGTCGGGGGATGTGAGATGGTGGTCGGGGGGTGAGATGGTGATCGCGGGGAGTGAGATGGTGGTCGGGGGGAGTGAGATGGTGGTCGGGGGATGTGAGATGGTGGTCGGGGGGAGTGAGATGGTGGTCGGGGGGTGAGATGGTGGTCGGGGGGTGAGATGGTGATCGCGGGGAGTGAGATGGTGGTCGGGGGGAGTGAGATGGTGGTCGGGGGATGTGAGATGGTGGTCGGGGGAGTGAGATGGTGGTCGGGGGAGTGAGATGATGGTCGGGGGAGTGAGATGGTGGGCGGGTGGGTGAGATGGTGTTTGTGGGGTTAGATGGTGGTCGGGGGGAGTGAGATGGTGTCCGGGGTGTGAGATGGTGGTCAGCGGGAGCGAGATGGTGGTCGGGGAAGTGAGAGGGTGGTCGGGTGGGGGAGGAGATGGTGGTCGGGTGTGAGATGGTCGTCGCGGGGGTGAGATGCTGGTTGGTGAGTGAGGTGGTGGTCGGGGGAATGACATGGTGTTCGGGGGTGAGATGGTGGTTGGTGGGGTGAGATGGTGGTCGGTGGGGTGAGATGGTGGTCGGGGCAGTGAGATGTTGGTCGGGGGTTGAGACATGGTGGTCGGGGAGTGAGAGGGTGGTCGGAGGTCAGATGGTAGTCGGGAGGAGTGAGATGGTGGTCGGGGGGGTGAGATGGTGGTCGAGGGGAGTGAGATGGTTGTCGGAGGAGTGAGAGTGTGGTTGGGGAGTGAAAATTTGGTCGGGGGAGTGAGATGGTGGTCGGAGGGGTGAGATGGTGATTGGGGTTGAGATGCTGTCGGTGGGAGTGTGATGTTGGCCGGGGTGAGATGTTGGTCGGGGTGAGATGTTGGTCGGGGTGAGATGGTGGTCGGGGTGAGATGGTGGTCGGGGGGGTGAGATGATGGTCGGGGGAGTGAGATGGTGGTTGGGGGGGCAGAGATGGAGGGCGGGGGGAGTGAGATGGTGGTCGGGGGTGTGAGACGGTGGTTGGGGCAGTGAGACGTTGGTCGGGGGGTGAGATGGTGGTCGGGGTGTGAGATAGTGGTCGGGGGGGTGAGATAGTGGTCGGGGGGTTGAGATAGTGGTCGGGGAGTGAGAGATGGTGGTCGGGGGAGTGAGACGGTGGCCGGGGGAGTGAGATGGTGGTCGGGGGAATGAGATGCTGGTCGGAGGGTGAGAGATGGTGGTCGTGGGGGTGAGACAGTGGTCGGGGGAATGAGACGGTGGTCGGGGGGTGAGACGGTTGTCGGGGGAGTGAGACGGTGGTCGGGGGAGTGAGACGCTGGTCGGGGGAGTGAGACGGTGGTCGGGGGTGAGAGTTGGCGGTCGGGGGTGTGAGATGGCGGTCGGGGGGTGAGATGGTTGTCGGGGGGTGAGTTGGTGGTTGGGGGGGGTGAGATGTTAGTCGGTGGGGGGTGAGGTGGTGGTTGGGGTGAGATGGTGGTCGGGGGGTGAGATGGTGGTCGGGGGTGTGAGATGGTGGTCGGGGGGGAGAGAGATGGTGGTCGGGGGGAGTGAGATGGTGGTCGGGAGAGTGAGATGGTGTTCGGGGGAGTGAGATGGTGTTCGGGGGAGTGAGATGATGGTTGCAGGGTTAGATGGTTGTCGGGGGGAGTGAGATGGTGGTCGGGGAAGTGAGATGGTGGTCGGGATGGGGAGGAGATGGTGGTCGGGTGTGAGATGGTCGTCGTGGGGGGTGAGATGCTGGTTGGGGAGTGAGATGGTGTTCGGGGGAGTGAAATTGTGGTCGGGGAATGAGATGGTGGTCGGGGGGTGAGATTGTGGTTGGGGGGGGTGAGATGGTGGTCAGGGGAGTGAGATGGTGGTCGCAGGGGTGAGATGGTGGTTGGGGAGTGAGATGGTGGTCGGGGAGTGAGATGGTGGTCGGGGGAGTGAGATGGTGTGCAGGAGAGTGGATGGTGGTCAGGGAAAGTGAGATGGTGGTCAGTGGAGTGAGATGGTGGTCGGTGGAGTGAGATGGTGATCGGGGGAGTGACATGGTGGTCGGAGTGTTTGTGTGATTGTGGTCGCGGGGGTGAGATGGTGGTCGGGGGGTGAGATGATGGTCGGGGAGTGAGATGGTGGTCGGCGGAGTGAGACGCTGGTCGGTGCAGTGAGACGTTGGTCGGGGGGTGAGATGGTGGTCGGGGTGGTGAGATAGTGGTCGGGCAAGTGAGATGGTTGTCCGGGGGTGCGAGATGTTGTTCGGGGGTGTGAGGCGGTGGTCGGGGGAGTGAGACGGTGGTCGGGGGAGTGAGATGGTGGTCAGGGGAGTGAGACGGTGGTCGGGGGGTGAGAGATGGCGGTCGGGGGTGTGAGATGGCGGTCGGAGGGTGAGATGGTGGTCGATGGGAGTGCGATGGTGGTCGGGGAAGTGAGATGGTGGTCTGGGGGAAGAGATGGTGGTCGGGGTGTGAGATGGTGGTCGGGGGGATTCAGATGTTGGTCGGGGGTGAGATGGTGGTCGGGGGGTGAGATGGTGGTCGGGGGGGTGAGGTGGTGGTCAGGGCTGTGAGATGGTGGTCGGGGGAGTGAGATGGTGGTCGGGGGGGCAGAGATGGTGGACGGGAGCAGTGAGATGGTGGTCGGGGGGTGTGAGATGGTGGTCGGGGAATTGAGATAGTGGTCGGGGGGTGAAATGTTGGTCGGGGGAGTGAGATACTGGTCGGGGAGTGAGATGGTGGTCGGTGGGGTGAAATGGTGCCCGGGGGGGTGAAATGGTGGTCGGGCGGTGAGATGGTGGTTGGGGGGAGTGAGATGATGGTCGGGGAGTGAGGTGGTGCTCGGAGGTGAGATCGTGGTCGGGGCGGTGAGATGGTGGTCGGGGGGAGTGAGATGGTGGTCGAGGGTTGAGATGGTGGTCGGTGGAGTGAGATGGTGGTCGGGGGAGTGAGACCGTGGTCGGGGCAGTGAGACGTTGGTCGGGGGATGAGAATTTGGTCGGGGGGAGTGAGATGGTGGTCGGGGGGGTGAGATGGTGATTGGGGGTGAGACGCTGGTCGGGGGGAGTGTGATGTTGGTCGGGGTGGGATGTTGGTCGGGATGAGATGTTGGTCGGGGTGAGATGGTGGTCGGGGGGGTGAGATGGTTGTCGGGGTAGTGAGATGATGGTTTGGGGGCAGAGATGGAGGGCGGGGGGGGTGAGATGGTGGTCGGGGGGGTGAGATAATGGTCGGGGGGTTGAGATAGTGGTCGGGGGTTGAGAGATAGTGGTCGGGGGGTGAGAGATGGTGGTCGGGGGAGTGAGATGGTGGTCGGGGGAGTGAGATGGTGGTCGAGGGAGTGATATGCTGGTCGGGGGGAGTGTGATGTTGGTCGGGGTGGGATGTTGGTCGGGATGAGATGTTGGTCGGGGTGAGATGGTGGTCGGGGGGGTGAGATGTTTGTCGGGGTAGTGAGATGATGGTTTGGGGGCAGAGATGGAGGGCGGGGGGGTGAGATGGTAGTCGGGGGGCTGAGATAGTGGTCGGGGGGTTGAGATAGTGGTCGGGGGGTGAAAGATGGTGGTCGGGGGAGTGAGATGGTGGTCGGGGTAGTGAGATGGTGGTCGAGGGAGTGATATGCTGGTCGGGGGGAGAGAGATGGTGGTCGGGGGATGAGACAGTGGTCGGGGGAGTGAGACGGTGGTCGGGGGGGTGAGACGGTTGTCGGGGGAGGGAGACGGTTGTCGGGGGAGTGAGACGGTGGTCGGCGGAGTGAGACGGTGATCGGGGAATGAGACGGTGGTCGGGGGGAGTGAGACGGTGGTCGGGGGGTGAGAGATGGCGGTCGGGGGTGTGAGATGGTGGTCGGGGGGTGAGATGGTGGTCGAGAGGAGTGCGATGGGGGTCGGGGAAGTGAGATGGTGGTCGGGGGTGAGATGGTGGTCGGGGGGTGAGATGGTGGTCGGGGTGTGAGATGGTGGTCGGGGGGAGAGAGATGGTGGTCAGGGGGAGATGGTGGTCGGGGGGAGTGAGATGATGGTCGGGGGAGTGAGATGGTGGTCGGGGGAGTGAGATGGTGGTCGGGGGAGTGAGATGGTTGTCGGGGGAGTGAGATGGTGGTTGGGGGAGCGAGATGGTGGTCGGGGGAGTGAGATGGTGGTTGCAGGGTTAGATGGTGGTCGGGGGGAGTGAGATGGTGTTCGGGGGAGTGAGATGGTGGTCAGGGGGAGTGAGATCGTGCTCGGGGAAGTGAGATGGTGGTCGAAGTGGGGAGGAGATGGTGGTCGGGTGTGAGATGGTTGTCGCGGGGGTGAGATGCTGGTTGGGGAGTGAGATGGTGTTCGGGGGAGTGAAATTGTGGTCAGGGGAATGAGATGGTGGTCGGGGGGTGAGATGGTGGTTGGGGGGTGAGATGGTGGTCAGGGGAGTGAGATGGTGGTCGCAGGGGTGAGATGGTGGTTGGGGAGTGAGATGGTGGTCGGGGGAGTGAGATGGTGTGCAGGAGAGTGAGATGGTGGTCAGGGAAAGTGAGAGGGTGGTCGCGGGGGTGAGATGGTGGTTGGGGGGTGAGATGGTGGTCGGGGCGTGAGATGGTGGTCGGGGGAGGGAGATACTCGTCGATAGAGTGAGATGAGGTTGGGCGAGTGAGATGGTGGTCGGGGGTGAGATGTTGGTCGGGGTGTGAGATACTGGTCGGGGAGTGAGCTGGTGTTCGAGAGAGTGTCATGCTGGTCAGGGGGAGTTAGATGGTGGTCGGGGTGTAAGTTGATGTTTGCGGGGGTGAGATGCTGGTTGGGGAGTGATATGGGTCGGGGGAGTGAGATAATTGTCGAGGGAGTGAGATGGTGGTCGGGTTGTGAGATGGTGGTCGGGGGGATTGAGATGTTGGTCGGGGGTGAGACTCCATCTGGCATGACGGTTTATTCCTGAAACTTATCGAAAGCGGGGTAGGAGGTAAAACATATGATGTAATTAAATCAATGTATACAAACAATAAATGTGCAGTTAAAATTGGAGACAAACAAACAAAATACTTCCCACAGGGGCGGGGGGTGACGCAGGGCTCGCCAATCTCACCGACACTCTTTAATATTTACATTAATGGATTGGCAAAACTACTTGAACAATCTACAGCACCCGGCCTCACCCTATATGAATCCAAGGTTAAATTCCTCCTCTATGCCGACGACCTGGTTCTGCTGTCACCAACTAAGGAGGGTCTACAGCAGAACCTGGACCTGCTGGAGTCGTACTGCCAGACTTGGGCCCTGACAATAAATCCCCAAAAAACCAAAGTCCTTGTGTTCCAGCAAAGATCCAAACAACATGGACCCACAATAAATTTCACAGTAGGAACAACCAAAATTGAACAAACCACTCACTACACATACTTGGGCTTAAAAATCAGTTCTACGGGAAACTTCAAACTGGCTGTGAATGAACTGAAAGAGAAAGCAAGAAGGGCTTTCTATGCCATCAAAAAATCAATCCAAATAGAAATCCCAATTAGCATTTGGCTCAAAATTTTCAAATCAGTAATTGAACCAATTGCACTCTATGGCAGTGAGGTCTGGGGACCACTAACACAACAAGATTTTGCAAAATGGGACAAACACCCAATTGAGATCCTACATGCGGAATTCTGTAAAAGTATCCTCCGGACTCAAAGGAAAACAGTAAACAACGCATGCAGGGCGGAACTAGGCCAATACCCATTAATAATCACTATCCAAAAAAGAGCCACCAAATTTTGGAATCACCTACAAATGAGCAACCCCCAATGCTATCACTACGACGCCCTGAAATGCCAAGAGCTGACCATAAAGAAGAATACCCTCAGTCAACTAGTCCTGGGACTCAATAAAGTAACTAATAACAATACTAACAATAACCAGCCCCAGGACAGTGACAGGGTAACACAAAGAATTCGACCCAACACAATCGTCGCTAAGCAAAAGGAAAAATATCTGTCATATTGGGCAGAAACAACAAAAACCCAAAGCAAACTCAATTGCTACTTGGCCCTAAACAGACAATACAACATAGCTGATTACCTGACCATGGTAAAGGATAACAAACTGAGAAGAACCTTGACAAGGTACAGACTTAGCGAACATAGCCTAGCGATCGAAAAAGGCAGACACAGGCAGACCAGGCTGCCAAGAGAAGACAGGATATGCTCTCACTGCAGTCAGGGAGTAGTTGAGACAGAGATGCACTTCCTCACAGCCTGTGGAAAATATCAGGGCATCAGAGAGAATTTCTATCAAAAATTCTCACAAATATGCCCTGAATTCAGAAATCTGACTGACAACCAAAAACTCCCATTCCTACTGGGGGAGGAGAGAAGCTGTGTAACACTGGCGGCACACTATGTTACAGCTTGCCATGAACAGAGGGACAACCAGTAAACTAAGTCAAGAGTATATATAAACAAGGCGAAAATATATTTATAAACTCAGGGATATACCTATTTATAAACTGTATGAATGGAACCGCGTTTATGTGTTCAACCATAAATGTATTTTGATGCTTTGGCAACATAAGATGTACCTTATCATGCCAATAAAGCGATTTGTATTGTATTGTATTGGTGGTCGGGGGGTGAGATGGTGGTCGGGGGGGTGAGATGGTGGTCAGGGGTGTGGGATGGTGGTCGGGGGAGTGAGATGGTGGTCGGGGGGGCAGAGATGGTGGACGGGGGCAGTGAGATGGTGGTCGGGGGAGTGAGATGGCAGTTGGGGGAGCGAGATGGTGGTCGGGGGAGTGAGATGGTGGTTGCAGGGTTAGATGGTGGTCGGGGGGAGTGAGATGGTGTTCGGGGGAGTGAGATGGTGGTCAGGGGGAGTGAGATCGTGCTCGGGGAAGTGAGATGGTGGTCGAATTGGGGAGGAGATGGTGGTCGGGTGTGAGATGGTTGTCGCGGGGGTGAGATGCTGGTTGGGGAGTGAGATGGTGTTCGGGGGAGTGAAATTGTGGTCGGGGGAATGAGATGGTGGTCGGGGGGTGAGATGGTGGTTGGGGGGTGAGATGGTGGTCAGGGGAGTGAGATGGTGGTCGCAGGGGTGAGATGGTGGTTGGGGAGTGAGATGGTGGTCGGGGGAGTGAGATGGTGTGCAGGAGAGTGAGATGGTGGTCAGGGAAAGTGAGAGGGTGGTCGCGGGGGTGAGATGGTGGTTGGGGGGTGAGATGGTGGTCGGGGCGTAAGATGGTGGTCGGGGGAGGGAGATACTCGTCGATAGAGTGAGATGAGGTTGGGCGAGTGAGATGGTGGTCGGGGGTGAGATGTTGGTCGGGGTGTGAGATACTGGTCGGGGAGTGAGCTGGTGTTCGAGAGAGTGTCATGCTGGTCAGGGGGAGTTAGATGGTGGTCGGGGTGTGAGTTGATGTTTGCGGGGGTGAGATGCTGGTTGGGGAGTGATATGGGTCGGGGGAGTGAGATAATTGTCGAGGGAGTGAGATGGTGGTCGGGTTGTGAGATGGTGGTCGGGGGGATTGAGATGTTGGTCGGGGGTGAGACTCCATCTGGCATGACGGTTTATTCCTGAAACTTATCGAAAGCGGGGTAGGAGGTAAAACATATGATGTAATTAAATCAATGTATACAAACAATAAATGTGCAGTTAAAATTGGAGACAAACAAACAAAATACTTCCCACAGGGGCGGGGGGTGACGCAGGGCTCGCCAATCTCACCGACACTCTTTAATATTTACATTAATGGATTGGCAAAACTACTTGAACAATCTACAGCACCCGGCCTCACCCTATATGAATCCAAGGTTAAATTCCTCCTCTATGCCGACGACCTGGTTCTGCTGTCACCAACTAAGGAGGGTCTACAGCAGAACCTGGACCTGCTGGAGTCGTACTGCCAGACTTGGGCCCTGACAATAAATCCCCAAAAAACCAAAGTCCTTGTGTTCCAGCAAAGATCCAAACAACATGGACCCACAATAAATTTCACAGTAGGAACAACCAAAATTGAACAAACCACTCACTACACATACTTGGGCTTAAAAATCAGTTCTACAGGAAACTTCAAACTGGCTGTGAATGAACTGAAAGAGAAAGCAAGAAGGGCTTTCTATGCCATCAAAAAATCAATCCAAATAGAAATCCCAATTAGCATTTGGCTCAAAATTTTCAAATCAGTAATTGAACCAATTGCACTCTATGGCAGTGAGGTCTGGGGACCACTAACACAACAAGATTTTGCAAAATGGGACAAACACCCAATTGAGATCCTACATGCGGAATTCTGTAAAAGTATCCTCCGGACTCAAAGGAAAACAGTAAACAACGCATGCAGGGCGGAACTAGGCCAATACCCATTAATAATCACTATCCAAAAAAGAGCCACCAAATTTTGGAATCACCTACAAATGAGCAACCCCCAATGCTATCACTACGACGCCCTGAAATGCCAAGAGCTGACCATAAAGAAGAATACCCTCAGTCAACTAGTCCTGGGACTCAATAAAGTAACTAATAACAATACTAACAATAACCAGCCCCAGGACAGTGACAGGGTAACACAAAGAATTCGACCCAACACAATCGTCGCTAAGCAAAAGGAAAAATATCTGTCATATTGGGCAGAAACAACAAAAACCCAAAGCAAACTCAATTGCTACTTGGCCCTAAACAGACAATACAACATAGCTGATTACCTGACCATGGTAAAGGATAACAAACTGAGAAGAACCTTGACAAGGTACAGACTTAGCGAACATAGCCTAGCGATCGAAAAAGGCAGACACAGGCAGACCAGGCTGCCAAGAGAAGACAGGATATGCTCTCACTGCAGTCAGGGAGTAGTTGAGACAGAGATGCACTTCCTCACAGCCTGTGGAAAATATCAGGGCATCAGAGAGAATTTCTATCAAAAATTCTCACAAATATGCCCTGAATTCAGAAATCTGACTGACAACCAAAAACTCCCATTCCTACTGGGGGAGGAGAGAAGCTGTGTAACACTGGCGGCACACTATGTTACAGCTTGCCATGAACAGAGGGACAACCAGTAAACTAAGTCAAGAGTATATATAAACAAGGCGAAAATATATTTATAAACTCAGGGATATACCTATTTATACACTGTATGAATGGAACCGCGTTTATGTGTTCAACCATAAATGTATTTTGATGCTTTGGCAACATAAGATGTACCTTATCATGCCAATAAAGCGATTTGTATTGTATTGTATTGTATTGGTGGTCGGGGGGTGAGATGGTGGTCGGGGGGGTGAGATGGTGGTCAGGGGTGTGGGATGGTGGTCGGGGGAGTGAGATGGTGGTCGGGGGGGCAGAGATGGTGGACGGGGGCAGTGAGATGGTGGTCGGGGGAGTGAGATGGCGGTTGGGGGAGCGAGATGGTGGTCGGGGGAGTGAGATGGTGGTTGCAGGGTTAGATGGTGGTCGGGGGGAGTGAGATGGTGTTCGGGGGAGTGAGATGGTGGTCAGGGGGAGTGAGATCGTGCTCGGGGAAGTGAGATGGTGGTCGAAGTGGGGAGGAGATGGTGGTCGGGTGTGAGATGGTTGTCGCGGGGGTGAGATGCTGGTTGGGGAGTGAGATGGTGTTCGGGGGAGTGAAAATGTGGTCGGGGGAATGAGATGGTGGTCGCAGGGGTGAGATGGTGGTTGGGGAGTGAGATGGTGGTCGGGGGAGTGAGATGGTGTGCGGGAGAGTGAGATGGTGGTCAGGGAAAGTGAGAGGGTGGTCGCGGGGGTGAGATGGTGGTTGGGGGGTGAGATGGTGGTCGGGGCGTGAGATGGTGGTCGGGGGAGGGAGATACTCGTCGATAGAGTGAGATGAGGTTGGGCGAGTGAGATGGTGGTCGAAGTGGGGAGGAGATGGTGGTCGGGTGTGAGATGGTTGTCGCGGGGGTGAGATGCTGGTTGGGGAGTGAGATGGTGTTCGGGGGAGTGAAAATGTGGTCGGGGGAATGAGATGGTGGTCGCAGGGGTGAGATGGTGGTTGGGGAGTGAGATGGTGGTCGGGGGAGTGAGATGGTGTGCGGGAGAGTGAGATGGTGGTCAGGGAAAGTGAGAGGGTGGTCGCGGGGGTGAGATGGTGGTTGGGGGGTGAGATGGTGGTCGGGGCGTGAGATGGTGGTCGGGGGAGGGAGATACTCGTCGATAGAGTGAGATGAGGTTGGGCGAGTGAGATGGTGGTCGGGGGTGAGATGTTGGTCGGGGTGTGAGATACTGGTCGGGGAGTGAGCTGGTGTTCGAGAGAGTGTCATGCTGGTCAGGGGGAGTTAGATGGTGGTCGGGGTGTGAGTTGATGTTTGCGGGGGTGAGATGCTGGTTGGGGAGTGAGATATGGGTCGGGGGAGTGAGATAATTGTCGAGGGAGTGAGATGGTGGTCGGGTTGTGAGATGGTGGTCGGGGGGATTGAGATGTTGGTCGGGGGTGAGATGGTGGTCGGGGGGTGAGATGGTGGTCGGGGGGGTGAGATGGTGGTCAGGGGTGTGAGATGGTGGTCGAGGGGTGTGAGATGGTGGTCGGGGAGTTGAGATGGTGGTCGGGGGGTGAAATGTTGGTCGGGGGAGTGAGATACTGGTCGGGGGAGTGAGATGGTGGTCGGTGGGGTGAAATGGTGGCCGGAGGGGGGGTGGAAGAGGTGGTGGTCGGGGAGTGAGACGGTGGTTGGGGGTTGAGACAGTGTTCTCAGGGGGTGAGATGGTGTTCGGGGGCACTGATGGTGGTTGGGGGAGTGAGATGTTGGTCGGGGGGAGTGAGATTGTGGTCGAGTTGTGAGATGGTGGTCGGTGGAGTGAGATGGTGGTCGGGGGATTGAGATAGTGGTCGGGGGGTGAGGTGGTGGTTGAGGGTGGGTGAGATGCTGGTCCAGGGGAGTGAGATGGTGGTCGGGGGGGTGAGATGGTGGTCGGGGGGAGTGAGATGGTGGTCGGGGTTTGAGATTGTGGTCGGGGGAGTGAGATGGTGGTCGGGGGAGTGAGACGGTGGTCGGGGCAGTGAGACGTTGTTCGGGGGGTGAGATGGTGGTCGGGGTGGTGAGATAGTGGTCGGGGAAGTGAGATGGTGGTCGGGGGGTGCGAGATGTTGGTCGGGGGTGTGAGACGGTGGTTGGGGGAGTGAGACGGTGGTCAGGGGAGTGAGACGGTGATCGGGGGTTGAGAGATGGCGGTCGGGGGTGTGAGATGGCGGTCGGGGGGTGAGATGGTGGTCGAGGTGGGTGCGATGGTGGTCGGGGAGGTGAGATGGTGGTCTGGGGGAAGAGATTGTGGTCGGGGTGTGAGATCGTGGTTGGGGGGTGAGATGTTAGTCGGTGGGGGGTGAGGTGGTGGTCTGGGGGTGAGATGGTGGTCGGGGGGTGAGATGGTGGTCGGGGGGATTGAGGTGGTGGTCGGGAGGGTGAGATGGTGGTCGGGGGGTGAGATGGTATTCGTGGGTTGAGATGGTAGTCAGCGGGAGTGAGATGGTGGTCGGGGGGAGTGAGATGGTGATCGAGGGGATTGCGATGGTGGTCGGGGAAGTGAGATGTTGGTCGGGGGGAAGAAATGGTGGTCGGGGGGTGAGATGGTGGTTGGGGGTGTGAGATGTTGGTCGTGGGGGGTGAGGTGGTGGTTGGGGGGTGAGATGGTGGTCGGGGGTGAGATGGTGGTCGGGGGGAGTGAGATGGTGGTCGGTGGGAGTGAGATGGTGGTCGGGGTTGTGAGATGGTGGTCGGGGGAGTGAGAAGGTGGTCGGGAGAGTGAGATGGTGGTAGGGGGTGTGAGATGGTGGTCGGGGGAGTGAGATGGTGGTCGGGTGGGTGACATGGTGGTTGCGGGGTTAGATGGTGGTCGGGGGGAGTGAGATGGTGTTCGGGGAGTGAGATGGTGGTCGGGTGGGGGAGGAGATGGTGGTCGGGTGAGATATGGTCGTCGCTGGGTGAGATGCTGGTTGGGGAGTGAGATGGTGTTCGGGGGCTTGAAATTGTGGTTGGGGGAATGAGATGGTGGTCAGGGGAGTGAGATGGTGGTCAGGGGAGTGAGATGGTGGTCGCAGGGGTGAGATGGTGGTTGGGGAGTGAGATGGTGGTCGGGGGAGCGAGATGGTGGTCGGGGGAGTGATATGGTGGTCGGAGAGAGTGAGATGGTGGTTGGGGGATGTGAGATGGTGGTCGGGAGAGTCAGATGGTGGTCGGGGGAGTGAGATGGTGGTCGGGGGAGTGAGATGGTGGTAGGGGGGAGTGAGATGGTGATTGCGGGGTTAGCTGGTGGTCGGGGGGAGTGAGATGGTCGTCGCGGGGGTGAGATGGTGGTAGGGGGGAGTGAGATGGTGGTCGGGGGATGTGAGATGGTGGTCGGGGATGTGAGATCGTGGTCGGGTGGGTGAGATGGTGGTCGGGGGAGTGAGATGGTGGTCGGGTGGGTGAGATGGTGGTTGCGGGGTTAGCTGGTGGTCGGGGGGAGTGAGATGGTCGTCGCGGGGGTGAGATGGTGGTCGGGGGCTTGAAATTGTGGTCGGGGGAATGAGATGTTTGTCGGGGAGTGAGATGGTGGTTGGGGAGTGAGATGATGGTCGGTGGAGCGAGATGGTGGTCGGGGGAGTGAGATGTTTGTCGGGGGTGAGATGGTGGTTGTGGGGGTGAGATGGTGGTCAGGGGAGTGAGATGGTGGTCGCAGGGGTGAGATGGTGGTTGGGGAGTGAGATGGTGGTTGGGGGAGTGAGATGTTGGTCAGGAGAGTGAGATGGTGGTCAGGGGAGTGAGATGATAGTCGGTGGAGTGAGATGGTGATCGGGGGAGTGACATGGTGGTCGGAGTGTTTGTGTGATGGTGGTCGCGGAGGTGAGATGGTTATCAGGCTGTGAGATGGTGGTCGGGGTGTGAGATGGTTGTCGGGGGAGTGAGATACTTGCCGGGGGAGTGAGATGAGGTAGGGGGAGTGCGATGGTGGTCGGGTGGTGAGATGTTGGTCGGGGGAGTGAGATATTGTTCGGGGAGTGAGCTGGTGGTCGGGGGAGTGTCATGCTGGTCAGGGGGAGTTAGATGGTGTTCGGGGTGTGAGTTGATGGTTGCGGGATGAGATGCTGGTTGGGGAGTGAGATATGGGTCGGGGGAGTGAGATAGTTGTCGGGGGGTGAGATGGTGGTCGGGGGGTGAGATGGTGGTCGGGGTTGTGAGATGGTGGTCGGGGGAGTGAGAAGGTGGTCGGGTGGGTGACATGGTGGTTGCGGGGTTAGATGGTGGTCGGGGGGCGAGATGGTGGTTTGGGGGGTGAGATGGTGGTCAGGGGAGTGAGATGGTGGTCGCAGGGGTGAGATCGTGGTTGGGGAGTGAGATGGTGGTCGGGAGAGTCAGATGGTGGTCGGGGGAGTGAGATGGTGGTAGGGGGGAGTGAGATGGTGGTCGTGGGATGTGAGATGGTGGTCGGGGCTGTGAGATCGTGGTCGGGTGGGTGAGATGGTGGTCGGGGGAGTGAGATGGTGGTCGGGTGGGTGAGATGGTGGTTGCGGGGTTAGCTGGTGGTCGGGGGGAGTGAGATGGTGGTCAGCGGGAGTGAGATGGTGGTCGGGGAAGTGAGATGGTGGTCGGGTGGGGGAGGAGATGGTGGTCGGGTGTGAGATGGTCGTCGCGGGGGTGAGCTGCTGGTTGGGGAGTGAGATGGTGTTCGGAGGCTTGAAATTGTGGTCGGGGGAATGAGATGTTTGTCGGGGGTGAGATGGTGGTCAGGGGAGTGAGATGGTGGTCGCAGGGGTGAGATGGTGGTCAGGGGAGTGAGATGGTGGTCGCAGGGATGAGATGTTGGTCAGGGGAGTGAGATGGTGGTCGCAGGGGTGAGATGGTGGTCAGGGGAGTGAGATGGTGGTCGCAGGGGTGAGATGGTGGTCAGGGGAGTGAGATGGTGGTCGCAGGGGTGAGATGGTGGTTGGGGAGTGAGATGGTGTTTGGGGGAGTGAGATGTTGGTCAGGAGAGTGAGATGGTGGTCAGGGGAGTGAGATGATAGTCGGTGGAGTGAGATGGTGATCGGGGGAGTGACATGGTGGTCGGAGTGTTTGTGTGATGGTGGTCGCGGAGGTGAGATGGTTATCAGGCTGTGAGATGGTGGTCGGGGGGTGAGATTGTTGTCGGGGGAGTGAGATACTTGCCGGGGGAGTGAGATGAGGTAGGGGGAGTGCGATGGTGGTCGGGTGGTGAGATGTTGGTCGGGGGAGTGAGATATTGTTCGGGGAGTGAGCTGGCGGTCGGGGGAGTGTCATGCTGGTCAGGGGGAGTTAGATGGTGGTCGGGGTGTGAGTTGATGGTTGCGGGATGAGATGCTGGTTGGGGAGTGAGATATGGGTCGGGGGAGTGAGATAGTTGTCGGGGGAGTGAGATGGTGGTCGGGGTGTGAGATGGTGGTCGGGGGGAGTGAGATGTTGGTCGGGGGTGAGATGGTGGTCGGGGGGGTGAGATGTTGGTCGGGGGAGTGAGATGGTGGTTGGGGGGCAGAGATGGTGGACGGGGGTAGTGAGATGGTGGTCGGGGGGTGTGAGATGGTGGTCGGGGGGTGTGAGATGGCGATCGGTGTAATATATATACCTTTAAGTGGGGAACTATCTTTTACAGCTCATGTATACTGTAGTACCGGCAGTGACCACACCTGTATATAGCGCTGAGTAGTAATCTGTACAGATCAGTTCCCGTGTGAGCCACATTGAGTAAACACCTGTTGTACCGTTCTCCTGCAGTCTGTGTCTTATTATTCACGGACACAACATTGGCGAGAAGGCAAGTTCGAACCTACCTGCAACTCTCTATCACCTCCCGGGGATTCATTCCTGGGGATCAGTGTGATGTGCCTCAATAAATCCAAGACTCGATGTTAGCGAAACAAAACAAGGCTTTTATTGACTTAGAAGGTAACACACAGAGGAGAATGTATCTTCCATCCAGAGGTCTGCCATACTGGATGTGCTGCAGGCTGGGCCAGCTTACATAGGAGCCAGGTATGGGCGGAGCCCTACACACAGTACAATACAATGGAAATGAAACTGAAACCAACCACAGTCACAGGCAAAGAAATACTGATGAGTGATGAATGGAATATTTCATCACATTCACCCCTTCTATAGATTTAGTCTGTTCGGGGGTTTGATAGTCCTCTGCGACCGACGTGGCTGTTGTGCTGCCGCGGGTGTCGGCTGGGTGTCACCGGTGGCCTCCTGGGTCTCTGCCGGGGGTGCCGCCAGGGTTGTTGAAGGGGTAGTTGGTGGGGGTACCGTTGGTCGATGTTCTTCCGGGGGTGATGAAAGAGTAGTGGGTGGGTAGGAGTTGCTGTGGTTGTTGTTGCTGCTGTTGTCGTGGTTGTTGTCGTTACCGGCTGGGGCGACGTCTTTTATGGACACGGTGTCCTCCCTTCCGTCGGCGTGCCGGACATACGCGTATTGGGGGTTGGCGTGGAGTAGGTGCACTGACTCCACGAGAGGGTCCGTCTTGTGGCCCCTCACATGCCTCCGCACGAATACCGGACCTGGGGTGGAGAGCCATGACGGCATGGATACGCCTGAGGTGGATTTCCGGGGAAAGACAAACATTCGCTCGTGAGGCGTGGCATTAGTGGCAGTACACAATAGCGACCGTATCGAATGGAGCACATCTGGGAGGACTTCCTACCAGCGGGAGATAGGGAGGCCTTTGGTCCTTAGAGCTAGAGTGACTGCTTTCCATACTGTCCTGTTCTCTCGCTCCACTTGACCGTTACCCCGGGGGTTGTAGCTGGTGGTACGGCTCGTGGCGATCCCCCTGGACAGCATGTACTGGCGTAGCTCTTCACTCATGAAGGACGCCCCCCTATCCGTATGGATGTAGCTCGGCATACCGAACAGGCAGAACAGGCTGTTGAGGCATTTAATGACCGTGGCACTGGTCATGTCTGGGCAGGGGAAGGCGAATGGGAAACGAGAGTATTCGTCCACAATGTTCAGGAAGTAAACATTGCGGTCGACGGACGGGAGGGGGCCCTTGAAATCTAAGCTGAGCCGCTCAAAGGGCCGTGTAGCTTTGATTAAGTGGGCTCTATCTGGGCGGTAGAACCGAGGCTTGCACTCAGCGCAAGTGTGACAGTTCCTGGTCAGGGACCGAACTTCCTCAATCGAGTAGGGTAAGTTGCGGGACTTTATGAAGTGGAACAGCCGTGTGACCCCTGGGTGGCAGAGGTCGTTGTGGAGGGTCTGTAGCCGATCCCCGGTGGCGCTGGCACACGTCCCTCGTGAGAGGGCCCCTGGCCGGTAAATGATGTCATAATCGAAGGTGGAGAGCTCGATCCGCCACCTAAGAATCTTATCATTTTTAATCTTCCCCTTCTGTTTATTATTGAACATAAATGCTACCGACCGCTGGTCGGTAAGTAGGGTGAAGCGTTTGCCGGCTAGGTAGTGGCGCCAGTGGCGCGCTGCCTCCACGATGGCTTGGGCCTCCTTTTCTACGGAGGAGTGTCTGATCTCGGGCCCTTGGAGGGTCCTCGAGAAGAAAGCTATGGGCCGCCCCGCCTGCTTGAGGGTGGCCGCCAAGGCAAAGTCAGACGCATCACTTTCCACTTGAAAGGGAGTGTTCTCATCCACTGCCTGTAGCGTGGCCCGCTCAATATCCTGCTTAATGCTTTTGAAGGCGGCATGGGCCTCAGCAGAGAGCGGAAAAGAGGATGCTTTCAAGAGGGGGCGGGCTTTGTCGGAGTAGTTGGGGACCCATTGGGAATAATAAGAAAATAACCCCAGGCACCTTTTCAGGGCTTTGGGAGTGTTGGGCAGGGGCAGCTCCCGTAGGGGGCGCAATCGGTCGGGGTCTGGTCCGATTTCCCCATTCTCCACCACGCTGCCTAGTATGCAGAGGCGCGTGGTGTTGCAAACGCACTTGTCATTGTAGGTGAGGTTGAGTTTTTGTGCGGTTTTCAGGAACCTCTCGAGGTTCGAGTCGTGATCCTGCTGGTTGTGACCGCAGATGGTGACGTTGTCGAGGTAGGGGAAGGTTGCCTGCAAGTGGTGGTCATCGACCATGCGGTCCATCTCCCTCTGGAAGACCGAGACCCCATTCGTCACCCCAAAGGGGACTCTGAGGAATTGGTAGAGGCGTCCGTTCGCCTCGAAGGCGGTGTACGGGCGGTCCTCTGGTCTGATAGGGAGCTGGTGGTACGTTGACTTGAGGTCGATGGCGGAGAACACCCGGTATTGGGCGATTTGGTTCACCATTTCTGATATGCGGGGTAGCGGGTAGGCGTCTAGTTGGGTGTACCTGTTGATCGTTTGGCTATAGTCGATCACCATCCGTTTCTTCTCGCTACCCCTTACCACCACCACTTGGGCGCGCCACGGGCTATTGCTGCGTTCAATAATGCGCTCTTTCAGGAGTCTGTCTACCTCGGTCGCGATAAACAGCCTGTCCTCCCAGCTGTACCTCCTGCTTTTGGTCGCTATTGGCCGGCAGTTAGGGGTAAGGTTCGCGAATAGCGAAGGTGGCTTTACCTTCAGGGTAGCCAGACCGCACACTGTGAGGGGCGGCTGGGACCCACCATAATTGAGCGTGATGCTTTGGTGGTAGCACTGGAAATCCAGGCCCAAGATCACGCTCGCACATAGATTCTTCATGATTAATACTTTAAAATAATCGTATACAGTTCCGTTAACGGACAATTGTACCGTGCAGTAACCCATAATGGCCGATGTCTGGGTTTTATCAGCCATAGAGATGGTACCCCGAGTAGGGACCACCTTTAGGGAGAGTTGTTGTACCAGTTCAGGGTGGATAAAACTCTCCGTGCTTCCACTGTCAATTAAACATTTAACCCTGCACCCGTTTACTTCGATGTCCACCATTGATTTGGATAGCGGGTGCGGCCTGGTCTGGTCCACTGTGACTGATGCCACTGTAGGGCCCTGATCGAGACAAGATGGCGTCCACGCTGTCTGCTCACAAGATGGCGGACCCCACGAGGTCGGGCAAGATGGCGTCCAAGATGGCCGCTCCCACGGCGCACACGCGGCGGTGGCGGGTTTTCCGGCGGGGTTCCCTCTGCACACCTTCCCGAAGTGCCCCTTCTTACCGCACTTAAAGCAGGTGGTGCCTTTTGCCGGGCACAGGTTTCTGGTGTGCTTCGGCTGCCCGCAGAAGTAGCAGTTGGGTCCCCGACGCGTCGCGGCTGTCGTAGGGCTTCTGGGGGGAGAGCGGGGCCCCGACGGTGTCGGGCTGCCGGGCGGGGAAGATGCCTTCCAAGATGGCGGCGCCCTTGGTGCACACGTGGCGGTGTGGACGGCGCGGGCTGAAGAGTAGGCGTCCGAGTTTCTCTGGGCCACATCCAGGGATTGTGCTGTGTCCGCAGCCTGTTTCAGGTCCAATCCCGTTTTTTCCAGTAGTCTCTGCCGGATGTAAGTGGAGCTGAGGCCTGTGATAAAGGCATCGCGAACAAGCTCGTCAGTGTACACTGCGGCTTTTACATCTTGGCACTTGCAGTCTTTGCCAAGCGTTTTCAGGGTGCCTAGGAACTCCTCCACCGATTGCCCAGGTCGCTGTGCGCGAGTAGCGAGCAGATGCCTAGCATACACCTCATTCGTAGGCTGCTGGTAATGCGCCTTTAAGATGTCGCAGGCGGCCGGGTACGTGTCGGCGTCTTGGATGAGGGGGTAAACCCGGTGGCTTACCCAATTCCGCAGAATTCCGAGTTTCATACTCGCAGCGCCTGTAGCGTCTTTGACGGCTGCGGAATTGTCCAGGAAGAATTCCATACACATAAACCAGTGTCCGAAGCATGCCGATGCGTCCGAAGCATGCTGGTCCAAATCCAAACGTTCGGGTTTCAAGAGTTGATCCATTGTGTTGAAAATTAAGTCAATAAAATTGATGTGCCTCAATAAATCCCGGAAATGAAACTGAAATCAACCACAGTCACAGGCAGAGAAATACTGATGAGTGATGAATGGAATATTTCATCACACAGTGGATTGGAGGTCAAGGCCAGAGACTCGGGCGTCGACCACGGGCAACCGCCCAGTGATCCAGCAGAGACTCGAGAATTGCGGGAGAGGCTGTCGAGAGCCAGGCTTGGCTTTCCAGTCGAGGTGGTCCAGCGAAACGGGCTGGCAACAGGTAGTGCGCAGACCCTTCCCGGACAGTGGCAGTCTAGAGCCCAACCGAGCGGCACAGCAAAGGGCCGAGCAGCATCGACGGGGGAGAGAGAGAGAGGGCATAGCGCACAGGGCGCAGCCGGTGTTCAGGGGCCGAGCAGCGTCGAAGAGAGTGAAAGAGAGACGCGCAGAAACCAGCGAGGCGCCGCCATTGCCACGAGGACCGCCGAGAGTGGCGTTGGCAGCAGCGCAGGAGAAGCACGCGAAACCTACAGGGCACCGCCATTGCCACGAGAACCGCCAGGAGCGGCGTTGGCAGCAGCGGGGGAGGAAGGAAAGCACGGGAGACGCCATTTTAAGCCATTGGGAGACGCCATTTTAAACCACACCCAAAATGCCGAAGAGTGGCAGTATCACCGCATTTGACAATGAAGTCGAAGATTGGACTACATATGTCGAACGAATAGAGGTATACTGCAAGGCAAATGAGGTGTCAGATGACAAGAAAGCGTCGGTATTGTTAAATTTAACGGGTGCAAAGATGTATGGTTTATTATGAAATCCAGTAACCCCAACGAAGCCAATGGAAAAGAGTTTTGAAGACATAGTAACGATACTACAGGAACATTTAAACCCCACACCGCTGCTGATAGCAGAAAGATTCAAGTTTCACAAACGGAACCAGCATAAGGATGAAAGCAATGCTGATTATTTAACAGAACTGCGCAAACTATCAAAACACTGCCAGTTTGGAACAGGACTGGCAGATACCTTAAGCGACAAGTTTGTGTGTGGGCTTCAAAGTGAAGGAACCCAGAAAAGGCTTTTATCTGAAAAGGACCTTATGCTGGAAAAGGCTTTCAGCATTGCAGTATCATATGAAGCAGCAGCACAGGGCACTGCAGAGGTACAACAGAGACCGCAAGAATATGGCACAAACGAAATGTCTTATGGAACAGAGAAGTGCTATCGCTGCGGCAGAACAACACACGACCAGAATGATTGCTGGTTCAAAGACAAAGTGTGCAGACAGTGTGGAAAAGTAGGACACATAGCACGAGTCTGCAGGTCGGGAAAGAAAACCAGCAATAAGAAACCTACCAAAGAAAAGTACAAGAAGGTACATAAGATGACGGAGAATAGTTCAGACGAACAAAAGAGTGATAACGACTCCGAAAGCAGGGAACTGAGTTGTCTGAAACTACATAATGTGATCACAACGGAGGATCACCGAATCAATTGGGTCACTCTCAAGATAGCAGGAGTCCAGTTAAAGATGGAATTGGACACAGGATCAGCCCTAACAGTCATAAACCGACGGGACTACGAGCGGCTATTCTCACACATACCCTTGAGAGACACAAAAATTATTTTGAAGACGTACACGGGGCAAAAAGTCTACCCCAAAGGAAAAATAAGGGTGACCGTTATATATAACGGTAAGGAAACACCAAAACTAGACCTGTATGTATTGCAAGATGGAGGACCACCATTTCTGGGACGTGAATGGATCCGGAAAAGACAACTGGATTGGCATTCCATACAAGCACTGACTGTGGCTGACAAAAAGGATGACGACGTCACACCTGGGCGACTGTCAAAGATCCTAACTGATGCGAAAGAAGTGTTCCAGCAAGGACTCAGAACACTAAAAGGCATGACAGCGATGATTAAAATTGAAGAAAACGCAAGCCCAAAATTTTTTAAGGCCAGACCGGTACCTTATGCGATCCGCCCAGTCGTCGAAGCAGAGCTGGAGAGTCTGGAACATTCAGGTGTACTGTCCAAGGTAGGCTGAAGCAAGTGGGCTACACCCATCGTCCCGGTGATGAAAAAGTCGTTGAGCAGCATGCCTGGGGAACCAAGGAAGGTTCGCATCTGTGGTGACTTTAAGGTAACAGTGAACCCGATCCTTCACACCGTACAATATTCACTTCCGCAGATTGAAGATATTTTCGCCTCGCTATCTGGAGGGAAACGCTTCACTAAGATTGATCTGGCCCAGGTGTATCTGCAAATGGAGGTAGAAGAAGCATCAAAAAAATACCTCACAATCAACACCCATAAAGGTCTCTACCAATACAACCGGCTGGTATTCGGGGTAGCATCAGCTCCGGCTATTTGGCAGAGGGCAATGGAACAAGTCCTGCAAGGGATCGTAGTGACCCAGTGTTATTTGGACGACATCCTGGTCACAGGCAAAAACGACAGTGATCACCTTGCCAACCTGGAGCAGGTGCTCACTAGATTGCAGGAATATGGGCTTCGAGCTAACCGCCCCAAATGCGAGTTTTTTAGAAAACAGATCTCGTATTGTGGCCACGTTATCGATAAAGAGGTGTTACATAAGTCCCCAGAGAAGATTGAGGCAGTAGTCAAGGCTCCAGCACCGGAAAATGTGTCACAACTGAGGTCGTTCCTCGGGCTGGTAAACTACTACCATAAGTTCTTGCCAAATTTGTCTACAATACTACACCCACTGAACACCCTACTGCAAACTGGGGTGCCATGGAAGTGGAGTGACGAATGTAGACGAGCTTTCCAGAAGAGCCAAACACTAAACACAGCGAAAGAGGTATTGGCCCATTACAACCCAGCATTACCAATTCGGTTGGCATGTGATGCGTCACCCTACGGCATTGGAGCGGTGCTGTCGCACAAATTCTCGGACAGCTCAGAGAGGCTAATAGCCTTTGCGTCATGATCACTAACCTCAGCCGAGGGTAACTACGCCCAGATTGACAGGGCGGCCCTCAGCCTAGTGTGGGGAGTGAAAAGGCTCAATCACTATCTGCACGGGCAGAAATTCACCTTGCTGACTGATCACCAGCCTCTTGTCTCCATTTTTAATCCGAAGAAGGGCGTTCCGGTGATGAATGCGCAACGACTACAAAGATGGTTGTTAGATCCGTGTATTTTGATGTTGTGTGTCCTTCAATAACTAGACACGAGACTGCAGGGAACAATCAACAGGCATTTACTGGATGAGGGTTACTCTAAAACTAAACGTACAGATCCCTACTCAGGGTTTATATACAGGTGTGGTCACTGCCGGTACTACAGTATACAGGAGCTGTAAAAAGTAGTTCTCACTACAATTCCTCCCCTTTTGGATTGACAGTACCATAACATTCAATTAACAATTTACACTTTTAACATGCACATTAACTGAAAATAGTCCATTTATAAATTCAGTCTTTGGGGCGGCTTCCTGATCCTTTCTGGCTAGCGCCTTTCCTGAGTGTCTTGTTCTTGGTGCGGAGGCCCCCTGTCGTCAGTTGGTTCATCAGCTTCCGATGCTACTGTTTCTGGGGTAGATGCTACTTGTATGTCGGGTTCATCACCAGGTGCGCGAGACATGGGGTTGACTCGTTCCTGTGACTCTAGGATCTGGTCGACATGGCGTCTCACAATGTTCTCCCCAACATCCACTGTGTACATTAGTGGCCCCTGCCGTGTGCATATCGTTCCTGGTTGCCATTTCTCTGTTCAGTAGTCGCGGGCCAAGACTGGTTGCCCTACATTGAAGCTTCTTGTCGGCTTCTCATTGATGTGCTGGAATTGCTTATTCTCAACGTCTCTTCGTACATTTGGTCTAAGCAAATCCAGATGAGATCTCAACCTTCGGTTAAAGAACATCATGGCCGGGGTCTGGTTGGTGACTGCATGTGTCTCATTTCTGTAGGCTAACACGAAATTGTCCACCTTATGCTGCAGTGGAATGTCGTCATCGCATATGGCCCTTACTGCTTTCTTAAAGGTTTGTACGAACCTCTCAGCCAATCCATTTGTGGCTGGATGATACAGGGCGGATGTGTAATGCCTTACCCCATTCCTTTTCATGAATCTTCGAATCTCTTCAGACACGAACTGTGGTCCGTTATCAGAGCAAATCTGCTCTGGCAAGCCATTCCTGGCAAATATGGTCCGTAGGACTGCAATAGTTTTCTCCGTGGTGGTGGACGACATTTTGATCACCTCAGGCCATTTCGAGTGCGCATCCACAGCTATTAGAAACATTGAATCCATGAATGGACCAGCACAATCAATATGCACCCGTTGCCATGGAGATGAGGGCCACTCCCATGGGTGTAGAGGGGCATGTGGTGGTGCATTTTGGACCTTCTGCCATCCTGAGCAGCTTTGTCAGGTCCTCGATTTGCTGATCGATCCCCGGCCACCACACATAAGCCCTAGCAAGGCTTTTCATTTTTACCCCTCCCAGATGGCCTTCGTGAAGCTCATTGAGCACTCTCTCCCTTAACTTGGGTGAAATTACCACTCGGGATCCACACATCAAGGTTCCCTGGCATACTGACAGCAGTTCTCTTCTGGATGAGAATGCTGGCAACAGTGAGTCGCCATGTATTGGCCATCCCTTCACTGTCAATTCATATACCCGAGACAGTGTCGGGTCATTTCGGCTCTCCTTCTCTATATCAGCGTTAGTTACTGGCAAGCGTTCAATTATAGTCGAATGAAATATTTCGACAGGGTCCACTGCTGGTGCTTCCTCCGCAGTAGGCAGTGGCAGGCATGATAGCCCATCAGCGTTTCCATGCTGTTTCGTGCCCTTATACTCGATTTCATATTGGTTCACCCCTAGAAAAAGGGACCACCTTTGTAGCCGTTGCACAGTCATCACCGGCACGCCCTTCTTTGGATTAAAGATGGAGACAAGTGGTTGGTGGTCAGTCAGCAAGGTGAACTTCTGCCCGTGCAGATAGTGGTTGAACTTTTTCACTCCCCACACTAGGCTGAGGGCCTCCCTGTCAATCTGGGCGTAGTTATGCTCGGCTGAGGTTAGTGACCGAGACGCAAAGGCCACCGGCCTCTCCGAGCCATCCGGGAACTTGTGCGACAGCACCGCTCCAATGCCATAGGGTGATGCATCACACGCCAACCGAATTGGTAGTGCTGGGTTGAAATGAGCCAACACCTCTTTTGATGTGATCAATTCTTAGCACTTCTGGAAAGCTCGTTTACATTCGTCATTCCACTTCCATGGTACCCCCGTTTGCAGTAGGGTGTTCAGTGGGTGTAGTATTGTAGACAAATTTGGCAAGAACTTATGGTAGTAGTTTACCAGCCTGAGGAACGACCTCAGTTGTGACACATTTTCCGGTGCTGGAGCCTTGACTACTGCCTCAATCTTCTCTGGGGACTTATGTAACCCCTCTTTATGGATAACGTGGCCACAATACGAGATCTGTTTTCTAAAAAACTCGCATTTGGGGCGGTTAGCTCGGAGCCCATATTCCTGCAACCTAGTGAGCACCTGCTCCAGGTTGGCAAGGTGAGCACTGTCATTTTCGCCCGTGACCAAGATGTCGTCCAAATAACACTGGGTCCCTGGAATCCCTTGCAGGACTTGATCCATTGCCCTTTGCCAAATAGCCGGAGCTGATGCTACCCTGAACACCAGCCAGTTGTATTGGTAGAGACCTTTATGAGTGTTGATCGTGAGGTACTGTTTTGAGGCTTCTTCTACCTCCATTTGCAGATACGCCTGGGCCAGATCAATCTTAGTGAAGTGTTTCCCTCCAGATAGCGAGGTGAAAATATCCTCAATCCGCGGAAGCGGATATTGTACCGTGTGAAGGATTGGGTTCACTGTCACCTTAAAGTTCCCACAGATGCTAACTTTCTTTGGTTCCCCAGGCGTATTACTCAACGACCTCTTCATTACAGCAACGATGGGTGTAGCCCACTCGCTCCAGTCCACTTTGGACAGTACTCCTGAACATTCCAAACCTTCCAGCTCTGCTTCGACAGCTGGGCGGATCGCATAAGGCACCGGTCTGGCCTTAAAAAACTTTGGGCTTGCATTTTCCTCTATTTTGATCATCGTTGTTATGCCTTTTAGTGTTCCAAGTCCCTCCTGGAACACTTCTTGTGCGTCAGTTAGCATTTTTGACAGTCGTCCAGGTGTGGCGTCGTCATCCTTTTTGGCATCTACAGTCTGTGCTTGTATGGAATGCCAACCTAGCTGTATCTTCCGGATCCATTCACGTCCTGTAGTGGTGGTCCTCCATCTGGCAATACATATAGGTTCATTTTTGGTGTTTCCTTACCGTTATATACAATGTTCACCCTTATTTTTATTTTGGGGTAGACTTTTTGCCCCATGTACATCTTCAAGACAATCTCTGTATCTCTCAAGGGTATATGTGAGAATAGCCGCTTGTAGTCCCTTCGGTTTATGACTGTTAGGGCTGATCCTGTGTCCATAGAGTCATAGAGTCATAGAGTAATACAGCACAGATAGAGGCCCTTCGGCCCATCGTGTCCATGCCGGCCATCAAGCCCTGTCTAATCTAATCCCATATTCCAGCATTTGGCCCGTAGCCTTGTATGCTATGGCATTTCAAATGCTCATCCAAATGCTTCTTAAATGTTGTGAGGGTTTCTGCCTCCACAACCCTTTCAGGCAGTGAGTTCCAGACTCCAACCACCCTCTGGGTGAAAAAGTTCTTTCTCAAATCCCCTCTAAACCTCCCTCCCTTTACCTTGAATCTATGCCCCCTAGTTATTGACCCCTCTACTAAGGGGAAAAGCTCCTCAGCATCCATCCTATCTATGCCCCTCACAATTTTGTACACCTCAATCATGTCCCCCCTCAGCCTCCTCTGCTCCAAGGAAAACAAACCCAATCTGCCCAGTCTCTCTTCATAGCTGAAGCGCTCCAGCCCTGGTAACATCCTGGTGAACCTCCTCTGCACCCTCTCTAACGCGATCACATCTTTCCTGTAGTGTGGCGACCAGAACTGCACACAGTATTCCAGCTGTGGCCTAACCAGTGTTTTATACAGCTCCATCATAACCTCCTTGCTCTTATATTCTATGCCTCGGCTAATGAAGGCAAGTATCCCATATGCCTTTTTTACCACCTTATCCACCTGTTCCGCCGCCTTCAGGGATCTGTGTACCTGCACACCCAGATCCCTCTGACCCTCCGTCTTGCCTAGGGTCTTACCATTCATTGTGTATTCCCTTGCCTTGTTAGACCCCCCAAAGTGCATCACCTCGCACTTTTCCGGGTTAAATTCCATTTGCCACTGTTCCGCCCATCTGACCAACCCATCTATATCGTTCTGCAGACTGAGGCTACCCTCCTCGCTATTTACCACCCTACCAATTTTAGTATCATCCGCGAATTTACTGATCATACCCTTTACATTCATATCCAAGTCATTAATGTAGACCACAAACAGCAAGGGACCCAGCACCGATCCCTGTGGTACCCCACTGGCCACAGGTTTCCAGTCACAAAAACAACCTTCGACCATCACCCTCTGCCTTCTGCCACTAAGCCAGTTTTGTATCCAATGTGCCAAGGCACCCTGGATTCCATGGGCTCTTACCTTCTTGACCAGTCTCCTGTGCGGGACTTTATCGAAGGCCTTACTGAAATCCATGTATACCACATCCACTGCGTTACCCTCATCCACACACCTAGTCACCCCCTCAAAAAATTCAATCAAATTAGTCAGACATGATCTTCCCTTGACAAAGCCATGTTGACTATCCCTGATTAATCCTTGCCTCTCCAAGTGGAGACAAATTTTGTCCCTCAGGATTTTTTCCAGTAATTTTCCTACCACTGATGTTAGGCTCACTGGCCTGTAGTTCCCCGGTTTTTCCCTACTACCCTTCTTGAATAATGGTACTACATTAGCGGTTCTCCAGTCCTCTGGCACATCCCCATTTTCACTTGGACTCCAGCTATCTTGGGCGTGACCCAGATAGTTTGATGATCCTCCGTTTGGATCACCTTATGTAGTTTCAGACAACCCAGCTCCTTGCTTCCGGAGTCTGTATCACTTTTCTGTTCGTCTGAACTACTCTCCGTCACCTTATGCACCTTCTTGTACTTCTCCTGTGGAGATTTCTTGCTGCTGGTTTTCTTTCCCGACCTGCAGACTCTTGCTATGTGTCCTACTTTTCCACACTGTCTGCACACTTTGTCCTTAAAGCAGCAATCATTATGGTCGTGTGTTGTTCTGCCGCAGCGATAGCACTTCACTGTTCCGTATGACATTTCATTTGTGCCATATTCTTGCGGTCTCCGTTGTATCTCTGCAGCGCCCCGTGCGGCTGCTTCATGTGATACTGCCATGCTGAAAGCCTTGTCCAGCGTAAGATCCTTTTCTGATAGAAGCCGTTTCTGGGTTCCTTCACTTTGAAGCCCACACACAAACTTGTCCCTTAAAGTATCTGCTAGTCCCGTTCCAAACTGACAATGTTTCGATAGCTTGCACAGCTCTGTTAAATACTCAGCATTACTTTCATCTTTATGCTGGTTCCTTTTGTGAAACTTAAATCTTTCTGCTATCAGCAGCGGTGTGGGGTTTAAGTGGTTCTGTAGGATTGACACTATGTTTCCAAAATCCTTGTCCACTGGCTTCTCTGGGGTTACTAGGTTTCGCAATAAGCCATACATTTTTGCATCCATGGAATTCAACAATACCAGCGCTTTTCTCTCATCTGGCACTTCATTCGCCTTGCAGTACACTTCTATGCATTCGACATATGTCGTCCAATCTTCGACTTCATTGTCGAACGCTGTGATACTGCCACTCTTCGGCATCCCTGGGTGTGGTTAGACTGGCTCAAAATGGCGTTTTCCCGCGCTTTCCCTTCTTCTTCTCCACTCCAGCTCAAAATGGCATTTTCCAGCGCTC
Source organism: Somniosus microcephalus (assembly GCF_052327205.1). Taxonomy (NCBI): domain Eukaryota; kingdom Metazoa; phylum Chordata; class Chondrichthyes; order Squaliformes; family Somniosidae; genus Somniosus; species Somniosus microcephalus. The sequence goes on along the minus strand of NC_140991.1, from coordinate 173,704,584 downwards.
TCCCTTCTTCTCCGCTGCGGCTCAAAATGGCGTATTGCCGCGCTCTCCCTTCTTCTCCATTGCGGCTGCTCGGCCCTTGAACACCAGCTGCGCTCTGTGCATTTTCCTTCGTGCCTCTCTCTCTTCTCCCGTCGACGCTGTTCGGTCCTGAACACCGGCTGCGCCCTGTGCGCTCTACCCTCTCTCTTCTCCCGTCGACGCCGCTCGGTCCTGAACACCGGCTGCGCCCTGTGCGCTCTACCCTCTCTCTTCTCCCGTCGACGCCATTCGGTCCTGAACACCGGCTGCGCCCTGTGCGCTCTACGCTCTCTCTTCTCCCGTCGACGCTGCTCGGCCATTTCTGTGCCGTCGGTCGGCTCTAGCCGCCTATGTTCGGGAAGGGTCTGCGCCGTACCTGTTGCCAGCCCGTTTCGCTGGACCACCGTGACTGGAGAAACAAGCCCAGCTCTCAACAGCCTCCCCTGCGATGCTCAAATCTCTGCTGGATGACTGGGCGGTTGCTCGTGGTCGACGCCCGTGCTTCTGGCCTCAACTTTCTTCCACTGTTCTCCAGGAGCGAATCCCTGGGAGGTAATGCAGAGTTGCAGGTAGGTTCGAATCTGCCTCGTCGCCACTGTTAGATCCGTGTATTTTGATGTTGGGTGTCCTTCAATAACTAGACACGAGACTGCAGGGAACAATCAACAGGCATTTACTGGATGAGGGTTACTCTAAAACTAAACGTACAGATCCCTACTCAGGGTTTATATACAAGTGTGGTCACTGCCGGTACTACAGTATACAGGAGCTGTAAAAAGTAGTTCTCCCCTTAAAGGTACATACACTACAATGGTCACTTTTTCTTGGGGCGCACCACTATGAGATTGAATATAAGGGCACGAAACAGCATGGAAATGCTGATGGGCTATCACGCCTGCCGCTGCCCACTGTGGAGGAAGCACCAGCAGTGGATCCTGTCGAAATATTCCATTCGACTGTAGTTGAATACCTACCGGTGTAGTGTATGTACCTTTAAGAGAGAACTACTTTTACAGCTCCTGTACACTGTAGTACCGGCAGTGACCACACCTGTATATAAGCCTTGAGCATGCCTCTGCACCCCAGTCTTGAGACTACCCTACTCCAGTAAATACCTGTTGATTGTTAAGTTACAGCATCCGTGTGATTATTGAAAAACATCATGGGCCAGAAATTCGCGGCCAAAGGCGTGAGTGCGCTCGGGGTACTCACGCATCTGGCCGTTGGAAATGCAGGCGTTCAGCATGAACAGCGCATGCGGGGAACGCCAGCATTTCCAGACCTCGAGCGCGTGCGACTGCACAGGCAGCGCTTGCGCAGTGAACTTCGTAGATTTCATTCATGAAATCCGTGAGGGTAAGTCCTCAGAAGTTACACTTGAAAAAAGCAAGTGTAAAGTGGTTCATTGGCTGCGGAGGAAGAAACATTTTATCGTGGAGCTTCTGAAATGCAATATTTTTGTTTGGGAAAGGGAGGGAAGTTATTTTAAGAAATTTTAAGTAAGTTTTAAAGTTAAAATTTTTTTTTTTTTAAAGGGTTTTCAGAACGGTAGGTAGAAGGAGCAATTGTGGCTGTGTGAATGGAATGTGAGAATGAGTTATGTATGTATGTCCACATATATTCCTTTACGTATATGTATGTATGTTTTATATTCCTTTACTAATGTGTATGAATGTATGTTTTTAATTATGATTTTCAAATAAGTTACTTTCTCTGAAAGTCATAATTAAATAATACATTCATACACATAAGTAAAGGAATATATACATAACACGCAAAGGAATATATACAGACATACATACTTTCAGAAGCTCCACGATAAGAAATATCTTCCTCCGCAGCCTCTGGAGCAACTGTACCCATGCATTTTTCATGTGTAAGTTGTAAGGACTTGACCTCACTGAAAGCAGTAATGAAAGCGGCGAATTATACTGCGCACGCGCTGCCTGTGCAGTCGCACGCGTTCTGCCTCTGAACCCCTTCATTCAGAGGACAGGAAATGCCGGTTTTCCCCAAAAGCACTGTGCATGCTGAAAACCGGCATTTCATCCGGCCAGATGCGTAAGTACCCCAACCGTACTCGCGCAGTTGGAAGGGAATTACTGGGCCAACATTTTACATGTCAATAAAATGAAAAACTTAACAATTGCACGACTTGCCCCCTCGCATCTGCGACTGAGGGTCCAAGGAGGTGCATTGCGCAAGAGGTCATCATCGTACGTATCCTCACACTGTTCCCTTTGGGGAACTGTATGAAGTGGTGGAAGGATTTATGGCCGTGATTAACGCTCATTCCGTGACCGTAACCATCTTTGAACCAGCCATTAGGGTGGTTAGTCCTATGGCGGGAGGGTTTTACGGGCTCCCACAACCCATCTGAGTGGGGGGGGGCCACCAACACCCACGGACGCAAGTATCCCGCTGGATGTCCACCCAGAATTTAAAGTTGGAACTCCGACTCCACTTGCCGGGACTGTCTGGAGTGGGGTTCAAAACCCTACTCCTTCTGGCCCAGCGGCGGGGATGCTTACTGCTATGCAAAAGGCCCACTCCGCACAAAAGGTGACACTCATACGTTTCCTGCGCCTTTTCCCTCCCCGTGACTGGAGCCCTATGCTGCCATTTCACATTGCTAATCGGATTGGGCCTTTGTCATAGCGGTAGGATCCCCGCCGCTGGGCCAGATCAGGGTAGGGTTTCGAACCCCGCTCCAGACAGTCCCGGCAAGTGGAGTCGGAGCTCCGGCTCTAAATTCTGGGTTGACATCCAGTGGGATATTTGCGTCCGTGGGTGTGGGTGGCCCACCCTCCTTGTATAGCTTGTGGGAGCCCGTAAAACCCTCCCGCCATAGGACTAACCGCCCTAATGGCTGGTTCAAAGATGGTTACGGTCACGGAATGAGCATTAATCACGGCCATAAATCCTTCCACCACTTCATACAGTTCCCCAAAGGGAACAGTGTGAAGACACGTATGACGACGACATTGCTAAATAAATAAATGGAATTTTAAAAATTCTTTTAGGGCTTTTAAAAGTCTTTAAATTGCTTTAATTCTCTTTAAAACTACTTCAGATTACTCAAAATAATGTAAACATTTTAAAAAGTTTATAAAAGTTACCAAAATCTTCAAAAAACTTCCAAAAACCTATTTAAACTGCTGCTTTGCATGTAAAAATGATTAGCAGCTTGACAGAAACATTGGGGGCGTGTCCAGTGAAACTGAGACCTCAAGGGGCGTGTCTCACTTACACTGCACGGTCCAGGCTTCGCGCTGGCTGCACTCCTGGGCGGCGTGACGTCATACGCTGCCCGGGATTCTTCTTTTTCATTCACCAAGTCCAGGCGTCCCTGGAGCTGATCGTCAGTAGCGCGGGGTAAGTGTAAATACGGGGCTTGCACGCGTTGCAAGCCCCGTTCTGGAATTTCTGGGCCAACACTCTCAGAATCACGGATCTAACAGTGGCGACGAGTGTTGATTCGAATCTACCTGCAACTCTGCATTTCCCTTTGAGGATTCGCTCCAGGAGGGCGGTGGAAGAAAGTCGAGGCCAGAAACACGGGCGTCGACCACGAGCAAACGCCCAGTCATCCGGCGGAGAGTGAGCATCACAGGGGAGGCTGTGGAGAGCCGGGCTTGGTTCCCCAGCCACGACGATCAGCAATAGACTGACGACAGGTACAGCGCAGGCCCTTCCCGGACAGCGGCGGCTGGAGCCAACCGACGGCAGAGAGAAAGCCGAGCAGCGTCGACGGGGTAAGACAGAGGGTGAATCGCACAGGGTGCAGCCGAGGGTTGAAAACCGAGCGGCGTCGAGGAAAAGCAAAACGGAGTGTAAGGGGTCGTTTTAACGAGCTTGTGGTGTGTGAGATCGGTATTTGATTTCACACTGCTCGTGAGCGGTTCCGAAGCGCTCCCCCCTCACCGGTTCTAGACACTGGGCTTATTGCCAGACCACCTTGATGTGTTGGCCCAACTTGTGACTCGGAAGACAAATGGATCAGGTGAGACAAGGTAAGTTTTAAATCAAAGGTATATTTATTTTTAAGGAGAATAAAACATAGAGAATGAAGAAACCATGCAGACAAAAATCATGAACACGCCTCTCAATGGGCACTCAAATTTAACACACAAGAGTTACTTTGACTATCATAATACATCAATTCTAGATCAGCGATATAATAAAACGGGGGTGGAGAAAGCGCACGGCACAACGAAGGATGAATAACACTCCCGAATTACAAAGCCCTTAATATTAAAAACCCTCCCACCTCTAAAATATACCTCAACTAGATCAGCTAGGTGGAGTTGGGCCTCTATGCTCACCAGGGTTTTAAAAAAACTGTCCTTGACCTTGGTGCTCCTGTATCGTCCGGGATCTCCAATCTTCCTTATGGGACCGGCTCCTGAACCTGCTCTCCTGCTCGAACTTGTAGGCCCTCCATGCTTCTTGAACCGTAATCGAACCTCTCTACTCGCTCTGCCTTTTTTCCTCGTGTCTGTGTGAAACTGTGTTTTTGTCTCTTTTCCCCCAACAGTTATACTGTTTTCTTGCCCTTATCTTGGCGCCAAATCAGGGGTTTTCTTTTGTTAAAGTAATGGGCAGGCTGCTTTGACAAAAGCGGGTACTTTATTTTAATGTCTTGTAAATGAAACTAATGGGATCTGTCCTGTGTCCCTCTGAGTTTGGTACAGATAATAGGTTTTGTCTGTGCTCTGCGATTTCAGAGATGGGTTTGCGTTTTGCTAGCAATTAACACACCTTGAGGTGTAAATACTTTTGTTTTGACTTTGTTACTACTGTAACCATTTTACCATGTCAATTGCAGTCAGTTCTGGAATCTTCTAATCGGTGGCGACTCAGGTTTCTTTAAGATACTGCAGTGGTATGTCCCTCTGAAATGAGTCATGTGATCTGCCAACTCCATCTTGTGTTCATAAAATGTGGCCATTTCAGGGGTTTTACAATGTAGACTGTATTTTCCCGGATTTTTGCGAATCCTACAGCCCCCCCTGTGATACAATGGACATCTCAAATCGTCTTTTGTATCATGAATGTTTGAGGGTGAGCATAAATCCGTTCCCCCCCCCCCAACTGACCTTCCCCATAGTTTACCTGACTATGGAGTGTACCTCGCACACGCACTTTCCTCATCCCGAAAACGGAGTTGAGTAGATATCCCCTACCGGAAAAACATTTATGCTATGTACAGACTCACCTTAGAGTCATAACCCGACGCAACACAATCTTTGTTATAATACACCAAAAACAGATGGAATGAAAACATTTAGCTACACGGGCGAGTCCCCGTTTATGCTGACATAGTGGCCCCGCCAATTCCACTGACTAGGGAACTCCCTGTCGTGTCCCTTCCTCCTACACTGGACACAGACCAGGTACAGAACGATCCATACCTGGCACACCACTAAGACATGGGAAGCCAGTCTGACCCATGATGGGATCTCTATATTATCAAAAAGGTCCCACCATGGTGGAACCGCTATGTCTTGGATTTTTGCCCCTATGTCGGTGGTTTTCTGCTCTAAAGTAAAGAAGTGCTTCTGAGAGACAGTGACTGCTTTCAGCAGTTCGGTTAAATGTTCTGGGAGAGGGGGAATTGTGAAACCAAAGTGGGCCACGTACTTCTGGAGATCGATGAAGTTCTCCTTGACAGTGAGGTGAACAGTGGATGGTTCAGGGATCGGGATAATCCACAGCTGTGCCACTTGAACTGCTGCCTCGGGTTTGAAACAGAAGCTGCTTTCACTGACCGTGCACCAGCCGTGCTGTCCGTGCCGGTAGTGAGATGCTGCGGTGGCGACACAATATGTCCCACCACCTATGTATGCCACCTGTGGGGGAACATGGCCCTGTGCCATGGCTTCCATGGTGCAATTGATAGGCTTAGCGTCAGCAGAACTGAACCCGCACTGTGGTGTTGAATAGGCATTCAAGCGCTGGGGACACAGGATTATGTGTGCTCTCCGGCTACGGCACCCCGAGAGGTCAGCCCCTGTCATAGCATGCTCCCACTTAATGACGTAGGGTGGGACCTCTGCGAAACGGACGTGTGCTCCCCCCCCGAATGACGCCAATGTTCACCACTCTATACACCGGCGCAGGTCGGGCCGCCCTACTCATCAACTGGGTCTTTAACCCGTTAACCTGCCGTTGCAATTCGATGTCGTCCATACTATTTATGATGGACGACCCAGTGTTAAACCCTGTGAACCAGTCATTCACGGCGCCCCTTCTTTGTCTCCCCAATTGCTCCCATTCCTCGTGGCCCTCGGTATAGAGTTCGGTTCTATTGACCCCCGCGAAGTCAAATTCGAAAAACTTCTGCAGGGTCCCTTTCAGCAGGGCCTGATACAGCCTTGCCATTTCTATGGGGCACCATTCCGGCAGGTGCACCTCGGCCAGGTTGAGGATGACCGAGGCCACCGCGTAATGGACCCCCTGATAGGCCATTTGGTCAGTGGGAACTAATACTAAACCGTTCCCTGGCCCCTTGGTGGTGGTGGGGCATCCCTCTGCTACCGTCGGTGGTGTCTGGGTCGTGGGCAGGGACTGTCGGGGGCGGGTCACTAGCTCAGTGGCATTAACCGCGATTGGGGAGTAGGGGACCGCGCATGCGTCCAAGCGCGATTCCCAGTCCATCCCCCTCTCGTTATCTTGCCACTGGCTGTGGAAAATGATGGAAACACCTGCGGGGCAGACTTTCTCTGAACCCCACATACACACATAAATCCCCTGATCGGGTTCCCACCATTTATCCCAGCACACTGTCAACCCTCCCTGGGTCCCTGTGATAGTCCAGTGAGTGTTGTTCCCTAACCTTTCCCACTTTCCTCTGGGGTTCCCCATGTCCCTGCTCAGTTTCCTGAGCCACCACCACCTATCCAGGGGGACGTACCCCCTGCAGGTTAGGCAAATACGTTTCCCCACAGTCACACTGATCCGCGTGGCCTGGATCTTGATCGGAGGACACAACAAAGAGACCTCCCCGTATGTGAAGCCAGTTTCGCTTGAATATTTAGTGGCGTTCGAGCCCAGCCATCCAGGCCAGTTGCCCTCGTGGGTGTACCCAGCGACTTCCTCTGCTTCGCGCAGGCCCTGCCCGTCGTGGGCCAGAGGCGCAGTTTCCCCGGAGCAGCCAAAGATACGGTGATCCTCTGTCTCTCCCCTCCAGGCGACGTTGAGGCCCACCAGGGCCGCGAGGATGATGCTGGCATCATCTTGTTACTATCTGGCGGAGAGACAAAAAAAGGTTTCGAGCCGGGCTCCCTGGGCTCCGCGGCTTGGGTGCGGGGTGAGTGGGTCCCGCGACCCTAGCTCACCTAAAACTTGCCACATTCTATTGCTCCAAAGTGCTACCATACTTCCATAAGACCACATTACTTATTTTCTAAAATTACAATAAACTAAACCTTATTACCCAAAACTATATAAATATGTACATCTGCCGCCCGTCTCCGGACGGCCAGCTTATAATCTGCGGGGACCGTCGCAGGCCTCCCCCTGCTGCGTTCCCACATCGGTCTCAGCTGCTGGTCCCTGGCAGCCCGTGGCTGCTGGCTGTGGACCGTTTAAACTTCTCGCAGCTTTCTTCCGGGGGGTCCCTCTTGTGAAAACCGGCGACAAACCTTCTTCGGTTGCGGTTTTCTATTTGACCGTCTAAGGGTCACCACATATGAGGCTTCCTCGTAGGTCGGACCCTTGGCTGGAGTTTTGGCCCTGGCTGCAGTCCGTGGCTTCCCCACGACTGTTGGCTGTGGGCTTCCTCCCGCAGGCTCCGCCTCCCTAGGCTCTGGGTCAGCGGCAGGCACCTCCCCGCTACCTGGGACTCCAGGTTGAGAGTCTCCGCCCCCAGACGCCACCTTTCTAATGCTGCACTCAGGGGCAAGACCTAAGACCTCCAGCTCCTCCCCTTCACCGCAGTCGGGGGTGGGACCTTCGTCCTCCGACTCGGCTTCCTTGTGACCAGGGACAGGACCTAGGACCTCCGGCTCCTCCCCTTCTGGGTGACCAGGGACAGGACCTAGGACCTCCGGCTCCTCCCCTTCTGGGTGACCAGGGACAGGACCTAGGACCTCCGGCTCCTCCCCTTCTGGGTGACCAGGGACAGGACCTATGACCTCCGGCTCCTCCCCTTCTGGGTGATCAGGGACAGGACCTAGGACCTCCGGCTCCTCCCCTTCTGGGTCCCAGAACAATGGGGGAGTCTCCCGTGTGGACAGGACAACTCCTCCCCTCACGCAGGCTGCTCGTCCAGCCTGTGTGACCTGCGGCTGCAGCTCCCCTGCAGTTTTTAATTCCTTGCTGCCTTTTTCAGCCCCCGCTGCCTGCTTCCCTGCCTCTGGCTTAAACAGCTTACATTGATTGATGTGAAACCATTTTGTGCGCCGGGGCAGTTTCACAGCATACACCATGGGGCTGGCCTGATCTACGATGCTGTAGGGATCCATGTAAAGTGACTCAAAACTCCCCACCTGGGCGAAGTTCCTTACCATCACTAGATCCCCTACCTCCCAGCGATGGGTTTTACTGGGCTCGAGCAGCATCCTATTTCCCTGGTGCTGCCTCCCCATGTTACCTGCGGCCCCCTCATAGATCCTTTGGAGGCGTTCAAGGAGCGTGCGGGCGAATTTGTCCCGATTCACCTCCCTTAGCTGCCCCTCCGTTAGGACTGGGGCCAGGACATGGGTGGGGGTTCTCATGACCCTCCCAGTCATGAGCTCATGCGGAGAGTACCCCGTACTCTTCAACTGGCTGGAGCGGATCCCCATGAGGGCAAGAGGCAGGACTTCTGCCCACCTTTGGGGCGAACCCATTATCTCTTTCCTCATTTTTTCTTTTAAGGTGTGGTTCATCCGCTCCACAATCCCCGATGACTGTGGATTGTAGGCTACGTGCCATTTCCCCTGAATGCCCAGCAGCATCAGGGTGTTCTGCATTACTTGACCGGTAAACTGGCTTCCCTGATCGCATTCCACGAACTGGGGCAGCCCCCATCTCGAGAACACCTCCCGCACCAAGATTCTCGCAGTCCCTAACGCTGTGGCTGTTCGGCAGGGGAAGGCTTCAACCCATTTAGAGAACACGTCCACCAGAACGAGGCAGTACTTATAGCCTCCCTGGGTGGCGGGTAAGGGTCCGATATAGTCAATTTGGATTGACTGCCATGGTCCCTCTACCCTCCTAACTTGTCCCATCGGCACCTTCCTCCTGTGAGGGTCGGGGTTATTTGCCGCGCACACAAGACAGTTCGCGCAAAACTCCCGGACGTCCTCCCGGAGTCCTGGCCACCATCCTGCCTGCTCTACCCGCTGCCAGGTGACCTCAGGCCCGGGGTGCCCTGCTCCTGGTCCCTCATGGGCCAGTTGAAGGAATTCCCTCCGGTGCTGCTGAGGCACCACCCACTGCTCTTCTTTAAACAGCATCCCCTCTCTTATGGACAGGGATGCTGCACCATACGGGCCTTCCATTTTCTTCCCCTCGCTAACCGCGTTAAATACCGCTCTCAGGGCAGGGTCCTGAGATTGGACCGATTTGAGGTCCGGGGCTAGTGCTACCCCTACACTCTTCTGGATCCCATCCCTGCCTTTTACAGCTGCCACTGGTCCGGACCCGTAGGGGTCCCAGAAAATGCCGGTCTGGGCACCCACTCTCACCAGTGCGTCAGCTCGCTGGTTCCCCTGACCGCGAGGTTCTGTGGAGGAGTGAGCCTTCACCTTGTGGATGAAGACCTCACCCTTCTCCCCCACGGCTGCCAGGATCTTCTCCAGCAGGGGCTTTACCACCAAGGGTCTCCCATCCGCAGAAGTGAATCCACAACGGGACCAGATGGCCAGGTATTCGGTACACGAATTGCATGTAAACATGCTGTCTGAGCAAATCGTGTACGGGGTAGGGAAAACTTCGGGATGGGTAACCACATACGCCACAGCAGACAGTTCTGCCTGCTGGGCGCTCATGGTACTGGGGAGTTTAATCGCCAACGCAATGTCTGCCGTTGGGTCATAAACCCCGAACCCCGTGAGCCGCTTTCCAGCGGATACTGTGCTGGAACCATCCACGTAAATCTCACGGCCGGTGGGATGTATCCCAGCCCGGAGACCAACGTCGACCTCCCATACCCCTTCAACGGAACATTGATGGGCTGTCCCAGGGTAAGCCAGGTTGGCGGCTAATCTGGGCTCGCACAGGCCTCGTACCCGCAGATCCATTTGGGAGAGGAGTCGGGTCCAGTGCGCAATGCGGGCACTGCTCACGGTCCCATCCTTGATCCTCCCATCCAAAAGCATCTTGGTGGGCATGTGGTGTGTGAGGAGGGTGATGGGGGAGGTGCCTGTGAAGATGGCGGATCTTTTCACAGCCCAGTGTGTGGCCAAGAGGTGCCGCTCACAGACTGAGTAGCTCCTCTCCACGTCGGTGAGCACCCTGGAGGAGTAAAGCACGGGTCTCAGCTTGCCATGTCGCTCCTGGAGCAACACAGCACTGAGACTGTCCCCGCCGGCCGCCACCTCCAGGAAGAACTCCCTTCCCCCATCTATCGCTCCCAGGGCCGGTGCGGTCTGCGGCTTCCTTTTTAGGAGCTCGAACGCGGCCTGGCATCCTTCATCCCACGACCACTCCATTCCCTTGTGCAGGAGTCGGAGTAGTGGGGCTGCCATGGCCGCATAGTCCTCCATGAAGTCTCGGCAGTACCCGGTTAGCCCTAGAAACGACCTCACACCCTTTATGGTGACGGGGACCGGTAACTCCTGTACCGCCTCCATCCTAGCCCTATCGATGGCCATTTCTCCGGCGACTTCCTTTTGACCGATCTGCACCTTCTTTGGGTTGACTTTGAACCCCCTTCTGGTCAGCAGTTCCAACAGTTCAGCCAGCAGTGGGCCGTGCTCCCCGACCGTGTCGGTAAACAGGAGCAGGTCGTCCACGTACTGTACTAACTGAAGGGGCTGACTGAACTCCTTCCGGCTGTCCGCCATGCATTGGTGGAAAATGCTGGGACTATTGTGGAAGCCTTGTGGCAAGCAGTTCCAAGTATACTGTTGCCCTTTGAAAGTAAAGGCAAATTTATACTGGTCCTCCCTCCGCACAGGGATCGACCAGAACCCATTGGAAATATCCAGCACCGTGAACGTAGTCGCGGATGCGGGGATACTCCCAATGAGGTCGGCCACTGCTGCCACTGTGGGGGCACATGCGGGGATGTTGCTGTTCAACACCCGATAGTCCACCGTGGCTCTCCAGGAATTGTTCGGTTTCTTAACCGGCCAAAGCGGAGAGTTCACATGGGTGGCTATAGGCCTCAGCACCCCCTGCTGTACCAGCGCTGATATGGCCACCTCCATATCAGCCTCTGCTTCCTTTGGGAAGTTGTACTGCCTTTGGGGCTGGGCCATGGGATCCCCATCTACCCTAACCTCAAAGCTCGCAACCCTCCCACAGTCGTGTTTGTGCGTGGCGAACGCACCTAACTGAGCCTGCACCTTGGCTCTAAATACTTCTGGGATACCCTCCATCATTTCACCGAGGTCGTAACTCCCTTTCGGCTTCATGGTACACAGGGTTCCCTTCCCATCCTTTCCCGGGATTACTACCACTCCACTTTCCATTCCGGTTTTGGCCCCCCAAGGGCAATGGTTCCTGAGGTCCACGAGGATCCCATGGCCCACGATGAAGTCGGCCCCTAGGATCCCCTTCCCTCCCTCCGCATCCCATCTCGCCAGGACACATGTCCACTTTGTCTGGAGTGTGCCCAGACGGATCGAGAGCGGCCTGGAGAAGGCACCCGTCTGCTCCGCCCCTGTGAACCCCGATAGGACGTATGGAACCCCGTTAGACAGAGGTGAGCTGGTGGGATTCTCTGTATGGATCATGGTGCATGAAGCTCCCGTATCCAACAGATAAGTCCCCGTTTCCTTCTCTACCTCCATCTGCACGAGCGGTCTCTTCCATCCGTCGTACTGGAGTGCACATAGATAGATGGGCTGTGCAGGCTCCAGTCATTGCGGGCCACTTTGGGAAGGGGTTGGGGGAACTGCTGGACCAGTGGTGGCTGCTATCTTTCCCTTAGTGAGGACCAATGACCTCACTGAAGCCAGCAGCACGTCCAGCAGCTCTGGAGGGACAGTTGGCTCCGTCTCTCTCTCTGGGGCAGAGGTCGGGGGTGTGGCCGGGGCTTGGGCTGGGGCTGTGGGGACCTTTTCCCTTGTGTCTTTCCAGGGATTCTTACAGTCCCTGCGCCAATGCCCCTCCTTCCCGCAACCGTAGCACGTTTGTCGGCTTTGGTTGTGACGGCTCCCTTCCTGGCGCCACTCTTTACGGGGCTGGTCACCAGGCCTGACCTCACAAACCTTCCCATTTTGCTGGGGTGTTCATCCCCATGGCCTCCAGGATCTCGTCCTTCAGCCTGCCATAATTTTCCTGACCCCTCTTACACCCATCGGGTAGCGTCTGGAGAAGATCGCTACCCAGGGAGAACAACATCATCTTGGCCTTCTCTGCCTCATCGCAGTCGTTAACACAGGCCGCCTGCTCTATCTCCCTAAAGTGAAGAGAAGGGTCCCCCTTCATGGTGAGCTTGGGGATGTAGCTCACCATGGAGCGTAATTGTTGCGCACCGTGTGGCACCAGGAATTGGTTCTGGAGGTCCCCAGGTTCCCCGTCGTCACCGGGTGGTCCGTACCTCCATTGTGTCACGGGGTACACTGGTCCCGGTCCCTGATTCTCTCTCGGGCTACCTTGGTCTACCTTGGATTCTTCATCCTCCACCCCCTCCTGATCCCAGACCTCTGGAAAACTAAGGGCTAGGGGTGGTGGCTGTGAAATCTCTGGTTCCCTAACCCGTTTTGTTCTGGGGGCTGCCTGCGGGACTTCCCTGCTTGGGTTACCGTTGAACTCAGCCTCGCCGACCTTGGGGCTAATGAGGCATATCATCCCCTTTGCCCTGGCCAATGCCAGATTCAGGCTTTCTATTTCCTGCCTACAGGGGCCGTGGTCTGCCTCCTCAAACCCTTGAGCGCAGGCCAGCTTATAGGCTGCTTTTACTTCGCCTACCTTTTCCTCCTGTGCCTTCAGTTCCCCTGTAAGGCGGCTAATCTCCATTTTTAATCTCCTCTCTTTCTCCCTGGATTCTCTTGCCTGATACTCTACGTGTTCTACCCTGAACCTAGCGCTCCCCTCCAGCTCAGCTATCTTGCCCTCCAGCCTTTCTACCTTCCCCCGATGGTCCCGGACCATCGCTGCCCTCTCTTGGCTTATGGCCTCCAGAGCCACTAGCACCTTCCCTTCCGCTGCAACCTTTTCCTGCAGCTCCCGGGACAAATGCTTAATTTTGGTTTCCTTACTGGCCACCGCGTGGTCCAGTACCAGAACCTGCTTTTTATAGCACATAAGCCACACTGCTTTTTCAATGCCCTTGCGGTGCTCTTTACTAGCCGTCCACTGGGCGGCTGCCTTTAGGGGACGCTCGGTTCCAAACAGGTCATATACCCATTTTTTTGCTACATTTACTTTGCCACACACGTAGGAGGATAACCTGTCCTCCATAACATCTGACTCACCCGAGTCTTTGTCCACCACACAAGGGTTCTGTAGCCAGTGTCCCATCTGGGTCGCCATTCTGTAAGGGGTTGTTTTAACGAGCTTGTGGTGTGCGAGATCGGTTTTTGATTTCACACTGCTCGTGAGCGGTTCTGAAGCGCTCCCCCCTCACCGGTTCTAGACACTGGGCTTATTGCCAGACCACCTTGATGTGTTGGCCCAACTTGTGACTCGGAAGACAAATGGATCAGGTGAGACCAGGTAAGTTTTAAATCAAAGGTATATTTATTTTTAAGGAGAATAAAACATAGAGAATGAAGAAACAATGCAGACAAAAATCATGAACACGCCTCTCAATGGGCACTCAAATTTAACACACAAGAGTTACCTTGACTATCATAATACATCAATTCTAGATCAGCGATATAATAAAACGGGGGTGGAGAAAGCGCACGGCACAACGAAGGATGAATAACACTCCCGAATTACAAAGCCCTTAATATTAAAAACCCTCCCGTCTCTACAGTATACCTCAACTAGATCAGCTAGGTGGAGTTGGGCCTCTATGCTCACCAGGGTTTTAAAAAAACTGTCCTTGACCTTGGTGCTCCTGTATCGTCCGGGATCTCCAATCTTCCTTATGGGACCGGCTCCTGAACCTGCTCTCCTGCTCGAACTTGTAGGCCCTCCATGCTCCTCGAACCGTAATCGAACCTCTCCACTCGCTCTGCCTTTTTTCCTCGTGTCTGTGTGAAACTGTGTTTTTGTCTCTTTTCCCCCCAACAGTTATACTGTTTTCTTGCCCTTATCTTGGCGCCAAATCAGGGGTTTTCTTTTGTTAAAGTAATGGGCAGGCTGCTTTGACAAAAGCGGGTACTTTATTTTAATGTCTTGTAAATGAAACTAATGGGATCTGTCCTGTGTCCCTCTGAGTTTGGTACAGATAATAGGTTTTGTCTGTGCTCTGCGATTTCAGAGATGGGTTTGCGTTTTGCTAGCAATTAACACACCTTGAGGTGTAAATACTTTTGTTTTGACTTCGTTACTACTGTAACCATTTTACCATGTCAATTGCAGTCAGTTCTGGAATCTTCTAATCGGTGGCGACTCAGGTTTCTTTAAGATATTGTAGTGGTATGTCCTTCTGAAATGAGTCATGTGATCTGCCAACTCCATCTTGTGTTCATAAAATGTGGCCATTTCAGGGGTTTTACAATGTAGACTGTATTTTCCCGGATTTTTGCAAATCCTACAGGAGAGGGAGAGGGTAAAGCAACAGCCGGGTTCAGGACCGAGCGGCGGAAACGGGAAAGGCGCACAAAAAAAAAAGAACGTGCAGAGCACAGCCAGGGCTCAAGGGCTGAACAGTGTCCGCGGGGAGAAGAAGGGAGAGCGCGGGAGACGCCATTGAGCCGCAGAGAAGAAGGAAGAGCGCGGGAGATGCCATTTTTAGAAGCCGCAGTGGAGAAGAAGGGCGAGCGCGGGAAGGAAGGAAAACGCGGGAGATGCCATTTTGTGCCAGCGGAGAAGAAGGGGAAGTGCGGGAGATGCCATTTTTGACAGTTGAATCACACCCAGGGATGCAGAAGAGTGGCAGTATCTCTACGTTTGACAATGAAGTCAAAGATTGGGCGACATATGTGGAACGTATTGAGGTGCACTGCAGGGCGAATGAAGTGCCAGATGCTAGGAAAGCACTGGTTTTGTTAAATTCCATGGGTGTAAAAACTTATGGGTTACTGCGAAACCTAAAAACCCCAGAGAAGCCTGTGAACAAGAATTTCGCAAGCATAGTAGAAATCCTACAGGACCACTTAAACCCCACACCGCTGCTGATAGCAGAATGATTTAAGTTCCATAAAAGGAACCAACACAAAGACGAAAGCAATGCTGAGTACCTAACGGAACTGCGCAAGCTATCGAAACACTGCCAGTTTGGAGCGGGACTAGCAGATACGTTAAGGGACAAGTTTGTGTGTGGGCTGCAAAGTGAAGGAACCCAGAAACGGCTTCTATCAGAAAAGGATCTTACGCTGGACCAGGCTTTCAGTATGGCATTATCACACGAAGCAGCCGCAAGGGGCGCTGCAGAGATACAACGGAGACGGCAAGAATATGGCACCAATGAAATATCCTATGGAACAGGGCAGTGCTATCGCTGCGGCAGAACAACACATCACCAGAAGGATTGTTGGTTCAAGGACCAAGTGTGCAGACAGTGTGGAAAAGCAGGACACAGAGCAAGAGTCTGCAGGTCTGGGAAGAAAACCAACAGTAAGAAATCTCCACAGGAGAAGTACAAAAAGGTACACAAGGTGATGGACAGTGGTTCAGACGAACAGAAAAGTGACACAGACTCCGGAAGCAAGGAGCTGGGTTGTCTGAAACTACATAAGGTAACCAAAATGGAGGATCACCAGACTATCTGGGTTACACTCAAGATAGACGGAGTCCAAGTGAAAATGGAATTGGATACAGGATCAGCCCTAACAGTCATAAACCAAAGGGACTGCTAGCGGCTATTTTCACATATACCCTTGAAAGCTACAGAGATTGTCTTGAAGACGTACACGGGGCAAAATGTCTACCCCAAAGGAAAAATAAGGGTGAAAGTGATGTATAAAGGCCAGGAAATACCTAAAATGGACATATATGTATTGCCAGATGGAGGACCACCACTGCTAGGACGTGAATGGATCCGGAAGATACAATTAGATTGGCATTCCATACAGGCACTGAAGGTTGAGGCCAAAAAGGATGACGATGTCACACCTGGACGACTGTCAAAAATGCTAACTGACGCAAAAGAAGTGTTCCAGGAGGGACTTGGAACACTAAAAGGCATAACAGCAACGATTAAAATAGAGGAAAATGCAAGCCCAAAGTTTCTTAAGGCCAGACCAGTGCCTTATGCGATCAGACCAGCTGTCGAAGCAGAGCTGGAAGGGTTGGAACGTTCAGGAGTACTGTCCAAAGTAGACTGGAGCGAGTGGGCTACACCCATCGTTCCTGTAATGAAGAGGTCGTTGAGTAATAAGCCTGGGGAACCAAAGAAGGTCCGCATCTGTGGGGATTTTAAGGTGACAGTGAACCCAGTCCTTCACATGGCACAATATCCGCTTCCACGAATTGAGGATATTTTCGGCTCGCTATCTGGAGGTAAATGCTTCACCAAAATTGATCTAGCCCAGCCGTACTTGCAAATGGAGGTAGAAGAAGCCTCGAAACAATACCTTACGATTAACACTCATAAAGGTCTCTGTCAATACAACCGGCTGGTGCTCGGGGTAGCATCGGCTCCGGCTATTTGGCAAAGGGCAATGGATCAAGTCCTGCAAGGGATTCCAGGGACCCAGTGTTATTTGGACGACATCCTGGTCATGGGTGAAAATGACAGTGATCACCTCGCCAACTTGGAGAAGGTGCTCACCAGATTAAAGGAGTATGGACTACGAGCTAATCGCCACAAGTGCGAGTTTATCCAGAAGCAGATCTCGTATTGTGGCCACGTCATCGATGAAGAGGGGTTACATAAGTCCCCTAAAAAGATTGAGGTAGTAGTCAAGGCTCCAGCACCGGAAAATGTATCACAACTGAGGTCGTTCCTCCGGCTGGTAAACTACTACCATAAGTTCTTACCAAATTTGTCCACGGTATTACACCCACTGAACACCCTACTGCAAACAGGGGTATCATGGAAGTGGAATGACGAAAGTAGACGAGCTTTCCAGAAGTGTAAAGAATTGATCACATCTAAAGAGGTGTTGGCCCATTTCAACCCAGCACTACCAATTCGTTTGGCATGTGATGCATCACCCTATGGTATTGGAGCAGTGCTGTCGCACAAATTCCCAGACAGGTTGGAGAGGCCAGTAGCCTTTGCGTCTCGGTCACTAACCTCAGCCGAGCGCAACTACGCCCAGATTGACAGGGAGGCCCTCAGCCTAGTATGGGGAGTAAAAAAATTTAAACCACTATCTGCATGGGCAGAAGTTCACCTTGCTGACTGACCACCAACCACTTGTCTCCATCTTTAACCCTAAGAAGGGTGTTCCAGTGATGACTGCACAACGGTTACAAAGATGGTCCCTGTTTCTAGGGGCAAATCAATATGAAATAGAATATAAAGGCACGAAACAGCATGGAAACACTGATGGGCTATCGCGCCTGCCACTGCCTACTGTGGAGGAAGCACCAGCAGTGGACCCTATCGAGATATTTTATTCGTCAATAATTGAACGATTGCCAGTAACGAACGCGGATATAGAGAAGGAGACCCGCAATGATCCGACTCTGTCTCGGGTATATGATTTGAGGGTGAGGGGATGGCCAACACATGGCGACTCAGTGTTGCCAGCATTCTCATCCAGAAGAGAACAGCTGTCAGTATGCCAGGGGACAGTGATGTGTGGATCCCGAGTGGTGATTCCACCCAAGTTAAGGGAGAGAATGCTAAATGAGCTACATGCAGGTCATCTGGGGGGAGTGAAAATGAAAAGCCTTGCTAGGGCTTATGTGTGGTGGCCGGGAATCGATCAACAAATCGAAGACCTAACCAAGAGCTGCTCAGGATGCCAGAAGGTCCAAAATGCACCACCATATGTCCCTCTACACCCATTGGAGTGGCCCTCCTCTCCATGGCAACGGGTGCATATTGATTTTACTAGTCCATTCATGGACTCAATGTTCTTAACAGCAGTGGATGCTCATTCGAAGTGGCCTGAGGTGATCAAAATGTCCTCAATCACTGCAGAGAAAACGACTGCAGTCCTACGGACCATATTTGCCAGAAACGGCTTGCCAGAGCAGATTTGCTCTGATAATGGACCACAGTTTGTGTCCGAAGAGATCCGGAGGTTCTTGATAAAGAATGGGGTAAGGCATTACACATCCGCCCCGTATCATCCAGCCACAAATGGATTGGCTGAGAGGTTCGTACAAACCTTTAAGAAGGTGATAAAGGCCAGGTGCGATGATGAAATTCCACTACAGCATAAGGTGGACAATGTCTTATTAGCCTACCGAAACGCGACACATGCAGTTACCAACCAGACCCCGGCCATGATGTTCTTTAATTGAAGGTTGCGATCTCGTCTGGACTTGCTTAGACCAAATGTGTGAAGAAATGTTGAGGATAAACAATTCCAGCACACCAATGAGAAGCTGACAAGGAGCTTCAATGTAGGACAACCAGTCTTGGCCCGTGACTACCGAACAGAGAAATGGCAACCCGGAACGATATGCACACGGCAGGGGCCATTAATGTACACAGTGGATGTCGGGGAGAACATTGTGAGACGCCACGTTGATCAGATCTTAGCGTCACAGGAATGAGTCAACCCCATGTCTTGCGTACCTGGGGGTGAACCCGACACACCGGTAGCATCTACCTCCGAACCAGTAGCAGTGGAACCCGATGAACTAACCGATGAAAAGGGGTCAGAATCGCCTCCGCACCAAGAACAAGAACCTCAGGAAAGGCGCTATCCCGAAAGGATCAGGAAGCCGCCCCAAAGACTGAATCTATAAATGGACTGTTGTTGTTTAATGTACATGTTAAAGTGTTAATTGTTATTTGAATATTATGGATACTACTAATCTAAAAGGGGAGGAATTGTAGTGTATGTAACTTTAAGAGAGAACTACTTTTACAGCTCCTGTATCCTGTAGTACCGGCAGTGACCACACCTGTATATAAGCCTTGAGCATGCCTCTGTACCCCAGTCTTGAGACTACCCTACTCCAGTAAATACCTGTTGATTGTTAAGTTACAGCATCCGTGTGGTTATTGAAAAACATCATACTCTCAGAATCACGGATCTAACAACCGGTAACTAACGCTTGTATCGAAAAGGAAACCCGAAATGACCCGACACTGTGTCGGGTATATGATTTGACCCTTTAAGAAGGCAATAAAGGCTATGTACAATGACAACATTCCGCTGCAGCACAAGGTGGACAATTTCCTGTTCGCCTACCGGAATGCGACAGATGCAGTCACCAACCAGGCCCCAGCCATGATGTTCTTTAACTGAAGGCTAAGATCTTGCCTGGATTTGCTCAGACCAAACGTACGAAGAGATGTTGAGAGTAAGAAATTCCAGCACATCCATGAGAAGCCAACAAGGAGCTTCAATATAGGGCAACCAGTCTTGGCCCACGACTACCGAACAGAAAAATGGCAGCCAGGAATGATATGCACATGGCAGGGCCCACTAATGTACACAGTGGACGTTGGGGAGAGCATTGTGAGATGCCATGCTGACCAGATCCTAGAGTCACAGGATCAAGTCAACCCCATGCATCGCCCATACGTACCTGTGATGAACCCGACGTACAGGTCACATCTACCCCAGAAACAGTAGCATCGGATGCTGATGAATCAACCGACGACAGGGGGCCAGAATCGCCTCCGCACCAAGAGCAAGACACTCGGGAAAGGCGCTATCCAGAAAGGATCAGGAAGCCTCCCCAAAGACTGAATATATAAATAGACTATTTTCAGCTAATGTTGCATGTTAAAAGTGTTAATTGAAATTAGTTTGATATTTAATTGTTAAATGAGTGTTATGGTACTGTTAACCTAAAAGGGGAGGAATTGTAATGTATATACCTTTAAGGGGGGAACAATCTTTTACAGCTCATGTATACTGTAGTACCGGCAGTGACCACACCTGTATATAGCACTGAGTAGTAATCTGTACAGATCAGTTCCCGTGTGAGCCACGTTGAGAAAACACCTGTTGTACCGTTCTCCTGCAGTCTGTGTCTTATTATACACGGACACAACAGTCCGGGTGTGTTACGTCCGTGAATAATTGAGACATGGACAGCAGGAGTGAACAAAATAAGTCTTTACTGGTGGAAGTCGATAGTGAAACTAAAAAACACAGAGGCTCACTAGCACCTTATATACAGGGGTGGTGACTGCCGGTACTGCAGTCTGAGACCAGTTATTCTCTTAAAGGTACATACACAACAATTCCTCCCCTTTTAGATAAACAGTACATAACATTCATTTAACAACTAAATGATAACTAATTACAATCGCAATTACTGTTGCTAGATACATTGGTTAAGTTTAAGCAATTATAAGTTCAGTCTTTGAGGAGGCTTCCTGATTCTGTCTGGATAACGCCTCTTTGGGGTATCAGGTTCTTCTGGCAATGTTGAGTTGGGATCAATGTCGTTGTTTGGTTCATCTGCTTCCAATATTACCGGTTCTGCGGTAGCTGCAATTGGAACGTCGATTTCATTACCAGGTGTATCAGATCGTGGTGTGGAGTTGACGTTTTCCAGTGACTCTAGAATCTGGTCAGCATGGCATCTTACAATGCTCTCCCCAACGTCCACGGTATACATGAGAGGTCCTTGTCGTGTACAAATCGTTCCAGGCTGCCATTTCTCAGTGCGGTAGTCCCGGGCCAAGACTGGTTGACCTATCTTAAAACTCCTGGTCGGCCTTTCATTCATATTCTGAAACTGCCTGTTCTCCACATCTCTTCGGACGTTTGGCTTAACCAAATCCAAGCGGCATCATAGTCTTCGATTGAAGAACATCATGGCTGGAGTTTGGTTGGTAACCGCATGTGTCGCATTCCGGTAGGCAAACAAGAAGTTGTCCACCTTGTGTTGTAGGGGTATATCTTCATTACACATTGCCTTGATAGCCTGCTTGAATGTTTGGACAAACCTCTCGGCCAATCCACTAGTGGCTGGATGATATGGAGCAGATGTGTAATGCTTAACACCATTGTTCTTTAAGAACCTCCGGAACTCTTCAGACACAAACTGTGGTCCATTGTCAGAGCAAATCTGTTCAGGCAGCCCATTCCTGGCGAATATGGTTCGTAAAACTGTGATCGTTTTTTCTGTGGTGGTTGAGGACATTTTTATTACCTCTGGCCACTTTGAACGTGCGTCTACCGCAATTAAAAACATCGAGTTCATGAAGGGACCAGCAAAATCAATGTGCACCCTTTGCCATGGAGATGAGGGCCACTCCCATGGATGCAGAGGAGCTTGTGGTGGGCCGTTTTGGACCTTCTAGCACCCTGCACAGCTCTTGGTCATCTCTTCGATTTCTCTATCGATTCACGGCCACCACACAAACGCTCTGGCTAAGTTCTTCATTTTTACCCCACCCAGATGACCCTCATGAAGCTCATTGAGCACTCTATCCGTCAACTTAGGTGGAATTACTACTCTGGATCCACACATCAAGGTTCCTCTGCACACTGACAGCTGTTCTCTTCTCGGCGAGAATGCTGGCAGCAGTGGTTCGCCATGTGCTGGCCATCCCTTCACCGTTAAATCATAGACCCGTGATAGTGCCAGGTCATTCCGTGTTTCCTTTTCTATGTTTGCATTCGTCACAGGGAGACATTCGACTATGGTCGAGTGGAATAACTCCATTGGATCCACTGCAAGGTCTTCTTCTTCCACCGTCGGCAACGGTAGGCATGACAATCCATCAGCATTTCCATGCTGTTTAGTTCCTTTGTACTTGATGTCATATTGGTGTGCCCCTAGGAAAAGGGACCATCTCTGCAGCCGTTGTGCTGTCATTATCGGTACGCCCTTCTGAGGGTTGAAAATGGAGACAAGAGGTTGATGATCGGTTAGTAGAGTAAATTTTTGACCGTGCAGGTAGTGATTGAACTTCTTCACCCCCCACACTAGGCTGAGGGCCTCTCTGTCAATCTGGGCGTAGTTACGCTCGGCAGAAGTTAACGAGCGTTACGCAAAAGCCATCGGCCTCTCTAAACCATCAAGGAATTTACGTGACAGTACCGCCCCAATGCCGTAGGGAGACGCATCACACGCCAGTCTGATCGGCAGTGCTGGGTTGTCGTGAGCCAATACTTCCCTTGAAGTGATTAAGTCCTTACTCTTCTGAAAAGCACGTTTACAATCATCGCTCTATTTCCATGTTTCCCCCGTTCGTAGCAGGGCGTTCAGCGGGTGCAGAATTGTCGACAAATTCAGCAAAAACTTATGATAGTAATTCACCAATCCGAGGAATGACCTCAGTTGCGACACATTTTCAGGCGCTGGGGCCTTAACAACCGCTTCAATTTTGTCAGGGGACTTATGTAACCCCTCTTCATCAATCACGTGGCCACAATACGATATCTGTTTCTTAAAAAATTCGCACTTGGGGCGGTTGGCTCGCAGCCCATGTTCCCGTAGTCTAGTGAGCACCTGTTCTAGGTTGTTAAGGTGTTCACTGTCATCTTCACCTGTTACAAGGATGTCGTCCAAGGAACACTGAGTCCCCGGAATCCCTTGCAGGACTTGTTCCATCGCTCTTTGCCATATCGCCGGAGCCGATGCTACTCCGAATACCAATCGATGATACTGGTAAAGACCTTTGTGAGTGTTTATCGTGAGATACTTCCTGGAGGACTCTTCAACCTCCATCTGCAAATATGCTTGTGCTAGGTCAATTTTTGTAAAAAGCTTCCCTCCAGACAGTGAGACGAAGATGTCTTCTATCCTTGGAAGAGGACATTGTACTGTGTGAAGGACTGGGTTCACCGTCACCTTGAAATCCCCACAGATGCGAATCTTCCTTGGCTCTCCGGACTTATTGCTTAACGTTTTCTTCATGACAGGAACGATGGGTGTCGCCCACTCGCTCCAGCCGACCTTAGACAACACGCCCGCCTTCTCCAGATTCTCCAGCTCTGCCTCGATGGCTGGGCGAATTGCATATGGTACCGGTCTTGCTTTGAAAAACTTGGGAACTGCATTCTCTTCTATTTTTATCGAGGCGGTTACGCCTTTAAGCGTGCCCAGTTCTTGTTGAAATACCTCTTTGGCGTTAGCTAAGATTGTTGACAATCGTCCAGGAGTGACGTCTTCATCTTTTTTACCATCCACCGTCATTG
Source organism: Somniosus microcephalus (assembly GCF_052327205.1). Lineage (NCBI taxonomy): Eukaryota > Metazoa > Chordata > Chondrichthyes > Squaliformes > Somniosidae > Somniosus > Somniosus microcephalus. The sequence goes on along the minus strand of NC_140991.1, from coordinate 173,681,119 downwards.
CATGAATGGAATGCCAATCTAAGTTTATCTTCCTGATCCATTCCCAACCCAATAACGGTGGTCCACCATTTGGCAGTATGTAGAGATACAATTTCTGTATTTTCTTGCCATTGTATTCGACAGGCACCCTTATGTTTCCTCTGGGGTATACTTTTTGCCCCGTATACGTCGTCAAGACGATGGATGTCTCTCTCAAGTGTATGTGTGAAAATAGCCGCTCGTAGTCTCGTCAATTCATGACGGTTAGCGCTGATCCTGTATCCAATTCCATTTTAACTTGGGACCCTGCTATCGTGAGGGTGACCCAAATGGTTCGGTGATCCTCTTTTGCGATTACATTGTAAAGTTTGAGACAGCTTAGTCTCCTGTTCCCGGATTCACTATCGCTCATCTGGTCTTCGGAACTACTGTCCGTCATCTTTTGTACTTTCTTGTACGGTTCCTTAGTAGCCTTTTTGTTGTCGCTGGTCTTCTTCCCAGACCTGCAAACTCGTGCAATGTGTCCAATCTTCCCGCATTGTCTGCATATTTTGTCTTTGGACCAGCAGTCCTTCTGGTCATGGTTAGTTCTGCCGCAGCGATAACATTTTGCAAATCCCCGTGTCATTTCGTGGGTGCCGTATTCTTGTGGTTTTTGTTGAATTTCTGCAGCTCCCCTGGCTGCTGCTTCATACGATACTGCCACGCTGAAAGCCTTATCTAGCGTCAGCTCTTTCTCTGAGAGTAACTTCTTCTGTGTTCCTTCACTCAGGAGTCCACAGACAAATTTGTCCCGTAGGGTATCTGCCAGTCCTGCTCCAAACTGGCAGTGCTTTGATAGCTTGCGTAGTTCCGTAAGATACTCAGCATTGCTCTCATCTTTGTGCTGAGTTCTCCTATGGAATTTAAATCTTTCTGCTATCAACAGCGGTGCAGGGTTTAAGTGTTCCTGTAGGACAGCAACAATTTCATTAAAACTCTTCGCCTTCGGTTTGGCTGGAGTAATCAGGTCCCGCAATAGGCCGTACGTTCTAGCGCCCATTAAGTTTAGCAATATCGATGCCTTTTTCCCCTCCGCTATTTCGTTTGCCTCGAAATATACCTCGACTCTTTCCACATACGTGGTCCAGTCCTCTATTGTATTATCAAAAGCAGTGATACAGCCAGTCTTCGGCATCTTGCAAATCTAAAATGGCACCTCCCGCGCTTTGCCTTCTTCCCCGATTTAACAAAATGGCGCCTCCCGCGCTTTGCCTTCTTCCCCGCTGTTGTTAGCGCTGCTTTCCACGGTTTCTTGCGCGTTTAATATTGATTTTTTTCTTTTATTATTTTCCCATCATGGAGCGGACCCTCTGGGACACTTCCCTCCCTCTTCTTAGGTCCGAACGCTGCCCGGCTTCGAAGCACCAGTCGCGCCCTGTGTGCTCCACCCTCTCTCTCTCTCTTTGGTTCCCGACTCGCTGCCCGGCCCCGTTGAAAAGCCATCCGATCGAGCTCTAGCCCGCCGCAGCCCAGGAAGGATCAGTGCACTACCTGCCACCAGCCCGATTAGCTGGGAAACCACAGACCGAGGAACCAAGCCTGGCTCTGGACAGTCTCTCCTGCAAGTTTTCAATCCGACGATTTGGAGGGCGGTTGCCCACGGTCGACGCCCGTTTCTCGATTTCTTTGGATTTTATTTATTTTTATTTTTTTTCTTTCTTCTGGCTTCGACCTTCGATAACGTCGTCTGAGGTGCTGCCGAGTTGCAGATATGTTCGTTTCTTACTCGTCGCCAGTGTTACGTCCGTGAATAATTGAGACACGGACAGCAGGAGTGAACAAAATAAGTCTTTACTGGTGGAAGTCGATAGTGAAACTAAAAAACACAGAGGCTCACTAGCACCTTTTATACAGGGGTGGTGACTGCCGGTACTGCAGTCTGAGACCAGTTATTCTCTTAGAGCTACATACACAACAGGGTGTGAAATGTTGGTTGGGGGAGTGAGATGGTGGTCGGTGGGGTGAAATGGTGGCTGGGGCGGTGAAATGGTGGTCGGGCGGTGAGATGGTGGTCGGGTGGAAGAGGTGGTGGTCGGGGTTGAGACGTGTTCGGGGGTAGTGATGGTGGTCGGGGGAAGTGATGGTGGTCGGGGGTAGTGATGGTGGTCGGGGGAGTGAGTGGTGGTCGGGGGGTGTGAGATTGTGGTCGAGTTGTGAGATGGTGGTCGGGGGAGTGAGATGGTGGTCAGGGGAGTGAGATAGTGGTCAGGGGGGTGAGATGGTGGTTGGGGGAGGGTGAGAAGGTGGTCCAAGGGAGTGTGATGGTGGTCGGGGGGTGAGATGGTGGTCAGGGGAGTGTGATGGTGGTCGGGGGGTGAGATGGTGGTCGGGGGGAGTGAGATTGTGGTCGGGCTGTGAGATGGTGGTCGGAGGTGAGATGGTGGTCAGGGCGGTGAGATAGTGGTCAGGGGGGTGAGATGGTGGTCGGGGGGAGTGAGATTGTGGTCGGGCTGTGAGATGGTGGTCGGAGGTGAGATGGTGGTCAGGGCGGTGAGATAGTGGTCAGGGGGGTGAGATGGTGGTTGGGGGAGGGTGAGATGGTTGTCCAAGGGAGTGTGATGGTGGTCGGGAGGGTGAGATGGTGGTCGGGGGGAGTGAGATGGTGGTCGGGCTGTGAGATGGTGGTCGGAGGTGAGATGGTGGTCAGGGCGGTGAGATGGTGGTCGGGGGAGTGAGATGGTGGTCGGGGGGTGAGAGATGGTGGTCGGGGGGGTGAGACGGTGGTCGGGGGAGGGAGACGGTGGGCGGGGGAGTGAGACGGTTGTCGGGGGAGTGAGACGGTGGTCGGGGGAGTGAGACGGTTCTCGGGGGAGTGAAGCAGTGGTCAGTGGAGTGACGCGGTGGTCGGGGGAGTGAGACGATGGTCGGGGGTGTGAGAGATGGCGGTCGGTGGTGTGAGATGGTGGTCGGGGGGTGAGATGGTGGTCGAGGGGAGTGCGATGGTGGTCGGGGGTGTGAGATGGTGGTCGGGGGGAAGAGATAGTGGTCGGGGGGTGAGATGGTGGTTGGGGGGGTGAGAGATGGTGGTCGGGGCTGTGAGAGATGGTGGTCGGGGGGTGAGATGGTGGTCGGGGTGTGAGAGGGTGGTCGCGAGGTGAGATGCTAGTCGGGGGGTGAGATGGTGGTCGGGAGGGTGAGATGGTAGTCGGGGGGTGAGATGGTAGTCTGGGGGAGTGAGACGGTAGTCAGGGGGAGTGAGACGGTGGTCGGGGGTGTGAGATGGTGGTCGGGGTGTGAGATGGTGGTCGGGGGTGTGAGATGGTGGTCGGGAGTGTGAGATGGTGGTCGAGGGGTGAGAGGGTGGTCGGGGGGTCTGATGGTAGTCGGGGGGTGTGATGGTAGTCGGGGAAGTGAGATGGTAGTCGGGAGGGGGAGATGGTAGTCGGGGGGTGAGATGCTAGTCGGGGGCAGTGAGATGGTGGTCGGGAGGGTGAGATGGTGGTCGAGGGGTGTGAGATGGCGGTCGGGTGGGTGAGATTGTTGTTGCGAAGTGAGATGGTGGGCGGGGGGAGTGAGATGGTGCTCGGGCGAGTGAGATGGTGGTCAGGGGGAGTGAGATCGTGGTCGGGGAAGTGAGATGGTGGTCATGGAGGGAGGAGATGGTGGTCGGGTGTGAGATGGTTGTTGCGGGGGTGAGATTGTGGTTAGGGAGTGAGGTGGTGTTCGGGGGAGTGAAATTGTGGTCGGGGGAATGAGATGGTGGTTGGGGATTGTGATGGTGGTCGGGGGAGTGAGATGGTGGTCAGCGGAGTGAGATGGTGGTCAGGGAGTGAGATGGTGGTCGGTGGATTGAGATGGTGTTCGGGTGAGTGACATGGTGGTCGGAGTGTTTGTGTGATGGTGGTCGCGCGTGTGAGATGGTTGTCAGGGTTGGGGAGTGAGATACGGGTCGGGGGAGTGAGATAGTTGTCGGGGGAGTGAGATGGTGGTCGGGGGGTGTGAGATGGTGGTCGGGGGGAGTGAGATGGTGGTCGGGGGGGTGAGATGGTGGTCGGGGGGAGTGAGATGGTGGTCGGGGGGGGTGAGATGGTGGTCGGGGGAGTGAGATGGTTGTCGGGGGGCAGAGATGGTGGACGGGGGGAGTGAGATGGTGGTCGAGGGGGTGCGATGGTGGTCGGGGGGTTAAGATGGTGGTCGGGGGGTGAAATGTTGGTCGAGGGAGTGAGCTACAGGTCGGGGGAGTGAGATGGTGGTCGGGCGGCGTGAGACAGAGGTTGGGGGAGTGAGATGGTAGTCGGGGGGGTGTGAGTTGGTGGTCGCGGGGGTGAACTAGTGGGCGGGGGGGTGAAATGGTGGTCGGGCGGCGAGATGGTGGTCAGGTGGAAGAGGCGGTGGTCGGGGAGTGAGATGGTGGGCGGGGGTTGAGACGGTGGTCGAGTTGTGAGATTGTGAACAGGGGGTGAAATGGTGGTCGGGGGAGTGAAATGGTGGTCGCGGAAGCTAGATAGTGGTCCGGGGGAGTGAGATAGTGGTCGGTGGGCGTGAGATGGTGGTCGGAGGGGAGATCGTGGTCGGGGCGGTGAGATGGTGGTCGAGGGGAATGAGATGGTGGTCGGGGGGTGAGATGGTGGTCGGGGTGTGAGATGGTGGTCGGGGTTGAGATCGTGGTTGGGGCGGTGAGATGGTGGTCGGGGGGTGAGATGGTGGTCGAGGGGAGTGCGATGGTGGTCGGGGATGTGAGATGGTGGTCGGGGGGAAGAGATGGTGGTCGGGGGGTGAGGTGGTGGTCGGGGGTTGAGAGGGTGGTCGCGAGGTGAGATACTAGTCGAGGGGTGAGATGGTAGTCGGGGGGGTGAGATGGTGGTCAGTGGAATTGAGATGGTGGTCGGGAGGGTGAGATGGTAGACGGGGGGAGTGAGATGGTGGTCAGGAGGGGGAGATGGTATTCGGGGGGTGAGATGGTAGTCGGGGGGAGTGAGATGGTGGTCGGGAGGGTGAGATGGTGGTCGGAGGGGCGTGCGATGGTGGTCGGGTGAGTGAGATGGTGGTCGGGGGAGTGAGATGGTGGTCGGGGAAGTGAGATGGTGGTCAGGGGGGAAGGAGATGGTGGTCGGGGGAGTGAGATGGTGGTCGGGGAAGTGAGATGGTGGACAGGGGAAGTGAGGTGGTATTCGGGGGGTGAGATGTTAGTCGAGGGGAGTGAGATGGTGGTCGGGAGGGTGAGATGATGGTCGGAGGGGCGTGCGATGGTGGTCGGGGGAGTGAGTTGGTGGTAGGGGAGTGAGATGGTGGTCGGGGAAGTGAGATGGTGGTCAGGGGGGAAGGAGATGGTGGTCGGGTGTGAGATGGTTGTTGCGGGGGTGAGATTGTGGTTGTGGAGTGAGATAGTGTTCGGGGGAGTAAAATTGTGGTCGGGGGAATGAGATGGTGGTTGGGGGGTGAGATGGTGGTTGTGGGGGTGAGATGGTGGTCAGCGGAGTGAGATGGTGGTCACAGGGGTGAGATGGTGGTTGGGGTGTGTGATGGTGGTCGGGGGAGTGAGATGGTGGTCAGGGGAGTGAGATGGTGGTCGGTGGATTGAGATGGTGATCGGGCGAGTGACATGGTGGTCGGAGTGTTTGTGTGATGGTGGTCGCGGGGGTGAGATGGTTGTCAGGGTTGGGGAGTGAGATACGGGTCGGGGGAGTGAGATATTTGTCGGGGGAGTGAAATGGTGGTCGGGGGGTGTGAGATGGTGGTCGGGGGGAGTGAGATGGTGGTTGGGGGGGTGAGATGGTGGTCGGGGGGAGTGAGATGGTGGTTGGGGGGGTGAGATGGTGGTCGGGGGGAGTGAGATGGTGGTCGAGGGGGTGAGATGGTGGTCAGGGAAGTGAGATGTTTGTCGGGGGGCAGAGATGGTGGACGGGGGGAGTGAGATGGTGGTCGGAGGGGTGCGAGGGTGGTCGGGGGGTTAAGATGGTGGTCGGGGGGTGAAATGTTGGTCGAGGGAGTGAGCTACAGGTCGGGGGAGTGAGATGGTGGTCAGGCGGCGTGAGACGGAGGTTGGGGGAGTGAGATGCTAGTCGGGGGGGTGTGAGTTGGTGGTTGCAGGGGTGAACTAGTGGGCGGGGGGGTGAAATGGTGGTCGGGCGGTGAGATGGTGGTCGGGTGGAAGAGGCGGTGGTCGGGGAGTGAGATGGTGGTCGGGGTTGAGACGGTGGTCGAGTTGTGAGATTGTGAACAGGGGGTGAAATGGTGGTCGGGGGAGTGAAATGGTGGTCGGCGGAGCTAGATAGTGGTCCGGGGGAGTGAGATAGTGGTCGGGGGGTGTGAGATGGCGGTCGGAGGTGAGATCGTGGCCGGGGCGGTGAGATGGTGGTCGAGGGGAATGTAATGGTGGTCGGGGTGTGAGATGGTGGTCGGGGTTTGAGATGGTGGTTGGGGTTGAGGTCGTGGTTGGGGCGGTGAGATGGTGGTCGGGGGGTGAGATGGTGGTCGAAGGGAGTGCGATGGTGGTCGGGGATGTGAGATGGTGGTCGGGGGGAAGAGATAGTGTTCGGGGGGTGAGATGGTGGTTGGTGGGGTGAGAGACGTTGGTCGGGGGTGTGAGAGATGGTGGTCGGGGGGTGAGATGGTGGTCGGGGGTTGAGAGGGTGGTCGCGAGGTGAGATACTAGTCGGGGGGTGAGATGGTGGTCGGGAGGGTGAGATGGTAGTTGAGGGGTGAGATGGTAGTCGGGGGGATTGCAACAGTAGTCGGGGGGAGTGAGATGGTGGTCGGGGGTGTGAGATGGTGGTCGGGGGGTGAGATGGTGGTCAGGGGAAGTGAGGTGGTGGTCGGGAGGGTGAGATGGTAGTCGGGGGGAGTGAGATGGTGGTCGGGAGGGGGAGATGTTAGTCGGGGGGTGAGATGGTAGTCGGGGGGAGTGAGATGGTGGTCGGGAAGGTGAGATGGTGGTCGGAGGTGTGTGCAATGGTGGTCGGGGGAGTGAGTTGGTGGTCGGGGAGTGAGACGGTGGTCGGGGGAGTGAGATGGTGGTCGGGGAAGTGAGATGGTGGTCAGGGGGGGAGGAGATGGTGGTCGGGTGTGAGATGGTTGTTGCGGGGGTGAGATTGTGGTTGGGGAGTGAATAGTGTTCGGGGGAGTGAAATTGTGGTCGGGGGAATGAGATGGTGGTCGGGGGGTGAGATGGTGGTTGGGGGGGTGAGATGGTGGTCAGCGGAGTGAGATGGTGGTCGCAGGGGTGAGATGGTGGTTGGGGAGTGTGATGGTGGTCGGGGGAGTGAGATGGTGGTCAGGGGAGTGAGATGGTTGTTGCAGGGTGAGATGGGGTTCGGGGGGAGTGAGATGGTGTTCGGGGGAGTGAGATGTTGGTCAGGGGGAGTGAGATGGTGGTTGGGGAAGTGAGATGGTGGTCAGGGGGGGAGGAGATGGTGGTCAGGTGTGAGATGGTTGTTGCGGGGGTGAGATTGTGGTTGGGGATTGAGATAGTGTTCAGGGGAGTGAAATTGTTGTCGGGGGAATGAAATGGTGGTCGGGGTGTGAGATGGTGGTTGGGGGGGTGAGATGATGGTCAGCGGAGTGAGATGGTGGTCACGGGGTGAGATGGTGGTTGGGGAGTGTGATGGTGGTCGGGGGAGTGAGATGGTGGTCAGGGGAGTGTGATGGTGGTCGCAGGGGTGAGATGGTGGTTGGGGAGTGTGATGGTGGCCGGTGGGAGTAAGTTGGTGGTCGGGGGGTGAGATGGTGGTCGGGGGGGTGAGATGGTGGTCGGGGGAGTGAGACGGTGGTCGGGCGAGTGAGACGGTGGTCGGGGCAGTGAGACGGTGGTCGGGGCAGTGAGACAGTGTTCGGGGGGTGAGATGGTGGACGGGGAAGTGAGATAGTGGTCGGGGAAGTGAGATGGTGGTCGGGGGAGTGAGATGGTGGTCGGGGGAAGGAGACGGTGGGCGGGGGAGTGAGACGGTGGTCGGGGGAGTGAGACAGTTGTCGGGGGTGTGAGACGGTGGTCGGGGGAGTGAGACGGTTCTTCAGGGAGTAAGGCGGTGGTCGGTGGAGTGACGCAGTGGTCGGGGGAGTGAGACGATGGTCGGGGGTATGAAACGGTGGTCGGGGGTGAGAGATGGCGGTCGGGGGTGTGAGATGGTGGTCGTGGGGTGAGATGGTGGTTGAGGGGTGTGCGATGGTGGTCGGGGATGTGAGATGGTGGTCAGGGGGAAGAGATAGTGGTCGGGGGGTGAGATGATGGTTGGGGGGGTGAGAGATGGTGGTCGGGGCTGTGAGAGATGGTGGTTGGGGGGTGAGATGGTGGTCGGGGGTTGAGAGGGTGGTCGCGAGGTGAGATGCTAATCGGGGGGTCAGATGGTGGTCGGGAGGGTGAGATGGTAGTCTGGGGGAGTGAGACGGTAGTCAGGGGGAGTGAGACGGTGGTCGTGGGTGTGAGATGGTGGTCGGGGGGTGAGATGGTGGTCGGGGGTGTGCGATGGTGGTCGGGGGGTGAGATGGTCGTCGGGGGGTGAGATGGTCGTCGGGGGGAGTGAGATGATGGTCGGGGGTGTGAGATGGTGGTCGGGAGGGGGAGATGGTAGTCGGGGGGTGAGATGCTAGTCGGGGGCAGTGAGATGGTGGTCGGGAGGGTGAGATGGTGGTCGAGGGGTGTGAGATGGTGGTGGGAGGAGTGAGAGGGTGGTCAGGGAGTGAGAGGTTGGTCGGAGGGGTGCGCGATGGTGGTCGGGGGAGTGAGATGGTGATCGGGTGGGTGAGATTTTTGTTGCGGGGTGAGATGGTGGTCGGGGGGAGTGAGATCATGGTCGGGGAAGTGAGATGATGGTCATGGAGGGAGGAGATGGTGGTCGGGTGTGAGATGGTTGTCGCGGGGTGAGATTGTGGTTGCGGAGTGAGGTGGCGTTCGGGGGAGCGAAATTGTGGTCGGGGGAATGAGATGGTGGTCGGGGGGTGAGATGGTGGTTTGGGGGGTGAGATGGTGGTCAGCGGACTGAGATGCTGGTCACAGGGGTGAGATGGTGGTTGGGGAGTGTGTTGGTGGTTGGGGGAGTGAGATGGTGGTCAGGGGAGTGAGATGGTGGTCAGGGGAGTGAGATGGTGGTCGGTGGATTGAGATGGTGTTCGGGCGAGTGACATGGTGGTCGGAGTGTTTGTGTGATGGTGGTCGCGGTGGTGAGATAGTTTTCAGGTGGTGAGATGTTGGTCGGGGTGTTAGATGGTGGTCGGTGGAGTGAGATACTTGTCGGGGGAGTGAGATGAGGTTGGGGGAGTGAGATGGTGGTCGGGGGGTGAGATGTTGGTCGGAGGAGTGAGATAATGGTTGGCGAGTGAGCTGGTGGTCGGTGGAGTGTCTTGCTGGTCAGGGGGAGTTAGATGGTGGCCGGGGTGTGAGTTGATGGTTGCGGGGGTGATATGCTGGTTGGGGAGTGAGATACGGGACGGGGGAGTGAGATAGTTGTCGGGGGAGTGAGATGGTGGTCGGGGGGTGTGAGATGGTGGTCGGGGGGAGTGAGATGGTGGTCGGGGGGGTGAGATGGTGGTCGGAGGGAGTGAGGTGGTGGTCGGGGGGGTGAGATGGTGGTCGGGGGAGTGAGATGGTTGTCGGGGGGCAGAGATGGTGGACGGGGTGAGTGAGATGGTGGTCGGGGGGTGCGATGGTGGTCGGGGGGTTGAGATGGTGGTCGGGGGGTGAAATGTTGGTCTAGGGAGTGAGCTACAGGTCGGGGGAGTGAGATGGTGGTCGGGCGGCGTGAGACGGAGGTTGGGGGAGTGAGATGCTAGTCGGGGGGGTGTGAGTTGGTGGTCGCGGGGGTGAACTGGTGGGCGGGGGGGTGAAATGGTGGTCGGGCGGCGAGATGGTTGTCGGGTGGAAGAGGAGGTGGTCGGGGAGTGAGATGGTGGTCGGGGGTTGAGACGGTGGTCGAGTTGTGAGATTGTGAACAGGGGGTGAAATGGTGGTCGGGGGAGTGAAATGGTGGTCGGGGGAGTGAGAAAGTGGTCCGGGGGAGTGAGATACTGGTCGGGGGCGTGAGATGGTGGTCGGTGATGAGATCGTGGTCGGTGCGGTGAGATGGTGGTCGAGGGGAATGAGATGGTGGTCGGGGGGTGAGATGGTGGTTGGGTTGTGAGATGGTGGTCGGGGTTGAGATCGTGGTTGGGGCGGTGAGATGGTGGTCGGGGGGTGAGATGGTGGTCGAGGGGAGTGCGATGGTGGTCGGGGATGTGAGATGCTGGTCGAGGGGAGTGCGATGGTGGTCGGGGGTGTGAAAGATGGTGGTCGGGGGGTGAGATGGTGGTCGGGGGGTGAGAGGGTGGTCGCGAGGTGAGATACTCGTCGGGGGGTGAGATGGTGGTCGGGAGAGTGAGATGGTAGTCGGGGGGTGAGATGGTAGTCGGGGGGAGTGCGATGGTAGTCGGGGGAGTGAGACGGTGGTCGGGGGAGTGAGACGGTTGTCGGGGGAGTGAGACAGTGGTCGGGGGAGTGACGCGGTGGTCGGGGGAGTGAGGCGATGGTCGGGGGTGTGAGACGGTGGTCGGGGGGTGAGAGATGGCGGTCGGGGCTGTGAGATGGTGGTCGGGGGGTGAGAAGGTGGTCGAGGGGAGTGCAATGGTGGTCGGGGATGTGAGATGGTGGTCGGGGGGAAGAGATTGTGGTCGGGGGGTGAGATGGTGGTTGGCGGGGTGAGAGATGGTGGTCGGGGCTGTGAGAGATGGTGGTCGGGGGGTGAGATGGTGGTCGAGGGGAGTGCGATGGTGGTCGGGGATGTGAGATGGTGGTCGGGGGGAAGAGATTGTGGTCGGGGGGTGAGATGGTGGTTGGGGGGGTGAGAGATGGTGGTCGGGGCTGTGAGAGATGGTGGTCGGGGGGTGAGATGGTGGTCGGGGGGAGAGAGGGTGGTCACGAAGTGAGATGCTAGTCGAGGGGTGAGATGGTGGTCGGGAGGGTGAGATGGTAGTCCGGGGCTGAGATGGTAGTCTGGGGGAGTGAGACGGTAGTCAGGGGGAGTGAGACGGTGGTCGGGGGTGTGAGATGGTGGTCGGGGGGTGAGATGGTGGTCGGGAGGGTGAGATGGTAGTCCGGGGCTGAGATGGTAGTCTGGGGGAGTGAGACGGTAGTCAGGGGGAGTGAGACGGTGGTCGGGGGTGTGAGATGGTGGTCGGGGGGTGAGATGGTGGTCGGGGGTGTGAGATGGTGGTCGGGGGGTGAGATGATAGTCGGGGGGAGTGAGATGGTGGTCGGGAGTGTGAGATGGTGGTCGAGGGGGTTGAGATGGTGGTTGGGCAGGTGAGAGATGGTGGTCGGGGGTGAGAGGGTGGTCGGGGGATGTGATGGTAGTCGGGGGGTGTGATGGTAGTCGGGGGGGAGTAAGATGGTGGTCGGGAGGGGGAGATGATAGTCGGGGGGTCAGATGCTAGTCGGGGGCAGTGAGATGGTGGTCGGGAGGGTGAGATGGTGGTCGAGGGGTGTGAGATGGTGGTGGGAGGAGTGAGAGGGTGGTCAGGGAGTGAGAGGTTGGTCGGAGGGGTGCGCGATGGTGGTCGGGGGAGTGAGATGGTGGTCGGGTGGGTGAGATTGTTGTTGCGGGGTGAGATGGTGGTCGGGGGGAGTGAGATGGTGTTCGGGCGAGTGAGATGGTGGTCAGGGGGAGTGCGATCCTGGTCAGGGAAGTGAGATGGTGGTCATGGGGGGAGGAGATGGTGGTCGGGTGTGAAATGGTTGTCGCGGGGGTGAGATTGTGGTTGCGGAGTGAGGTGGTGTTCGGGGGAGTGAAATTGTGGTCGGGGGAATGAGATGGTGGTCGGGGGGTGAGATGTTGGTTGTGGGGGTGAGATGGTGGTCAGCGGAGTGAGATTGTGGTCACAGGGGTGAGATGGTGTTTGGGGAGTGTGATGGTGGTCGGGGGAGTGAGATGGTGGTCAGGGGAGTGAGATGGTGGTCAGGGCAGTGTGATGGTGGTCGGTAGATTGAGATGGTGTTCGGGCGAGTGACATGGTGGTCGGAGTGTTTGTGTGATGGTGGTCGGGGGGGTGAGATGGTTGTCAGGTGGTGAGATGGTGGTCGGGGTGTTAGCTGGTGGTCAGGGGAGTGAGATACTTGTCGGGGGAGTGAGATGAGGTTGGGGGAGTGAGATGGTGGTCGGGAGGTGAGATGTTGGTCGGGGGAGTGAGACACTGGTTGGCGAGTGAGCTGGTGGTCAGGGGAGTGTCTTACTGGTCAGGGGGAGTTAGATGGTGGTCGGGGTGTGAGTTGATGGTTGCGGGGGTGATATGCTGGTTGGGGAGTGAGATACGGGTTGGGGGAGTGAGATAGTTGTCAGGGGAGTGAGATGGTGGTCGGGGGATGTGAGATGGTGGTCGGGGGAGAGGGATAGTGGTCGGGGGGTGAGATGGTGGTCGGAGGGAGTGAGATGGTGGTCGGGGGGGTGAGATGGTGGTCGGGGGAGTGAGATGGTTGTCGGGGGGCAGAGATGGTGGATGGGGGGAGTGAGATGGTGGTCGGGGTGGTGAGATGGTGGTCGGGGGGTGAGATGGTGGTCGGGGGGAGTGAGATGGTGGTCGGGGTGAGATGGTGGTCAGGGGTGGGTGAGATGGTGGTCGAGGGGTTTGAGATGGTAGTCGGGGGGAGTGAGATGATGGTCGGTGGTAGTGAGATGGTGGTCGGGGGTTGAGCTGGTGGTCAGGTAGTGAGATGGTTGTCCGTGGGAGTGAAATGGTGGTCGGGGGGAGTGAGATGGTGGTCGGGGGTGAGATGGTGGTCAGAGGTGTGTGAGATGGTGGTCGGAGGTGGGTGAGATGGTGTTCGGGGGAGTGAGGTGGTGGTCGGGGAGAGTGAGTTGGTGGACGGGGGGTGAGATGGTGGTCGGGGTGAGTGAGATAGTGGTCGGGGGGGTGAGATGGTGGTCGCAGGGTGAGATGGTGGTCGGGGGCTAAGATGGTGGTCGGGGGGTGAGATGGTGGTCGGGGGGTTAGATGGTGGTTGGGGGTGGGTGAGATGGTGGTCGAGGTGAGTGAGATTGTGCTCGGGGAGAGTGAGATGTTGGTCGGGGGTGAGATGGTGGTCGGGCGGAGTGAGATGGTGGTCAGTGAATGAGATGGTGGTCGGGGGGTGAGATGGTGGTCGGGGGGAGTGAGATGATCGTCGGGGGTGTGAGATGGTGGTCGCAGGGTGAGATGGTGGTCGAGGGCTAAGATGGTGGTCGGGGGGAGTGAGATGGTGGTCGGGGGGAGTGAGATGGTGGTCGGGGGGAGTGAGATGGTGGTCGGGGGGAGTGAGATGGTGGTCGGGGAGAGTGAGATGGTGGTCGGGGAGAGTGAGATGGTGGTCGGGGAGTGAGATGGTGGTCGGGGGGTGAGATGGTGGTTGCGGGGTGAGATGGTGGCTGCGGGGTGAAATGGTGGTCGGGGAGTGTGAGATGGTGGTCGGGGGGTGAGATGGTGGTTGCGGGGTGAGATGGTAGTTGCGGGGTGAAATGGTGGTCGGGGGAAGTGAGATGGTGGTCAGGGGGTGTGTATGGGGATTTAGATCGCAGAGGTTTCTCTCTCTAGAGGCCTCTCTCTCTTGCACAGTAAAACCTTGAGTGGTTCGACCCACTCGCCCCTTAGATTCTATACTCTGGACTTAGGCGCAGGAACTACAATGTAGAGAAAACTCTTGAAGACCAAGTTTGATGAAACAAAATGAAATTTCATTGCATAAGGAAAAATAAATCAAATGCAAGCAGATAAGAGAGTACATGGGAGGGAAAAACACAAACAAATCATAACGACACAATACTAACTAAGGCAAATATAGGCCTCTTATACTCTACAAAGATCATCATGAAATAAGGAAACACACGGAACATCGAGGGACAACAACTCATGTTAATTGTACCCTTAAGTCCACCCCCTTAAACCTATCTAGATCGGATTGTGAAGGGCCAGAAACATGCTCACCAATCCAACTAGGAAGTACCAGGTTTTGAAAACAAGTCTGGGTTTTGATCCCTTCAGGCGTCCCGTCTCCTCGTGGATCGTGGAACCCCAGCGAGCTGCGCCACACCTCTCTCCTGAGGTGGGGGTCGGGGGCGGCTGGACACCGGTTTCTTCTGTCATTTGTTTTTGTCTCTTCTCCCGAGCCTGGAGCGGGTCGATGGCCTCTCGTTTCGTCAACGGCCCGGGGTTGGTCGATGATCTCCCGAAGTTTTAACCCCGGGGCGGGACGCCGGCTTCGAACGACCTTCTTGATGGCGGCTTAGTCTTCTTCTTCTTCCTCTGATGGTGGAGAGGAGTTCGTTGATCTTCTCCCAAACCAGCTCCTCTTTACCCAGCTCAAAAGCTGGACCGGCTGCCAACGCTCCAAGGCTGAGCTCGAAAGGCTGAGGCTCACCCCACCGCTCCGAAGAAGCTCCGACTCAACTCCAACTTAACTTCACTGCTCAACTGCCGAATTCCTACCCCAGTCTTCCAATTATACTTTTCCTTCAGAAGCTTCTACTTCCCGCCCCAAATCAGGTTAGTCTTTGTTTAACTTTTGGCGGGCTGGGAGCACAGCGGGGTAGTTATTATATTTTAAAATATTTTAGATGGCCGGTAAAGGCCCATCTCGGGTCTGGAATGACCTTCATTGTTTTTAATGTCCTGCTGATCTCATTATCTAGTCCTGGGTGCTGTTCTCGTGAATATGAAATTGTCCCCTGTTGTCTGGGTCAACATTTAGATGGCCTCTGTCTCCAGGCCGCTCTTGACTGGATCTGCATCCAATCCATATGCATAGGTGGGTGTCTGGTTTTGTTCTCTCAGAAGCGGCTTCCAGAACTTACTGTGGGTTGAATCCATAAAGCCATCTGAGGATTCGCAGGAACTATTTTAAAATGTCCCAATATTCAATTCAATTCAATTCAATTCAATTCAATTTTATTTGTCATATATGCAGCAGACGTGTGTACTGCACAATGAAACGTTGATTTTTACGAGTCCTCCCAATAAGCCAGTCACGTGGTATGGTGGCCATTTTGTATGCCCCTTTTTCTGGGCTTCTTTTAAAACAGTCTTTAAAAATCATGGCCTCTTCTACCATTTGACCCTTTATAATATAAAGTTCAATTTTGTGAATCCTACAGGTGTGAGATGGTGGTCGGGGAGAGTGAGATGGTGGTCAGGGGGTGGTGAAATGGTGGTCAGGGGGGTGAGATGGTGGTCGGGGGGTGAGATGGTGGTTGCGGGGTGAGATGGTGGTCGGGCAGAGTGAGATAGTGGTCGGGGAGAGTGAGATGGTGGTCGGGGAGAGTGAGATGGTTGTCGGGAGGGTTATTTGGTGGTTGGGGGGTGAGATGGGTGTTCGGGGGAGTGAGATGGTGGTCGGGGGGAGTGAGATGGTGGTCGGGGGGAGTGAGATGGTGGTCGGGGGGAGTGAGATGGTGGTCGGGTGGTGAGATGGTGGTCGGGGGAGTGAGATGGTGGTCGGGGGGAGTGAGATGGTGGTCGGGTGGTGAGATGGTGGTCGGGGGAGTGAGATGGTGGTCGGGGGGAGTGAGATGGTGGTCGGGGGCAGTGAGATGGTGGTCGGGGGGAGTGAGATGGTGGTCGGGGAGAGTGAGATGGTTGTCGTGTGGTGGTGAAATGGTGGTCAGGGGGGTGAGATGGTGGTCGGGGGGTGAGATGGTGGTTGCGGGGTGAGATGGTGGTCGGGCAGAGTGAGATAGTGGTCGGGGAGAGTGAGATGGTGGTCGGGGAGAGTGAGATGGTTGTCGGGAGGGTTATTTGGTGGTTGGGGGGTGAGATGGGTGTTCGGGGGAGTGAGATGGTGGTCGGGGGGAGTGAGATGGTGGTCGGGGGGAGTGAAATGGTGGTCGCGGAAGCTAGATAGTGGTCCGGGGGAGTGAGATAGTGGTCGGTGGGCGTGAGATGGTGGTCGGAGGGGAGATCGTGGTCGGGGCGGTGAGATGGTGGTCGAGGGGAATGAGATGGTGGTCGGGGGGTGAGATGGTGGTCGGGGTGTGAGATGGTGGTCGGGGTTGAGATCGTGGTTGGGGCGGTGAGATGGTGGTCGGGGGGTGAGATGGTGGTCGAGGGGAGTGCGATGGTGGTCGGGGATGTGAGATGGTGGTCGGGGGGAAGAGATGGTGGTCGGGGGGTGAGGTGGTGGTCGGGGGTTGAGAGGGTGGTCGCGAGGTGAGATACTAGTCGAGGGGTGAGATGGTAGTCGGGGGGGTGAGATGGTGGTCAGTGGAAGTGAGATGGTGGTCGGGAGGGTGAGATGGTAGACGGGGGGAGTGAGATGGTGGTCAGGAGGGGGAGATGGTATTCGGGGGGTGAGATGGTAGTCGGGGGGAGTGAGATGGTGGTCGGGAGGGTGAGATGGTGGTCGGAGGGGCGTGCGATGGTGGTCGGGTGAGTGAGATGGTGGTCGGGGGAGTGAGATGGTGGTCGGGGAAGTGAGATGGTGGTCAGGGGGGAAGGAGATGGTGGTCGGGGGAGTGAGATGGTGGTCGGGGAAGTGAGATGGTGGACAGGGGAAGTGAGGTGGTATTCGGGGGGTGAGATGTTAGTCGAGGGGAGTGAGATGGTGGTCGGGAGGGTGAGATGATGGTCGGAGGGGCGTGCGATGGTGGTCGGGGGAGTGAGTTGGTGGTAGGGGAGTGAGATGGTGGTCGGGGAAGTGAGATGGTGGTCAGGGGGGAAGGAGATGGTGGTCGGGTGTGAGATGGTTGTTGCGGGGGTGAGATTGTGGTTGTGGAGTGAGATAGTGTTCGGGGGAGTAAAATTGTGGTCGGGGGAATGAGATGGTGGTTGGGGGGTGAGATGATGGTTGTGGGGGTGAGATGGTGGTCAGCGGAGTGAGATGGTGGTCACAGGGGTGAGATGGTGGTTGGGGTGTGTGATGGTGGTCGGGGGAGTGAGATGGTGGTCAGGGGAGTGAGATGGTGGTCGGTGGATTGAGATGGTGATCGGGCGAGTGACATGGTGGTCGGAGTGTTTGTGTGATGGTGGTCGCGGGGGTGAGATGGTTGTCAGGGTTGGGGAGTGAGATACGGGTCGGGGGAGTGAGATATTTGTCGGGGGAGTGAAATGGTGGTCGGGGGGTGTGAGATGGTGGTCGGGGGGAGTGAGATGGTGGTTGGGGGGGTGAGATGGTGGTCGGGGGGAGTGAGATGGTGGTTGGGGGGGTGAGATGGTGGTCGGGGGGAGTGAGATGGTGGTCGGGGGGGTGAGATGGTGGTCGGGGAAGTGAGATGTTTGTCGGTGGGCAGAGATGGTGGACGGGGGGAGTGAGATGGTGGTCGGAGGGGTGCGAGGGTGGTCGGGGGGTTAAGATGGTGGTCGGGGGGTGAAATGTTGGTCGAGGGAGTGAGCTACAGGTCGGGGGAGTGAGATGGTGGTCAGGCGGCGTGAGACGGAGGTTGGGGGAGTGAGATGCTAGTCGGGGGGGTGTGAGTTGGTGGTTGCGGGGGTGAACTAGTGGGCGGGGGGGTGAAATGGTGGTCGGGCGGTGAGATGGTGGTCGGGTGGAAGAGGCGGTGGTCGGGGAGTGAGATGGTGGTCGGGGTTGAGACGGTGGTCGAGTTGTGAGATTGTGAACAGGGGGTGAAATGGTGGTCGGGGGAGTGAAATGGTGGTCGGGGGAGCTAGATAGTGGTCCGGGGGAGTGAGATAGTGGTCGGGGGGTGTGAGATGGCGGTCGGAGGTGAGATCGTGGCCGGGGCGGTGAGATGGTGGTCGAGGGGAATGTAATGGTGGTCGGGGTGTGAGATGGTGGTCGGGGTTTGAGATGGTGGTTGGGGTTGAGGTCGTGGTTGGGGCGGTGAGATGGTGGTCGGGGGGTGAGATGGTGGTCGAAGGGAGTGCGATGGTGGTCGGGGATGTGAGATGGTGGTCGGGGGGAAGAGATAGTGTTCGGGGGGTGAGATGGTGGTTGGTGGGGTGAGAGACGTTGGTCGGGGGTGTGAGAGATGGTGGTCGGGGGGTGAGATGGTGGTCGGGGGTTGAGAGGGTGGTCGCGAGGTGAGATACTAGTCGGGGGGTGAGATGGTGGTCGGGAGGGTGAGATGGTAGTTGAGGGGTGAGATGGTAGTCGGGGGGATTGCAACAGTAGTCGGGGGGAGTGAGATGGTGGTCGGGGGTGTGAGATGGTGGTCGGGGGGTGAGATGGTGGTCAGGGGAAGTGAGGTGGTGGTCGGGAGGGTGAGATGGTAGTCGGGGGGAGTGAGATGGTGGTCGGGAGGGGGAGATGTTAGTCGGGGGGTGAGATGGTAGTCGGGGGGAGTGAGATGGTGGTCGGGAAGGTGAGATGGTGGTCGGAGGTGTGTGCAATGGTGGTCGGGGGAGTGAGTTGGTGGTCGGGGAGTGAGATGGTGGTCGGGGGAGTGAGATGGTGGTCGGGGAAGTGAGATGGTGGTCAGGGGGGGAGGAGATGGTGGTCGGGTGTGAGATGGTTGTTGCGGGGGTGAGATTGTGGTTGGGGAGTGAATAGTGTTCGGGGGAGTGAAATTGTGGTCGGGGGAATGAGATGGTGGTCGGGGGGTGAGATGGTGGTTGGGGGGGTGAGATGGTGGTCAGCGGAGTGAGATGGTGGTCGCAGGGGTGAGATGGTGGTTGGGGAGTGTGATGGTGGTCGGGGGAGTGAGATGGTGGTCAGGGGAGTGAGATGGTTGTTGCAGGGTGAGATGGGGTTCGGGGGGAGTGAGATGGTGTTCGGGGGAGTGAGATGTTGGTCAGGGGGAGTGAGATGGTGGTTGGGGAAGTGAGATGGTGGTCAGGGGGGGAGGAGATGGTGGTCAGGTGTGAGATGGTTGTTGCGGGGGTGAGATTGTGGTTGGGGATTGAGATAGTGTTCAGGGGAGTGAAATTGTTGTCGGGGGAATGAAATGGTGGTCGGGGTGTGAGATGGTGGTTGGGGGGGTGAGATGATGGTCAGCGGAGTGAGATGGTGGTCACGGGGTGAGATGGTGGTTGGGGAGTGTGATGGTGGTCGGGGGAGTGAGATGGTGGTCAGGGGAGTGTGATGGTGGTCGCAGGGGTGAGATGGTGGTTGGGGAGTGTGATGGTGGCCGGTGGGAGTAAGTTGGTGGTCGGGGGGTGAGATGGTGGTCGGGGGGGTGAGATGGTGGTCGGGGGAGTGAGACGGTGGTCGGGCGAGTGAGACGGTGGTCGGGGCAGTGAGACGGTGGTCGGGGCAGTGAGACAGTGTTCGGGGGGTGAGATGGTGGACGGGGAAGTGAGATAGTGGTCGGGGAAGTGAGATGGTGGTCGGGGGAGTGAGATGGTGGTCGGGGGAAGGAGACGGTGGGCGGGGGAGTGAGACGGTGGTCGGGGGAGTGAGACAGTTGTCGGGGGTGTGAGACGGTGGTCGGGGGAGTGAGACGGTTCTTCGGGGAGTAAGGCGGTGGTCGGTGGAGTGACGCAGTGGTCGGGGGAGTGAGACGATGGTCGGGGGTATGAAACGGTGGTCGGGGGTGAGAGATGGCGGTCGGGGGTGTGAGATGGTGGTCGTGGGGTGAGATGGTGGTTGAGGGGTGTGCGATGGTGGTCGGGGATGTGAGATGGTGGTCAGGGGGAAGAGATAGTGGTCGGGGGGTGAGATGATGGTTGGGGGGGTGAGAGATGGTGGTCGGGGCTGTGAGAGATGGTGGTTGGGGGGTGAGATGGTGGTCGGGGGTTGAGAGGGTGGTCGCGAGGTGAGATGCTAATCGGGGGGTCAGATGGTGGTCGGGAGGGTGAGATGGTAGTCTGGGGGAGTGAGACGGTAGTCAGGGGGAGTGAGACGGTGGTCGTGGGTGTGAGATGGTGGTCGGGGGGTGAGATGGTGGTCGGGGGTGTGCGATGGTGGTCGGGGGGTGAGATGGTCGTCGGGGGGTGAGATGGTCGTCGGGGGGAGTGAGATGATGGTCGGGGGTGTGAGATGGTGGTCGGGAGGGTGAGATGGTGGTCGAGGGGTGTGAGATGGTGGTGGGAGGAGTGAGAGGGTGGTCAGGGAGTGAGAGGTTGGTCGGAGGGGTGCGCGATGGTGGTCGGGGGAGTGAGATGGTGATCGGGTGGGTGAGATTTTTGTTGCGGGGTGAGATGGTGGTCGGGGGGAGTGAGATCATGGTCGGGGAAGTGAGATGATGGTCATGGAGGGAGGAGATGGTGGTCGGGTGTGAGATGGTTGTCGCGGGGTGAGATTGTGGTTGCGGAGTGAGGTGGCGTTCGGGGGAGCGAAATTGTGGTCGGGGGAATGAGATGGTGGTCGGGGGAATGAGATGGTGGTTGGGGGAGTGAGATGGTGGTCAGGGGAGTGAGATGGTGGTCAGGGGAGTGAGATGGTGGTCGGTGGATTGAGATGGTGTTCGGGCGAGTGACATGGTGGTCGGAGTGTTTGTGTGATGGTGGTCGCGGTGGTGAGATAGTTTTCAGGTGGTGAGATGTTGGTCGGGGTGTTAGATGGTGGTCGGTGGAGTGAGATACTTGTCGGGGGAGTGAGATGAGGTTGGGGGAGTGAGATGGTGGTCGGGGGGTGAGATGTTGGTCGGAGGAGTGAGATAATGGTTGGCGAGTGAGCTGGTGGTCGGTGGAGTGTCTTGCTGGTCAGGGGGAGTTAGATGGTGGCCGGGGTGTGAGTTGATGGTTGCGGGGGTGATATGCTGGTTGGGGAGTGAGATACGGGACGGGGGAGTGAGATAGTTGTCGGGGGAGTGAGATGGTGGTCGGGGGGTGTGAGATGGTGGTCGGGGGGAGTGAGATGGTGGTCGGGGGGGTGAGATGGTGGTCGGAGGGAGTGAGGTGGTGGTCGGGGGGGTGAGATGGTGGTCGGGGGAGTGAGATGGTTGTCGGGGGGCAGAGATGGTGGACGGGGTGAGTGAGATGGTGGTCGGGGGGGTGCGATGGTGGTCGGGGGGTTGAGATGGTGGTCGGGGGGTGAAATGTTGGTCTAGGGAGTGAGCTACAGGTCGGGGGAGTGAGATGGTGGTCGGGCGGCGTGAGACGGAGGTTGGGGGAGTGAGATGCTAGTCGGGGGGGTGTGAGTTGGTGGTCGCGGGGGTGAACTGGTGGGCGGGGGGGTGAAATGGTGGTCGGGCGGCGAGATGGTTGTCGGGTGGAAGAGGAGGTGGTCGGGGAGTGAGATGGTGGTCGGGGGTTGAGACGGTGGTCGAGTTGTGAGATTGTGAACAGGGGGTGAAATGGTGGTCGGGGGAGTGAAATGGTGGTCGGGGGAGTGAGAAAGTGGTCCGGGGGAGTGAGATACTGGTCGGGGGCGTGAGATGGTGGTCGGTGATGAGATCGTGATCGGTGCGGTGAGATGGTGGTCGAGGGGAATGAGATGGTGGTCGGGGGGTGAGATGGTGGTTGGGTTGTGAGATGGTGGTCGGGGTTGAGATCGTGGTTGGGGCGGTGAGATGGTGGTCGGGGGGTGAGATGGTGGTCGAGGGGAGTGCGATGGTGGTCGGGGATGTGAGATGCTGGTCGGGGGGAAGAGATGGTGGTCGGGGGGTGAGATGATGGTTGGGGCGGTGAGAGATACTGGTCGGGGGTGTGAAAGATGGTGGTCGGGGGGTGAGATGGTGGTCGGGGAGTGAGAGGGTGGTCGCGAGGTGAGATACTCGTCGGGGGGTGAGATGGTGGTCGGGAGAGTGAGATGGTAGTCGGGGGGTGAGATGGTAGTCGGGGGGAGTGCGATGGTAGTCGGGGGAGTGAGACGGTGGTCGGGGGAGTGAGACGGTTGTCGGGGGAGTGAGACAGTGGTCGGGGGAGTGACGCGGTGGTCGGGGGAGTGAGGCGATGGTCGGGGGTGTGAGACGGTGGTCGGGGGGTGAGAGATGGCGGTCGGGGGTGTGAGATGGTGGTCGGGGGGTGAGAAGGTGGTCGAGGGGAGTGCAATGGTGGTCGGGGATGTGAGATAGTGGTCGGGGGGAAGAGATTGTGGTCGGGGGGTGAGATGGTGGTTGGCGGGGTGAGAGATGGTGGTCGGGGATGTGAGAGATGGTGGTCGGGGGGTGAGATGGTGGTCGAGGGGAGTGCGATGGTGGTCGGGGATGTGAGATGGTGGTCGGGGGGAAGAGATTGTGGTCGGGGGGTGAGATGGTGGTTGGGGGGGTGAGAGATGGTGGTCGGGGCTGTGAGAGATGGTGGTCGGGGGGTGAGATGGTGGTCGGGGGGTGAGAGGGTGGTCACGAAGTGAGATGCTAGTCGGGGGGTGAGATGGTGGTCGGGAGGGTGAGATGGTAGTCCGGGGCTGAGATGGTAGTCTGGGGGAGTGAGACGGTAGTCAGGGGGAGTGAGACGGTGGTCGGGGGTGTGAGATGGTGGTCGGGGGGTGAGATGGTGGTCGGGGGTGTGAGATGGTGGTCGGGGGGTGAGATGATAGTCGGGGGGAGTGAGATGGTGGTCGGGAGTGTGAGATGGTGGTCGAGGGGGTTGAGATGGTGGTTGGGCAGGTGAGAGATGGTGGTCGGGGGGTGAGAGGGTGGTCGGGGGATGTGATGGTAGTCGGGGGGTGTGATGATAGTCGGGGGGGAGTAAGATGGTGGTCGGGAGGGGGAGATGATAGTCGGGGGGTCAGATGCTAGTCGGGGGCAGTGAGATGGTGGTCGGGAGGGTGAGATGGTGGTCGAGGGGTGTGAGATGGTGGTGGGAGGAGTGAGAGGGTGGTCAGGGAGTGAGAGGTTGGTCGGAGGGGTGCGCGATGGTGGTCGGGGGAGTGAGATGGTGGTCGGGTGGGTGAGATTGTTGTTGCGGGGTGAGATGGTGGTCGGGGGGAGTGAGATGGTGTTCGGGCGAGTGAGATGGTGGTCAGGGGGAGTGCGATCCTGGTCAGGGAAGTGAGATGGTGGTCATGGGGGGAGGAGATGGTGGTCGGGTGTGAAATGGTTGTCGCGGGGGTGAGATTGTGGTTGCGGAGTGAGGTGGTGTTCGGGGGAGTGAAATTGTGGTCGGGGGAATGAGATGGTGGTCGGGGGGTGAGATGTTGGTTGTGGGGGTGAGATGGTGGTCAGCGGAGTGAGATTGTGGTCACAGGGGTGAGATGGTGTTTGGGGAGTGTGATGGTGGTCGGGGGAGTGAGATGGTGGTCAGGGGAGTGAGATGGTGGTCAGGGCAGTGTGATGGTGGTCGGTAGATTGAGATGGTGTTCGGGCGAGTGACATGGTGGTCGGAGTGTTTGTGTGATGGTGGTCGGGGGGGTGAGATGGTTGTCAGGTGGTGAGATGGTGGTCGGGGTGTTAGCTGGTGGTCAGGGGAGTGAGATACTTGTCGGGGGAGTGAGATGAGGTTGGGGGAGTGAGATGGTGGTCGGGAGGTGAGATGTTGGTCGGGGGAGTGAGACACTGGTTGGCGAGTGAGCTGGTGGTCAGGGGAGTGTCTTACTGGTCAGGGAGAGTTAGATGGTGGTCGGGGTGTGAGTTGATGGTTGCGGGGGTGATATGCTGGTTGGGGAGTGAGATACGGGTTGGGGGAGTGAGATAGTTGTCAGGGGAGTGAGATGGTGGTCGGGGGATGTGAGATGGTGGTCGGGGGAGAGGGATAGTGGTCGGGGGGTGAGATGGTGGTCGGAGGGAGTGAGATGGTGGTCGGGGGGGTGAGATGGTGGTCGGGGGAGTGAGATGGTTGTCGGGGGGCAGAGATGGTGGATGGGGGGAGTGAGATGGTGGTCGGGGTGGTGAGATGGTGGTCGGGGGGTGAGATGGTGGTCGGGGGGAGTGAGATGGTGGTCGGGGTGAGATGGTGGTCAGGGGTGGGTGAGATGGTGGTCGAGGGGTTTGAGATGGTAGTCGGGGGGAGTGAGATGATGGTCGGTGGTAGTGAGATGGTGGTCGGGGGTTGAGCTGGTGGTCAGGTAGTGAGATGGTTGTCCGTGGGAGTGAAATGGTGGTCGGGGGGAGTGAGATGGTGGTCGGGGGTGAGATGGTGGTCAGAGGTGTGTGAGATGGTGGTCGGAGGTGGGTGAGATGGTGTTCGGGGGAGTGAGGTGGTGGTCGGGGAGAGTGAGTTGGTGGACGGGGGGTGAGATGGTGGTCGGGGTGAGTGAGATAGTGGTCGGGGGGGTGAGATGGTGGTCGCAGGGTGAGATGGTGGTCGGGGGCTAAGATGGTGGTCGGGGGGAGTGAGATGGTGGTCGGGGGGAGTGAGATGGTGGTCGGGGGGTGAGATGGTGGTCGGGGGGTTAGATGGTGGTTGGGGGTGGGTGAGATGGTGGTCGAGGTGAGTGAGATTGTGCTCGGGGAGAGTGAGATGTTGGTCGGGGGTGAGATGGTGGTCGGGCGGAGTGAGATGGTGGTCAGTGAATGAGATGGTGGTCGGGGGATGAGATGGTGGTCGGGGGGAGTGAGATGATCGTCGGGGGTGTGAGATGGTGGTCGCAGGGTGAGATGGTGGTCGAGGGCTAAGATGGTGGTCGGGGGGAGTGAGATGGTGGTCGGGGGGAGTGAGATGGTGGTCGGGGGGAGTGAGATGGTGGTCGGGGGGAGTGAGATGGTGGTCGGGGAGAGTGAGATGGTGGTCGGGGAGAGTGAGATGGTGGTCGGGGAGTGAGATGGTGGTCGGGGGGTGAGATGGTGGTTGCGGGGTGAGATGGTGGCTGCGGGGTGAAATGGTGGTCGGGGAGTGTGAGATGGTGGTCGGGGGGTGAGATGGTGGTTGCGGGGTGAGATGGTAGTTGCGGGGTGAAATGGTGGTCGGGGGAAGTGAGATGGTGGTCAGGGGGTGTGTATGGGGATTTAGATCGCAGAGGTTTCTCTCTCTAGAGGCCTCTCTCTCTTGCACAGTAAAACCTTGAGTGGTTCGACCCACTCGCCCCTTAGATTCTATACTCTGGACTTAGGCGCAGGAACTACAATATAGAGAAAACTCTTGAAGACCAAGTTTGATGAAACAAAATGAAATTTCATTGCATAAGGAAAAATAAATCAAATGCAAGCAGATAAGAGAGTACATGGGAGGGAAAAACACAAACAAATCATAACGACACAATACTAACTAAGGCAAATATAGGCCTCTTATACTCTACAAAGATCATCATGAAATAAGGAAACACACGGAACATCGAGGGACAACAACTCATGTTAATTGTACCCTTAAGTCCACCCCCTTAAACCTATCTAGATCGGATTGTGAAGGGCCAGAAACATGCTCACCAATCCAACTAGGAAGTACCAGGTTTTGAAAACAAGTCTGGGTTTTGATCCCTTCAGGCGTCCCGTCTCCTCGTGGATCGTGGAACCCCAGCGAGCTGCGCCACACCTCTCTCCTGAGGTGGGGGTCGGGGGCGGCTGGACACCGGTTTCTTCTGTCATTTGTTTTTGTCTCTTCTCCCGAGCCTGGAGCGGGTCGATGGCCTCTCGTTTCGTCAACGGCCCGGGGTTGGTCGATGATCTCCCGAAGTTTTAACCCCGGGGCGGGACGCCGGCTTCGAACGACCTTCTTGATGGCGGCTTAGTCTTCTTCTTCTTCCTCTGATGGTGGAGAGGAGTTCGTTGATCTTCTCCCAAACCAGCTCCTCTTTACCCAGCTCAAAAGCTGGACCGGCTGCCAACGCTCCAAGGCTGAGCTCGAAAGGCTGAGGCTCACCCCACCGCTCCGAAGAAGCTCCGACTCAACTCCAACTTAACTTCACTGCTCAACTGCCGAATTCCTACCCCAGTCTTCCAATTATACTTTTCCTTCAGAAGCTTCTACTTCCCGCCCCAAATCAGGTTAGTCTTTGTTTAACTTTTGGCGGGCTGGGAGCACAGCGGGGTAGTTATTATATTTTAAAATATTTTAGATGGCCGGTAAAGGCCCATCTCGGGTCTGGAATGACCTTCATTGTTTTTAATGTCCTGCTGATCTCATTATCTAGTCCTGGGTGCTGTTCTCGTGAATATGAAATTGTCCCCTGTTGTCTGGGTCAACATTTAGATGGCCTCTGTCTCCAGGCCGCTCTTGACTGGATCTGCATCCAATCCATATGCATAGGTGGGTGTCTGGTTTTGTTCTCTCAGAAGCGGCTTCCAGAACTTACTGTGGGTTGAATCCATAAAGCCATCTGAGGATTCGCAGGAACCATTTTAAAATGTCCCAATATTCAATTCAATTCAATTCAATTCAATTCAATTTTATTTGTCATATATGCAGCAGACGTGTGTACTGCACAATGAAACGTTGATTTTTACGAGTCCTCCCAATAAGCCAGTCACGTGGTATGGTGGCCATTTTGTATGCCCCTTTTTCTGGGCTTCTTTTAAAACAGTCTTTAAAAATCATGGCCTCTTCTACCATTTGACCCTTTATAATATAAAGTTCAATTTTGTGAATCCTACAGGTGTGAGATGGTGGTCGGGGAGAGTGAGATGGTGGTCAGGGGGTGGTGAAATGGTGGTCAGGGGGGTGAGATGGTGGTCGGGGGGTGAGATGGTGGTTGCGGGGTGAGATGGTGGTCGGGCAGAGTGAGATAGTGGTCGGGGAGAGTGAGATGGTGGTCGGGGAGAGTGAGATGGTTGTCGGGAGGGTTATTTGGTGGTTGGGGGGTGAGATGGGTGTTCGGGGGAGTGAGATGGTGGTCGGGGGGAGTGAGATGGTGGTCGGGGGGAGTGAGATGGTGGTCGGGGGGAGTGAGATGGTGGTCGGGTGGTGAGATGGTGGTCGGGGGAGTGAGATGGTGGTCGGGGGGAGTGAGATGGTGGTCGGGTGGTGAGATGGTGGTCGGGGGAGTGAGATGGTGGTCGGGGGGAGTGAGATGGTGGTCGGGGGCAGTGAGATGGTGGTCGGGGGGAGTGAGATGGTGGTCGGGGAGAGTGAGATGGTTGTCGTGAGGTGGTGAAATGGTGGTCAGGGGGGTGAGATGGTGGTCGGGGGGTGAGATGGTGGTTGCGGGGTGAGATGGTGGTCGGGCAGAGTGAGATAGTGGTCGGGGAGAGTGAGATGGTGGTCGGGGAGAGTGAGATGGTTGTCGGGAGGGTTATTTGGTGGTTGGGGGGTGAGATGGGTGTTCGGGGGAGTGAGATGGTGGTCGGGGGGAGTGAGATGGTGGTCGGGGGGAGTGAGATGGTGGTCGGGGGGAGTGAGATGGTGGTCGGGTGGTGAGATGGTGGTCGGGGGAGTGAGATGGTGGTCGGGGGGAGTGAGATGGTGGTCGGGGGGAGTGAGATGGTGGTCGGGGGGAGTGAGATGGTGGTCGGGGGAGTGAGATGGTGGTCGGGGGGAGTGAGATGGTGGTCGGGGGGAGTGAGATGGTGGTCGGGTGGTGAGATGGTGGTCGGGGGAGTGAGATGGTGGTCGGGGGGAGTGAGATGGTGGTCGGGGGCAGTGAGATGGTGGTCGGGGGGAGTGAGATGGTGGTCGGGGGGAGTGAGATGGTGGTCGGGGGCAGTGAGATGGTGGTCGGGGAGAGTGAGATGGTTGTCGTGAGGGTTATTTGGTGGTCGGTGGGTGAGATGGGTGTTCGGGGGAGTGAGGTGGTGGTCGGGGGGAGTGAGGTGGTGGTCGGGGGGAGTGAGGTGGTGGTCGGGTGGTGAGATGTTGTTCGGTGGGGGTGAGATGGTGGACGGGCGTGCAGGTGGTGGTCGGGGGCAGTGAGATGGTGGTCAGGTGGAGTGAGGTGGTGGTCGGGTGGTGAGATGTTGTTCGGTGGGGGTGAGATGGTGGACGGGCGTGCAGGTGGTGGTCAGGAGGGCGGAGTGTTGGTAATTGCTGGGTGAAAACTGTAATCTTGGTGAGCCTGGAGGAAACTTTCCTGCTCCTCCTGGTCCACAATCCGTTCTGTAAAGGCACTTACCTGATGAATCCGGCCCAGCTCACCTCCTTTTACCCACTCTGGTGACATTAGTTAAAAATAAAAAGCTTGCTAAAATGGAGGCATGCTGCCTCCTTAGAAGCTATTAGTGACTTACCTGCTTCCTGAGATGTGGGCGGGTTCGAGGCGGGTTGGAAATTTTTCACATTTTAACTTCTCACCTGACCCAAACCCATCCGTTTTTGGGAGTTCAAATTACACTCTATGCCTCTATTGATAAAGCCAAGGATCCCATATGCTTTTTTGTGTACATACACCCCAAGGTCTCTGTTCTTGCACCCTCTTTAAAATTGTGCCATTTAGTTTATATTGTTTTTCCTCATTCTTCCTACCAAAATGAATCACTTCACATTTCTCTGCGTTAAATTGCATCTGCCATGTGTCCGCCCATTTCACCAGT
This sequence comes from Somniosus microcephalus, assembly GCF_052327205.1. Classification (NCBI taxonomy): domain Eukaryota; kingdom Metazoa; phylum Chordata; class Chondrichthyes; order Squaliformes; family Somniosidae; genus Somniosus; species Somniosus microcephalus. Next base: position 173,653,052 of record NC_140991.1, on the reverse strand, counting down.
CTGTCCATGTCCTTCTGAAGTCTGTTACTATCCTCTTCACTTTTTACAACCTTTCGAGTTTCATGTCATCTGCAAACCTTGAAGTTATGCCCTGTATTCCCAAGTCTGCCCTGTATTCCCAAGTCCAGGTCATTAATATATATACCCTGAGTGCAGGGCAGATGTAGAAAAACTGTATCAGAACCAAGTCTGGTACATACTGTAGACACTGACGCAGAAACTGAGGGCAATTCCGTTGTTTCTAGTGGCTGCTTCCCACCGAAACCCAAGTCACCACATCGGTTGGGTTTCCTGTTCCTTTGCAGCTGTTCCTATTGATCATTTAAAAACCTTGGAAATAATGCCAGAACAACACGGTTGTTTATTAAGCAAGTAACTGTAGGGGAAAATTGAAAATGCAGAGTAATTATTAGCATGGTTTATCAGTTTGTAAGAGGTACAAACAAAAGTGCAACCACAAGATGCAGGAAATGAGCTGGTCGGCGATTTCTGGAGGTCTGTGGTTCCTGATTGTTTTCCACACAATAGAGAAAGAATGGTTTTGCATCCCTTTAGTGTTTCTTCTGGATGGGTCCAGTGGTCAATTCTTTTGCTCAGTGCTGATGAGACAGTTTTTTATTTGAGTCATACTGACTTCAGCACAGAAAGGGCAGGAGCCAAGTGCTGTCCAGTCAGTGTCAAAGAAAATCATTCGGGTTGTTAGTTGTCTGCAAGATCACGATGGGAGTAGCCCAATAAAGTTGCTACAGCTTAAGACAGACTTCCATGTTTATGTCCCATAAACAAGAATTACTGTAGTGACACCATCTCATTCCTCCCCAATTCAAAAGGTCTGTAGGGAAAAGCAGAGGCAAAGCTTCATATTTCAGGGGCAGCATGTTCCTTCTAATTACCGTCTGTTTTCAGCAGTTTTGTTGCAGAAAAAAAGGGTAAAACAAGGTGGAAAATCCTCGTATCCACCCCAAAGAAATTGCGGCAGAATTCTAAAAAAAACACCATTCCCCTTTAATGTCTACCCATAGCCCAGCCCACCCCACCAAACTTCAATAGGGAAAGACGGGCATGGCCAATATTTGGGCTCCATTTTTCCCACCTTCTGCTGCAATCCCGACCTAAATTCAAACCACCACTATATAAGTGATGGTGAGATACCACAATGAGGAGGTTATTTTATTTGTTGGAGCTGAAGGTTCGTGGTATTTTGCCTGCATATCGATTTTAGCTGTTTGGTTCTCGGAGTTTCTGTGAACACTTTTCTGGCTACAGTTAGTCAGCTCTGCAGAAAGTACAGCTTTAGACTGGGGCAAGGATTGAAACAAACACTTTCTGTGATGACTCACTGTACAGGACCGATTTTAACTCGGGGCGGTAATCCAGGATGCAGAGGCTGAAGTAGGTGACGAACCATCCGGTCCCTCAGATTGAGAGTCCCAGGAGAGAGTCCCAGGAGATCTTAGCTCCCTGGCCACATTTGCATTCACAGACTCCCGCCTGAGGGAACAACGTCACTCCTGGTGGGCGGGCGGGAGTCAAAGTTGGTAGGAGTCAGGCTGCTGCCAGGTATCCATGCCACCATATTTCATCTTACACCTCAGTACCACTGTTGTGGGACTTCTCTCTGCCCCAAAGCAGACGGAGATGAGCGTGTACTGGTTCCAAGCGATCTTCATTCAATCACATGCAGGGAGAGACCCTCTCAGTCTGAACTGAGATGGGAGTCTAATGTTTACATTCGAGCAGTTGGCTTATATACAATCTTACATCTTGTTTCCTTCACATCTTTGGGACTTGGCCAATTAATTGTCCAAGTCACGTACACTTAATCACATCTCCACAAAACACATCTTGCTTATCTCATTTGCCCTGTTTCCACATCTGCCATTGTTCTACTCTTTAGCTCATATAAAATTTCGTACACTTAACCACATCTTCACAAATCACATTAGCGGCCAATTGTTCATTGTATGGTCTCCTTGCCTTCTTTCACTCCCCAATCATCGTGTAATATGCTTTTTCCAACTGTCTTTGTTCTGCCAAACTTCTCCTTTATTACATCAGCCAGCTAGTCAGTTAAGCTGCTAATCTAATTTTTAATCCCTTCAGTCCCCCCTTTTGGCCCTTGGTGATAGCCCAAGATGGCCGACTAACTTCACCTGCCCGTGCTCCTCACCCCATCACTGCTGGCCAGGCAGGTGGTTGGATTCGCACAGGTTTGGCTACTTAAAGTACCTCTAACATTCCCTGCTTCTCTCCCAATCTATACTGTGTTTTAACAATGGTTTTAGCAATGGTTCGGTTACGGCGTTGTTTACATCGAGTACAATATTCAAACATAAGTATGATGACAATTAGCAACTGCACCACCACCAATACATGAGATGCAATTCTGATCCAGGGGTATATGTCCACCCTAATACCCCAGTCCCAAAGTGTCTGCCACCATGAGGCATCTTCCAGCTTGGCCTCCACATCCTTCCCCAGTTTGACCTCTTGCTCAATTCGGTGATACTGCTTAATTACCGCCCCGGCCTCTTTCCTCAGTTCCAGTAGGTGTTCTGGTAGTTTCGGGATGTCCTTCCCCTCAGGGAGTACATATTCGAGCATGCTGTCCTTTAGGTCCTCAGTTGGACTCACCCGTTCCTCACGGGGCGACAGTAGGTAGGTTATGGTTGCATGTCCGATCATTGTTGGGGCCCAGGGGTGGAGGCAGAAACTTGAGCTGGTCACTGGGCACTGGATGTTACCATACTGGTATTGAGATTCACTGGTGGTCACACGATATTCTCCTTTTCCCCGGTGTGCTGCTCGCGTTGGCTCATGGCGGGCACTGGAAATTTCAAAGGTACAGTTTAGGGTGGTGTTGAAGTCCCCATGGGATGTGGGCAGACTACGTGACTCCCCCTTTCTCTGCATCCCTCTAGCAAGATCCCCGTCAAGAAGGAACCTTTCTTGGTTGCATAACTGGGTGCGTGGTGGTACCTGAGCCAATTGCTATCTCTTATGATCCCGACATTCTCTACCTCACAGAGGGGCTTGGATTCCCTTTCCTGCAGACTTGGTACAGCTAATACCATTCCTATCCAGGGAATTAACTGTGGATTTCCCTGCACTGTAAGCAGTGGCTGATGTAAAAAGACTACTGAGCACTTGGTTTGAGTATAAAACAAGGCTTTAATCAACTGTTTCACAACCATGAGATTCTAGTTACATCACTAGTTCCTGGTTACAAAAATGTCCTGAACAAGCTGGGCCCATGCCCGAGTATTTATACTCCTTGGAAGGCGCCACCAGCTGGCCACCCAGTGTTACTTCATGTCATTTCTCCATGAATGATAAGATTCATGACATTCTTCCCGCCTGAAAGATTTGGAAGTCCGACGACTTCCTTCTAGCGGATTAGGCGGACCACGAATTGCCGCAGTCTTTTAGATATTTGTTTGTGACTGGAAGGCATGTCTTCTCGGACCGTGTCTTGGTCCCTGGGTTGCTTGGTCCATACTGGTAGATCGACAGGGCCCGTGTCGCCTTGATCGACCTGAGGGAGATCGTGACTCCGGGTGCGGGTCCCCACAGGCGCAGAGCTGGCTTCATCTTGCTTGCTAGCCAGGGATTGACTGGCGTCCTGGCTTCGGGTGGCCATCCCGTGGGGAGTGCTCGGCTCCCCGAGTTGATCCGGTGGAGTAGCCAGCAGATCCCTTGATGTCCCAGGTAGTGTGTCATCCCCAAAGGAGCGCAGAGTGCCAGCATCATTACTATGGGTCTCTCTATCAGTTGGGTCCGTGGGACCAGTTGGACAGGGAGCCAGATCTCGGAGTGAAACGGTGGACTCCTGGCCATCAGGGTACCGCACGTGCGCGTCTGTGGGATTAATGTCTGCTAGATCCACCTTGTCAACGTGGGGATCGTTTTTGGAAGGTCGGACGAATCTTTGGAGCAGCACGGGGACGGGAGCTGCCAACCATGACAGTAGGGACGTTCCATGAGTGGAGCGACGCTGGAAACTGAAGAATCGCTCATGAGGAGTGACATTGGTGGACACAGAAAGAAGAGACCTGATGGAATGCAACACGTCAGGGAGCACAGTTTCCCACTGCTGGTCTGGTAGGTTGCGTGACCTCAGTGCAAGATGAACAGCATTCCAAATGATAGCGTTGTATCTCTCAACCTGTCCGTTACCGATGGGATGATATGGTGTCGTTTTACTTGTGGCGATACCCCGTTGGGAAAGATAACTTTTGAGTTCGCTTGACATGAAGGAGGAACCCTCAGAGTGGATGAAATTGGCCGTACCGCAAAGGGAAAAGACTTGATCGAGGCCTTTGATCACTGTGGAAGTAAGCATATTGGGACAGGGGAAAGCAAAAGGAAAGCATGAATATTCGTCCACCATAGTAAGTAAGGAGATTTTTAGATCGCACAAAGTGCAACATACGGGTAACGCCAGGATGGCATAAGTCAGTGTGAAGATCCGCAAGAGTTGAAGTTGACATAGAAGAGCAGAATGCACGCGTAAGGGTATCCGGGGCCACATTCTCTTTGCCGGGTCGATAATGTATGGTGTAGCCAAAGGCGGCCAATTCCATCCTCAAGAGTTGTATTTTGTTATTCTTGATCTTAGTGTGTTTCCGGTTATCCAGCATAAAGGCCACGGAGCGCTGATCGGTTATAAGCATGAATTGGCGACGAGCGAGAAAATGACTCCATTTACGTATTGCTTCGATGATAGCCGTAGCCTCCTTCTCGACAGGAAGATAATGGAGCTCGCTACCCTGCATAGTTCTGGACAGAAATGCAACGGGTCGACCACCTTGATTCAAGGTAGCCGAGATCGCCACCTCCGATGCATCGCCCTCGACCACGAAAGGAAGATTTTCATCGATGGAACGAAGCGTGGCTTTTTCCAGTTGTCGCTTGAGGAGGTTGAAAGCTGAAATAGCCGTTGCCTCCAATGGAAATGACTTTGCGTGAAGCAGGGGCTGGATCTTGTCACAGAAGTGGGGTATTCACTTCACATAATAGGCGAACATGCCAAGTGCCCGACGAAGAGAGCCGAGATTCGTAGGGGGAGGGAGCTCCTGAAGCGGACAAAGTCGCTCTGGATCTGATTTGATGACACCATTGCCCACCCAGTAGCCAAGGATGTTGACTGATGGTACTGATTTCACAGATTTGGACTCATTTAAGGTTAAGTTGTGACGACGGAGAACGTCAAAAAATTTCTGGAGGTTGGCATCATGCTCCTTCTGGTCATGACCAGCAATGGTGATATTATCCAGATATGGAAAAGTGTCCGTTAAGTTCTCCTGTTTGACTAGGCTAACCATTGCCTGTTGAAAAATGGCCACCCCATTGGTGACCCCAAATGGAAGGCGACAAAACTGATAAAGCCGACCATTGGCCTCAAAGGCCATATACTTTTTGTCAGAGTCCTTCAATGGTACTTGATGGTATGCGCTCTTTAAATCAAAAGTTGAAAATACCTTTAAGTTGGCAAGGTTATTGACCATGTCATCGATGCGTGGTAGTGGGTAGGCATCCGGGCCGATATACTGGTTAATAGTTTGCGAGTAATCGATGCAAAGACGTTTCTTGTGTTGCTTCAGAGGATTTTTAACAATGACGACTTGAGCTCGCCATGGAGATGAACATGGCTCAATGATACCATCAGCTAGAAGGCGAGAGATTCCTGCCTCGATAAAGGATCGATCATCTTGGCTGAAACGTCGTGATTTAGTAACTATGGGCTTCCATCGGGGGGGAAAGATTGGCAAACAAGGAGGGCTCGTCGAGCGAAGCCGCCGAAAGCGCACAAAACGGTACTTTGGAAATAGCAAGCTCCAGCTTTGACCCTCCAAACTCGAAAGTGAGTCTTTTGTGTTGTTTCTGGAAATCCTGTCCCAGGAGCACATCACTGCATAGGTTTTTGAGCACCCCGAGCCGGGTGGAGAAATAAGTGTGGCCATTGAGAATAAGGTCAAAAGCCAGAAGAGTTGGTGGTCATTGTCGTCAGAGCCATTGCAATTTCCCTGTCCGAGGGGTAAATACGCAGTTTTAACTTACTGACAGCCCACTCACGAATGAAGCTGTCATAGCTGCAAGACTCGATTAGTGCACTCAAAATGTGTCCATTTACCGAAACTTTCATGGCAGCATGGGACAGACTTCGGGGTAAAACAGCTGTGATGGGAGGAGGGGCAGTTTTACCCTTGACAGCTGTAACCTTAGTAGTGGCTCTTGGGGGAGGAGCAGTTTTATAGATTGCAGCTGTAACCTTAGTGGTGGCTCTTGGGGGAGGAGCAGTTTTATAGATAGTAGCTGCAAAACTAACAGGGGCTCTTGACCGGTATACCTTAGAAAAGTGGCCTTTCTTACTAACAGAGGCTCTTGACTTTACCTTTCTTACTGCTATGATTGCAGACTGCGTTACGAGCAGGACAAAATTTCCTATAGTGGAATGCACCTCCACAGAAGAAACACTTCCTTCCAGATTGCCAAGATGCTGCTAGGGCAGGGTTGTCATCAGTGAAGGCTTCTAGGGTAGGGTTGTCATCAGCCAAGTTGGAGTCATCATCAGTGAGGGCTTCCGCCCGAGGCCTATCGAAGGAGTCACTAAAAGTGATAGCAGCAGTCCATGCACGTGGTGAAAGATAGGTATCTGCATTCCTCTTTGCTAATTCCAGAGAACATGCCTAGTCATAGGCAGCCTGTAACTTGAGGGTTTTATTCTCCAACAGACGCTGACATATGAAGGGAGATGCAATCCCATTAATAAAGGAATCATGAATTAACTCCTCCTGGTACTGCTCAGCTGTGACAGCTTTAAAATTACAATCCTTGCTGAGCCTGCGAAGTTTCTGAAGGAATTCGTCAAGTGATTCCCCGGGTTGTTATCAAGTTGTGGCCAATAGATGCCAAGCAAAAATGTTGTTTGGGGCCTTAACATATAGTTGCTGTAGTAACATAGATAGAAACATAGAAGATAGGAGCAGGAGAAGGCCATTCGGCCCTTCGAGCCTGCTCCGCCATTCAACGAGATCATGGCTGATCATCCAAACCCTAGCACCTGGTCCCTACACCGACAGCCATCCCACCCAAGCCCTATCCCCGTAACCCCATGTATTTAATCCCCCCTAACACTAAGGGCCAATTTTTATCATGGCCAATCAACCTAACCCGCACATCTTTGGACTATTTTGGATTATTTGGAGTATTTGGATAGTGCTGTCATAGCCTACACAGTCTTCGATATAGTCAAACACATGAGGGGATACATAATTTGCAAGCATTCGTAACTTATTAGTAACATTCTCACCACACTCCTCAAGGAAGTTGCTGAAGGTACGATACCAGTGTTTCCATACATTAGCAGCTGTAAGTGAATTCGGGTCCAGGTCGAGACGGGCGGGTCTGAGCAGTTTCTCCATGATGGATCGATTACTTCATCCGAGTTCCCTTCTGCAGTTTGAGTCATAGCCGTCTGTTCCCAAAACCACTCAGAGCGTGGAGCAGGTCAGTTGATTTAATTGATGTAAAAAGACTGCTGAGCACATGGTTTGAGTATAAAACAAGGCTTTAATCAACTGTTTCACAACTATGAGATTCTAGTTACATCACTAGTTCCTGGTTACAAAAACGTCCTGAACAAGCTGGGCCCACGCCCGAGTATTTATACTCCTTGGACGGCGCCACCAGCTGGCCGCCCAGTGTTATTTCATGAGTCATTTCTCCATGAATGATAAAATTCATGACAGTGGCTATGTCATTTACCAGGTTCCCCTTGCGACAAGATAGGCTCGACCGTACGCGTCCCCCAGAGGCCCAGAGAGCATCAGTAACTATCATGTCGAGGAACCAATGGTAAAACGACTTTGTACACCACGCGCACCATTTGGGTAACCCCATCTGGCTACTATTGAGGACAATCAAAACTATCTCATAGTGTACATTCTTAAATAAGCACCTATCAGAATGCCAGCTCACGAGCCCCCCTTTGGGATCTGAGCTAATCTGCAGACACCTCAAAGGTTTCTCCGTAGTCAAAGTGGTGTGCTTCGGGGCTACTGTTACTGGGTTGGTCGGTGTGGTTGTGGTGGTGGGAGTATCCAGGGGGTTCAGCTTCCAACACCAATCATCAGAGTTGGCACACTTGGAGGTTGGGCATAGTTCCCAACCTCCTTCTTCCTGCTGGGGTTCCCTGGGCATCTGAGTGAAATCCCTCCCACATCTTACTTGCATAATTCCTCCCGATACGCATGTTAATGTATCATCACGCTTCTTCCCGAAGCATACCGTGCACATGTTTGTCCATTTAACAGCCATCCCCATGTTACCCCTATCCCCTGTATCACCTGGCTTGTTGTCAAATATCCTTACGCCCGTTAACCAGAGCTACAATTTAAATACACTGTTTTATCAGCCGAGACAGTTAACGCCCCACGTTCCCAATCGCAACTGATGTCACTCAAGTTCTTGTAATACAGGCATCATTGCTCCCTTCGGTCGACCGATGTGGCTTCTTCTCTGGTCACCGTGGCCTGGCATATCAGTAAGGTCATCCATATCGGAGTCCAGTAGAGGGAGATAAACAGTGGATGCCGGTCGTCACCGGTTTAGTCCTTATTATTTACTGTGCTTTCGAATTTCTTAAGTTGCATCCAGTGTTTCCACCGACCTTTTCCTTTCATATTTAGGCATGCGCAAGTGTCACTGATCATTCGGGCCTCATAGGGTCCCTGCCAGCAAGGTGCCCATCCTGGTCTGGCGGGTAAGACTCTTACCATCACCCTGTTCCCTACTACTGATAAATTTTGTTCTTCCTCCGTTTCCTCCAATTCCATATTTATGACTATTTGTTGGTCCCTGACTTCCTGTCTCAGATCATGCAGTTGTTTGCATAGTTCCTTAATAAACCAGCTAATCCTGTCCTGGGCTAGTTCCACGTCTTCACTACCCGTGATTGTGCCTTCGGGCAGTCTCATGGCCCGCCCAGTCATTAGTTCAAATGGGGTTAGTCCGGTTGTGCGTTTAGCCCTCAACCTCATTAGGATGCTAGGCAGTAGGTCCGCCCATCCCCTGCCGGTCTCGGCAATGGCCTTTGTGAGTGACGTTTTTAAGCTTCTATTCATTCTCTCTAGCATTCCCGAGCTCTGTGGGTGGTATGGTTTGTGAAACCTCTGCTTTACTCCTAATAGGTCGCATGTCTGCTTGATAACATTGCCAGCGAAGTGTGTTCCCTGATCTGAGTCAGTTTGCAGTGGCACCCCCCACTCCAGTCGTTCTGGGGGCCGGTACGACCTATTTCTCTGCTGCTAGTTTTATCTTTTTCCTTACTTCTTCTTGGGTCAGTGGGGTGCTAGACTGTCTACATCCCTGGTCCTCTTTGCCCCCTCCTCTGGCCCAGCAATCTGCTCAGCTGTGACCCGTCTTACGGCAGTTACCACACTTCTGGTCCTTGTTCCCTTTCTCCATTTTACATTTGCGGGTTTGCCGCAGTTGTTACAATTCCCAGAACAGGTCACTGCCGCTACCCTCCCGCCGTGTGCTTCCTTACCCTTTCTGCTTCTCGTATCTACCTCGGTGGCCCACTCCACAACTTCCTCAAAGTCAGTATTCCTAATTCAAGGATCTTCCGGTGTCCTGCACTAAACCCTTCCTTCAACATTTTTAGAAACATTGGATCATCACTGCCTGGGTTATCTGTTCCCGAAAAGTCACAATACATGGTGTATTTTTGCTCCGCGTACTCATGGGCCCTTTCGCCTTTATTCTGGGTTAGTCCCACCACCGCTGACCAGTTAGATCGGGCTTTCCCTAGTCCTCCCTTTACCAATCGCTTAAAACGGTTGTATCTTCCTTGTTGATTCAATCCCCGTGCATCCTTCCAATTTCCACTAAGGATTTAGTTGGGCATCCCTAGCCAGGTTTGCCAGGGTACCTTGGACTTTACGAGGACATGTATATCTTCCGGGTGAAGTGAGTGTACATCTATCATCTCCTCTAACTTATTCCAAAAGTCGGTGTTTGCATGGTTTGTTTTAGGGGTCGGGAGGTCCCTCGTCATCATCTGTTTCTCGGCTGGGGTGAACGGGACATATCGTACTGTAGTCTGAGCCTGCCCATTTCCCACTTGTCTAACCTCCATCCTAATAGGGGCCATGGCCATTATGCCCTTCGTCCCGGTTTCGGGCAGTGGTGGGGTCGATGGTCCCTCTGCGTCATATTTAGTTGGGGGCTCCCAACCCCCGTCATCATCCTGTCTGTCGTAATCTGCGGCTTCCTTCTCTAATTCTCCCCAGTCAACGTCGTCATTATCGTCTGTCGCTCTAAACCTTAGTCCCGGTGCCCGCACCGCACTGACCTTAACCTTTTCTTTTTCTATATAACTTTGGACATGTTTACTGAATCCTAAGTAGCTACTTGACATGATGGTAGTGCCACACAACATGATGGAGGTTATACTCAATGTGAATGCTCCTTCGTCTCCACAAGGACTGTGCGCTAGTCATTCCTACCAATACTGTCTGCAACAGCTAGATTGGCGAGGACGAGGTCAAGTAGGTTTTTCCCTCGTGTTGTCGTTGTCACCACCTGGCAGCTATGTCCTTCAGGACTTGGTCAGCTCGGTCAGTAATGATGCTACCAAGCCACTCTTAGTGATGGACATTGAAGTCCCACACCCACAGTACACTCTGTGCTACATTCATGTACTCAACATGGAGGAGTACTGATTCGTCAGCTGAGGGAGGGCCGTAGGGTGGAAATCTGCAGGAGATTTCCTTGCCCATGTGTGATCCCTGATGACATGAGACTTCATGGAGTCCAGTGTCAATGTTGAGGACTCCAAGGGTCAATCCCTCCCAACTGTGTACCACTGTGCTGCCACCTCCACTGGGTCTGTCCTGCTGGTGGGACAGGACATACCCACGGGTGGTGATGGAGGAATCTCAGATGTTGGCTGATAGGCTTGCCTAGTCTGTGGGGCAGCTCTCCCAATTTTGGCACCATTCCTCAGATGTTAGTGAGAAGGATTTTTCAGGGTCATCTGGTCTTGGTGTGCTTTTGCCATGTTCAAATCAGATGCCTCGGTCAATGCCGGGTGGTCCATCTGGTTTTATTCTTATTGTAATTTTTTTGTAGTGGTTTGATACAAGTGAGTGGCTTTCCAGGCCATTTTAGAGGCTGTTAAGAGCCAACCATATTGGGTCTGGAGTCACATATAGGCCAGACTGGGTAAGGATGGCAGGATTCCTTTCCTAAAGGACATTAGTGAATCAGTTAGGTTTTTACGACAATCCGATAGCTTCATGACCACCATTACTGATACTAGCTTTTTTTTATTCTGGGTTTATTTAGTTACTGAATTCAAATTCACAAACTGCCTTGGTGGGATTTGGAACTCATGTCACCGGATTATTAGTCCAGGCTTCTGGATTACTAGTGCAGTAACATAACCACTATGCTACCGTACCCCTGGTATTCAAACTTTAGCAATATATACAAAGGCTTCAAAAACACATACAATTGCATCAGCAGCCAGAAGAAATAATTCAGCAACTAAACTGCTAGTAGTTCATGATCCTTTTAAATAGCGCTGGTTGTGGGTCCTTCATTTTGTTTCTCACCGTGTTCAGCTGTGCGAGTTAAGACAGGGAGTTGACTCGAGTATGCAGTTCAAAATAGGCAGCGCTGGTGTCAAATCAATGTTGCACTCTGATTTGCATCATAATCTGCCCATTTTTGATCCTTATGTGGCCATGTAGCGCCTAATAAATGGGCGCTACACAGCCCAATTTAACCCACATTGGGGTGTTACTGTCCCTAATCCAGCAAAGGAGGACCTTGCTTTTAGAACCTGAAAGAAGGAGGCCCATGTAATAGCATAATCATGCGTATGGTAGGAGGAGGCCTTGGCAGTGCTTGCTACCTCACCCTGTTAAAGAATGTCGCTTGATAACAAAGATGCATTCATTGTGACGGCACGCAATGAGCCTTCACAATCTACTTTTTTCTTACAGGGGAAACAGTTCACAGCCAAAAACAAGGAAGTACCTTCTCAATTATTCAAGGATAGGGCTGTAAAACATCAGTCAGGCACCTTAGGAACTCCTGCCACTGTAGGCGATGGAGGAGGCTACGATAGAAAGGGCACACAAGAGGAGGCTTGACAAGAGTGGCCTTAAACAATAAGAAGATTGTCAGAAATAACAACAGAAAATGCTGGAAAAACTCAGCAGGCCAGGCAACATCCGTGGAGAGAAAATAGAGTCAACGTTTCGGGTCAAACCCTTTGTTAGGACTGAAGGCCAGGCTGGGAGAGAACAAAAGAGAAGTGAAGAGACATTAAGAGTTATTCAAAATAAGATGAGATGGTGATAGGAATGGTGGAGACAAAAGACGGCTCTAGATTAGGTGTGAAATGCGTTGGCAGAATGGGAGACAGCTGCCATGTAGGAGAGAAAAAAAAAGGGGGGGAAAGTGCCAAAACAAAGGTGTGGATAAAAAATAAGTAAAAATTTAATGGGGGCCGAGGTTATGATCTGAAATTGTTGCACTCGATATTGAGTCCTGAAGGCTGTAAAGTGCCTAATCGGAAGATGAGGTGCTGTTCCTCGAGTTTACGCTGAGCTTCCGTGGAACAATGCAAGAGCCAATTTCATTCACTTTGCCTGCAGTTTCCACCCTTCCCTCACATTCACATGGTCCATCTCTGACTCTTCCCTTCCCTTCCTCGACTTCTCTGTCTCCATCTCTGGGGATAGGTTATTGACCAACCTTCACTACAAGCCCACTGACTCCCACAGCTACCTGGACTACACTTCCTCCCACCCTGCCTCCTGTAAGGACTCTATTCCATTCTTCCAGTTTCTCCATCTCCGCCGCATCTGCTCAGACGATGCCACTTTCCACACCAGTGCTTCCGACATGTCTTCCTTTATCCACAACCGAGGATTCCCCTCTACCGCGGTTGACACGGCCCTTGACCGCGTCCATTCTATCTCCCGCACTTCTGCCCTCACCCCTGCCCCTCCCTCCCGTAACCAAGATAGGGTTCCCCTTGTCCTCACCTTTCACCCCACCAGCCTCCACATTCAACGGATCATACTCCACCATTTCCGCCACCTCCAAAGTGATCCCACCACCAAACGCATCTTCCCCTCCCCTCCCCTTTCAGCATTCTGTAGGGACCACTCCCTCCAAGACACCCTAGTCCACTCCTCTATCACCCCCAGCACCCCTTCCCCTGGCACCTTCCCGTGCAAGCGCAGGCGATGCAACACCTGCCCTTATATCTCCCCCCTTCCCACTGTCCAGGGCCCCAAACACCCCTTCCAGGTGAAACAGTGATTTACTTGTACTTCTTGCAATCTAGTATACTGTATTCGCTGCTTACGATGTGGTCTCCTCTACATTGGGGAAACCAAACGCAGATTGGATGACCGCTTTGCGGAATACCTCCGTTCAGTCTATAAGCATGACCCTGAGCTTCCGGTCACCTGTCATTTTAATTCACTGCCCCATTCCCATTCAGACCTCACTGTACTCGGGCTCTTGCATTGTTCCACGGAAGCTCAGCGTAAACTCGAGGAACAGCACCTCATCTTCCGATTAGGCACTTTACAGCCTTCCGGACTCAATATCGAGTTCAACAATTTCAGATCATAACCTCGGCCCCCATTACATTTTTACTTATTTTTTATCCGCACCTTTCTTTTTGCCCTTTCCCCCCCTTTTTTTTCTCTCCTACATGGCAGCTGTCTCCCATTCTGCCAGCACATTTCATGCATAATCTAGAGCCATCTTTTGTCTCCACTAGTCCTATCACCATCTCATCTCGTTTTGAATACCTCTTAATGTCTCTTCACTTCTCTTTTGTTCTCTCCCAGCCTGGCCTTCAGTCTTGACAAAGGGTTTGACCCGAAATGTTGACTCTATTTTCTCTCCACAGATGTTGCCTGGCCTGCTGAGTTTTTCCAGCATTTTCTGTTGTTATTAAGAAAATTGTCAGATTTGTTGTCAGTGAGATATTTTTACAACTGACAGGATATGTGCAGAATGATTAGGGGCAAAGTGGGAGGTTGCCTGCTCAAAGGAGAGCTTGTAAAGGAATGAGCCATACCTATTCAGAAAAATACACCATCCTATGAACAGAATTCTGACTTTATTAAAACATGCCATACTGGGCTTGAAAATCTAAAAGCCTCAATGACACAAAGCTGTAAACAGAATACAGGCTTTTGAGATAAGATGAGTTGTTAACACAAAGCTGTAAACACCATACAGGCTTTTGAGATAAGAATCAGTTGTTGACACTGAAACAATAACCCTATTGAAGCAAAGGGTTGGAGCTTCCAGAAAGTCTGAGCTTTGGGAAGAACACAATACCATAACCCAGTTAAATTGTTTTAAACCAACACTTTGTAAACAGGCACATGAAAGAGCACAATGGTATAATGTTAAGGTGTCATAAACCAACACTTTGGGAAACAGAAACACAGAACATTAAAGAAACATATGCCTTCATAAATATGACATCAAATGAAAGACAGGTGACATAATTCTTAATACAACCAACTAAGGTAGCTAGGAAGAAAATCATGTACTCGGTTGAAGTGTTTTTAATTTACATTTTGTAAAAGGTACAAACAGAAGACTTTGTAAATATGACATCAATAGATGCACCAAGCAAATACATGGTTTTTGTATTGAACTTGGAACACTTAGGAGACACAAAGTCTGCTTGCAACCAGCTAAGGTGACTTAAGAATTGAATAGAAGTTTTGTAAAAATATGACATCAATAGATGCACCAAGCAATCACATTGTTTTTATGATAAGTTTTTAACACCTACACAGTAGACAGAATTCTGCAAGCTACCAGCTGAATTGACAGTAGGAATAGAAAGAAGTCAACAGAAAAATGACTAGAGATAATTAGCTTACATCAGCAGAAAACTTCAAAGGATATACCACTGAAAAAAGGATATAAAATATAGAACTTTCAAGTAGGAAGACAGAAGTCACTGGAAGGGGCAAAGCAATTCTCAGCTTCAGAACCACTCTGTAAGCCTACAACTCTTTGAGTCTCGGGTAATCAATGATTTTGGTGGATATCCTGGATTAAGAATAAGTAGAAATGTAAAAATGTAACAAAGTTAAGATTTGAGAATAAGGATCTCTGATGATAAGAATTGTAAGCTATTTGTTTTTGGAACTGTTAAAGTTGTGATTGACTCACCAGCTGATAACTGCAGGTGGGTTCTTTAATAAATCTATATATTTTTAGAATTGTCCCACATAGTACTTCTGTATCAAACTTGCGAACTCAATCTCTGTACACTCTTTGCTGAGGAGTTGCAGAATTCTGGGGGAGTTTTCTGGACCCTCATAATATCCAGAAGGTTACAATCTAGTTAAACTTATTAAAAGTGCTATCTGGAGGACGGTAACATCTTCAGGTTGTTCCTTTCCTTTAGGGAGAGATAGTCTGGACCTTCAGACCCAATTAAGCATCTTGTAGGATTTGGCTATCTCTAACTTTAGTTCAAGGTGAATGTCTGGGGAATACGCCTGATCCAGGGTTGCCTGAAAAGGGCTAGGACTAGTAATTTTCCCTTCAAGCTCAATGTTAGCAAGTAAATGAGTTGAGTTAGTTGCCAACAACAGATCATGCTGGCAGGATTCATTTGCAATTGGACTCAGATCTCATCCAGCTGAAGCTTTCCCTTACGAGCTGTGTCCAGAGCTATCTGTATAGTTCAGTTATTGTTTTATGAAGGAGGCACGGCGTACTGAAGTAATGCAAGGGGGGGTCACAGTGAAGTAGTGTGCTTGGATCTGCAGATAGGGAGATGTGGGTACCAGCGGCTGCCTACTGTGCCTGTGGTGACCCTCCTTTTCCTCCTCAATGTAGAGGAACAAGGGAGACCTAAGGAATTCACCACTGGCTCCCATAAAAGGGAACCCAAAAGTCTTTTATAAACATATAAATAGTAATCACAGTAAAAGGGTGGGGCCAATTAGGGACCGAAAAGCAGATATATTTTTGGAGGCAGAGGACATGGCTGAGTTATTAAATGAGTACTTTGCATCTGTCTTCACTAAAGAGGATGCTGCCAATGTAGCAGTAAAGGAGGAGGGAGTAACAATATTGGATAAAATAAAAATAGATAAAGAGGAAGTACTTAAAAGGTTGGCAGTCCTCAAAGTAGAAAAGTCATCCAGTCTGGATGCGATGCATCCTAGTTTACTGAGAGAAGTAAGAGTTGAAATTTCAGAGGCTCTGGCCACAATCTTCCAATTCACTTTAGATATGGGGGTGGTACCAGAGAACTAGAGGATTGCAAATGTTACAACTCTGTTTAAAAAAGAGGGGAGGGATAAACCCAGCAACTACAGGTCAGTCAGCTTCATGTCGGTGTAGGGATAACTCTTAGAGACAATACTCCTGGACAAAATTAATTGTCATTTGGAAAAGTATGGGCTAATAAATGAAAGTCAGCATGCATTTGTTAAAGGCATATCGTGTTTGACTAACTTGATTGAGTTTTTTGATGAAGTAACAGAGAGGGTTGATGAGGGTTGTGTGCTTGATGTTGCATATATGGACTTTCAAAATGTGTTTGACAAAGTATCACATAATAGGCTCGTTAGCAGAACTGAAGCCCATGGGATTAAAGGGACAGTGGCAGTTCCGTGGCGAGTGACGTCAGTGGCCACTCATCACATCCCCATCACTCTGCCTTTCCTACCCTACTCCTGCACATCCTTACTCACACCAACTTGCCTTGCGCCTCCACCCATCCCTCCCTCTCTATCTACATTATCACATCCTCATCTCACTAGCCACCCCTCACACTCACCCTCATCCTAGTCCAATCATACCAACTAACAACACACAAGTGTAGGCACTTGCATATTTTAGCCAATGTTCATGTGAAGTTTCTGTTAATGTGCTGTCAAACATTGAAATCTTTATTTTCAACACACTTTACTTTTTTGGACAGATTTGTGTGGCCCTTTGGAAGTGGCTTAGTGAGATGCAGTGAATGGTGAGACACAACGGTACCCACCCCCCCTCAATCCCAATGCTGATGAGTGTGAAAGCAATGGCATGGGCATTGTAGGGATGCTTTATGTTGTTGGTGTAAGGTGGCACCAATGTGGCACATCATGTGGCAGCCAGGGTGTGCAGCATCAAGGGAAGTAAATGTGGCCATGGTGAGGCCATCTATGGTGCCCTGGGCAGCAATGTGGTTGGGTGCTGATGCCATGTGCCCTGTGCAGCATCAGGTGATTGTGGAGAAGTTTGGTGTGGTTGTTGGTGCTGCTGGTGTGCCTGGTGATGCTGGTGTTGGGGCTGATCATGGTCAGATTCTGAGGACCAAGATGAGAGGGTATAAAGTGCACCCATGCTGATGGAATAGATGGCAGGTGAAGTAGAGATGTCAGAAGCGATCTGTCAATGGTGAGAGAGGTAATGAGGTCAGATTGCATGGAGACTTGTGTAAAGACTTGCAGCATCCTGAATCTGTTGTGGAAATGCAGTTTAGAGATGCTAGTGCTTAAGGGAAGATAACTGAATCACGTGGGAGCTTTAAGTTGACATTTGAAGCGGTCAACTCATCAGCTGATTCAATGGCCACTGACCTCCCACCTCAGCTTCACTTACGAGGTCTAGGCAGAGCGGGAAACCCATGGGAGACCTGTGAAAGTTAAAAATCTGGTGAAGAAAGCATTGTTAAGTGGCTGTAAACAAGCCACTAGTGATTTAAATTGGTTCCCCCGCCACTGCCTGTCAGGTCTGTTCAGCGCTGGCAGACTCAACATCGGGAAATGCAGGTGTGCGTGTTTTGATAGTGGGTTCCCGACCCACTGTCAATCATTTTAAATGTCACAGCTGACCCGTCGCCAATCGGGTTCGCTGAGTGCCAGCAAAATCGCGGCCCTCGAGTTGTATGTACACAAACCATTGATGGTGGCAGGACAAGTTGAGAAGGCTGCTAAAACAAACATATGGGATCCTTGGCTTTTTTTAATAGAGGTATAGAGTACAAAAGCAAGGAAGTTATGCTAAACCTTTATAAAACACTGGTTAAGCCTCAGCTGGACTATTGTGTTCCATTCTGGACATAACACTTTAGAAAGGATGTCAAGGCCTTGGAGAGGGTGCAGAAGAGATTTACTAGAATGGTATGAGTAATGAGGGACTTCAATTATGTGGAGAGACTGGAGAAGCTGAGGTTGTTCTCCTTAGAGCAGAGGGGTTAATAGGAGATTTGATAGAGATGGTCAAAATCATGAATGGTTTTGCTAAGAGTAAATAAAGAGAAACTGTTTCCACTGGCAGATGGGTTGGTAAGCAGAGGACACGGATTTAAGGTGATTGGCAAAATAACCAGAGGAGACATGAGGAAACATTGTTTTTAGTGAGTTGTTGTGATCTGAAATGTACTGCCTGAAAGGCTGGTGGAAGCAGATTCAATAGTAACTTTCAAAAGGGATTTGGATAAATACTTTAAGGTAAAGCATTTACAGGGCTATGGGGAAAGAGCAGGGGAATGGGACCAGTTGGATAGCTCTACCAAACAGACATGATGGGCCGAATGGCTTCCTTCTGTGCTGTATCATTCTATGATTCTATGTTGCGTGAGGGCAGAATTGGGTTTGGCTGTAATGCCCCCTTCATGGTAGAATAGCCTGATCACCCTCACCATCTAAGCTCAAACATAAATAAATTACACTTCCCAGTGTAATGAATTGCCATGTGGGATGTGGACATTTGAGCAGTTGTACTAACTGCACTCATAGGAGTCAGCACTTAACCAAGTCTAAGACCAATCAATAAGATTATTAGATTTTCTGGGATGCATTAGATATTTTGACCGGAATTTTCCTTACCTGGGCGGGTCTGGTGCAGCCAGTGACCATGGCAGGTCACGACCCCGCTGCTGGCTTCATCCCGCTGTACAAAATGAACTTACCTTAATGGGGCCTATTAAGCCCGCCCAGCACATTACCTGGCCAAATTAGATGGAGCGGATTTGGTGACATCATACATGAGCCGTTTTAAGCTGGGATCCTTAAAGGGACCCTGGCTACTTTATATTTTAAGTTCAGTCTAACATAGTGAGTGTTGAATCTTTACTGTGCAATAATATAAGTTATATATGAATGACAAAAATATATAAATAATATCATTAAGTAATATGCAGCTTGGAACAGAGTGTAAAGCTGTGAGTTTGGTGAGTGAGGGAGTGAATCTTAAAGGTTAATCTCTTTTTTTAAATAAAATCTAGTCTTGTGTGCTTGCAATTAGCATTTAACTTAAATTTAAATTTACTGTTTCAAGTTTTAAGTTCCTTCCAGGCTTGGGCAGGGCTAAGCAAGCACTGTGCTAGAGCGCAGGTGAGAGCAATTAATTAAATAACTGGTCTAATCTGGTTCTGTAACTGCCAGAGAGCTCACCTATTTAAATCTCAGCAGCAAGATAGGTTATGAAAGTAAACTAGCAAAAAATATAAAAACAGATAGCAAGAGTTTCTACAGCTATATAAAAAGAAAAAGGGTGGCTAAAGTGAACGTTGGTCCCTTAGAGGATGAGACCGGGAAACTAGTGGTGGGGAACATGGAGATGGCAAAGATGCTGAACAAATATTTTGTATCAGTCTTTACAGTAGAGGACACTAAAAATATCCCAACACTGGACAAACAGGGGGCAATGGGGGGGGGGGGGGGGAGGAGCTAAACACAATTAAAATCACTAAGGAGATGGTACTCGGTAAAATAATGGGACTTAAGGTGGATAAATCCCCCGGACCTGATGGCCTACATCCTAGGGTCTTGAGAGAAGTGGCGGTAGGGATTGTGGATGCATTGGTGATTATTTTCCAAAACTCCCTGGACTCAGGAAAGGTCCCGGCAGATTGGAAAACTGCTAATGTAACACCCTTATTTAAGAAAGGAAGTAGACAAAAAGCTGGAAACTATAGACCAGTTAGCCTAACATCTGTGGTTGGCAAAATGTCCATTATTAAGGAAACAGTAACAGAGCATTTGGATAAACATAATTTAATAGGACAGAGCCAGCATGGTTTTATGAAGGGGAAGTCATGTTTGACAAATTTGCTCGAATTCTTTGAGGACATAACATACAGGGTGGATAAAGGGGAACCAGTGGATGTCGTGTATTTGGACTTCCAAAAGGCATTTGACAAGGTTCCACACAAAAGATTACTGATCAAGATAAAAAATCACAGGATTGGGGGTAATATACTGGCATGGGTGGAAGATTGGCTATCTAACAGAAAACAAAGAGTTGGGATAAATTGTTCGTTCTCGGGCTGGCAATCAGTAACTAGTGGTGTTCTGCAGGGGTCAGTGCTGGGACCCCAAATCTTTACAATCTATATTAACGATTTGGAGGAAGGGACCGAGTGCAACATATCCAAGTTTGCCGACGATACAAAGATGGGAGGGAAAGCAGTGAGGAGGACATAAAAAACCTGCAAAAGGACATAGACAGGCTAAGTGAGTGGGCAGAGATTTGGCAGATGGAATATAATATTGGAAAGTGTGAGGTTATGCACTTTGGCAGAAAAAATCAAAGAGCAAGTTATTATCTAAATGGAGAGAAACTGCAAAGTGCTACAGTACAAAGGGATCTGGGGGTCCTGGTGCATGAAACACAAAAAGTTAGTATGCAGGTGCAGCAGGTGATCAGGAAGGCCAATGGAATCTTGGCTTTTATTGCAAGGGGGATGGAGTATAAAAACAGGGAAGTCTTGCTGCAGTTATACAGGGTATTGGTGAGGCCACACCTGGAATACTGCGTGCAGTTTTGGTATCCATATTTAAGAAAAGATATACTTGCTCTCGAGGTGGTTCAGAGAAGGTTCACTCGGTTGATTCCGGAGATGAGGGGGTTGACGTATGAGGAATGGTTGAGTAGGTTGGGCCTCTACTCATTGGAGTTCAGAAGAATGAGAGGCGATCTTATCGAAACATATAAGATTGTGAGGGGGCTTGATCGGGTGGATGCGGTGAGGATGTTTCCACTGATGGGTGAGACTAGAACTAGGGGGCATAATCTGAGAATAAGGGGCTGCCCTTTCAAAACTGAGATGAGGAGAAACTTCTTCACTCAGAGGGTAGTAAATCTATGGAATTTGCTACCCCAGAGAGCTGTGGAAGCTGCAACATTAAATAAATTTAAAATGGAGATAGACAGTTTCCTAGCAGATAAGGGAATTAGGGGTTACGGGGAGAGGGCAGTGAAGTGGACGTGAGTCTAGATTCGGATCAGCCATGATCCTATTGAATGGCGGAGCAGGCCCGAGGGGCCGTATGGCCTACTCCTGCTCCTACTTCTTATGTTCTTATGTTCTTATAAATTGCAGTTTGTCACGGAGTGTAGCTTGGAACAGAGTGTAAAGCTGCAAGTTTGGTGAATGAGGGAGTTCGGGGAGGGAAGTTTTCCTTTCTTTTTCTATCTTTGTCAGCTTCCAGGAGAGCAGGAGTTAAAAAGCTGCACAAGAGGGGACAGAGAAACAGTGGGAGTTCGGCTCTGTGACACCCCCCCAACCGCATTTGGAGAAAAATAAAAGGTGACATCACAGGGAAAAGGGTAAGTGATTGGTTGGTGAGTATTTTGCTCACTTCCCTTATCTTTTAAAGCCCAGGAAATTTATTAGTAATTGTAAGGTTTCATTGGTACTAGTTTGCTAGCAATAATAAATTTCATTAGGTATAGTAGGGTTTATTTAATAAAAATAAATAAATTAAGACTCAATAAAGATGGCAGGGCAGGTGATGTGTTGCGACTGCAGTATGTGGGAGCACCTGGATGCCAGTTTGATCCAGGACGAACATGTCTGCAGTAAGTGTCTGCAGCTTGAGGAGCTTCGGCTCAGAGTTGATGAGCTGGAGGCCGAGCTGCAGACACGGCGATGCATCGGGGGGGGGAAAGTTACCTGGACACTTTATTCCAGGAGGCAGTCACACCCCTTAGGATAGGGTCTTCTGATTTGGTCAGTGGTCAGGGACAGGAGGATGTGACTGCAAGTGAGGCTGGTATGGGGACCCAGGAGGTTAAGGAGTCTCAACCTTTGCAATTGTCCAACAGGTTTGAGGTTCTTGCGGCCTGTATGGATGAAAGCGGTGGCTGCAGGGTGGATGAACAAACTGGCCATGGCACCGATGTGAGTCAGTCAGTAATGACCACTCAGAGTTCTGCAGCAGCCAGTATGTTTGAGCAATAGATCAGATTTATTAAGCTTACAGCGTAATATACTTAACATTAGGCAATAGTAACGAATAGCTCGCAGCCCTTGGTCTCTGGAGCCCTTTGGACACAGGCAACGTCGTTGTAGGTCTGTTCCTTATCCTTGCAGCAAAACTCTGTGTGAAACTGTTGTTTGAATATTGAGGTTTTAACCCAATCCTTATCAACAGTTTGGTTGGCCAGTGTCCATATATGGTCTTTAACAAAATCACCTTTTTTAATTGGTTCCAATTGTCAAAATACCATTGTCACTCAGGTTAAGGCTAGTAACCTGGCCACTCCTTTTCCAGTAAATTCCCATTAACCCTGTTCTGCTGTCGTGTTATTTTGTTTATAGCTTTTCACCCCATTAGAATTTACCATATCTCTTTCATTTCATGTCTCAAGCAGTACAAGGCCTTTCTATACCAAGGGCCCAGATCGTTTCAGCGCAGTTTCACTAGTCTTGATGTATCCAGACTATCACACTTTAATCTACCAGATAAATACCTTAACTTCCATGATCTCTCTCATTTATTGGAAGTTATGCTAATTATTCTTTAAATATTGTTGCAATTAGTTTTTTCTAACAGCATTATAATATGTTTTTCTTAGCAATTTAATGATTTGACCTTCACCTGCAGTCTGTGGCTGTTTGTTATCAAAACTGCTTTTGAACTGTCTGCAGCTACATTTTGAACAAGTTCTAGTTACCCAGGAGTAATTATGGGTAATATTATTTGGTCAATGGCTACACTTGAATTTATACATATAATGATTCTCATCTACTAAATATCTTACACCGACGTACAGGAAGCCATTCAAGTGGGGGGGAGTTAATAGGAATGTAGTGGTAATTGGGGACAGCATAGTCAGGGGGATAGATACAGTTCTCTGCGACCAAAAAAGGGAGTCCAGACGGCTGTGTTGCCTGCCCGGTGCCAGGGATTGGGAAATCTGCTCTGGGCTGGAGAGGAACTTTGCAGTGGGAGGGGGAGGAGCCAGTGGTCATGGTCCATGTAGGTACCAACGACATAGGTAGAACTAGGAAAGAGGTTCTGCTGAGAGAGTATGAGCAGCTAGGAGCTGAATTAAAAAGTAGAACCTCAAGGGTAATAATGTCTGCATTATTACCTGAGCCACAAGCAAATTGGCATAGGGTAAATAAAATTAGGGAGATGAATGCGTGGCTCAAAGACTGGTGTTGGAGAAATGGGTTTCAATTCCTGGGGCACTGGCACCAGTACTGGACAAAGTGGGATCTGTATCGTCAGGACGGTCTACACCTGAACCATGCTGGGACAAGTGTTCTGGCGAGTTGTATAACTAGGGTGGCAGAGAGGGCTTTAAACTAAATATTGGGGGCATGGGATCAAATTTGGGAAGATGTGGTAACTCAAAGATTAGAGAAAGGTATTAATATGGGAAATGCTAAACAGACCGTGACGGGAAGGGATAGAGAGTACAAATCTAAGAGTAAATCAATAGATAAGGCTAAAGGTTACAAAAATAATAAAGACAAAACTAAAGGCTTTGCATCTGAATGCACGTAGCTTCAAAACAAAACAGATGAACTGATAGCGCAAATAGAAATAAATAAATATGATCTGATAGCCATTACAGAAACATGGCTGCAGGATGACAGATTGGGACCTGAATATTGAAGGGTACATGACATTTAGGAAGGACAGGGAAAAGGTGGAGGGGTGGCTGTTAATTAATGATGGTATTAGCACAATAGAGAGGGATGACCTAAGTTCAGAAACCAGGATGCAGAAGCGGTTTGGGTAGAGATGAGAAATAATAAAGGCAAGAAGTCACAGTAACCACATGGTAGGATGGAGTATAAAGGAAGAAATAATGGGAGCTTGTCAGAAGGGTACGGCAATAATCATGGGGGATTTTAATCTGCATATAGACTGGAAAAATCAGATGGGCAAAGCAGGCATAGATGAGGAGTTCATGGAATGTTTTTGGGATAGTTTATTACAACAGCATGTTCTGGAGCCAACCAGAGATCAGGCTATATTAGACCTGGTATTGTGCAACGAGATAGGATTAATTAATGTCCTCATAGTGAAGGCGCCCCTAGGTAGCAGCGATCATAATATGATTGAATTTTACATTCAGTTTGAGAGAGAAGAGTGGGTACAAGACTAGTATTTTAAATAAGGGCAATTATGAGGGCATGAAAGCAGAGCTAGCTAAAGTGAACTGGCAAATTAGGTTAAGGGATAGGTCACTAGAGTTGCAGTGGCAGACATTTAAGGGGATATTTCAAAATACAGAGAATATTTACATTTCAACAAGAAAGAAAAATTCCAAGGGGAGGACCCACCATCCGTGGTTAATTAAAAAAGTTAAAGATAGTATCAAACTTAAAGAAAAAGCATATAATTGCGTAAAGATGGGTGGCAGGTCAGAAGATTGGACAGAATATAAAAAACAGCAAAGAATGGCTAAAAGATTAATAAGGAGAGAAAAATTAGAGTATGAGAGAAAGCTAGCTAGAAATATAAAAACAGATAGTAAGAGTTTCTATAGATATTTTAAAAAGGAAAGAGTTAACAAAGTGAGTGTTGGTCCTATGAAAAGTGAGTCTGGGGACTTAATAATGGAAAATAAGGAGATGGCAGTTGAGTTAAACAAGTATTTTGCATCGGTCTTCACTATAGAGAATACAAGTAACATCCCAGAAATTGCTGTAAATCAGGAAATGGAATGGAGGGAGGAACTCAAGAAAATTACAATCACCAGGGAAGTGGTACTGAGCAAATTGTTGGAGCTGCGGGCTGACAAGTCCCTGGGTCCCGATGGACTTCATCCTAGGGTCTTAAAAGAAGTGGCTAGTGAGATAGTTGATGCGTTGGTTTTAATTTTCCAAAATTCCCTAGATTCGGGGAAAGTTCCATTAGAGTGGAAAATAGCAAATGTAACTCTTTTATTCAAAAAGGGAGACAGAAAGCAGGAAACCACAGGCCAGTTAGCTTAACATCAGTCATAGGGAAGATGTTAGAAGCTATTATTAAAGGGCAGCACGGTGGCATAGTGGTTAGCACTGTTGCCTCACAGCGCCAGGGACCCGGGTTCGAATCCGGCCTCGGGCGACTGTCTGTGTGGAGTTTGCACATTCTCCCCGTGTTTGCGTGGGTTTCCTCCGGGTGCTCCGGTTTCCTCCCACAGTCCAAAGATGTGCAGGTTAGGATGATTGGCTATGATAAAAAAAATTGACCCTTAGTGTTAGGGGGGATTAAATACGTGGGGTTATGGGGATAGGGTGGGATATGTATTGGTGTAGGGGTTACGGGGATCGGGTGGGATATGTGTCGGTGCAGGCTCGATGGGCCGAAATGGCCTCTATCTGCACCGTGGGGTTTCTGTGATTCTGTGATGTTATAGCAGGGCAGGTAGAAAAGTTCAAAGTAATCAGGCAGAGTCAACATGGTTTTGTGCAAGGGAAATCATGTTTAACCAATTTATTGGAGTTCTTTGAGGAAGTAACATGTGCTGTGGATAAAGGGAAACCAGTGGATGTACTGTACTTAGATTTCCAGAAGGCATTTGATAAGGTGCCACATCAAAGGTTATTGTGAAAAATAAAACTCATGGTGTAGGGAGTCACATATTGGCATGGATAGAAGATTGGCTATCTAACAGGAAACAGTAGGCATAAATGGGTCATTTTCTGATTGGCAATATGTAACAAGTGGTGTGCCACAGGGATCAGTACTGGGGTCTCAACATTTTACAATTTATATAAATGACTTGGATGAAAGGAACGAAGGTATGGTTGCTAAATTTGCTGATGACACAAAGATAGGTAGGAAAGTAAATTGTGAAGATGACATAAGGAGGCTCCAAAGGGTTATAGATAGGTTAAGTGAGTGGGCAAAGATCTGGCAAATGGAGAATAATGTGGGAAAATGTGAAGTTGTCCATTTTGGCAGGAAGAATAAAAAAGAAGCATTTTATCTAAATGATGAGAGATTGCAGAGCTCTGAGATGCAGAGGGATCTGGGTGTCCTAGTGCATGAATCGCAAAAGGTTACTATGCAGGTACAGCAAGTAATTAGGAAAGCTAATAGAGTGTTATCATTTATTGCGAGGGGAATTGAATACAAAAGTAGGGAGGTTATGCTTCAGTTATACAGGGCATTGGTGAGACCACATCTGGAGTACTGTGTACAGTATTGGTCTCCTTATTTAACAAAGGATGTAAATGCGTTGGAAGCAGTTCAGAGAAGGTTTACTAGACTAATACCTGGAATAGGCGGGTTGTCTTATGAGGAAAGTTTGGACAGGATAGGCTTGTATTCGCTGGAGTTTAGTAGAGTAAGGGCTGACTTGATTGAAACATAAGATCCTGAGGGGTCTGGACAGGGTGGATGTGAAGAGGATGTTTCCTCTTGTGGGAGAATCTAGAACTAGAGGTCACTGTTTAAAAATAAGGGGTCGCCCATTTAAGACAGAGATGAGGAGAAATTTTTTCTCACAGAGGGTCGTGAGTCTTTGGAACTCTCTTCCTCAGAGGGCGGTGGAAGCAGAGTCTTTGAATATTTTTAAGGCAGAGGTAGATAGATTCTTGGTAAGCGAGGGGGTGAAAAGTAATTGGGGTGTGGTAAACCACTGTTTGTATTCCTGTTTGTCCTGTTTGTATTCCACTGTGTACATGCCTGGACATGCCTCGGCTGACTCCTCCCACAGGTCCTAGTATAAAGGTGACTGCTCCCCAGCCCTTTGTATCCTGGACCGGTCGACCACGCAAGGCAGACCTCCATTCTGTTGTTAATAAAAGCCTTTAGTTACTCTTCTAACTCTCAGTCTTTTATGAGTAATTGATAGCGCATCAATTTTATTAACAACATTTTTATAATGGAGAAGATCCTCACACCAGCATGCCTGGACTTAGATCATCGGGAGGTGGACTCATCCACCAAGTTTACTCACTGGCTTAAGTGTTTCGAAAAATTCCTGACCGCCTCCGAAGCAATCAAATCGGACGAGGACAAACTGGATGTCCTGACCTCCAAAGTGAACCACCGAGTGTACTCGGTCATCCAAGACGCGACCTCGTACGCGGACGCTATCAAGCTCCTCAAGGACCAGTACACGCGCCCAGTGAACGAAGTGTACGCCAGGCACCTCCTGGGGAGTCGTAAACAACAACCTGGGGAATCGACCATGGGATACCTTCAGGCACTGTCTGTGCTTGGCCGGGCCTGTGGTTGTCAGGATGTAAAGGCCGCCGTGTACACAGAGGAACTTATCCGGGACGCTTTTGTAGCGGGCCACAGATCCAATTACACCCGACAGTGACTGTTGGAGCAGAGTAACCTCGACCTCAACAAGGCCTCTGAACTCGCACTATCGTTGGATGCAGCCTACCAGGGCATGGATGCCTACTCCTCTGCACCGTGGACGCCGCGGGGAATGACAGCCTGGGACACGGTAGGACCGCCTCATAGCGCCGTGCCACCCCAGCCACACCCCAACAACGGCCCAACTACCGCAGCAGTGTCCCAAGGCCAGACAGCAGTGCCCCAAGGCCAGAAATGCTACTTCTGTGGCCAGGCAAAACACCCCAGAGCGCGCTGCCCGGCGAAAAACGCGATCTGCTCGGGCTGCGGGAAGAAGGGACACTACGCTAGCGTCTGCAGGGCCAAAGCCACCCCGAACCCCAGCAGCGCCGTGTGTGGGCCATGCGGGCCGCCATCTTGGACCTCCCCGGCCATGTGCGAATCACCGGTACAGCAGCCATTTTGGACGCCTCCAGCCACATGGGGATCATGGACGCCGCCATCTTGGACGACAGCCGGGACGCAGCAGGCCCCCGACACCGCCTCATCTGATACCCGCAGCGACACACCGACCCCTACGCTGGCATCCGTTACACCAGACCAAGCGAGACCGCACCAACTGGCCAGTTCCACAATGGACATTAAGGTAAATGGTCACGATACAATCTGCCTTTTTGACTCTGGGAGCACGGAGAGCTTCATCCACCCCGACACGGTGCGGCGTTGCTCTCTCCCAGTCCTGCCTGCGCAACAGCGGATTTCTATGGCCTCCGAGTCCCAGTCGGCGGACATCGGCGGCTACTGCGTGGTGACACTCGTAGTAGACGGGACCGTGTACGATCATTTTAAACTTCTGGTCCTGCCTGACCTCTGCGCTGCTGTCCTGCTGGGGTTAGATTTTCAGTGCCACCTTAAAAGTGTTACGATGGCGTACGGTGGACCCCTACCCCCACTCACAGTCCGCAGCCAGCAGCTTCCAAATTGCCCACCGTGCACCAGGTGCAACCTCTCCACACTCAGAGTCACCCCCCCACCACTGTTTGCTAACCTCACCCCCGACTGTAAGCCCATCGCCACAAAGAGCAGGCGATACAGTGCCGGGGACAGGGTTTTCATTAAAACCGAAGTGGAGCGGCTCCTGAAAGAAGGGATTATTGAGGGCAGCACCAGCCCCTGGCGAGCCCAGGTTGTGGTCGTTAAGACCGGCGAGAAGCAGCGCCTGGTCATCGACTACAGCCAGACAATAAATCGCTACACCCTGCTGGACGCCTACCCACTCCCCCGTATAGCTGATATGGTCAACCAGATCGCGCAGTACCGCGTCTTCTCGACCATTGACCTGAAATCAGCGTACCACCAGCTCCCCATCCGCCCTGAGGACCGCCAGTACACTGCCTTTGAGGCAAACGGCCGCCTCTATCACTTCCTTAGGGTTCCCTTTGGCGTCACCAACGGGGTCTCCATCTTCCAAAGGGAGATGGACCGGATGGTAGATCAAAATGCGTTGCAGGCCACTTTCCCATATCTGGACAATGTGACCATCTGCGGCCGTGACTTGCAGGACCATGACGCAAACCTCGAAAAATTCCTCCGCACCGCCCAACTCCTAAACCTGACATATAACAAGGAGAAGTGCATATTCCGCACAAACCGCCTCGCCATCCTTGGCTGTGTTGTGGAACACGGAGTCATCGGCCCCGACCCCGACCGGATGCGTCCCCTTATGGAACTTCCACTGCCCCACTGCCTCAAGGCCCTGAAGAGGTGCCTAGGGTTTTTCTCCTATTACGCCCAGTGGGTCCCCTACTATGCGGACAAGGCCCATCCACTGATCAAGTCCACCTCTTTTCCCTTGACGGCAGAGGCCCGCTTAGCCTTCCACCGTATCAAGGAGGACATTGCCAAAGCCACCATGCACGCAGTGGACGAATCCATCCCCTTCCAGGTGGAAAGCGACGCGTCCGACTTTGCCCTGGCCGCTACCCTCAATCAGGCGGGGAGACCCGTGGCCTTCTTTTCACGAACCCTCCAAGGCCCGGAGACCAGACACTCCACTGTTGAGAAGGAGGCCCAGGCGATTGTGGAGGCTGTGCGTCATTGGAGGCACTACCTGGCCGGAAAACGATTTACCCTGCTCACTGACCAGCGTTCAGTTGCTTTTATGTTTAACAACAAGCAGAGGGGCAAAATCAAAAATGACAAGATCTTGAGGTGGAGAATCGAACTTTCCACCTACAACTACGAGATCTTGTACCGGCCCGGGAAGCTAAATGAACCCCCGGATGCGCTATCGCGTGGCACCTGCGCCAGCGCGCAGATCGATAGACTGCGGGCCCTCCACAATGACCTCTGCCACCCGGGGGTCACCAGGTTCTTCCACCTCATCAAGGCCCGCAACCTGCCTTACTCTATTGAGGAGGTCAGGACCATGACCAGGAACTGCCAAGTCTGCGCTGAGTGCAAACCGCACTTTTATAGACCAGACAGGGCCCACCTGATAAAAGCCACTCGCCCCTTCGAGCGCCTGAGCGTTGATTTTAAAGGGCCTCTCCCCTCCTCCGACCGCAATGTGTACTTCCTCAATATTATTGATGAGTACTCCCGTTTCCCGTTCGCCTTCCCCTGCCCGGACATGACCAGTGCCATGGTCATTAAATGTCTGAACAACCTCTTCACCCTGTTCGGCTTCCCCAGCTATATCCATAGCGACCGGGGCTCATCGTTTATGAGCGACGAACTCCGTCAGTACCTGCTAACTAGGGGTATTGCCACAAGCAGGACCACCAGTTACAACCCCCGGGGGAACGGACAGGTGGAAAGAGAAAATGCGACAGTTTGGAAGGCCGTCCTGCTAGCCTTAAAGTCTAGGGGCCTTCCAACCTCCCGCTGGCAGGATGTGCTCCCCGATGCGCTCCACTCTATTCGGTCACTGCTCTGCACTGCCACTAACACCACCCCTCATGAGAAAATGTTTGTCTTCCCAAGGAAGTCCACATCGGGGACATCGCTACCGCCATGGCTGACGTCCCCGGGGCCGGTCCTACTGAGAAGACACGTGAGGACCCATAAAACGGACCCCCTGGTCGAGAGGGTCGACCTCCTCCACGCCAACCCCCAGTATGCTTACATTGCATACCCGGACGGGCGGGAGGACACAGTCTCCATAAGAGACCTTGCACCCTCGGGGGCCGCAGTAACCCACTACCCACTACCACTCCCCCCCCACGATCCGATATCCAGCCCCAGCAGACGGCAGGCCTGGGCCCCGCGACCCGCTCGACATCTACGAGGACGACACGCCTGTGCCACAGCCTACGCTGGACTCGACGCCGGAAGCTTCACTACCCCTGCCGTCGCCACGCCGATCACAGCGGCAGACAAGACCTCCGGAGAGACTCCAATACACTAACTTTTAATACACTTCACCCCGCCGGACTCAATTTTAAACAAGGGGTGAATGTGGTAAACCACTGTTTGTATTCCTGTTTGTCCTGTTTGTATTCCACTGTGTACATGCCTGGACATGCCTCGGCTGACTCCTCCCACAGGTCCTAGTATAAAGGTGACTGCTCCCCAGCCCTTTGTATCCTGGACCGGTCGACCACGTGAGGCAGACCTCCATTCTGTTGTTAATAAAAGCCTTTAGTTACTCTTCTAACTCTCAGTCTTTTATGAGTAATTGATAGCGCATCATGGGGTAGGCGGGAATGTGGAGTAATCAGATCAGCCATGATCTTATTGAATGGCGGAGCAGGCTCGAGGGGCTGAGTGGCCTACACCTGCTCCTAATTTGTATGTTCATATCTACAAATACAATCAAGAACATAATTAACAAAGTACATTAATTGTGAAGTTATTGGTGCTTTAGTCACAAATCTATAGACGTTTGTATCAGCAACTGGTACAAATAAAAGATGTGTGTGTATAAGTAATACATAAAATTAAGCAGATTTTAAATGTAATTGTAAAGGGGTGGATTACAATCTGATGCAAGTTCAGCGGAAGAGCTGCGGAAACCCTGACAAACAGTGCAAGTGGTGCTTACAATGTGTTTCTGGGATTTCTGCAGCTCTTCCATTGAAGTTAACAATGGACAAGTGAGAGAATCTCCTCAGAAATTCACCCTAAAGTCTTGGACTGAAAAATTAAACTGAACCAGTGGAATGAGTGATGAGAATGAAATTGTTACCATTGATGACTTGGTACAATGTGTAACTGGACAATCACAGCATACTGTGAGACAAACCTGACCAGAAACAACACAAAAATTTACTTAAATGGTATATATCATATTTTATAGTGCAGATCAATTCACTGCAATTACTGTTCAGTTGGAAGGCAACAGTCAAGAATATCCAGTGAAAAATTAACATTTACCAGTAGCTTTTCAAGTAGAACAGGATCTCCATCAATATGTTATCTGATGTAATCAACATGTTTTTATTTTGGTTTGTTTTCCATGCTGGCAAGTAATCAGCTGGAGCAATGGCCACGGAACTTACGCCTCAGGTTCCTGAGCTGTGAGAATCCCGTAGCCATGCAGGAAAATTTATAAAGTAGGGGGGAAAAGGCTCTTAAGTGCCTGTAAAGTACCTCATAATGTTCACAACTGGGTCCCCGCCACTGCAGGTTGGGTCGGCTCCACGCTGATAGATGCACCTGGGGGAAAGGCACGTGGGAGCGACTTGACAGTGGGCTCCTGATCCACTGTCAAAAAAAAAAAAAACTTTCCCACCCGACCCGCCACCGATCGCGCCCGCTAACACCACGGAAAATTCAGCCCTTTGCTTTTTTCTGTATAACAGCAATGTAATTGAATTTAAATCTGTTGCATGTACTATTTAATGTTTATTTTAATAAAATTTTAGTTAGAGCTGACTATTACGTAGTTCACCACATTCAGGGCTCCGTAGCACATTTCCCATAGCATTATAGAATTTTTACAGCACAGAAACAGACCATTCAGCCCATCAAGTCAGCACTGGTGTTTTTCTCCACATGAGCAAACTAGTCAAATCTCACTCTCCTGTTTGCTCCCTTCAGTTTATTAGTAATATCACAAGTAAAGGTTTATTTAACAGAATTTTTGAAAACTTGACATCCATTCATGTAATCCATAATTTTCCTGGAGAAATTTACAAGAACACATTTGGAAAGAAAAACAAAGTCGTGCAAACTTAATGTATTTTTTTTATTCTAAAAAAGTTAAAAACTATTTAGTACTGTAACATATTACAATAATGCTACTCAAACAAATATAAAAACAACAATGCTACAAAACTGTACAATATTCAGTGCTAGGTATGTTGTTTAAGCGACCAAACTGGTTTATTCAAAGTCTACAATTTGTAGGGATATCCCAGTTGAGTAACTAGCCTGTAATATTTAATGAAAGAAATGGTTTCGGGTTCTAATTTTCCCAGCCCTGGTATCACCGCCGTCTCTAACATGAATACATCTCACTTCTGTGAAATTACTCCCAATATTGCATGAATAAAAATAAATATCGTTAAGGCTTAATTAACAGCCAATATATTCATTTTATGAAAACAAATAGTTTTTGAATGGATAAAATGGTATTGATGTAGTGTGAATATCTGAAATAATTGGATAAGAAAAAAAGACTTGCATTTATATAGCGCCTTTCACAATCTCAGGGCGTCCCAAAGCGCTTTACAGCCAATGAAGTACTTTTGAAGTGTAGTCACTGTTGTAATGTAGGAAACGCGGCAGCCAATTTGCGCACAGCAAGCTCCCACAAACAGCAATGTGATAATGACCAGATAATCTGTTTTTGTTATGTTGATTGAGGGATAAATATTGGCCAGGACACCGGGGATAACTCCCCTGCTCTTCTTCAAAATAGTGCCATGAGATCTTTTACGCCCACCTGAGAGAGCAGACTTGGTTTACTGTCTCATCTGAAAGATGAGTAAAGAAGGTGGAAAGGATTTTTCTTTTGGAACTTTGGCATGAAAATTGGATTGCCTCACCTGTTTTTAAGCAACAATTCATATAAGACCATATTTTGATATATTCTTAACTTATATCTTAGTATTTTTGTCATTAAACAATGCGTGCCCTTAAGAGATCAAACTTCACTCATTCTGCATGTGCAACTTCTTTAGCTCATCAGAGAATTACAGGAAATTGATTAAACAGCTATTGCAGCTTTTCTCATTAACTGCATGTAATGACTAATTAGCAGCAATTATGCAAAGATATATGTATCTTCAATATGCCAAACTGCAAGAATAAACCATTTTGGTAAGACTGTGCTTAAACAACATCTTAAGATATATTAACTATTAACATGGTTTCATTAAACAGTAGCAACATATAGCTTTATACAGGCACCAACAGTAAACCTAGGAAATAGTCTCTGATACAAAGAAATCAAAATAAATTAAGTATTATTAAAGATTAGACATTAAACGATTATTTATCCTACCATAATCAGAATTCACAATAAATATCAAAACTTCCATTAATCGTTAGTGCAAGTTTAGAGTATTTTAGAAATAGGGTTGACATTCTATAGCTATTTGCCCATTTTTGTAATTAATGTGAGAAATTGTACCAGTTCTATTATCAATTGCTGATTATCTTGTTTTCTAAAGTGCACAGTGTTAACCAAAGAAACTTGTATATCAGAAGAATTATCGTCAAATAACTGAACATTAAATATTATTGCAAAACAAGCTTTATCTATATTGTTGTACTAACAGTTGCCCTAGATATTTTTCAAACAGTTACTCTATACTTGTTTCGATACAATGACATCAGTAGTATCAATGCACTTCTTAGAAATGTGAACGATTTGACATAGATAAGAAACTCAAAAACTTGGGATTTTGTTTTTTCTAGGGGATATATAGTCTTAATAAAGCAACTTGCAAACTGAAGAGATATAACAAAATAATTTTGATGATTTTAATGTTTTCCACTTTTTTGTTGGGAGAAGAGCATTCATTAGTGCTGAGGGTTATAATGC
Organism: Somniosus microcephalus; assembly: GCF_052327205.1. Taxonomy (NCBI): domain Eukaryota; kingdom Metazoa; phylum Chordata; class Chondrichthyes; order Squaliformes; family Somniosidae; genus Somniosus; species Somniosus microcephalus. The sequence goes on along the minus strand of NC_140991.1, from coordinate 173,618,504 downwards.
TACTTAAATCAACAGCTTCAGGGCATTACTTCACTTTATAAAATCATACTATCTCTCTCATCTAATTGCAAGAGGATACTGCATGCACAAGAACACACTAAGCCCAGAAACTATTCTTTGCAGTATTAGTGGACAAACATTTAATGCATCATTTGACAGTCCTCTGAACACTATTTTAATTCAGGTACTAACTTGCCTATTTTAAATAGGTTAATGCCTCTGCTAAAATGGCGCAGGGAGGAGTATAATTCGAGTGTGTTAAATGTTCATCTGCTGATATGGGCAACGATAATTTCTAGGTTTATATATAAAGAGCTATGAAATATCAGTAATGCATCACAATATGCTCAATAATGCTAGAAATGAACAATCCATTGAGAGGAACCTTTCCATATAATAATGAATATAAATATTTAATCTATTGATTCTTCAAACCTTCCCCTCGCTTTTGACTCAGAAAAAGACCCCCCTCTCTTGATTGGATCATTGATTTATTATAAATTATAAAGCTGAAGGTCGATTTTATACTTTATTTTATATCTAGACTGCCTCCAGTGCATCATAGAATGACTCACAGTACTACAGAAAAAGAACAATACACAGATAAACATGTACATGTGTAGACATATATACACTTGCACATATGGAGAGGTAAATACTGCCAACTAAAGTATATGCTATTAAATAAATACATTATAAGGCTTAGGACTGATCTGGAATGTCTCTGTGGTAGGAGATGCAACTTTCTAAGCCTTCATTCTCTCAAAACAGAATCTGAAGATTTTTTTACGAGTAAAACTATAGTACTTCGATAGAAAGGAAAATCAGGCCGGGTGTATAAAGGGTGGCCGGTCACTACCACCCATTTTCTGACACCACTGACAGTTAAAATCCCTCCTTATGTTTAACAAACTGATGGACATAGAGAATTATTGTTTTTTGTAGTGTGGGGCTGGATGCATATAAAAATAGAACAAGGATAGGGAGTATCAGAGGGGGTAGGCAGTGATTTTATTAAAATGGGTAACAATATGATAGATGGCATTGAAACTGCAGACCCTAGAAATCTTTGCATACTGTGCAGTTCCAAAATACGGGAGAGATTCTTGACTACACTCTTAAAGAACTCCCTCTAACAAAATCATAAGCCTGGAAATTCTACTTTAGTATATTATTGTACAAATAGATTAATGTCTACGTCATAGTAACAGACAGAGGGTGTATTTTTTACAAATGTGTTAACTTCGTACGATAATGAGGCAGAAATTCCGATGCCTACAGGTGAGTACGCGCTGTGTACTCACCAATAGGGACATCGGAAATGCCGGTTTCAGGCATGCGCTGCACATGTGTGGGAAACCGGCATTTCTCACCTGTCAAGAAAGCTCTTGACAGATCGGACACCTGCCCTGGAGCAGGGCCTCTGCAGGTGTGGAGTTCCGTTTTTTGGAGACCCTCCGCCCGCAGAAAACACTTATAATTCTTGTGCCTGTAAACGCAGGCACAAGGCCTGCTTTTACCAGGCTAAGAGTTGAAGTGTAAAAAAAAACATTTTTTCCACTGATTTATCATTTAAAAATACTTTAAAGAAAGGTAAGCTTATTTTTAGCCCTGTTTAAAAACTTTAATTATTTTTTCAAAAATTTAAATTTTTGTATAAAATAGTTAATTTATGTAATTTATAGTCATTTTAAAAATGTGATAATTTTTTTAAAATTTATTTGAAGTTTTACTTATGTTTTGGGGGTAATCTCTATTCATATATTTGACAGGTCTTCCTGTCAAATCTATGAATGGAGATTCCCTGCTCTGATTGACTCCCCATGGCCCACGTGATCCCAGGGATGCTGCAAACTACCTGCGCCCCTGGGATACGCGAGCCCTGCACACCGGCAGTTTGAAGAGGCACAGCAATGGAACTCTGCACCTCCTGGGAGCCCTCCGGTCTAGGCGGAGATTTTTCCAAATCGCAGCCCTCCACCCGCGGGAGGGCTGCGAACGGAATTTCTGGGCCAATGTTGTGCACGATAATTCCCAGTCTATAAGGTTAAAGAACAATCACCTTTGAAGGGTGATTTTATTAACTCTTTCACCAGCCGATTTTGTTATTTTGTAAGGATATCGCTATACATAAATTTGTTGTGAATATACACAGGCCATTTTGCTACAACACAGATTTTTCATAAAAATGTAAAAATATATAAAACACATTTTAAAAATATAGGGGTGAATCTCCATTGAGGTTCTTCCACTTGTTTCCTGTAATTTTGCTGAAAGAGCCAAGGAAGCCCTAGAAAAACGTTATGAACAGCATTTACACCATTGTTCTGGAGGTTTACGTGGCTGCTCCAACACGGTTACGCCGGACAAGTGGGAGACCGTCCGTGGAAATTGACCCCATTGTGTCATAGTATTACTGTTTCAGATATTCAGTACACACTGAATTCCATTTACTGATTGCATTTTATCAACTTCAAAGTAAATAAACATAAAAATAGCAATCCAAAAGGTAAATATGGATCTTACTCTTCAGACATTTCCAACATCAACACTAAATGGAGGTGAAAGAGTTAAGCAGTCATTGAACTATCACAGTATTATCTTTCTTGGAAAAAATAGTTTCACAGATCTTATTTAGTACCTATGCGGTATTGTTGATGATTTTGTATTATGTTAAACATAGTTCCCCATAGTGATAATTAAAATCATAACAGTGCAATTATTTCCAGTGGTTTGCTTTCAAATATTATATTGCACAGAGAGTTATCTATTGCTGTTCTATCTTACATTTATAGTTATCTCTTCAGTTCCAAGATTGGTGGCTCTCATAAGCACAGCATATAACAAACACAACGTTTTTGATAAAATTCTAAACATTTACAGAACTATAGGATAGCACTACAGATTTCATTACTTCTGAACTCACTTTGATTTAATTCACATTGAATTTCAATTAGCTTGAGTCTGAAATGCACATAAACCATTTGAGATTATTGCCATGACTGAAGAATGTCAATGCGTGACACACTGTGGTATCTTGATGACTGCAATCTAGTTCTTGGTTGCAGTAAAATGTTAAACTTTGTAGTCAGCTGCCTAATAGATAACATTTTTCACAAGCTTTTGCAGATTACACAAATGCCATCAGTTGGGAAACAGACATGGAAACAGGTTTCTCAATAATATTCCTGGTGTCACAGGATGGAATTATAAAGAAAGACTGGAGAAAGTTGAGCTCTTCAGCCTTGATAGGAGGTGAGTGAGAGGGGACCCCACAGATGTACATAATAAGAAATAGCATGGAAAAGGTAAATGAAAAATATTACTTGAAGTTAAGCCATGACAATAGGACAAGTTGATACAGGTTCGAAATAGTGAAAGACAAGTTTAGGACGCTGCCGGAAAGTTTGTTTCACGCACAGTAATCAACACATGGGGGTGAAATTGACCATGAGCAGGAATGAAAACAGGCGATAGTGAATTGGCAACCCCGTTTTACACCCCGCCTGATTTTCTTTTCGAGTTCTGCTGCCGACTTGCTTTACCGCCAGAGACCAATTTCACCCCCATGGAGTGGTGGGGTAATGGGGCAAAAATCTTCAAATCATTTAAGAAATAGTTGGGCATTGCAATAAGGAATGGGGACTGTCGGCTTTTCTGGATGGGTGAGCTCGAATGGATTGAACATTGCCCTCCTCATCCATATCTATCTTGTGATCTGGTCATTTGGTCTGGATCCCATTAAGTAGTTTGGGATCCTGTACTATTTTTGTAATGTTTCTGTTACAAGTCAAGCTTCTGAATTACTTGCATTTTGTTGATGTACACATGGAGCTCCTCTGGTTTGTCACGCCTGTATGCTATAGTTTTTGAACTGACTATAGGTAATGGAGTGTGTCCCTTGAAAAAGAAAAGAAATTTGTACCTTCAGTAGTTTTTCCCAGTATATTTCCCTCATGATGAATTACCAGAAATAATTGAAAAAGTTTTAAACTTTCTGGCCACTTGTAAATCTATAACCTATTAATTCTACCTTTTGTGGAGGAGATACTTTGCAATTGGTTCCAGGGCGACTTGGTGCATTTGAATTCCAGTGCATCATTATCTGCCTGATTACCATCACAATAATTAATCCAGTGATAACTGTGCCAGCAGAGAAGACTAGAAACATTGCAAGGATCTTGTGGCTAGAGTAGTATTCTGCAAAATAATAATAAAAATAATAGTGGGGAGACAGGTCTAAAAACATTATAGGTATTTCGTATTTAAATTTCACTAATGTATGACTTTGTATAATGCACATTACTGTAATTAAATAAATGCTCAACATTCAAAAATATCAAAGTTAATTTATACTGAATTTCTAATTACAATATGTGGTAAACCACTTTTATCGTTCACTATCGTTACACTATAGTTATCACTGTTATATCGTTACTCTATGGTTATCACTGTTCACACTGTTGTATCACTATACGAGGTCGCCTCTTGTCACGCTGCTATACCTGGGCTGACCACTGCTGACTCCGCCCATGACTCCACCTACCTGCCCAGGTATAAAGGTAGTCGACTGGCTGGCATTCCTCCTTGTTGTATCCGATCACCCACGAGGGTGGGCTCTGTTATTTAGCCAATAAAAACCTATAGTTATTTTCTTAACTCGTCGCTTTTCATTGGATGAATTGATAGGTATATCAATTTTATTGGCTAAATTTTAAAATGTCGACATTTGAGCAGTCAAACGACCAGCCAAACGACCAGCCAAGCGACCAGCCAGACGCCCAGCTACAACAGCCACAGCAGCCGGCCTGGCTGCGAGCCCTCAGACCACCGTACCTGGACCTAAACCCACAGGCAGCAAACTCAGCCCTCGACTTCGAACACTGGCTGAGCTGCTTCGAAGCCTACCTGGGAGAATCCGGCGTGCCTCAGAAATCCATGCTAAGAGTTCTGAACGCCCAAGTGAGCCCTAAAGTATTCGCACTCATCCGGGACCTTAAAACATACGAGGACGCCATCAACCGGCTGAAAAGACAGTACCATGTATGCCAGACACCTCCTAAGATCCCACCTTCACCCCCCCCCACCACCCCCCCAATTCCAGCCCAGGTAGACGGCATGCCGGAACCCCACGAGCCTTCGCCGACCACGCAGACACCAGCATTAACACCGGATAATGCAACACCGCCGCTGCGACGATCAGAAAGGCTTACGAGGCCTCCGGACAGACTGACATACCAGAACTGGTAGTACACTTCACCCCGCCGGACTCAAATCTAAACAAGGGGTGAATGTGGTAAACCACTTTTATCGTTCACTATCGTTACACTATAGTTATCACTGTTATATCGTTACTCTATGGTTATCACTGTTCACACTGTTGTATCACTATACGAGGTCGCCTCTTGTCATGCTGCTATACCTGGGCTGACCACTGCTGACTCCGCCCATGACTCCACCTACCTGCCCAGGTATAAAGGTAGTCGACTGGCTGGCATTCCTCCTTGTTGTATCCGATCACTCACTGATTTTACAAATACAAAATCATTGGATTATTGCTAAGACAAACTGGGGGAGAAATTCAGTATCGCCCCATTTGGGGCGCAATTATCGGCCGGACGCAAAGTTTAGCGCCTGGCGCAAATTATCGCCACCTACTGCGAAATTGGACTGTTTCGCCCCTGGAGCTGATTGCAGCGCTAAATCAGGCGCTGCACGACTCTCTTAAGGCGCTAAGCCGGAGGAGCGAGGCGCTAACTCAGAGGGTGGGCGCAGCGCAGGTGCTGTCAGTTAGCGATTGCACACAGACACGCTGGCGCCGGTCAGCTCTTAAAGGGGAGGGTCGATCTTGATTTGCAGCCGCACCCTGCGCATCGGAACCCTGAATCTCGTCCTGGACAGACCTGTTGCCAAATCCTGCAGCCAAGGACCATGGAGAGGGCCAGGGAGCAAGCGCAGCATTTCAGCGAGGGGGCCTTGGAGGCTCTGGTTGGCGCGGTAGAGTGCAGGTGATCTCTCCTGTACCCGGAGAGTGGCAGGAGGCCTCTGCCCAGCGAGTACCGAAAAGCTTGGAGGGAGGTGGCTCACAGAGTGACCTCCAGCAGCATGGTGCCTAGGACCCCTGTGCAATGCAGGAAGAAGTTCAACGACCTCACTCGGGTCATCAGGGTGAATGCCTTTTTCAGAAACCTTGTCATCCCTCCATCTCGACCTTGCTTTATGGCCAAAGGGTCTTGAAAGCCCAATGCCCAGCCCTCCTCCAACACCTATGGCCCTTTCAGGAAACTCACACGCACATTCAGCACTTTGCATACAGTAAGGGTTATTCGACCATGGGAGGCATTTCAGCCAAGATCATGGCTGCATCTTTACTCAGACCCCGTCCTTTTCCTGGCGCATAATAGGAGACAGCAGCAACGGGCCAGGGGAGGCCGGCCTCACCTTCAAGCCCTGACTGATCTGGAGCAGCGAGTCCACTGGATTGTGGCAAGCCGGATGCTTGGCCCCGTCACCACTGGAAACACCGACCCTGTTCTGGCCAGCAATGGTAAGGTCATCACCTTGTTGACCTCTCTCCTTCCACTTGTTCCTCACAACAGCATCCTTTGACACTCTCGATCCAAATCAGTACATCACTGCACTCATGCCTCCCTTGCTGCCACCCTGTCCTCAGGCTAAAGCCACTCTTGTACCTCCCTGCTTTCAGAAGCTGATTCACCAGGTGAGGAAGTGGGCCCTCAAGCTGCCACTGGGAGTGAATCTGAAGGCGAGGAGGAAGAGTAAGCTGGACCATCAGCGCAACCCTCTGCCGAGGCAGCCCATGGCCATACTGGGGACGCGTCTTCCCTGGAGGGGAGCGGGGGGGAATGGTCTGATGAGGGTGAAGCTCCAGGACCCAGCGGGCTGCAGCAATACGAGGGGGCTAGGGAAGCTCGGGGGCTTTCTCCCCGGAAGGAGAGTATGGCCTCGAGTCCTGCTACAGTGAGCGCAGAAGAGGTGCGGCTCCTCGCTGAAATGAGCGCCCAGGCGGAGCAAAGGCACACTGAGCTCATGGCTGCAGTGGCAAGGATGCCCGAATCCATTGAGTCACTGGCAAGGAGTGTCCAGGACTTCGGTGCAGCACAGGCGTCTGCCACGCAAATGCTATGTGCTGCAATGCAGTCAGTGGCTGGTCTCATGCAGACGCAGATTGAGGCAACGCGAGCACTAACTGATGTCACCCTCGCTGGATTGGGCAGGTTTCCCTGGGGCCCTCCCCGCGCCGCAGCAGGCCAGCAATCTGTGCTCCCGCAGATTGCTCCGCATGCTGAAGTGCTGCCCCGTGGGAGTGCCAGTGTGTCGGTCGAGCGGGGAGATGCTGTCCTCTCCCAGGATGACAGCATTCCTGCTGTCAGCACTATCACTTCTCCACTGCAGTTGCCACCACCTGTAGGACAGACTGCTGCCGCCCATGCAGAGTTGGAGCAGTCAGCAGCCGGGCCCTCCAGGCCCAGAGCTGGTCCAGGCCGTCCCTCAAGGGCATCTGCAGTCTCAGTTTCTGACACTCAGCAGCCTTCCCCCAGCCTTGCTGCAGCCACTGGGGTCCCAGTGTGGCGGAGCTGCAGGGTGGGAAGGGGGCAATTTCGCAAGGGAAGCAGATCACCCTCGAAGGGCAAAAAGTAGAAGGTGTGGCAAAATGTTGTTCATTGTTTTATTGAAGGCCGAGGATTGTGGTCATATTTTTGTTACTGTTTTGGACATTGTCTCCAGGTTGTGAGAGCCAGTTATGCGATTGACTGTTTCTTTGTGTGTTTCTTTCTATTACTTTGTCATGTGGGAAGGATACACAGTTTTGTAAATAAAGAAGTGTCTTTATTAAAAATGTGCATGTTTGCTCTTTGCACTCATTGTTGCCTTGACCGGCTTAGGGGTTGTGGCATGGTTCCATTCAGGTTCTTTGAATGGCAGAAGCCATTCCCTCAGAGGGGGCCTAGAAGCAACTTGCTATAAGCCTTTGACGGACGGCCCTTGCACTTTGTGCCTCCCTCCCGTCTTGGTGCTGCTGCTCCTCCTCCTCCTCCTCTGCTGGTGCTCCAAGGCCCGGTGGCATTGGCTGGGTCCTGAGGATTGCCAGGTTATGCAGCACACAACAATGAAGTGGGAGACTCGCTCAGGCGAATACGGCAGGGCTCCTCCAGAGTGGTCCAGACAGCGGAACCATTGCTTGAGCACGCCGATTGTGTGCTCAATGATGTTCCTGGTAGCTTGATGGCTCTCGTTGTATCGTTCTTCTGCAGGGGTACTGGGCGATCGGAGTGGGGTCATCAGCCAGGTGCACAGAGGATAGCCCTTGTCCCCGAGAAGCCAGCCCCCTGGGTGAAGCGGGGCCTCGAAAAGGTCTGCCACAGAAGTCTGGCGCAGGATGAAGGCATCGTGGCTGCTGCCTGAAAAGTGGGCATTTACAGCGAGTATCAGCTGTCTGTGGTCACAGACCAACTGGACGTTCAAGGAATGGAAGCCCTTTCGGTTGCGGAAATCCTCGGCATTCTCTTGTGGCGCCTGCAAAGCCACATGCGTGCAGTCAATGGTGCCCTGCACCATGGGGAAGCCCGCTATTCTTGCAAAGCCCGCTGCGCGCTCTTGCTGCTTGTCCGGGGTCATGGGGAAAGAGATGTACTCTCATCACCTTTTAAAGAGGGCATTTGTAACTTGACGGATGCAGCAATGCACCGCGAACTGGGAGATATTGGCAATGTCCCCAGTAGCAGATTGAAAGGAGCTGGTGGCATAAAAGTTGAGAGCCACTGTGATCTTCACAGCCACCGACAGAGACGTCCTGCTCCTCAGTTGAGGTTGCAGATATGGCTGAAGGAGGTGGCTGAGCTCAGTGACCACCTACTTGCTGAATCGCAGCCTTCACAAATACTGCTCCTCAGACATATTGATGTATGAGAACTGTTGTCGAAAAACCCTGGGAGGGTAAGGTCTCCTATACCGACGCCTGTTGGCCCTCCTCCGTCTGGCAATGATTGCCACTCTCTCTCTGCATCTCTGTGCCCCCTCAATATGATGGAGAAGTACGACGTTCCCATCCACTGCAGCCCCCATAATATGTGGGCAATCAAAGTTATGCCGGTGAAAAAGCAAAGCAACTACAAAGTTATGGTCAGAAGCCAAAACTAGGTCAGACATCGTTGACTCAATGCAGAAGTCTCTCTTTCTCCCTTTGTCTCTCTGCAAATCTCTCTCTCTCTCAGAACGAGTGGTCCAAAAATGGCTACCACACAGAAGACAGGAAAACCCCCTTTAAATAGCACACCCCAGCCCCACAGCGACTGGGAAGTGTTCCAGTCAACCTGTCGTTGGTAGCGACAGGCGGAAAGGAGGGGGGCGCTGTAGTGTATGTGCCTTTAAGTCAGAACTACTTTTTACAGCTCCTGTATACAGTAGTACCGGCAGTGACCACACCGGTATATAAGCTTTGCGCATGCCTCTGTACCCCAGTCTAGAGATTACCCTCCTCCAGTAAAGACCTGTTATTTGTTAATGTACAGCATCCGTGTGATTATTTATCCACTGAACCACGGATCCAACAGTGGCGACGAGTGTCAATTCGAATCTACCTGCAACATAAAAGAAAAAAAAAAAATAGTCGAGGCCAGGAACACGGGCGTCGACCACGAGCAACCGCCCAGCAGTCAGGCAGTGATCCAACTTCGCTGGGGAGGCTGTGGAGAGCCGGGCTTGGTTCCCCAGCCACAACGAGCAGTAAGAGACCGACGACAAGCCCGGAGCAGACCCTTCCCGAGCAGCAGCGGCTGGAGCCGACCGACGGCAGAGAGAGAGCCGAGCAGCGTCGATGGGGTAAGAAAGAGGGTGAAGAGCGCAGGGCGCAGCCGGGGGTTGAACACCGAGCGGCGTCGAGCAAAAATAAAGCAACCGGAGAGAGAGAGGGTAAGAAACAGCTGGGTTCTAGAATGAGCGGCATCGAAAAATATCAAAAGAAGAACGCGCAAAGCACAGCCAGGGATCACGGGCTGATCAGGGTCCATGGGGCGAAGCAAGGGGAGATGCCATTGAGCCGCGGAGAAGAAGGAAGAGCGCAGGAGGCGCCATTGAGCCGCGGAGAAGCAGGGAGAGCGCGGGAGACGCCATTGAGCCGCGGAGAAGAAGGAAGAGCGCGGGAGACGCCATTTTGAGAAGCCGCAGTGGAGAAGAAGGGCGAGCGCGGGAAGGAAGGAAAGCGCGGGAGACGCCATTTTGTGCTAGCGGAGAAGAAGGGGAAGCGCGGGTGGCACCATTGGTGATAGTTAACGCACACCAAGGATGCCGAAGAGTGGCAGTATCTCTACGTTCGACAATGAAGTCGAAGGTTGGGCGACATATATGGAACGTATTGAGGTGTACTGCAGGGCGAATGAAGTGCCAGATGCTAATAAAGCAGTGGTTCTGTTAAATTCCATGGGTGCAAAAACTTATGGGTTACTGCGAAATCTAATAACCCCAGAGAAGCCGGTAAACAAGAATTTTGAAAGCATAGTAGAAATCCTACAGGACCACTTAAACCCCACACCGCTGCTGATAGCAGAACGATTTAAGTTCCATAAAAGGAACCAACACAAAGACGAAAGCAATGCTGAGTACTTAACGGAACTGCACAAGCTATCGAAATACTGCCAGATTGGAGCGGGACTAGCAGACACGTTAAGGGACAAGTTTGTGTGTGGGCTACAAAGTGAAGGAACCCAGAAACGGCTTCTATCAGAAAAGGACCTTACACTGGACAAAGCTTTCAGTATGGCAGTATCACACGAAGGAGCCGCAAGGGGCGCTGCAGAGATACAATGGAGACCGCAAGAATATGGCACCAAGAAATGACCTATGGAACAGGGAAGTGCTATCGCTGCGGCAGAACAACACATGACCAGAAAGATTGTTGGTTCAAGGACCAAGTGTGCAGACAGTGTGGGAAAACAGGACACATAGCAAGAGTCTGCAGGTCTGGGAAGAAAACCAACAGTAAGAAATCTCCACAGGAGAAGTACAAAAAGGTACACCAGGTGATGGACAGCGGTTCAGACGAACAGAAAAGTGACACAGACTCCGGAAGCAAGCAGCTGGGTTGTCTGAAACTACATAATATAACCGAAATGGAGGATCACCAGACTATCTGGGTTACACTCAAGATAGACGGAGCCCAAGTGGAAATGGAATTGGACACAGGGTCAGCTCTAACAGTCATAAATCAAAGAGACTACAAGCGGCTATTTTCACACATACCCTTGAAAGTTACAGAGATTGTCTTGAAGACGTATACGGGGCAAAAAGTCTACCCCAAAGGAAAAATAAGGGTGAAAGTGACATATAAAGGCCAGGAAATACCTAAAATGGATATATATGTATTGCCAAATGGAGGACCACCACTGCTAGGACGTGAATGGATCCGGAAGATACAATTAGATTGGCATTCCATACAGGCACTGAAGGTTGAGGCCAAAAAGGATGACGACGTCACACCTGGCCGACTGTCAAAAATGCTAACTGACGCAAAAGAAGTGTTCCAGGAGGGACTAGGAACACTAAAAGGAATAACAGCAACAATTAAAATAGAGGAAAATGCAAGCCCAAAGTTTCTGAAGGTCAGACCAGTGACTTATGCGATCAGACCAGCTGTTGAAGCAGAGCTGGAAGGGTTGGAACGTTCAGGAGTACTGTCCAAAGTGGACTGGAGTGAGTGGACTACACCCATCGTTCCTGTAATGAAGAGGTTGATGAGTAATACGCCTGGGGAACCAAAGAAGGTCCGCATCTGTGGGGATTTTAAGGTGACAGTGAACCCAGTCCTTCACACGGTGCAATATCCGCTTCCACGTATTGAGGATATTTTCGCCTCGCTATCTGGTGGTAAACGCTTCACCAAAATTGATCTAGCCCAGGCGTACTTGCAAATGGAGGTAGAAGATGCTTCGAAACATTACCTTACGATCAACACTCATAAAGGTCTCTATCAATACATCCGGCTGGTGTTTGGAGTAGCCTCGGCTCCGGCTATCTGGCAAAGGGCGATGGATCAGGTCCTGCAAAGCATTCCAGGGACCCAGTGTTATTTGGACGACATCTTGGTCACGGGCAAAAATGACGGTGATCACCTCGCTAACTTGGAGAAGGTGCTCACCAGATTAAAGGAGTATGGGCTACGAGCTAATCGCCACAAGTGCGAGTTTTTCCAGAAACAGATCTCGTATTGCGGCCACGTCATCGATGAAGAGGGGTTACATAAGTCCCCTGACAAGATTGAGGCAGTAGTCAAGGCTCCAGCACCGGAAAATGTGTCACAACTGAGGTCGTTCCTCGGGCTGGTAAACTATTACCACAGGTTCTTACCAAATTTGACTACGGTATTACACCCGCTGAACACCCTACTGCAAACAGGGGTACCAGGAAGTGGGATGGCGAACGTAGACGAGCTTTCCAGAAGTGTTAAGAATTGATCACATCAGAAGAGGTGTTGGCCCATTTCAACCCAGCACTACCAATTAGTTTGGCATGTGATGCATCACCCTACGGCATTGGAGCGGTGCTGTCGCACAAATTCCCAGACGGGTTGGAGAGGCCAGTAGCCTTTGCATCTCGGTCACTAACCTCAGTCGAGCGCAACTATGCCCAGATTGACAGGGAGGCCCTCAGCCTAGTATGGGGAGTAAAAAAATTCAACCACTATCTGCATGGGCAGAAGTTCACCTTGCTGACTGACCACCAACCACTTGTCTCCATCTTCAATCCTAAGAAGGGCGTGCCAGTAATGACTGCACAGCGGTTACAAAGATGGTCCCTGTTTCTAGGGGCAAATCAATATGAAATAGAATATAAAGGCACGAAACAGCATGGGAACGCTGATGGGCTATCGCGCCTGCCACTGCCTACTGTGGAGGAAGCACCAGCAGTGGACCCTATTGAGATATTTTATTCGTCGATAATTGAACGATTGCCAGTAACAAACACGGATATAGAGAAGGAGACCCGCAATGATCCGATGCTGTCACGGGTATATGAATTGACGGTGAGAGGATGGCCAACACATGGCGACTCACTGTTGCCAGCATTCTCATCCAGAAGAGAACAGCTGTCAGTATGCCAGGGGACAGTGATGTGTGGATCCAGAGTGGTGATTCCACCCAAGTTAAGGGAGAGAGTGCTAAATGAGCTACATGAAGGTCATCTGGGGGGAGTGAAAATGAAAAGCCTTGCTAGGGCTTATGTGTGGTAGCCGGGAATCGATCAACAAATCAAAGACCTAACTAAGAGCTGCTTAGGATGCCAGAAGGTCCAAAATGCACCACCACATGCCCCTCTACACCCATGGGAGTGGCCCTCCTCTCCAAGGCAACAGGTGCACATTGATTTCGCTGGTCCATTCATGGACTCAATGTTCTTAATAGCAGTGGATGCTCATTCAAAGTGGTCTGATGTGATAAAGATGTCTTCAACCACTGCAGAGAAAACGATTGCAGTCCTACGGACCATATTTACCAGAAACGGTTTGCCAGAGCAGACCTGCTCTGATAATGGACCACAGTTTGTGTCCGACGAGTTCCAAAAATTCATGAAAAGGAATGGGGTAAGGCATTACACATCCGTCCCGTATCATCCAGCCACCAATGGATTGGCTGAGAGGTTCGTACAAACCTTTAATAAGGCGATAAAGGCCACGTGCGATGAGGAAATTCCACTACAGCATAAGATGGACAATTTCTTATTAGCCTACCGAAACGCGACACATGCAGTTACCAACCAGACCCCGGCCATGATGTTCTTTAACCGAAGGTTGAGCTCTCGTCTGGACTTGCTCAGACCAAATGTGCGAAGAAATGTTGAGGACAAACAATTCCAGCCCATCAATGAGAAGCCGACAAGGAGCTTCAATGTAGGGCAACCAGTCTTGGCCCCTGACTATCGAACAGAGAAGTGGCAACCCGGAACGATATGTACAAGGCAGGGGCCATTAATGTGCACAGTGGATGTCGGGGAGAACATTGTGAGACGCCACGTCGATCAGATCTTAGCATCACAGGAACGCGTCAACCCCATGTCTCGAGTACCTGGGGGTGAACCCGACATACCGGTAGCATCTACTTCAGACCCAGTAGCATTGGAACCCAATGAACTACCTGATGAAAAGGGGTCAGAATCGCCTCTGCACCAAGAACAAGAACCTCTGGAAAGGCATTATCATGAAAGGGTCAGGAAGCCGCCCCAAAGACTGAATCTATAAATGGACTTTTGTTATTTAATGTACATGTAAAAATGTAATTGTTATTTGAATATTAAGGGGGTATTATTAATCTAAAAAGGGAGGAATTGTAGTGTATGTGCTTTAAGTCAGAACTACTTTTTACAGCTCCTGTATACTGTAGTACCGGCAGTGACCACACCGGTATATAAGCTTTGCGCATGCCTCTGTACCCCAGTCCAGAGATTACCCTCCTCCAGTAAAGACCTGTTATTTGTTAATGTACAGCATCCGTGTGGTTATTTATCCACTGAACCATGGATCCAACAGGCGACACTGAATTTCCAGTCCGGGGCGCCCCAAGGGCGTTGCACTCTGGAATGACGTCAAGATCTGCGTGCGCAGAAGAGCGGGCGGTATGGTTTAGCGCCGCTGCTAAATGTCCGCTCAATTTCGCAAGAGGCGCAGGTATCGCTGTGCCCGGGCGCTAGTTGGATACTGCCCCGCTTATCGCCCTCTTAAGGTGCTAACGGGTGGCGCTAACAACTGAATTTCTCCCCCACTCAGTCTACAAAATGAATTTCTAGCAATCTATTGTAAACCTGAAGAAACCTTTGTAGTGTATCAGCTGGGACTTCTCTTCTGCTGCTGGGTGCCTTCAAAGATTATTATGGTTTAACATAGAAGATAGGAGCAAGAGTAGGCCATCCGGCCCCTCGAGCCTGCTCCGCCATTTAATGAGATCATGGCTGATCATCCAAATTCAGTACCCTGTCCCTGCTTTCTGCCCATATACCTTGATCCCTTTAGCCTTAAGAAATATATCTAACTACTTCTTGAATATATTTAATGAATTGGCCTCAACTGCCATTTGTGGTAGAGAAATCCACAGGTTCACCACTCTCTGGGTGAAGAAATTCCACCTCATCTCTGTCCTAAATGGCTTACCCCTTATCTTTAGACTGTGACCCCTGGTTCTGGACTCCTCCGCCATCGGGAACATCCTTCCTGCATCTAGTCTGTCTAGTCCTGTTAGAATTTTATAAGTTTCAATCAGATCCCCTCTCATTCTTCTGAACTCCAGCGAATATAAGCCCAATCGACCCAATCTCTCCTCATACGTCATTCCTGCCATCCCAGGTATCAGCCTGGTGAATCTTCACTGCACTCCCTCCATGGCAAGAACATCCTTCCTCAGATAAGGCGACCAAAACTGCACACAATACTTGAGATGTGGTCTCACCAAGGCCCTGTACAACTGCAGCAAGACATCCTTGCTCCTGTACTCGAATCCTCTCGCTATGAAGGCCAACATACCATTTGCCTTCTTAACCGCCTGCTGCACCTGCATGCTTACATTCAGCGACTGGTGCACAAGGACACCCAGGTCTCGTTGCACTTCCCCTTCTCCCAATCTATTGCTGTTCAGATAATAATCTGCCTTCCTGTCTTTGCCACCAAAGTGGATAACCTCGCATTTATCCACATTATACTGCATCTGCCATGCATCTGCCCAATCACCCAACCTGTCCAAATCATACTGGAGTTTCTCGGCATCCTCCTCACAGCACACATGCCCACCCAGCTTTGTGTTGTCTGCAAACTTGGAGATATTACATCTAGTTCCCTCGTCTAGATCATTTATATATATTGTGAATAGCTGGGGTCCTAGCACCGATCCCTGCGGTACCCCACTAGTCACGGCCTGCCACTCTGAAAAAGACCCATTTATTCCAACTCTTTGCTTCCTGTTTGCCAACCAGTTCTCTATCCAATCAGTACCTAACCCCCAATCCCAAGTGCTTTAACTTTACACGCTAATCTCTTATGTGGGACCTTATCGAAAGCCTTCTGAAAGTCCAAATACACCACATCCACTGGTTCCCCCTTATCTATTCTACCAGTTACATCCTCAAAAAATTCCAGTAGATTAGTCAAGCACAATTTACCTTTTGTAAATCCATGTTGACTTTGTCCAATCCCGTCACTGTTTTCCAAGTGCTCTGGTATTACATCTTTTATAATGGACTCTAGCATTTTCCCCACTACCGATGTCAGGCTTAATTCCCCGTTTTCTCTCTACCACCTTTTTTAAATAGTGGAGTTACATTAGCTACCCTCCAATCCATGGAACTGTTCCAGAGTCTATAGAATTTTGGAAGATGATCAGCAATGCATCTACTATTTCTAGGGCCACTTTCTTAAGTACCCTAGCATGTAGACCATCAGGCCCTGGGGATTTATCAGCCTTCAATCCCATCAATTTCCCCAACACCATTTCTCTACAAATAAGGATTTCATTCAGTTCCTCCCTCTCATTAGACCCTATGTTCACCGACATCTCTGGGAGGTTATTTGTGTCCTCCTTTGTGAAGTCAGAACCAAAGTATGTATTTAATTGGCCTGCCATTTTTTTGTTCCCCATTATAAATTCCCCTGATTCTAACTGCAAGGAACCTTCTCTTGACTTCACCAATCTTTTTCTCTTCACATATCTATAGAAGCTTTTACAATCAGTTTTTATGTTACCTGCAGCTTACTCTCATGCTCTATTTCCCCCCTCTTAATTAATCCCTTTGTCCTCCTTTGCTGAATCCTAAACTGCTCCCAATCCTCAGGTTTGCTGCTTTTTCTGGCCAATTTATATGTCCTCTCCTTGGATATTATGCTATCCCTAATTTCCCTTGTTAGCCACGGTTGAGTCAACTTTTTTGTTTTATTTTTATGTCAAACAGGGATGAACAAATTCTGTAGTTCATCCATGCGATCTTTAAATGTTTGCCATTGTGTATCCACCGTCAACCCTTTAAGCTTTGAGTACAGGAACAAGGATGTCTTGCTGCAGTTGTACAGGGCCTTGGTGAGACCACATCTTGAGTATTGTGTGCAGTTTTGGTCGCTTTATCTGAGGAAGGATGTTCTTGCCATGGAGGGAGTTCAGTGAAGATTCACCAGGCTGATACCTGGGATGGCAGGAATGAGGTATGAGGAGAGATTGGGTCGATTGGGCTTATACTTGCTGGAGTTTAGAAGAATGAGAGGGGATCTGATTGAAACTGATAAAATTCTGACACGACTGGACAGACTAGATGCAGGAAGGATGTTCCCGATGGTCGGGAAGTCCAGGACCAGGGGTCACAGTCTAAGGATAAGGGGTAAGCCATTTAGGACAGAAATGAGGAGGAATTTCTTCACCCAGAGAGTGGTGAACCTGTGGAATTCTCTACCACAGGAGGCAGTAGAGGCCAATTCATTAAATATATTCAAGAAGGAGTTGGATATATTTCTTAAGGCTAAAGGGGTCAAGGGATATGGGGAGAAAGCAGGGACAGGGTACTGAATTTGGATGATCAGCCATGATCGCATTGAATGGCGGAGCAGTCTCGAGGGGCCGAATGGCCTACTCCTGCTCCTATTTTCTATGTTTCTATGTAACTTTCCCCAATCCATCCTAGCCAACTCGCGCCTCATACCATCATAGTTTCCTTTATTTAAATTCAGGACCCTAGTCGCTGAGTCAACTACTTCACTCTCCATTTTAATGAAGAATTCGATCATATTATGATCGCTCCGCCTCAAGGGGCCTCGCACAACAAGATTGCTAATTAATCCTTTCTCATTACATAATACCCAGTCTAAGATGGCATGATCTCTAGTTGGTTCCTCAACATATTGGTCCAGGAAACCATCCCGTATACACTCCAGGAATTCCTCCTCCACAGTATTGTTACTAATTTGGTTAGCCCAATCTATATGTAAATTAAAGTCACCCATGATAATGCTGTGCCCTTATTGCACGCGTCTCTAATTTCCCGTTTAATGCCATCCCCAACCTCAGCATTACTGTTTGGGGTTCTGTGTACAACTCCCTCTAACGTTTTCTGCCCCTTGGTATTTCTCAACTCTACCCATACAGATTCCACATCATCAGAGCTAATATCCTTCCTTACTATTGTGTTAATCTCCTCTTTAACCAGCAATGTTACCCAACCTCCTTTTCCTGTTTGCCTCTCTTTCCTGAATATTGAATACCCCTGGATGTTGAATTCCCAGCCTTGGTCACCCTGAACCCATGTCTCCGTAATCCCAATGATATCATATCCGTTTACATCTATTTGCGCAGCTAATTCATCCACCTCATTATGAATGCTCCTCGCATTAAGACACAAAGCCTTCAGGCTTGTTTTTTTAACACTCAGTCCTTTTAGAATTATTATTTACTGTAGCGCTGTTTGATTTCTACCCTTGATTTCTCTGATTGCCACTTTTGCTTTTCTTCTTCCTGTCTTTTGCTTCTATCCTTGCTTCCCTTTCCTCTGTCTCCCTGCACAGGTTCCCAACCCCCTGCCATTTTAGTTTAAACCCTCCCCAACAGCACTGGCAAACACTCCCCCTAGGACATCAGTCCCGGTCCTGCCCAGGTGCAAACCGTCCAGTTTATACTGGTCCCACCTCCCCCAAAACCGGTTCCAATGTCCCAGGAATTTGAGTCCCTCCCCCTTGCACCATTCCTCTAGCCATGTATTCATCGGAAATATCCTTCTATTTCTACTCTGACTAGCACGTGGCACTGGTAGCAATCCTGAGATTACTACCTTTGAGGTCCTATTTTTTAGTTTACCTCCTAACTCCCTATATTCAGCTTTTAGGACCTCATCCCGCTTTTTACCTATATCGTTGGTACCTATATGCACCATGACAACTGGCTGTTCACCCTCCCCCTGCAGAATGCCCTGCAGCCGCTCCAAGACATCCTTGACCCTTGCACCAGAGAGGCAACATACCATCCTAGAGTCTTGTTTGCGGCTGCAGAAACGCCTATCTATTCCCCTCACAATAGAATCCCCCATCACTATAGCTCTCCCGCTCTTTTTCCTCCCGTCCTGTGCAGCAGAACCACCCACTGTGCCAGGAAGTTGGTTGCTGCTGCCTTCCCCCGATAAGCCATCCTCCCCAACAATATCCAAATTTGTATATCTATTTGAGAGGGGGATGGCCACAGGGGACCCCTGCACTACCTGCCTGCGCCTATTACTCTGCCTGGTGGTCACCCATTCCCTTCCTGCCTGTGCAGCCTTTACCTGTGGTGTGTCCAACTCCCTAAATGTGCTATCCACGTTTTTAATAGTCTACTCCTCTATATTCAAATTATCTGTTAATTCAAATTAAAACTATTCAAAAAAAAGACTCCGGTATTATTTTACTAAAATTGCTCACCTCATACAACTTAGATAATTCAACTGTTTTTCTGAGCAAAGCACAACTTCTAATTAACAGCAGTGGACTGTAGTTCCCTTTCATTTTGACAAAAGCTGCTTTTAAATTCACTAGGATTTCTCATATCGCTGAAATGCCACTGAGAACAGACCAAAACAAGATGGGCCAGGTTTGGTTCAGGAAGTAGTTTCCAATCACTTTTACAGACAACCAAATTAGTGAAGGAAAGCAAAGGTAATGAAGCTGGCTGGTTCAGGAAGTTGGGGTCTTGCTGTAGTGTAATAGATCTATTTCCAAAATTAATATGCATACATTTTAATCCTTATTCTGAGGGGGGGATGGTGAACAGCCAGAGGATATGGTGCATATTGGTACCAATGACATAGGTAAAAAGAGGGATGAGGTCCTGCAGGCAGATGTTAGGGAGCTATGAAAGAGATTAAAAAGCAGGACCTCAAAGGTAGCAATCTCCGGATTACTCCCGGTGCCAAGTGCGAGTGAGTATATAAATAGGAAGATAGAGAAGATGAATGCGTGGCTGGAGAAATGGTGCAGGAGGGAGCCCTTCAGATTCCTGGGGCAGTGAGGCCAGTTCTAGGGGAGATGGGACCTGCACAGGCCGGACGGGTTGCACCTCAACAGGGCCCGAACCAATATCCTCGCAGGGAGGTTTGCTAGTGCTGTTGGGGAGGGTTTAATCTAATTTGGCAGGGGGATGGGCACCAGGATGTAACATTAGAAAGGGGAAATAAAGTGCTCAAAGGATTGGGAGAGGCAGAGAGTACTAAAGTAAGAAATGGTAAGGTATTAGGTGGGGTCATACTAAGAGAATATGGGATAGTCTAAGATCAGTTTACAGTGTATGTATGTGAATGCACAAAACGTAGTAAACAAGGTAAGTGAGCTGCAGGCACAAATAGCCACATGGGAATATGATGTTGTGGCAATAACTGAGATCTGGCTCAAAAAAGGGCAGGATTGCATATTAAATATTCCTGGTTATAAGGTGTTCAGGAAAGATAGGGAAGTAAAAATAGGAGGTGGTGTGGTAGTATTGGTTAAGGAGAATGTTACAGTGCTGGAGAGGGAGGATGTCCTGGAGGAGTCAAGGACAGAATCTATATGGCTAGAGTTTAGAAATAATAGAGGTGCCATTACACTACTAGGTGTATTCTATAGATCACCGAATAGTGGGAAAGACAGAAAGGAGCAAATTTGCAGAGAAATTAGAGTTGCAAGAACTATAGAGTAGTGATAATGGGGGACTTCAACTATCCTAATATAGACTGGGATCGTAATAGTGTAAAGGGCAGAGAAGGGGAAGAATTTCTGAAGTGTGTTTAAGAGAACTTTCTTGATCAGTATGTTTCCGGCCTGACGAGGAAGGAGGCATTGCTGGATCTTGTTCTGGGGAATGAGGTAGGTCAAGTGGAGCAAGTGTCAGTGAGTGAACATTTAGGGAACAGTGATCATAGTATAAGGTTTAGATTAGCTATGGAAAAGGACAGGGAACAATCTGGAGTAAAAATGTTTAACTGGGGGGGGAAGACCAATTTCAGTGGGATGAGAATGGATCTGGCCCGGGTAAACGGGAATCAAAGATGGGCAGGCAAAACAGCAATCGAACAATGGGCTGCCTTCAAAGAGGAAATCGTTCAGGTACATTCCCACTAGGGGGAAGGCAGGGCAACTAAAGTCAGGGTTCCCTGGATGACGAAACAGATAGAGAATATGATGAAGCAGAAAAAGAGTATGACAGATGTCAGGTTGCAAATACATCCGAGAATCAGGCTATATATAGAAAGGTCAGAGGAGAAGTGAAAATAAGAGGGGCAAAGAGGTTATGAAAATAGAATGGCAGCTAACATAAAAGGTAATCCAAAAGTCTTCTATAGGCATATAAATAGTAAAAAGCTAGTAAGAGGAGGGGTGGGGCCAATTAGGCACAAAAAAGGAGACCTATACATGTTGGCAGAGGGTATGGCTGAGGTACTAAACGAGTACTTTGCATCTGTCTTCAAGGAAGAGGATGCTGCGAGAGAAATAGTGAAGGAGGAGGTAATGGAGACACTTGATAGGATAACAATTGATAGAGGAGGTATTAGAAAGGCTGGCTGTACTTAAAGTAGATAAATCACCATGAGCGGATGGGGTGCATCTTACGATGCTAAAGGAATGGAGTGCGGAAATCGCGGAGGTACTGGCCATAATATTCCAATCCTCCATAGATACGGGGGGTGGTGCCAGAGGACTGGAGAATTGCAAATCTTGCATCATTGTTCAAAAAGGTATAAAGATAAACCTAGCAACTATAGGCCAGTCACTTTAACCTCAGTAGTGGGGAAGCTTTTAGAAACAGTAATCAGGGACAGAATTAACAGTCACTTGGATAGGTGTGGATTAATTAAGGAAAGCCAGCACGGGTTTGTTAAAGGCAAATCGTGTTTAACCAACTTGATCGAGTTCTTTGATAAGGTAACAGAGAGGATTGATGAGGGTAATGCAGTTGAGGTAGCGTACATGGGTTTCCAAAAGGCATTCAACAAAGTGCCACATAATAGGCTTGCCAGCAAAGTTGAAGCACATGGAATAAAAGGGACAGTGGCAGCATGGATATGAATTTGGCTAAGTGACAGGAAACAGAGAGTAGTGGTGAACAGTTCTTTCTCGGACTGGAGGAAGGTATACAGCAGTGTTCCCCAGGGGTCGGTTTTAGGACTACTGCTTTTTCTTCATATATATTAATGACTTGGACTTGGGTGTGCAGGGCACAATTTCAAAATTTGCAGCTGACACAAAACTTGGAAGTATAGTGAACAGTGAGGAGGAGAGTGATAGACTTCAAGAAGACAGACAGGCTGGTGAAATGGGTGGACACGTGGCAGATGAAATTTAACATAGAAAAGTGTGAAGTGATACATTTTGGTAGAAAGAATGGGGAGAGGCAATATAACCTAAATGGGACAATCCTAAAGGGGGTGCATGAACAGAGAGACCTGGGGGTATGTGTGCACAAATCATTGAAGGTGGCAGGGCAGGTTGAGAAAGCAGTTAAAAAGGCTTACGGGATCCTGGGCTTCATAAATAGAGGTATAGAGTACAAAAGCATGGAAATTATGATGAACCTGTAGAAAACCTGATCAGCCATGATCTCATTGAATGGCGGAGCAGGCTGGAGGGGCCGAATGGCCTACTCCTGCTCCTATCTTCTATGTTTCTATGTTTCTAAAACACTGGTTCGGCCCCAACTGGAGTACTGTGTCCAATTCTGGGCACCACACTTTAGGAAGGATGAGAAGGCCTTAGAGAAGATGCAGAAAAGATTTACAAGAATGATTCCAGGAATGAGGGACTTCAATTACGTTGATAGACTGGAGAAACAGGGGTTGTTCTCCTTGGAGCAGAGAAGATTGAGAGGCGATTTGATAGAGGTGTTCAAAATCATGAGGGGTCTGGACAGAGTAGATAGAGAGAAACTGTTCCCAGTGGCAGTTGGGTCGAGAACCAGAGGACACAGATTTAAGGTGATTGGCAAAAGAACCAAAGGCGACGTAAGAAAAAACTTTTTTACACAGCGAGTAGTTAAGATCTGGAATGCACAGCCTGAAAGGGAGGTGGAGGCAGACTCAATCTTATCTTTCAAAAGGAAATTGGATAAGTATCTGAAGGAAAAACATTTGCAGGACTACGGGGATAGGGCGGGGGAGTGGGACTTGCTGAGGTGCTCTTGCAGAGAGCCAGCACAGGCTCGACGGGCCAAAATGCCTTCTTCCGTGCTGTAACCATTCTATGATTTCATTCTATAATTCTATTAATAGTATGTATATAGAACCCCCGTAAAGGCGACTCACTTCAAACCACAAAAGGGTAATTTTCCAGCTTTGCACTCCTAGTGCAGAGGCTGTGCAGATTGAAAATTTTGGCCGCACATAGCATACAATTTTCCCACCAATAGTTTAAATGGTTGAAAAATCGTACGCAATCCATGAATTTCTTACATGTGCTGCCAGCGAGCGAGGTTCCTGCAAGAAGCACAGATCAGACAAAAATTGACAGAGTCAGAAAAGGCGATGTTAGGAGGGGTGACTAAAAGCTTGGTCTAAGAGCTAGGTTTTATGGAGATTCTTAAAGGAGGAGAGGTAGAGAGAAATGCAGAGGTTTAGGGAGGGAATTCTAGAGCTTAGTGTATAGATGGCAGAAAACACGGCCATCAAATGGTGGGTTGATGGGAACGGGGGATGCACCAAAACCACTGAGCAGTTTACCACTGATGGGCACATCTATACAATTTTGATTTGCAAAAGCCATCATAATAAAAGGACTTAGTACAAGAATAAACTAAGGCTGTCACTTAAGCACCAACACTACTGTTGCAAAAGTTAGATAATTTCCAGATGTGTATTTTCATGACATGTGCATAACTGACATACCCACAATGGTGACACAAATTTTGTCCCAGTCCAGATTTTAAAAAACTAGCCCGATGAACTTAATAGAATTCAGCATTCATAAAATGAATAGGTATTTTAGGATTAATCATAGAGAACTTCTTTTTCCAAAGTAGATGTGTAAGGAATCCATATTGTTGTAGTATTATGCAAAATATTCCTACTAATATACAAGTCATTTACAATTTGGATCTATTGTTTTTAGGCTCATTCTAGCATTGTTTTACTAAGCATCTTTGAAAGGACATTCCATTAGAGGATATCTGAATCAAACCCAAACAATTTGAAAGTCAAACAATAGAAACAAGGACAACCACTAATTACATAGAAAGTACATCAAAGAAACAGGCCATTCAGCCCAACCAGTGTGTATTGGTGTTTACCTTCCACATGAGCAGCAGCTTGGGCTGATAAGTGGCAGGTAACATTCGCACCACAGAAGTGCCAGGCAATGACTGCCTCCAACAAGCAAGAGTCCAACCACCTCCCCTTGACATTCAACGGCATTACCATCACCGAATCCCCCACAATCAACATCCTGGGGGTCACCATTGACCAGAAATGTAACTGAACCAGCCACATAAATAATGTGGCAACAAGAGCAGGTCAGAGGCTAGGTATTCTGTGGTGTGTGTCTCACTTTCTGATTCCCCAAAGCCTTTCCACCATCTACAAGGCACAAGTAAGGAGTGTGATGGAATAATCTCCACTTACCTGGATGAGTGCAGCTCCAACAACACTCAAGAAGCTCGGCACCATCCAGGACAAAGCAGCCCGTTTGATTGGCACCCCATCCACCACCTTAAACATTCACTTCCTCCACCACCGGTGTACCGTGGCTGCAGTGTGTACCATCTACAAGATGCACTGCAGCAACTCACCAAGACTTCTTCGGCAGCACCGCGCAAACCCATGACCTCTACCACCTAGAAGGACAAGGACAGCTGGCGCATGGGAACACCACCACCTCCAAGTTCCCCTCCAAGTCACACAACATCCTGACTTGGAAATATATCGCCGATCCTTCATCGTCGCTGGGTCAAAATCCTGGAACTCCTTACCTAACAACACTGTGGGAGTACCTACGCCACACGGACTGCAGCGGTTCAAGAAGGTGGCTCACCACCACCTTCTCAAGGGCAACTAGGGGTGAGCAATAAATACTGGCCTTGCCAGCGATGCCCACATCACATAAACGAATAAAAAAAATTCCTAACCCCATGTGACTGCTCTGTTCCCACATCCTTTTATTCCTCTTTCCTTCAACCACCTATCTCACCTATTCATGGTCTTTGCTTTATTCATTAACTCTGGCAGGGCATTCTACAGACTCACAACACTGTTTAAAATCCTTGCTCTCTGTCTTAAATTTTATACATTCCGTATTATATCCATGTTGCCTCTTCCAGCCCCCTCAATCAAAGAAAACAGTCTTGGATCCTAATTCAATATCATTGTGCCATTTTGTGGGCCTAAAACGGGTGCAACAATAACCAATTTAGCAGGGCAGAGGCCGGATCCGAATGGGCATTCGGGCCACTGCTAAATTGGTTGGGGCCTTTTTTTAAGCAGACCCTGGTGGCCACCTGAAATGGGGCTCCTGTTCCCATTTCAGGGCTGGACTGTTAAATTCATTTGGATTAGTCAGAGCTAGCATTGTGCAAACTCCAACTGGTATTTCTGGGTCTGGTACAAACCGGTTAGCCTAACATCAGTAGTAGGGAAAATGCTAGAGTCTATTATAAAGGATGTGATAACAGGACACTTAGAAAATATCAATGGGATTAGACAAAGTCAACATGGATTTATGAAAGGGAAATCGTGTTTGACAAACCTACTGGAGTTTTTTGAGGATGTGACTGGTAGAATAGATAAGGGAGAACCAGTGGATGTGGTGTATTTGGATTTTCAGAAGGCCTTTGATAAAGTCCCACATAAGAGGCTAGTGTGCAAAATTAAAGCACATGGGATTGGGGGTAATATACTGGCATAGATTGAAAATTGGTTAACAGACAGGAAGCAGAGTGTAGGAATAAATGGGTCTTTTTCGGGTTGGCAGTCGGTGACTAGTGGGGTACCGCAAGGATCAGTGCTTGGGCCCCAGCTATTCACAATATATATCAATGATTTGGATGAGGGAACCAAATGTAATATTTCCAAGTCTGCTGACGACACGAAACTAGGTGGGATTGTGAGTTGTGAGGAGGAAGATGATTTAGACAAGTTGAGTGAGTGGGCAAATACATGGCAGATGCAGTATAACATGGATAAATGTGAACTTATCCACTTCGGCAGGAAAAACAGAAAGGCAGAGTATTATTTAAATAGTGATAGATTGGGAAATGTTGATATACAAAAGGACCTGGGTATCCTTGTACACCAGTCACTGAAAGCAAACATGCAGGTGCAGCAAGCAGTTAGGAAGGCAAATGGTATGTTGGCCTTCATTGCAAGAGGATTTGAGTACAGGAGCAAGGATGTCTTACTACAGTTAGACAGGGCCTTGGTGAGACCACACCTGGAGTACTGTGTTCAGTTTTGGTCTCCTTACCTATGAAAGGATATACTTGCTATAGAGGGAGTGCAGTGAAGGTTCACCAGACTGATTCCTGGGATGGCAGGTCTGTCGTATGAGGAGAGATTGGGTCGACTAGGCCTATATTCACTAGAGTTTAGAAGAATGAGAGGGGATCTCATTGAAACGTATAAAATTCTGTCAGGGCTAGACAGACTGGATGCAGGGAGGATGTTTCCCCTGGCTGGGGGGGTCTAGAATGAGGGGTTACAGTCTCAGGATACGGGGTAGGACATTTAGGACTGAGATGAGGAGAAATTTCTTCACTCAGAGGGTGGTGAACCTGTGGAATTCACTACCACAGAAGGCTGTGGTGGCTAAGTCACTGAATATATTTAAGGAGGAGATAGATAGATTTCTAGATGCAAAAGGCATCAAGAGGTATGGGGAGAGAGCGGGAATATGGTATTGAGATAGAGGATCAGCCATGGTCATATTAGAATCATAGAATCATAGAAAGTTACAGCACGGAAGGAGGGCATTACGGCCCATCGTGTCTGCGCCGGCCAACAAAGAGCTATCCAGCCTAATCCTGCTTCCCAGCTCTTGGGGTGCTCTAACCTGCAGGGATACCCAAGCACTTTTAAATGTGGTTAGGGTTCCTGCCTCTACCACCCTTTCAGGCAGTGAGTTCCTGACCCCCACAACCCTCTGGGTGAAGAAATTTCCCCTCAAATCCCCTCTAAACCTTCCACCAGTTACTTTAAATCTGTGCCCCCTGGTTTTTGACCCCTCTGCTAAGGGAAATATGTCCTTTCTATCCATTTTATCTATGCTCCTCATAATTTTATACACCTCAATAAGGTCTCCCCTCAGCCTCCTGTGTTCGAAGGAAAACAGACCCAGCCTATCCAGTCTTTCCTTGTAGCTAAGATTCTCTACTCCCGGCAACATCCTTGTAACTCTCCTCTGTACTCTCTCTAGTGCAATCACATCTTTCCTGTAATGTGGTGACGAGAACTGCATGCAGTACTCTAGCTGAGGCCTAACTAGTGCTTTATACAGTTGAAGCATAACTCCCCTGCTCTTGTATTCAATGCCATGGCTAATAAAGGTAAGCATTCCGTGTGCCTTATCTACCTGGCCTGCTACCTTCAGGGATCTGTGGACATGCACTCCAAGGTCCCTTTGTTCCTCTATACTACTCAGTGTCCTACCATTTAATGTGTATTCCCTTTCCTTGTTAGCTCTCCCCAAATGCATTACCTCTCACTTCTCCGGATTGAATTCCATTTGCCACTGTTCTGCCCACCTGACCAATTTATTGATATCTTCCTGCAGTCTACAGCTTCCTTCTTCAGTATCAACCACACAGCCGATTTTAGTATCATCTGCAAACTTCTTAATCATACCCCCTACATTCAAGTCTAGATCATTGATATATACCACAAAAAGCAAGGGACCTAGTACTGAGCCCTGCGGAACCTCACTGGAAACAGCCTTCCAGTCACAAAAACACCCATCAACCATTACCCTCTGCTTCCTGTCTCCAAGCCAGTTTTGAATCCAACTTGACACTTTGCCCTGGATCCCATGGGCTTTTAACTTTGTGACCAGTCTGCCATGTGAAACCTTATCAAAAGCCTTGCTAAAGTCCATATACACTACATAAACGCACTACCCTCATCTACCCTCCCTGTTACCACCTCAGAAAATTCAATCAAGTTTGTCAGACACGACCTTCCCTTAACAAATCCATGCTGACTATACTTGATTAATCCGTGTCTTTCTAAATGAAGATTTATCCTGTCCTTCAGAATTCTTTCCAATAATTTCCCACCACTCAGGTTAGGCTGACTGGCCTGTAATTACTCGGTCTATCCTTTTCTCCCTTCTTAAACAAGGGTACCACATTAGCAGTCCTCCAGCACCACACCTGAAGCCAGGGAGGATTGAAAAATAATGGTCAGGTGGCAAAAAATTGGACCCCAATTAAAAAAAACCCCAGTAAAAATCAGTTTTTCCTTGGAACAGTTATTTAAATGGAATTATAAGCCCTGATTTTAACAGGGGCCAGCAGGGCAAGCATCAAAATTTCCCATGCTCGCTGATGTGAAGCCCAGGCCATATTAAGTATTCATTAAGAACTCTACCGACGTCTCCCGCCTCCACACACAGATTACCCTCATGATCTCTAATAGGCCCTATCCTTTCTTTAGTTATCCTCTTACTCTTAATATATTTATAAAACATCTTTGGGTTTTCCTTGATTTTACTTGCCAAGAATTTTTCATGCTCTCTCTTTGCTTTCCTAATATCCTTTTTAATTGCACCCCTGCACTTTCTGTACTCCTCTAAAGATTCTGGAGTATTTACCCCTCGGTATCTGTCATACGCCTCCCTTTTTTTCTTTATCCAACCCTGTATGGCTCTAGACATCCAGGGGGCTCTAGATGTGTTAGCCTTTATGGGCACATATTTGGTCTGAACCCTCCAGATCTCCTCCTTGAATGCCTCCCACTGCACAGACACTGATTTACCTTCAAGTAGCTGTTTCCAGTGCACTATGGCTAAATTCCCTCTGAGCTTAGCAAAATTTGCTTTTCCCCAATTTAGAATTTTTATTCCTGGTCTATCCTTGTCCTTTTCGATAACTACCTTAAATCTAACAGAATTGTGGTCACTAGCACCAAAATGTTCCCCCACTGATACGCCTTCTACCTGCCCAGCTTCATTCCCTAAAACTAAGTCCAGAACCGCCCCCTCCATTGTTGGGCTTGCTACATACTGGCTAAAAAAGTTCTCCTGGATGCATTTTAGGAATTTCGCACCCTCTATACCCTTCACTTTAATTTTATCCCAGTTCATATTGGGGTAGTTGAAATCCCCTACTATTACTGCCCTTTAGTTTTCGTACTTCAGAAATTTGTCTACATATTTGTTCTTCTATCTCCCTCTCACTGTTTGGGGTTCTGTAGTACACTCCCAGCAGTGTGATCGCCCCTTTTTTGTTTTTCAATTCGACCCATATGGCCTCGTTTAATGATCCCTCCAACATATCATCCCTCCTCACAGCTGTAATAGTTTATTTAATCAATACCACGACCCCCCTCCCTTTTTACCTCCCTCGCTATCCCGTCTGAAAATCCGAAACCAGGAATGTTGAGCTGCCATACCTGCCCCTCTTTCAGCCACATCTCTGTAATAGCTATAATATCATAGTCCCAAGTATCTACTTGTGCCCTCAGCTCATCTGCCTTGTTCGCTATACTCCTTGCATTGAAGTATATACAATTTATTACAGGCAAACCTCCTTGTTGACTACTATCTAGCCCTCGATTCCTCTGTCCTTCCAATTTACTTTCTACATTTTTGTTCTCCAATTCCAGTTTTTCTTCCCTCCCTATTGACTCTATACTTGGGTTCCAATCCCCCTGCCAAGCTAGTTTAAATGGCAGAACTGGCTCGAAGGGCCGAATGGCCTACTCCTGCTCCTATTTTTCTATGTTTTCTATGTTTCTATGTTGAGCAGCCTAATCAATAGGCCGTTCAAAAAAAGGCCCCAAAACTTACAGGAATATGGCATTTGTGGAATTTGAAGAAGCTGAACTGCTCCTACAGGCTCCAGAAAACAACTGTGGGCTGCTGCTGGCCCTCTGTCACCCCACCCCCCAAACCTGCAATTACCTTCCCCCTGCACTTACTTGCATTGGTGTGTCCAATTCTTTGCCCACATTATTATGTTGAGGCCCTATTAGGACCAAATTAGGACAGTCATCTCCATTCTGATGCACCATCGTTGTGTCTGGTTTGGGGTGCTAACACATCTAGGCCCCTTTGTTTCTATCGACAGTACTCTGTGCCACCCTTTAAAAATTTTAAACATCTCAGTCAAATCACCCTTAATCTCCTCTGCTCTAGGTTGGAAATTGTAATCAGGAAATGCTATAATTATGCAGTAGGCCAGCCTGCATCTGAAGAAGGCAGACAAGGACCCTTAAAGTCAGATTTTATTGTCTATTTAAAAACCTGTTTTTGGGTTCTATATTTAACATTAATACTTGGGAGAAAAATCAGGTGGCAAAAAATTGGACCCCAATAAAACAAAAAAAAAAAGTAAAAATCAGTTTTTCCTTGGAACAGTTATTTAAATGGAATTATAAGCCCTGATTTTAACAGGGGCCAGCAGGGAAAGCATCAAGATTTCCCATGCTCGCTGATGTGAAGCCCAGGCCATATTAACTCCTGGGCCTCATTTAAATAGATCAGGACCAACTCCCATCCGAACCTGGCATCAATATCTTCAGCCTGGTGGGCGGGAGTCAGATGTGCGGCCCAGGATGCCATAACCTGAGATCTGTGGGAATGGTGCCTGGCAAGGTAGGTGGGGTTCCTAGGCGATCGCAGGAAGGCCAAGGCAGGGAAGGCCTAAGGATTCCTTGTGGAGCCAGGAGAAGCACTATGCTCCTCCTGGCACACAAGGAAACCTTTAAAAATATAAAATAATTTTACCTTTACAGCCCTCTTCTGGGCCTGCTGATCCTCAGCTCCAGGTTTCCCTGGTAAGGTTGATGCAAAGCATCGACCTCACTGCTGTTGGTAAAAAGGTAGTCAGGGTCCGAATGACGCCATCAAACCCTGTTTTTCGATTATCAATGAGGATCTTGCTTGCCTGTAAACATTTTGCACATGTCCAATATTTTAATCTTCTGCGTGTCCCATTCTTGTTGGGCGAGGTGGGGGGGGTATCTGGGCTTTAGTTTGCATTGCAGCAATCCAAGAACATTTCTAGCGATAGCGCATGACATAGGATGCCACCCACCAAGCACACAACACTGCCATATGTACCACATTCACGTGATCCTCTTGAGCATCAGTTCCAGCGCGACGGTTCTTGTGGCTGCTGGTTCGCATTCCAATTCAGGCATAAAATAACTTCTAGGCCTTAATGTTACAATTTCACAGCATATTTTTAAATATTTTTGTTAGAAAGGGTACAAATAAAGAGCAGTAAGACTGATCCCCAAGTGTAAAGAAGAATAAGCTGTGAGGAAAGATTGGACCATTTTACAGGTTAATGGTCTAGAAAGAAAGTGGTTAAAATGGACTTTATTGAAGTCTATATCATGATACAGATAAGCTAAACCACAGGATTACTTCAAAGCAGCCAAGAAAGCAGTGGAAATTCGTCAAGAATAAATTGAGAACAGATATCCAAAAGCTTCCTTACTCAAAGAATGATAAATATTCGAAATAATCTACCAAGCAAGGCAATAGAAGCAAAGCACACTGGGACCATTATTAAAAATAATTAATGGGTGAGAATTTGCGTACTCACAGAGTACGCTGTCATACCGCCTTTAAAATGGACTGTTAGTTCGGGATTTCCGCATGTGCTAAATCCTGAACTTGCGATCTGTCAAGTTATGATGTGACAGATCATCTGCTCTGCCTTGGAAACCCCAATTGCTGCCGCAGAGTTGGGCTAATTGCCCATCAACTGCCCAGCAATTACGTACGGAGATTTTACGGCTGATGCAAACAGTCGCAGGGCCGGTTTGCATCAGCGTAAGGGGATAACTTAAAAGATTCAAAGCAAAGTTCAGCATGAATTTAGCTCACATAAAAGTGAAATTGGTACATTACAACAGATGGAAGCACCGGAGCTCCGTTTGAATAATTTAGCCGTGAGCTTCTTAGAATTGCGAAGAGCTTTTTTAGTAAGTTTGTTTTGTCTACACATTTTATTGAAATCCTGATGTTAAACTTGGTGCTGTCATTTCGCCAGTTTTTTTTGTGTGGGGCAATCTGAATTGATCCAATACTAAATCCCAAATAAAGAACGCAATGTTAAACCTAACGATATATTTATAGCTTATTTCCTGACATCAAAGCTTTTAAAGTCACCATACGGTGCTGTTGTCATTGATCATGCCTGTTCTGTGAGTGGATTCAACGGGTCAGGTGCCCGTCTGCACCCTTCTTTCTCCTAGAAGCCTGATGCTCGTTTCCACATATCTGTCAAGAGGAAACTCGGTGCTTTCACTGATTGGAGCACCAGGCCCACGTGATCCCAGGTACGCTTCCGTTCACGCTGCGCCCCTGGGATCCATGGGCCATTACGCTGCCCTCAAGCATGCAGCATCAAACAGCAAGTGCGCGAAGGAGGGTCCCCATCAGGTAAGTTTATATTCTATTCGGATGCCAATGGCGTACTCCATAGGTACGCCACCGACCGCAAAATCTGCCCCATTGTAAAAGAAGGATGGACTTTAATGGGTCGATTGGTAATTTTTTCAGCACTGACTTTTCTTATGTTCTTATGTAATTATATAAAGCACGTACCTGGGTTTCTCAATATATAAAGATATTCTTTTTCAGTGTCAGTTGCTACGATCTTAAATTTATATAAGCACTTATTATTTGCTTGAAAAACGCAGTGTTGTGCTTTTTCTTCCTCGGATTCTGTTAACAAAACATAAATTAATGACATGGTCAGCAAAACAAATTTTTCAATGCGATCCTACCTTTGAAGATTTCCCACCTGTTTTATTTAAATATACATAAACAATGATATCGAAAACATAGCTCTTCGACATGTATTTCTCCAAATTCGCTCAGGGTCATCCCTTATCAGGTGACACCAAGAATGTGTTTTGTTTCTGGTGTGTTACATGCTTCAGGCAGGTTGTCCCTCTGTTGGTTCTGGATGCATAGAAATCACACGCAGGTGAAAATGGATCCAATAACATTAATGGTTGGAATTTCCTGGATCGCACTTACACAGAAATTACGCTGAATTTTACGCAGGTATTGCCAAAGAGAATTTACGCCCAAATTTCCTGGGGAGCTCATTTGCCTATGATGGAACATAAAAACAGGCATAAAACAAGCGCCAATGCAATGCCATCAATAGGGGGAATAGCGAGTGGTTTCTGTCCTCGGCCATTCAAGCTGCTTAGTCCTTCTGAGCACCTTGGTGGGACATCCAAAAAGTTTTGGTGCATTGAAACTGACAGCACTTTTTGATGTATAGTGCAGGTGTCAGTAAGAAAAATCTTTAAAAATATCAAATTCCAGAAATCTCAGTTGCGCCGATATTATATCTACGCAGTACATTATCTGTGTAAATCCAGGAAATTCACGTGTGCTGTTCTTTTGCATGTGGGAGGGGGGCGGAGCTCTGAAAATGTGTGGCAGGGGGTGTCAGTGGATATATCTCAGAAGCAGTGCAATGATTGAGGAAATTTGCAGGTACAGATGTTTCACTGTAAAACCAGAATAAATCAGTTACGTGGAAATTTCCTTGGGAATGATTGACCAGTAATGTCAGGAGATTATTCAGTCATTTTGTCCATTTTAAAAGGAAAACATCTGTGTATACAATCGAATAATTATACAGCTTTCAAGAATAATTTTCAGATTTCTATTTTCTTTCAACAGAGAAATAATACATCAGACATGTGTCGGAACCTTCAACTTCACCCATGGGGTAAGCCAGACGATAGCAGATCAGCCGGCCATTATACATCCCACTCGATTGAAGTCAATGGAAAGGAAAAGCAGGCTGGTCCAGTTAAGTTTCTGGTCGATGAATCATAGAAATTTACAGCACAGAAGGAGGCCATTTGACCCATTGTGTCTGGTGTCCTCCCAGGATGTTGATGGTGGGGGATTTGGTGATGGTAATGCCGCCACTTCTGGTGGGTCTGTCCTGCCGGCGGGACAGGACATACCATGGGATGGTAATGGAGGAGTCTGGGACATGGGCTGAAAGGTATGATTCTGTGAGTACGACTATGTCAGGGACAGCTCTCCTCATTTTGGCACAAGCCCCAGATGTTCGTGAGGAGGGCTTTACAGTGTCAATTGGGCTGGTTGTGCCTTTGTCGTGTCTGAAGCTGGTGCCTTGGTTGATGCCAGGTGGTCTGTCCGGCTTTATTCTTATTATTGTTTTTGTTGTGGTTTGGTACAACTGAGTGGCTTGCTAGGCCATTTCAACCACATTGCTATGGGTCTGGAGTCACATATAGGCCAGACCAGGTAAGGACAGCAGATTTCCTTCCCTAAAGGGCATTACTGAACTAGATAGGTTTTTACGACAATCCGATAGTTTCATGGTCACCATTACTGATCCAAGCTTTTTATTCCAGATTTATTTAATTAACTGAATTTAAATTTGGCAGCTGCCATGGTGGGATTTGAACTCACGTCTCTGGATAATTAGTCCAGGCTTTTGGATTACCAGTCAAGTAACATAACCACTATGCTATCATACAGCCTGAAATGTTACTCCATGGTGACACTATTCCCATATCATGAGAAGATTACTCGTTTACAGTGTCACATGCAAGCAGTATTACTGTAAAAGCCTAACCGGAATCTGGTGTCAAAAGTTAAGTGGGAGAACACTGGCAGCCAGGACTGGTTGTAAGAGAGAGTAGCAGGAGTTGGGACTGAAGTTGGGAGGTAGTAAAATATGATTAGTTTGAAGCAGAATCCCCAAGGGCAGTAATGTACTCGTGCAACAGATTTTTGGATAATTTCTCCATTGTAACAATCTTAACTTGGTTAGTAACCCCCAAGCATGTTACATACAGTAAGAAACAGCAGAATACAAAAGGCAATAGATACCTGAAAGCTGGTCAACCACCAACATTTGAGAACATGAGATGCTGCAATTGGCAGGATACACTGCCCAGTAGTTTAACACATGACACTGCACACACTTCCTAAAAATGAAAAGTCAGATAAATCTTCAGTAACATTAATGTAAGTGTACACATTTAACTTCAGTGCATTTGTTTATTCATACCTGACTATGAGCAAATTTGTAAATTATTTTGTTAGTGTGAGATACTTGGCCATTCTTTGAGACACGCAACTAAAATCAAGCTCATTGAGGAATAAAAATATACTTTTGCATGGCTCCCTTTAAGAGTTTAAAACAGGTTTTAAGTGCACATTTGGTCCTCATTTCCGGGTGGAAAACGAGGGCAAAGAGGAACAATTTTGGGGCGCAACATCCCGCAGCCGCTTGACAGGTGCCGCTATATTGGAAAAGGCAGCTTTTCAGGTGTCGTGTGTAAATGAAGGGCCTAACACCTGTTTTAAGGCCCCTTGCAGAAATTGGTTTGGATTGAACCTGCTCCGCTCGGGATTCTTCAGCAGTAGCCGTGGCGATGCAATTTAGAAGCGAAATCAAGAAGCACTTTTTCATGTAAAGGGTAGTGGAAATCTGGAACTGTCGCCCCCAAATGGTAGGTCAATTGAAATTTTCAAAACTGAACTTGATCAAGAGTATCAAGGCAGGTTACTGGAGTTGAGGTACAGTTCTGTCATGAGAAGGGAAGGAGGCTTGGTGAGGAGAGAAGATGGATTCCGGGAGGGGGGGTTGGTCAGAGAGAAAGATTGGGAAATGGGAATGGTGTCAGGGCAATTGGGGCTCGAGAGGAGGGAGAAATGGAGACTGGGGGTTGGGAAGACTGTAGCGCAGTTGGGTGGGAGCAAGGGAGACTGGGGTTAGCGTGGGTATGGGGACCAGCATTTTATGCAGAGTTGGGAGCAGCAGCAATGTGGTGTATGGGAGCTGTGATGTGAGACGAACGGCCAGTAGAGGAGTTACAGCAGTGGAGTGTAAGAAGCTCAGAGAAATTACCTGGCAATAATATAGACACACACATAGACAGATCTCTCCCATGGCACTGCTTATTATTTTTCAGAGGATCCTCCGTTTTGCCACCAACAATCATATAAATGGTCCCCTTTTGGTGGCACTCATTATGCCAGTACTGATGTGAAAGGTAAATTTTTAAAAACTAAAAATATTTAAATATTTTAGAGATTAAAAAATGAGGCTCTTACTATGCTAAGGTGCTTAAAGAGTTAATACTATATATTTGTATAGTATAATCACTCTATGTATATGGTTCCCCCATGACAAATTCTGTTGTACCACCCATGCTGATCTGAAAAGTAAGCTTTGCATTTTTTATCATCTGCCAAAATGTGTGCGTATTGTATTAGATTCATTTCAACAACTGTTAGATGCAAAAAAGTAAAATGTGTATGTATGAATTGCACAAGCATACCAGCTGTTTTCACAGGAATTTTCACATGTAGGGCAAACCTCGCACAAAGGACCAGACGCTCTGGATTCAGTGCACTGACATCCGCCACAGATACATGTCCCTCTTCCATTGCAGATCTGATCCTGGCCTGTCCTGCAGGACATCAGGGATGATGAACAGTTACAGCTTTCACCTTCCCAGCTGGTGTAGCATTGGCATTCCCCACCTTTACATTCACCATTGCCTGAAACAAGAGACACATTAAAGATCCAGGATGCTAATTAAACGGGCATGCCAGATCTTAGTTTGCTTGCGGTAGTTAAAAACACCAATTCACCATAATCAACTTCATTCACAAACCCCCTCACAGACTTTCACTCTGATTTAACGAGAAGGTCGGGTGTCAGATTTAGTTACATTTTCAAGCGCCCTGTGTGAAAATACTATGAATAGAAATTCTGTCAAATATACACTTGGAGTGGTTTGCTTTTGGAATTATGTTATAATAATTCTTTTTTATACCAAGCCTTTAAAAAAAACTATTCTCATTTTAAACCATCACTGTGGACAAGCTTCATAATTTGACAAATATGATCCTGTCAGAAAATTATGTGGTTAGATATAAGAACACTGGGTTCCAGGGTAGGTAGGCCTCCTTAGCAAAACTCAAAGGAATCTCAGTTACTAATTAAAGTTGGATGCTGGATATTGGTTCTGAAAACCTGTAGTGCTTTCGGGGCCTTTGAGGCACGACAGTGACGTGAGTTGGACAATATTGGCACAGGATCCTGTTATACCAGGCTTAGAACAGCACTGGGGTTTCCCGAGTGGTGCAGGGGCAGACAGTCCCTGTGGCTGTCCTTTGAAAGAGTCATCCCAGGTGAAAGTGGGACTGGTGAAATGAGGTCCCCCATGGGAAATTCCTGCCAGTCCCACTTCCAGTGCCCCCCAGTTTGTATGAAGCGGGGTCCAATGCTCTCAAGAAGGCAGAAGTGGGGCCAACCAGATTCTTAAAGACCAGTTTTCTTACAGCAGCCAGTCACAAAGCAATCAGCTGCTGCAAAGAAAGCAGCCTTTGTGGAAAAGGCCAATCTTTGCTAATTTCTTCTTCTGCTGGCTCTGTTCCACAACCATAATTTCTGGGCTCGCTCATCTGAGATCACTCCAGTTGCACGAATACATGCAAAGGCACTTATATTACCATAGGCACTGGCTGACACCAGAAATTTCCAGTTGCTGGATGTCAGCTATCCGCAGTACAAGGAAGTGGTGCAGGGGCAGACACTCCTGCATAATTATTATTATAATTCAAGGAAGTTTGTTGTTCCAACAGTTCAGGACATTCAGGTTTTTGGGCCAATAGGTTTTTGGGCCTGGTGTTTCACTCAGTTTAAATACAGTGAACCCCCTTCATAACATTTGTGATCCACACAAAAAGTATTTTATAAAAGCAGAGTAATTCGAAAAAAATACTTTAGTGATTCTTGTCTCTGATGAATCTGTACACAAACTCAAAATCCTGCTTCACATATATACTAGTCAGTAGATTTTGGTTATTATTCACAGCTGTGAAGTAATGTTCTGGAAAGAATACCTGAAATTGAACTTTTTACAGACTTGCATCTTATATTTGTTGGAAGTAATGCATCCAATAAAAAATTACTCTTAGGCATTTAAGAGTAAAATTTGCAGCTGTATCACAGTGGCAGTGGGAATGTAATAATGATGGTAATGAGCAGACATTGCCATGTACAGAGGAGTGACCTCCCTGTATACTGAGATCCACTCATTACTATATTAGCTCTCTGCACGGAGTGGGCACTGTGCAAGGAACATGTTTGCAGTGGGGCAGGACATTTGGTCCAATAAAGACAAAGCACTAACAATCTCAGTGCAGTCCAGCCACAGAAAACCAGGCTGTGTGATCCTGACACAAGGGCCTAAATTTCACCGAGTATGCATTGCCAATGAGGAACCTAGCCCACTGCCAGGAGCAGGAAAAATGGCAGGTGCATGCCTGTGATTTTCCACTAAGAGCTGGTGGCAAGCAGGGTTCCTTGTCGCTGATGCATGTTTGGAAAATTTAAACCAAAAGCTGCACCCGGGATTTGATGACCCACATATTATTATAAAACAACTTTAATCCCAAGACTGTTCACAGGTAACTTAAGTACAAATGTCAGTTCGTACATGAGAAGGTAGTGCTGGAGAGGAAAATTTCCAAACATAGAAAGCAGGAATAAGTTCATTAAAACATGCTTTGAAGATGATGCCCTGTAGGCATTAACTGGGAGTTAATGTAACTGTGCAGCAATACAAAAATTTAGGCCGGAATTTTCTCAAAGGAGGCGGGTTGAGGGCAGGGGCTCCGATCATGGGGGTGGCTTAGGTAGGGTCCCTGGATCCAGGAGGTAGTTATAAAGCCACTTACCTCCTGGATGCAGCAGTCCCCGCCTCGGTTTAACTGCCGGGTTTCACGAATTATGGGAAAGCCATCCACATGCAGTGAAATTCAAAATGGAGGTGAAAAGAGAGGCTTCCAGCCTCATTATAATATTGAAATCGACATTCCGCCCCCTGGGAGCGGGTTGATCCCCCGCCCCCCCACCCCGTCTCTGTTAAAACCGAAGTGGACGTGTTGGAGGCGGGATCAGGTTGGTAATCCCATGTTTTAACAATTTAACTGCCCCCACGCTCCAAACCCACCCATTTTATTAGGGGAAAATTCTGGTCTTAATCTTTGGGTCAGAGGGAAACTTGAAAAGCTGCAGTTGATTTGCCAAATGTGTGTAACATAGTAGGAGAGGTGAAGGACGTGCTAAGAGCCCAACACACTTGGCAGAACATGTGCAAGTTTTGAGCTAAAAAAAAGTACCCCAAAAAAAAGACAGACTTACATTTCTATAACGCCTTTCATGATCACCGGATGTCCCAAAGTGCTTTACAGCCAATGAAGTACTTTTTTTTTGGAGTGTAGTCACTGTTGTAATGTAGGAAACACGGCAGCCAATATGTGCACAGCAAGCTCCCACAAACAGCAATGTGATAATCACCAGATAATCTGTTTTTTAGTGATGTTGATTGAGGGATAAATATTGGCCAGGACACCAGGGATAACTCCCCTGCTCTTCTTCAAAATAGCGCCATTAGATCTTTTACGTTCACCTGAGAGAGCAGACAGGGCCTCGGTTTAACATTTCATCCCAAAGATGGCACTTCGACAGTGCAGCACTCCCTCAGCAGTGCACTGGAGTGTCAGCCTAGATTTTTGGGCTCGAGTCTCTGGAGTGGAACTATGAACCCACAACCTTCTGACTTAGAGGCGAGAGTGCTACCGACTGAGCCACGGCTGACACCAAGGTAAGGAACCATGATCCACAGTGGAACCCTTGTTCCCCAGGAGCCATCCTTCAATCTGTGTAATCTCAACTGGAAAGAAGAAGCATGCAAAACTGGCTCAAAATGAAGGTGTCATGTGAATTGCTAGAAAATTTGGCACTAACATGCATGATTCACTGCTCATGATCACAGGCCACCCCATATATTGAGCAAATGAAATGGTTTGTGTTTGACATAACCTTGGGATTGCAGGTGGGACATGGATGTCTATTTGGGTGCAATCAATAACTACCTGCATCATCAGCAGGCCAGGCTATTGGTAAAAACCAGTACATTACTGTGGCTCTGGTAGCAGTTGATGTAAATGGCTGTGTGATGGAATATATGTCAGAAACTTCCGTGATGGTGTGGTGAACAAAAGACTGACTAATATTGCAAAGGTAAGGAACTGAAAGGTGCCAGTAGCATAAACATTGAGGGCAGTGGTGACCTTAAGCACTTCTGCCAGTGTCGCACAAATGGTGAAGTAGGTCCTCCTGCAGCAGCTGGCAGATCTGGGTCAGAGCAGCCCTAGTTAATGACAACCTCCTCAAGGACTGCACTTCTGTCATATTGAGGTAGCTCCGTCATTGATGATACACCCACTAGACAGGGTTGTTCTCATTTATTACAGTCTGATTTCATCAGCTTGAAGCTGCTAATGTTATGCTCTTCTTCTTCCAACTCCATGTGGATGCTGGATTTGTGCGACATGGTTTTTCAACCAGAAAACATGAACAAAGATGGTGTAAGAAAAGGAGATTAAAATCAATAGGGGAAAAAGCCATGAGAGAAAAAAAAAGGAACAGTATCACCTAAATATAAACATCAAAGAAACACGTGGAAAAGAAATAACAACCTAGATTTTCCAATCTGGGGAGCGAAGATTGAGTGTTGACCCCAACAGATATTTTGGGATCGGGCTCATTTAAATTTTCTTTTCCATGTATTTATTTGATGTTTATATTTAGGTAGTACTGTTTCTTTTTTTCTCTCATGGCTTTTTCCCCCTATTGATTTAAATCTCATTTTCTTACACCATCTTTGTTCACTTTTTCTGGTTGAAAAACAAGACAATTTGCACTGAGTGGAAAATAAAAATATATATTTAATATTTGAAAAAGGCACCTTGCCTAATGGAATCAATCACTCTGTCCTTAAATATTTAAATTCTCCCTTCCACTGTCCTTAGCATCACTGGACATGAGGAAAGCAACATTGTTCCTGATGCCCAGCATTAC
Source organism: Somniosus microcephalus (assembly GCF_052327205.1). Taxonomy (NCBI): domain Eukaryota; kingdom Metazoa; phylum Chordata; class Chondrichthyes; order Squaliformes; family Somniosidae; genus Somniosus; species Somniosus microcephalus. The sequence goes on along the minus strand of NC_140991.1, from coordinate 173,577,426 downwards.
TAATGATGCTAAAGGCGTTAATCATGGGAATAATATTGGACAACATTTCTAGCATAAAATCCAGGAAGTAGAGGTTGTTCCTGGGAGCTGGTGGCCCAGTTATCGAACCCAATTGCCTCACTACCACCCTAAATCAGGTGGTGGTGCCAGAGAATCCCGTCTAACAAGCTATATCGTGTGAATAATGTAAGTCTGATCAGCACCAAGCAGAAGCCAATATGCTTCGTAAAATCACTCAACCAGTAGTGAATACAACTCCCTTGCTAACTTTTACTGTGCAAGATTCTCACACAGATATTATGATACATTAAGCAGCAGGCTTACCCATAAAGTTTCTGAAATGTCATTAACAACGTAATTTTCTGTTACTTAGACAATCTATGGTACTATTAGGCTCAGCAATTCACTTAAAGACTCAAATTTGGAACTAGCAGCTAAAACAGAAGACACAATCAACCGTTGGCACTAGGAGCACTGCTACAGGCAAATACATTTTATACAGTAGCTGACTCTATGAACAGTGGGATTTCGGAGCCAGTGCTATATCACAGATTGTGGTGTATCAGATATCTGCCATGGTGAGAGCGGAGAGGCCTACTACATAAACTTTACCAAAAAACTGTCAATAAAAACAGCTAATAATCAGTGAATTACAGTACAAATAGCCATACAGAGTGGTAATGTAGCACTCCACACAGCTTTATATTTGCAGATGCTAGTTTTAGGAATTAGTGCCTAGATTAGGGAGGTGATTATCCTACAAATTAATTTGAGCCTGATCGAAAGAGCTAGCAACATAGGGTAGATATTTGGGGTGAAATTCTGGTGGCATTGTGGATGGGTGGAGGTTGCAATTTGGGGCGAATCCAAATTTGCCAGGTCTCCCCGTCCCTCTAAAGTTGCCCTCAAGATCCCAATCCAGGAGCGGCAGACGGTTCTCCTGCCCATCCCATAAACTGCTTCCGAGGTTTGTGGCATTTCTGGGGTGTTCCCAGGCTAGATCAGGAATTTCACACAAATGGCCTCCGTTGGCCTAGCAAGACCCACTTCTGCTGAGAGGAGGTGTAGATTCCATTGTGCACCTTAAGTGGGACCTAAAATGGAGAAGGCAAAAGGCAATCAATCTCAAAAGGATCAATTGCCATTGGAAGAGCGGTCTGACTCTGCCTTGATTCAGGCCTTGGGCTCCCTCTCTCAGAACAGCATGGTGCTGCTCCGAGCTCCCAGCGGCAGTGCCGGCTTTCTGCCTCGCTTATGCCTTTATAGACACAGGGTGCATGCCCCGAATATTTCAATGACTAGGATTTGGGACAGGGTTGTGGGAGCTCACAGCGATGGACGAACGTCCCGCCCAGCTGCACTTATGTCCTCTCACCAGGGTCCATCGAAGTTTTAGACTTATTTGTTCCTCTCTTTCATGAAATTTAAAATGTCCACAATCCAATTTTACAGTTCAGAAACAGACATTTGAACGTACCTAAATTGAAATCTAGTAAAAGCACAGTTCTGCCAATTTGCTGCTTATTATCATGTCTGTGTATAATTGAGACACGGACTGCAGGAGTTGATTATAACAAGTCTTTACTGAATGGAGACAACCTGGAAACTGAAACTACAGAAGCCTGCTAGGGCCTTTTATACAGGGGTGGTCACTGCCGGTACTGCAGTCTGAGACCAGTTATTCCCTTAAAGGCACATACACAACAATTCCTCCCCTTTTAGATAAACAGTACATAACATTCATTTAACAATGAAATAATAACGAATTACAATTACAATTACGGTTGCTAGATACATTGGTTGAAGTTAAGCAATTGCAAGTTCAGTCTTTGAGGAGGCTTCCTGATTCTGTCTGGCTAACGCCTCTTTGGGATATCAGGTTCTTCTGGCAAGGTTGAGTCGGGGTCAATGTCGTTGTTTGGTTCGTCTGCTTCCAATATCACCGATTCTGCGGTAGATTCAATTGGAACTTCGGTTTCATCGCCAGGTGTATCAGATCGTGGTGTGGAGTTGACGCTTTCCAGTGACTCTAGAATCTGGTCAGCATGGAGTCTTACAATGCTCTCTCCAACGTCCACTGTATACATTAGAGGTCCTTGCCGTGTACAGATCGTTCCTGGCTGCCATTTCTCTGTGCGGTAGTCCCGGGCCAAAACTGGTTGACCTATCTTAAAACTCCTGGTCGGCCTTTCATTCATATTCTGAAATTGCCTGTTCTCCACATCTCTTCTGACGTTTGGCTTAACCAAATCCAAGCGGCATCGTAGTCTTCGATTGAAGAACATCATGGCTGGAGTTTGGTTGGTAACCGCATGTGTCGCATTCCGGTAGGCAAACAAGAAGTTATCCACCTTGTGTTGTAGGGGTATATCTTCATTAGACATTGCCTTGATAGCCTTCTTGAATGTTTGAACAAGCCTCTCGGCCAATCCATTAGTGGCTGGATGATATGGGGCAGATGTGTAATGCTTAACACCATTGTTCTTTAAGAACCTCCGGAACTCTTCAGACACAAACTGTGGTCCATTGTCAGAGCAAATCTGTTCAGGCAGCCCATTCCTGGCGAATATGGTTCGTAAGACTGTGATAGTTTTTTCTGTGGTGGTTGAGGACATTTTTATTACCTCTGGCCACTTTGAATGTGCATCCACCGCAATTAAAAACATTGAGTCCATAAAGGGACCAGCAAAATCAATGTGCACCCTTTGCCATGGAGATGAGGGCCACTCCCATGGATGTAGAGGGGCTTGTGTTGGGGCGTTTTGGACCTTCTGGCATCCTGTACAGCTCTTGGTCATCTCTTCGATTTCTCTATCGATTCCCGGCCACCACACAAACGCTCTGGCTAAGTTCTTCATTTTTACCCCTCCCAGATGACCCTCATGGAGCTCATTGAGCACTCTATCCTTCAATTTGGGTGGAATTACTACTCTGGATCCACACATCAAGGTTCCTCTGCACACTGACAGCTGTTCTCTTCTCGGCGAGAATGCTGGCAGCAGTGGTTCGTCATGTGCTGGCCATCCCTTCACCGTTAAATCATTGACCCAGGAGTGTGTCGGGTCATTTTGTGTTTCCTTTTCTATGTTTACATTCGTCACAGGGAGACATTCGACTATAGTCGAGTGGAATAACTCCACTGGATCCACTGCCAGTTCGTCTTCCACCATCGGCAACGGTAGGCGCGACAATCCATCAGCATTCCCATGCTGTTTAGTTCCTTTGTACTCGATGTCATATTGGTGTGCCCCGAGGAAAAGGGACCACCTCTGTAGCCGTTGTGCCGTTATTATCGGTACGCCCTTCTGAGGGTTGAAAATGGAGATGAGAGGTTGATGATCAGTTAGTAGAGTAAATTTCTGACCGTGCAGGTAGTGATTGAACTTCTTCACCCCCCACACCAGGCTGAGGGCCTCTCTGTCAATCTGGGCGTAGTTACGCTCGGCTGAAGTTAACGAGCGTGATGCAAAAGCTATCGGCCTTTCTGAACCATCAAGGAATTTATGTGACAGTACCGCCCCAACACTGTAGGGAGACGCATCACACGCCAGTCTTATCGGTAGTGATGGGTTGTAGTGAGCCAATACTTCTCTTGAAGTGATTAGGTCCTTACTCTTCTGAAAGGCCCGCTTACATTCATCGCTCCATTTCCATGCTACTCCCGTTCGTAGTAGGGCGTTCAGTGGATGCAGAATTGTGGGCAAATTCGGCAAAAAACTTATGGTAGTAATTCACCAATCCGAGGAATGACCTCAGTTGCGACACATTTTCAGGCGCTGGAGCCTTAACTACTGCTTCAATTTTGTCAGGGGACTTATGCAACCCCTCTTCATCAATCACGTGGCCACAATACGATATCTGTTTCTTAAAAAACTCGCACTTGGGGCGATTGACTCGTAGCCCATGTTCACGTAGTCTAGTGAGCACCTGCTCTAGGTTGGCAAGGTGTTCACTGTCATCTTCACCTGTCACTAGGATGTCGTCCAAGTAACACTGAGTCCCCGGAATCCCTTGCAGGACTTGTTCCATCGCTCTTTGCCATATCGCTGGAGCTGATGCTACTCCGAATACCAGTCGATTATACTGGTAAAGACCTTTGTGAGTGTTTATCGTGAGATACTTCCTAGAGGATTCTTCAACCTCCATCTGCAAATATGATTCTGCTGGGTCAATTTTTGTAAAATGCTTCCCTCCAGATAGTGAGGCGAAGATATCTTCTATCCTTGGAAGAGGATATTGTACTGTGTGAAGGACTGGGTTCACCATCACCTTGAAGTCCCTACAGATGTGAACCTTCCTTGGCTCCTCAGACTTATTGTTTAACGTTTTCTTCATGGCAGGAACGATGGGTGTCGCCCACTCGCTCCAGTCTACCTTAGATAACATGCCTGCATTCTCCAGATTCTCCAGCTCTGCCTCGACGGCTGGGCGAATTGCATATGGTGCCGGTCTTGCTTTGAACAATTTGGGAATTGCATTCTCCTCTACTTTTATCGAGGCGGTTACACCTTTAAGAGTGCCCAGTTCTTGTTGAAATACCACTTTGGCGTCAGCTAAGATTGTTGACAATCGTCCAGGAGTGACGTCGTCATCCTTTTTACCAGCCACCGTCAGTGCCTGAATGGAGTGCCAGTCTAAACTTATCTTTCTGATCCATTCACGTCCCAATAACGGTGGTCCACCATCTTGCAGAATGTAGAGATACAATTTCCGTATTTTCTTGCCGTTGTATTCAACAGGCACCCTTATTTTTCCTCTGGGGTATACTTTTTGCCCCGTATACGTCCTCAAGACAATGGATGTCTCTCTCAAGGGTATGTGTGAGAATAGCCGCTCGTAGTCTCGTCGATTCATGACGGTTAGAGCTGATCCTGTATCCAATTCCATTTTGACTTGGGACCCTGCTATCGTGAGGGTGACCCAAATGGTTCGGTGATCCTCTTTTGCGATTACGTTGTCAAGTTTGAGACAGCTTAGTCTCTTGTTCCCGGATTCACTATCGCTCATCTGGTCTTCGGAACCACTGTCCGTCATCTTTTGTACTTTCCTGTACGGTTCCTTAGTAGCCTTTTTGTTGTCGTTGGTCTTCTTCCCAGACCTGCAAACTCGTGCAATGTGTCCCATCTTTCCGCATTGCCTGCATATTTTGTCCTTGGACCAGCAGTCCTTCTGGTCATGGTTTGTTCTGCCGCAGCGATAACATTTTGCAAATCCCCATGTCATTTCGTGGGTGCCGCATTCCTGTGGCTTTTGTTGTATTTCCGCAGCTCCCCTTGCTGCTGCTTCGTACAATACTGCCACGCTGAAAGCCTTATCTAGCGTCAGCTCTTTCTCTGAGAGTAACCTCTTCTGGGTTCCTTCACTCCGGAGTCCACAGACAAATTTGTCCCGTAAGGTATCTGCCAGTCCTGCTCCGAACTGGCAGTGCTTTGATAGCTTGCGTAGTTCCGTAAGGTAATCAGCATTGCTCTCATTTTTATGCTGATTTCTCCTGTGGAATTTAAATCTTTCTGCTATTAGCAGCGGTGTAGGATTTAGGTGTTCCTGTAGGATAGCAACAATTTCGTTAAAACTCTTCGCCTTCGGTTTGGCTGGAGTAATCAGGTCCCGCAATAGGCCGTACGTTCTTGTGCCCATTAAATTTAGCAATACTGATGCCTTTTTCTCATCGGCTATTTCGTTTGCCTCGCAATATACCTCGACTCTTTCCACATACGTGGTCCAGTCTTCTATTGCATTATCGAAGGCAGTGATATCGCCAGTCTTTGGCATCTTGAAAATCTAAGATGGCGCCTCCCGCGCTTTGCCTTCGTCCCTGATGGATCAAAATGGCACCTCCCGCGCTTTTCCTTCTTCCCCGCCGAGTTAAGATGGCGCCTCCCGCGCTTTCCCGCCGCTGCCGCTGCTGCCAACGCTGTTGCTGGCGATTATATTTATTTTACTATCCTGTAATGGCGACGCCCTATGGTCTTCATGCCTCCCCGATCGCTGCTGCCAACGCCGCTCTCCACGGTATTTTTATTTTTCTATCGCGCTTCAATATTTGCTCCGTTAATTGAAGAACCGTTCCCGTCATGGAGCAGACCCTCTGGGACACTTCCCTCCCTCTTCTTAGGTCCGAACACTGCCCGGCTTCGAAGCACCGGCCGCGCCCTGTGTGCTCCACCCTCTCTCTCTCTTTGCTTCCCGACTCGCTGCCCGGCCCCGTTGCAGGGCCACCCGATCGAGCTCTAGCCCGCCGCAGCCCAGGAAGGATGAGTGCACTACCTGCCACCAGCCCGATTAGCTGGGAAACCACAGACTAGAGAACCAAGCCTGGCTCTCGACAGTCTCTCCTGCACTTTTCAATTCGATGATTTGGAGGGCGGTTGCCCACGGGCGACGCCCGTTTCTCGAGTTTCTTTGGATTATTTTTTTTTCTTTCTTCTGTCTTCGACCTTCAATAACGTCGTCTGAGGTGCTGCCGAGTTGCAGGTAAGTTCGTTTCTTACTCGTCGCCAGTATTATGTCCGTGTATAATTGAGACACGGACTGCAGGAGTTGATTATAACAAGTCTTTACTGAATGGAGACAACCTGGAAACTGAAACTACAGAAGCCTGCTAGGACCTTTTATACAGGGGTGGTCACTGCCGGTACTGCAGTCTGAGACCAGTTATTCCCTTAAAGGTACATACACAACACTTATGTTCCAGTAAACTTGGATTTCACATTCACACTTGGTTACTTAAAGGAGCCTAGGTTATGGACAGGGTAACATTTTTAGCTGAAGAACCCAATTACCACTTTCTTTGTTAATAGTATATGAAACCAAGCTCTTTCTATCCTTTAGTTGCAGCTTGCAAAAATAGGAACTGTACCCTGCTGACGGTACCTGGCTCACGGTACCCGGCTCACGGTACACAGCTCATAATCAGTCAAATGTCAGTTATGTACTTACTCACAAAACTAATTCTCTGCCAAGTTCTACAAAGCACATGTTGCTGCATGTACAGGAAGCCAGATTGTAAATTACATTTTGTAACCACCAGGGGGAAGCCACTTAATTAATACAGTACACATTTAAACAACAGGGTATTAACATTTTGATACAGATCCATAAATACAGTCACACTGTAGGGGTCATTTTATGAATTTGTATTCCCTGTGTGGGGCTTCGCTTGGAAGTGATCAATATTAAGAATTCAGGCATGTGCTCTACATGATTTTCCATTCATTAAAACTTTTTCTTTCCAAAGTATTTTGAAAGAAAATGTGGAAAGTTTTATAGTGCAACTGAACTTAAGTTGACCACAGTGAGTTTATCCTTCTGAAGAAAGAAATTCAATGTGAAAGAAAAACCAAATGCAGCAACAGCCAACAATCCACAACACGTGATACTCTAAAATGTTAAACGACATATTGGGCCAAATCTTCCTGGAACAATTATGCCGGGTTAACAACGCACACCATTACTGACAGGAACATAGGAACAGGAGTAGGTCATTTAGCCCCTTGAACCTGTTCTGCCATTCAATGAGATCATGGCTGATCTGTGACCGAACTCCATATATACTCTAAATAATAGAAAAGAGTGAATTCATGTGCAAATTGGCAAGCTGATTCAGGGGATAAAGAGATACGGCACGTGTTAAGAATCTCCAGAACTTGCTGGTCGATTTACACCGCACGCAGAGAGATGCCCCTTGCCTGCAAGATTTGTTCCGGTACATATGACCTGAGTTGTGAGAAGTAGAGTTGGGGACTCACAATATGGATAATAGTGCAGAAAAGCAGTGCAGCAGAAAGTGCGACAGGAGACCACTGCTGTATAAAATAGAGCAGGAGACGTGAATAATGGCAAGTGGAGCAAGGATGTGGAACGCAGAGCAGGACCCCACGTATTAGGCAGAGTGGCGTGCAGGAGACCAGAATGATGGAGAGTGCGGCAAGAGAACGAACTATGGAAGTTCGAGCATAAGATCAATGCTCGAAAATGATAGAAGTTTACAGCAGAGACAGTGACCTTTCAACCCACTGCGCCAGCATTCTGAAATAGTCCTCAGTGGAGCAGGTTAAATGGTAGCTGGTCAGCACCTGGCGGCTCCAGGGCTAGGAAATGATGTGGGTGATTTAACTGCCCACACACCCAGATTCCACCAGGTGGATGGAAGTTAAAATCATCGCCATGGAAATTAGTGCAACTATTCAATGCTATATCAAAAAGAGTAAATTCAAACATACATTTGCACTTGTAGGTGAGGGAGTACTGCAATCCACAGGTGCTTTACTTGCACATGAGGTAACCCCTCCCCCAACAGCGGTGCACATTTCACATCTATTATATGGGTATATACATTACACGTTTAATAAATTAACAAAACTGGATGACATTCTATGGTTAAAACGATAGTAAAATACTGCGGATGCTGGAAATCTGAAATAACAACAGAAAATGCTGGAAAAACTCGGCAGGCCAGGCAACATCCGTGGAGAGAGAAATAGAGTCAACGTTTTGGGTCGAAACCCTTCTACAGAACTGAGAGAAAAGGCAGGAAATGAAACAAAAGGCAGTTTGGGGGCTGGGAAATGGGGGAGGGGATGAAAGAAGAGACATTAAGAGATATTCAAGGTGAGATGAGATAGTAATAGGACAGGTAAAGAAACAGATGATGGCTCTAGATGAAGTGTGAAATGTGCTGGCAGAGTGAGAGACAGAGCCATGTGGGAGAGAGAGAGAGAAAAAGGAAAAGTCACAAACCAAAAGTATGGATAAAAAATATAAAAATATGATAGGGGCCGAGGTTATGATCTGAAGTTGTTGAACTCGATATTGAGTCCGGAAGGCTGTAAAGTGCCTAATCGGAAGATGAGGTGCTGTTCCTCGAGTTTACAGTGAGCTTCCGTGGAACAATGCAAGAGGCCACAGACGGTGAGATGAGTGGGAATGGAACGGTGAATTGAAATGACAGGCGACCGGAAGCTCGGGGTCACCCTTACGGACTGAATGGAGGTGTTCCGCAAAGCGGTCACCCAATCTGCGTTTGGTCTCCCAATTTAGAGGAGACCACATCGTGAGCAGCGAATACAGTATATTAGGTTGCAAGAAGTACAAGTAAATCGCTGTTTCACCTGGAAGGGGTGTTTGGGGCCCTGGACAATGGGAAGGGAGGAGGTATATGGGCAGGTGTTGCATCTCCTGCGCTTGCACGGGAAGGTGCCAGGCGAAGGGGAAGGGGTGCTGGGGGTGATAGGGGAGTGGACTAGGGTGTCTCAGAGGGAGTGGTCCCTACGGAATGCTGAAAGGGGAGGGGAGGGGAAGGTGCATTTGGTGGTGGGATCACGTTGGAGGTGGCGGAAGATGATCTGTTGAATGTGGAGGCTGGTGTGGTGAAAGGTGAGGACAAGGGGAACCCTATCATGGTTCTGGGAAGGAGGGGCAGTGGTGAGGGCAGAAGCGCGGAAGATAGAACGGACACGGTCAAGGGCCGTGTCAACCATGGTAGAGGGGAATCCTCGGTTGAGGAAAAAGGAAGACATGTCGGAAGCACTGGTGTGGAAGGTGGCATCGTCGGAGCAGATGCGGCAGAGATGGTGAAACTGGGAGAATGGAATAGAGTCCTTACAGGAGGCAGAGTGGGAGGAAGTGTAGTCCAGGTAGCTGTGGGAGTCAGTGGGCTTGTAGTGAATGTTGGTCAATAACCTATCCCCAGAGATGGAGACGGAGAAGTCGAGGAAGGGAAGGGAACAGTAGGAGATGGACCATGTGAAGATCAGGGAAGGGTGGAAATTGGAGGCAAAGTGAATGAAATTGTCTAGTTCAGGGCGAGAGCAGGAAATGGCACCGATACAGTCATCAATGTACTGGAAAAAGGTGAGGGAGGGGACCCGAGCAGGCCTGGAACAGAGAGTGTTCCACATATCCCACGAAAAGGCAGGCATAGCTAGGACCCATGCGGGTACCAATAGCAACACCTTTAATTTGGAGGAAATGAGTGGAGTCAAAGGAGAAGTTGTTCAATGTGAGAACAAGTTCAGCCAGGCGGAGGAGGGTGGTGGTGGATGGGGACTGGTTGGGCCTCTGTTCAAGGAAGAAGCGGAGCGCCCTCAGGCCATCCTGGTGGGGGATGGAGGTGCAGAGGGATAGTACGTCCATGGTGAAAAGGAGGTGGTTGGGACCAGGAAACTGGAAACTGTTAAAGTGGCGGAGGGCGTCAGAAGAACTGCGGATGTAGGTGGGAAGAGACTGGATAAGGGGAGCAAAGATAGAGTCGAGATAGGAAGAGATAAGTTCCGTGGGGCAAGAACAGGCTGAAGCGATGGGTCTACCAGGGCAGTCCTGTTTGTGGATCTTGGGAAGGAGGTAGAAGCGCGCTGTGCGGGGTTGGGGGACTATGAGGTTGGTGGCCATGGGGGGGGAAGATCTCCAGAGGAGATGAGGTCAGTGACAGTCTTGGAAACGGTGGTTTCCACCCTTCCCTCACCTTCACATGGTCCATCTCCGACTCTTTGCTTCCCTTCCTCGACTGCTCCATCTCCATCTCTGGGGATAGGTTATTGACCAACATTCACTACAAGCCCACTGACTCCCACAGCTACCTGGACTACACTTCCTCCCGCCTCCTGTAAGGACTCTATTCCATTCTCCCAGTTTCTCCGTCACCACCGCATCTGCTCCGACGATGCCACCTTCCACACCAGTGCTCCGACAAGTCTTCCTTTTTCCTCAACCGAGGATTCCCCTCTACCATGGTTGCCGCAGCCCTCGACCATGTCCGTTCTATCTCCTGCACTTCAGCACTCACCCCTGCCCCTCCCTCCCGGAACCACGATAGGGTTCTCCTTGTCCTCACCTTTCACCCCACCAGCCTCCACATTCAACGGATCATCCTCCGCCATTTCCGCCACCTCCAACGTGATCCCACCACCAAACACATCTTCCCCTCCCCTCCCCTTTCAGCATTCCGTAGGGACCGCTCCCTCCAAGACACCCTAGTCGACTCCTCTATCGCCCCCAGCACCCCTTCCCCTTCGCCCGGCACCTTCCCGTGCAAGCACAGGAGATGCAACGCCTGCCCATATACCTCCCCCCTTCCCACTGTCCTGGGCCCCAAACACCCCTTCCAGGTGAAACAGCGATTTACTTGTACTTCTTGCTATTATGTCCGTGTGTAATTGAGACACGGACTGCAGGAGTTGGTTACAACAGGTGTTTACTGAGTGGAGACAAAACTGGAACTACTATGCAAAGTTACTGCACAGGCTTATATACAGGGGTGGTCACTACTGGTATTGCAGTATACAGGGGCTGCAGAATATAGTTCCTTCTGCAAAGTACATACACTACAATTCCTCCCCTTTTAGCTAAACAGTACATAACATTCGATTAATAATTGAATAACATATTTACAATTACAGTTGCTATATACATTAGCTGAAGTTAAGCAATTATAAGTTCAGTCTTTGAGGAGGCTTAAGAACATAAGAACATAAGAAATAGGAGCAGGAGTAGGCCAATCGGCCCCTCGAGCCTGCTCCACCATTCAATAAGATCATGGCTGATCTGATCCTAACCGCCAATCCACTATCACAGAACCATCTCCTGAATCTAACAGAATTAGACACATGAAATAGGAGCAGGATCAGGCTACACGGCCCCTGGGCCCGCTCCGCTACCCACAGGGCCATGACCGATCTGAACCTAGACTCATGTCCAAATTCCTGCCCGCTCCCCATAACCCTTAATTCCCTTTACTTCGAGGAAACTGTCTATTTCTGTTTTAAATTTATGTAATGATGTAGCTTCTACAGCTTTTTGGGGCAGCATATTCCATGGACCTACCACCCTCTGAGTGAAGTAGTTCCTCCTCATCTCAGTTTTGAAAGAGCAGCCCCTTATTCTAAGACTATGCCCCCTAGTTATAGTTTCACCCATCATCGGGAACATCCTCCCCGCATCCACCCGATCCAACCCCTTCACAATCTTATATGTTTCAATAAGATCGCCTCTCATTCTTCTGAACTCCAATGAGTAGAGTCCCAATCTACTCAACCTCTCCTCATATGTCCATCCCCTCATCCCCGGGATTAACCGAGTGAACCTTCTTTGTACTGACTCGAGAGCAAGTATGTCCTTTCTTAAGTATGGACACCAAAACTGTACGCAGTATTCCAGGTGCGGTCTCACCAATACCTTGTACAACTGAAGCAATACCTCCCTATTTTTATATTCTATCCCTCTAGCAATGAAAGCCAACATTCCATTGGCCTTCTTAATCACTTGCTGCACCTGCATACTAACCTTTTGAGTTTCGTGCACCAGGACCCCCAGATCCCTTTGTACTTCAGTACTTTCCAGTTTCTTGCCATTAAGATAATAACTTGCTCTACGATTTTTCCTGCCAAAGTGCATAACCTCACACTTTCCAGTATTGTATTCCATCTGCCAAATCTCTGCCCACTTACTTAGCCTGTCTATGTCCCCTTGCAGGTTTTTTATGTCCTCCTCACTCACTACTTTCCCTCCCATTTTAGTATCATCTGCAAACTTTGATATGTTACACTCGGTCCCCTCCTCCAAATCATTAATATAGATTGTAAAGAGTTGGGGACCCAGCACTGACCCCTGCGGAACACCACTAGTTACTGATTGCCAGTCTGAGAATGAACCATTTATCCCAACTCTCTGCCTTCTGTTAGATAGCCAATCCTCTATCCATGCCAGAATATTACCCCCAATCCCGTGATTTTTTATCTTAAGCAATAATCTTCTCTGTGGCACCTTGTCAAATGCCTTTTGGAAGTCTAAATACACTACGTCCACTGGTTCCCCTTTATCCACCCTATATGTTACTTCCTCAAAGAACTCCAGCAAATTTGTCAAACATGACTTCCCCTTCATAAAACCATGCTGACTTTGTCCTATTAAATTATGATTATCCAAATGTCCTGTTACTGTCTCCTTAATAATGGACTCCAAAATTTTACCTACCACAGATGTTAGGCTAACCGGTCTATAGTTTCCAGCCTTCTGTCTACTGCCCTTTTTAAATAAGGGTGTTACATTAGCAGTTTTCCAGTCTGCTGGGACCTTTGCCGAGTCCAGGGAGTTTTGGAAAATTATTACCAATGCATCCACAATCCCTACCGCCACTTCCCTCAAGACCCTGGGATGTAAGCCATCAGGTCCAGGTGATTTATCTGCCTTGAGTCCCATTATTTTACCGAGTACCACTTCCTTAGTGATTTTGATCATATTTAGCTCCTCCCCCCCTTTAGCCCCCTGTTTGTCCAGTGTTGGGATATTCTTAGGCCTAGAAATTCAGTTGGTTGCGCCAGCCATTAGCGCCTTAGGAGGAGTAGATGTCGGGCGCTAGGCGCCTAGCGCCCGGTCGCAGCACGATCTGCGCCTCGCCCCAACTTCACTAGAGATTTAGCGGCGGCGCAAAGGCTTTGCGCGCGCTCAGCTGCGCGCGCAGATCATGACGTCATTTCCTCGTGCAACGCCTTTTGTGCGCCCCGAACCGGAATTTCAGTGGCAACGCCCCATTGTGCGCCTGGCGCCCCTAGCGACTGTTAGAGTGGAACGGTGCTCAGCCGATGCGGGGCGCGGGGGGCGCAAATTAAAGGGCACTCCTCCTGCACTATAAAAGGCTGCCATTTTGCAGCACTCCTTCTTGAGAAACAGATCTTTGGCGAGAGACCAAGGTAGATAGCTTTCTGCTTTGGCCCAACACTCAGACAGGTACTTCTGGCTTCAGGCCACAGCTTTCCACTAGTATTTGCCTTCATTGACATCTCATTGTTTGCCAGCATATTATGGGGGCTGCAATGGGTGTCAACGCTGGCTTTCTCAATTATATCCAAAGGGCTCACAGACGCCGTGAGAGAGTGGCAGCCCTGGCTAGACGGAGAGGGGGCAACAGGCGTCGGCAAAGGAGGCCTTACCCACCCAGGGTATACCGCCAGCAGTTCTCCTATCTCAACATGTCTGAGGAGCAGTGTGTTCGGAGGCTGCGATTCAGAAGGGACGTGGTCACAGAGATCTGCCAGCTGCTTGGCGGTGATCTGCAGCCACAGCTGAGGTGCAGGACGTCTCTGTCGGTGGCAGTGAAGGTGACGGTGGCTCTCAACTTCTATGCCACCGGCTCCTTCCAATCCGCTACTGGGGACATTGCCAACATCTCCCAGTTCGCCGTGCATTGCTGCATCCGCCAGGTGACCAATGCCCTTTTCAAAAGGAGACGTCAGTTCATCTCCTTCTCCATGGCCCTTGCCAAGCAGCAACAGCGTGCAATGGGCTTTGCAGCATTCGCGGGCTTCCCCATGGTGCAGGGCGCCATTGACTGCACGCATGTGGCTTTGCGGGCACCTCTGGAGAATGCCGAGGATTACCGCAACTGGAAGGGCTACCATTCGCTGAACGTCCAGCTGGTGTGTGACCACAGGCAGCTCATCCTAGCTGTCAATGCCCGCTTTCCAGGCAGCAGCCACGATGCCTTCATCCTGCGACAGACTTCTGTGGCAGACATGTTCCAGGCACAGCCTCACCCACGAGGATGGCTTATCGGGGACAAAGGCTATCCTTTGTGTACCTGGCTGATGACCCCGCTCCGTGCGCCCAGCACCCCTGCTGAAGAGGGATACAACGACAGCCATCAAGCGACCAGGAACATCATCGAACAAACAATCGGCGTCCTGAAGCAACGGTTCCGCTGTCTCGATCATTCCGGTGGAGCCCTACAGTATTCGCCGGAGTGAGTCTCCCATTTCGTGGTCGTTTGCTGCATGCTGCACAACCTGGCTATCCGCAGGACTCAGGCACTGCCACCAGAGATTGGAGGACCACCTCAGGAGGAGGAGGAAGACCAGCACAGGAAGGAGGCACAAAGTGCAAGGGCCGCCCGTCGCCGGCTTATTGAACGTCGGTTCTAGGCCCCCTCTCAGGGAATGGCTTGTGCCAATGTCAGCAGATGAATGTAGCCGCTCCGCAAGCCCTCAGCCGAGCAGGGCAACCAGGACTTAACAAAAACACCATGCACAGTGCAATTTAACAACAATAATTTATTGAAAACCTCTGCCCTTCCCACATTACATGCTCATGTGGAGAAGCCCCCTCCAAAAACAAAAAACTACCAGTCTCGGCCTTAGAAAAAGAAAGAAAGACACCACTCTCGGCCTTACAAAAACACAACAGGCATTTGAGCATACCTTCTACTTTTTGCCCTGCAAGGGCGATGCCTTTCGCATCCTTGCCTGGCCCCTGCCTGCCCTGCAGCTCCTCCTCAATGGGAGTCCAGTGGCTGCAGCAAGGCTGGGGGAAGGCTGCTGAGGGGCAGATGGCGTGACGGCAGATGCCCTTGGGGGTCGGCCTGCACCAGCTCTGGCCTTGGAGTGGCCGGCTGCTGACTGCTCCAACTCTGGCTGGGTGGCAGCAGTCTGTCCAGCGGCTCGTGGCAGCTGCAATGGCGGAGTGGCAGTGCCGGCTGCAGGAATGGTGCCAACCTGGCAGATCGCAGGTGCTCGCTGGTCGCCTGATACAGTGGCACTCGCACGGGCCAGCACTGCAGCATGCGCAGCAAACAGCTGAAGGACAGACTGCTGGGCTGCTGCTGCGCGGCGGGTGCCCTGGCGATGCCTGGCTGATCCAGCGAGGGTGGCAGCAGTTAGTGCCCGTGTGGCCCTGGTCTGTGTCCGCATGACACCAGCCAGTGAATGGACGGCACGACTGAGCACTTGGCTAGAAGCCGACTGTGCTGCCGCGAAGTCCTGCAGACTCCTGGCCTGTGCTGCACTGAATTGTTCCAGACGCCTGGCCTGTGCTGCACTGAATTGTTGCAGACTCCTGGCCTGTGCTGCTCCGAATTGCTGCACACTCCTTGACAGAGACTCTATGGAGTCAGGCATCCTTGCCACTGCAACCATGAGCTCAGTGTGCCTGCGCTCAGCCTGGACGGCCATTTCCTCTAGGAGGCGCACCTCCTCTGCGCTCACCGTTGCAGGACTGGAGGCCGCACTCACCCTCTGGGGAGAAGTCCGCCGAGCTTCCACACCCCTCCCGCGTTGCTGCAGGCCACTGGGCCCCGGAGCTTCACTCTCCTCCGACCCTTCCCCCCGGCTCCCCTCCAGGGAAGACGTGTCCCCTACATCGCCATGGGCTGGCGCGGCTGAGGGTGGCACTGATGGGCCGGCTTCCTCTTCCTCCTCCTCGTCTTCCGAAGGGCTGACAGTGGCAGCTTGAGGGCCCGCCTCCTCACCTGGCGATTCACCATCTGAAAGCAGGAAGGCACAAGAGTAGCTTTAGAGTGAGGACAGGGCGGCAGCGAGGGAGGCATGAGTGCTGCCATTCACCGCATTGGTCGGACAGTGGCAAAGGATGGTGATCTGATGCACAAGTGGAACGAGAGAGGTCCAAAAGGTGATGCCCTTACCATTGGTGCCCAGAACAGGGTCGGCATCTCCACTGGCGACGGGGCCAATCAGCCGGCCTGCCATAATGCGCTCCACACGCTGGTCGAGGTCAGAGAGCTCTTTGAGGTCAGGACGGCCTCCCCTGGTCTCAGTTCGGTTGCGCCGGTTGTGCGCCACCTTGGCCTGCAAGAGAAAGGACGGCCTCTAAGTACAGTGTGAAGCCCTGATCTTGTCTGCACTGCCTCCCATGGTCGAATAGCTTGTACAGTGTGTAGCCCTGATCTTGTCTGCAATGCCTCCCATGGTCGAAGAGCTTGTGCAGTGTGTAGCCCTGATCTTGTCTGCAATGCCTCCCATGGTCGAAGAGCTTGTACAGTGTGTAGCCCTGATCTTGTCTGCAATGCCTCCCATGGTCGAAGAGCTTGTACAGTGTGTAGCCCTGATCTTGTCTGCAATGCCTCCCATGGTCGAAGAGCTTGTACAGTGTGTAAAGTGCTGAATGTGCAAGTGATTTTCATGCCAGTCCCATAGCTGCTGGATGAGGGCTGGCCATTAGGGCTTTCAGGTCCCTTTGCCAATAAAGTGAGGTGCACATGCAAGGATGAGGAGGACACTGGAAAGGGTACTCACCCTGACAACCTGAGTGAGGTCGTTGAACTTCTTCCGGCATTGCACAGGAGTCCTGGCAACCACGCTGTTGGAAGACACCCTGTTGGAGGCCTCCCTCCAGGCTTTCCGGTAGGCGCTGGGCAGCGGCCTCTTGCCACCTTCTGGAAACAGAACATGGCGCCTGCGCTCCACTCCACCAACCAGCAGCCTCAGGTCACCGTCGCTGAAGCGCTGCACTCTCTCCCTGGCCTTCTCCATAGCCCTGGGCGTTGTGCAGGTGAAGCTGAAGTGGTCAAGCCTAGGTTGAGGGCTGCAGTGTGCAGGGCGTGGCAGGCAAACAAATCGACCCTCCCCCTTTAAGAGCTGACCGGCGCCAGAGTGTCTGCCGTCAATCAAGAACTCGCCGCACCGGCGCTGCGCCCGGCCTCGGGGCTATCGCTCAGCACCGCCGGCTTAGCGCCTAAAGATAGTCGTGCATCGCCTGTTTTAGCGCAGCAGCAACCTCTTGGGGCGATGTGACTGAATATCGGCGAAGGGGGCGCGACTTTGCACCGGGGGCAAACTTTAGCAGCCACCCGACTTTAGCGCCCCAAAAGTGGCTATACTGAATTTCTAGGCCTTAGTGTCTTCTACTGTAAAGACTGATAAAAATATTCATTCAGTGTTTTTGCCATCTCCATATTTCCCACCATTAATTTCCCGGTCTCATCTTCTAAGGGACCAACATTTACTTTAGCCGCCCTTTTTCTTTTTATATAACTATAAAAACTCTTACTGTCTGTTTTTATATTTTTTGCTAATTTACTTTCATAATCTATCTTCCCTTTCTTAATCAATCTTTTTGTTATTTTTTGCTGCCTTTTAAAGTTTTCCCAATCCTCTATCCTCCCACTAGATTTGGCTACCTTATATGCCCTTGTTTTTAGTCGAATACTATCCTTAATTTCTTTACTTAGCCACGGATGGCAGTCTTTTCTTTTACATCCTTTTCTTCTCAGTGGAATATATTTTTATTGGAAGTTGTAAAATAACACCTTAAATGTACACCACTGATCATGTATCGTCTTACCCTTTAATCTATTTTCCCAATCCACTCTACTCCATTCCGCTCTCATACCTTCATAGTCTCCTTTATTCAAGCTTAGCACGCTTGTTTGAGATCCAACCTTCTCACCCTCTAATTGAATATGGAATTCAACCATGTTATGGTCACTCATTCCAAGGGGATCCTTTACTAGGACATTTTTAATTAATCCTGTCTTGTTACACAGGACCAGATCTAAGGTTGCTTGCCCCCTGGTCAGTTCAGTTACATACTGCTCAAGAAACCCATCCCTAATACACTCAATGAACTCATCCTCAAGACAGCCCTGCCCAATTTGATTTGTCCAATTAATATGATAGTTAAAATCCCCCATAATTATAGATGTTCCCTTATTACAAGCCTCAACTATTTCCTGATTGATACTCCGTCCAACAGAGTTGCCACTGTTCGTAGGCCTATAGACTACGCCCACTAGTGTTTTTTTCCCCTTATTATTCTTTACCTCCACCCAAACTGTTTCATTATCCTGATCTTTTGACCCAATATCATTTCTCTGTATTACAGTGATTCCTTCCTTTATTAACATAGCCACCCCACCTCCCCTTCCTTCCTGCCTGCCCTTCCTGATCGTTAAATAACCTGGTATGTTTAATTCCCAGACATTGTCACCCTGCAGCCATGTTTCTGTAATGGCCACAAGGTCATACCCATATGTAGTTATTTGTGCCATTAACTCGTCTATTTTGTTACTAATGCTACGTGCATTCAGATAGAGAACTTTCAAAGATGTTTTGTGACACTTAGTTCCTGCTTTTGCCCTTTTTATTACTTTACCTTTTACTCCATACCTTCTGCCCCTTCCTGACACGCTCTGGTTTTCAATTTCCCCACTGCTACCTAAGTCTTTGCTCTCTAGGAACCTCCCCCCCACTAGTTAGTTTAAAGCCCTCTCTACAGCCCTAGTTATATGATCCGCCAGGACTCTAGTCCCAGCACTGGCCAAGTGAAGCCCGTCCCAACGGAACAGCTCCCTCCTGCCCCAGTACTGGTGCCAGTGTCCCAGGAAGCAAAACCCATTTCTCCCACACCAGTCTTTGAGCCACGCATTTAACTCTCTAATTTTATTTGTCCTAGCCAAATTCTCTCGTGGCTCAGGTAATAATCCAGAGATTATTACCCTTGTGGTTCTGCTTTTTAATTTGGCCCCTAGCTGCTCAAACTCCCTCAGCAGAACCTCCTTCCTTGTCCTATCTATGTCGTTGGTACCAACATGGACCACGACAACTGGATCCTCCCCCTCCCACTCCAAGTTTCTCTCCAGTCCAGAGGAGATGTCCTTAACCCTGGCACCGGGCAGGCAACACAGCCTTCGGGACTCTCGCTCTCGGCTGCAAAGAACTCTATCTATCCCCCTAACGATACTATCCCCTACCACTACAACATTTCTTTTAACTCCCCCCACTTGAATGGCCCCCCACTCCACGGTGCTGTGGCCAGGTTGCTCATCCTCCCCGCAGTCCCTGTTCCCAACCCCACAGGGAGTAAGAGCCTCGAACCTGTTGGACAAGTGCAAGGGCTGCGGCTCCTCCAACACTACCTCCTGGATCCCCGTACCTGCCTCACTTCTAGTCACACCATCCTGACCCTGGCCACGGACTACATCTGAATTAATTAATCTAATTGGTGTGAATACCTCGTGATACACAGAGTCCAGGTAACTCTCCCCCTCCCTGATGTGTCTCAATGTTTGAAGCTCGGACTCCAGCTCTTCAACACGGAGCCAGAATTCCTCGAGCAGCCAACACTTACTGCAAATGTGATCACCGTGAGCATCAATGGTGTCCACCAGCTCCCACATATTGCAGCAGCAACACATCACCTGATCTCCCATTCTATGTAATTAATTACATTTATTAATATTATTCTTAAATACCCTCTGCCCCGATTCTAGATGGTGAATATCACACCTTAGAAATTATAAACCAAAGAGATTTAAGCTTCAAAAGGGAGAAATACTCACCAACCAATCACTTACCCGCTTTCTGGTGACGTCACACTTGGATTACTTTTTACCTCTCTCCTTCCCTCCGAGTTTCCAGACTGGAGACTGGTACGCCTTACCTGGGTCTCTGGGGCCTTTTATAGCCCCACTCTGCCGCTCGAGATTCCCGCCGACGCTGTGAGGCCTTACCTGGGTCTCTGGGGCCTTTTATACTCCGCTCTGCCGCTCGAGATTCCCGCCGACGCTGTGAGGTCTTACCTGGTCTCTTGGGCCTTTTGTAGCCCCGCTCTGCCGCTCGAGATTCCCGCCGACGCTGTGAGGCCTTACCTGGGTCTCTGGGGCCTTTTATAGCCCCACTCTGCCGCTCGAGATTCCCGCCGACGCTGTGAGGCCTTACCTGGTCTCTGGGGCCTTTTATAGCCCCGCTCTGCCGCTCAAGATTCCCGCCGACGCTGTGAGGCCTTACCTGGTCTCTGGGGCCTTTTATCGCCCCGCTCTGCCGCTCAGGATTCCCGCCGGCGCTGTGAGGCTTTACCTGGTCTCTGGGGCCTTTTATAGCCCCGCTCTGCCGCTCAGGATTCCCGCCGACGTTGTGAGGCCTTACCTGGTATCTGGGGACTTTTATAGCCCCGCTCTGCCGCTCAGGATTCCCGCCGACGCTGTGAGGCCTTACCTGGTCTCTGAGGCTTCCTGATTATGTCTGGATAACGCCTCTTTGGGGTATCAAGTTCTTCTGGCAAAGCTGATTCGGGATCAACGTCGTTGTTTGGTTCATCTGCTTCCAATATCACCGATTCTGAGGTAGATGCAATTGGTACTTCGGTTTCATCACCAGGTGTATCGGATCGTGGTGTGGATTTGACGTTTTCCAGTGACTCTAGAATCTGGTCAGCATGGTGTCTTACAATGCCCTCTCCAACGTCCACGGTATACATTAGAGGTCCTTGCCGTGTGCAGATCGTTCCTGGCTGCCATTTCTCTGTGCGGTAGTCCCGGGCCAAAACTGGTTGACCTATCTTAAAACTCCTGGTTGGCCTTTCATTCATATTCTGAAACTGCCTGTTCTCCACATCTCTTCTGATGTTTGGCTTAACCAAATCCAAGCGGCATCGTAGTCTTCGATTGAAGAACATCATGGCTGGAGTTTGGTTGGTAACCGCATGTGTTGCATTCCGGTAGGCAAACAAGAAGTTATTCACCTTGTGTTGTAGGGGTATGTCTTCATTACACATTGCCTTGATAGCCTTCTTGAATGTTTGAACGAACCTCTCAGCCAATCCATTGGTGGCTGGATGATATGGGGCGGATGTGTAATGCTTAACACCATTGTTCTTTAAGAACCTCCGGAACTCTTCAGACACAAACTGTGGTCCATTGTCGGAGCAAATCTGTTCAGGCAGCCCATTTCTGGCGAATATGGTTCGTAAGACTGTGATAGTTTTTTCTGTGGTGGTTGAGGACATTTTTATTACCTCTGGCCACTTTGAATGTGCATCCACCGCAATTAAAAACATCGAGTCCATAAATGGACCAACAAAATCAATGTGCACCCTTTGCCATGGAGATGAGGGCCACTCCCATGGATTTAGAAGGGCTTGTGGTGGGGCGTTTTGGACCTTCTGGCATCCTGTACAGCTCTTGGTCATCTCTTCGATTTCCCTATCGATTCCCGGCCACCACACAAACGCTCTGGCTAAGTTCTTCATTTTTACCCCACCCAGATGACCCTCATGAAGCTCATTGAGCACTCTATCCTTCAATTTGGGTGGAATTACTATTCTGGATCCACACATCAAGGTTCCTCTGCACACTGACAGCTGTTCTCTTCTCGGCGAGAATGCTGGCAACAGTGGTTCGCCATGTGCTGGCCATCCCTTCACCGTTAAATCATCGACCCTGGACAGTGTCGGCTCATTTCGTGTTTCCTTTTCTATGTTTGCATTCGTCACAGGTAGACATTCAACTATGGTCGAATGGAATATCTCCACAGGATCCACTGCAGGTGCTTCTTCCACCGTCGGCAATGGTAGGCGCGACAATCCATCAGCATTCCCATGCTGTTTAGTTCCTTTGTACTCAATGTCATATTGGTGTGCCCCTAGGAAAAGGGACCACCTCTGTAGCCGTTGTGCTGTCATTATCGGGACGCCCTTCTGAGGGTTGAAAATGGAGACAAGAGGTTGATGATCAGTTAGTAGAGTAAATTTCTGACCGTGCAGGTAGTGATTGAACTTCTTCACCCCCCACACCAGGCTGAGGGCCTCTCTGTCAATCTGGGCGTAGTTACGCTCGACTGAAGTTAATGAGCGTGACGCAAAAGCTATCGGCCTCTCTGAACCATCAAGGAATTTATGTGACAGTACCGCTCCAATGCCGTAGGGAGATGCATCACACGCCAGTCTTATCGGTAGTGATGGGTTGTAGTGAGCCAATACTTCTCTTGAAGTGATTAGGTCTTTACTCTTCTGAAAGGCCCGCTTACATTCATCGCTCCATTTCCATGCTACTCCAGTTTGTAGTAGAGCATTCAGTGGGTGCAGAATTGTGGACAAATTCGGCAAAAACTTATGGTAGTAATTCACCAATCCGAGGAATGACCTCAGTTGCGACACATTTTCAGGCGCTGGAGCCTTAACTACCGCTTCAATTTTGTCAGGGGACTTATGTAACCCCTATTCATCAATCACGTGGCCACAATAAGATATCTCCTTCTTAAAAAACTCGCACTTGGGGCGATTGGCTCGTAGCCCGTGTTCTCTTAGTCTAGTGAGCACCTGCTCTAGGTTGGCAAGGTGTTCACTGTCATTTTCACCTGTCACTAGGATGTCGTCCAAGTAACACTGAGTCCCCGGAATCCCTTGCAGGACTTGTTCCATCGCTCTTTGCCATATCGCCGGAGCTGATGCTACTCCGAATACCAGTCGATTATACTGGTAAAGACCTTTGTGAGTGTTTATCGTGAGATACTTCCTAGAGGATTCTTCAACCTCCATCTGCAAATATGATTGTGCTAGGTCAATTTTTGTAAAACGCTTCCCTCCAGATAGTGAGGCGAAAATATCTTCTATCCTTGGAAGAGGATACTGTACTGTGTGAAGGACTGGGTTCACCGTCACCTTGAAGTCCCCACAGATGCGAACCTTCCTTGGCTCCTCAGACTTATTGTTTAACGTTTTCTTCATGACAGGAACGATGGGTGTCGCCCACTCGCTCCAGTCTACCTTAGATAACACGCCTGCATTCTCCAGATTCTCCATCTCTGCCTCGACGGCTGGGCGAATTGCATACGGTACCGGTCTTGCTTTGAAAAACTTGGGAATTGCATTCTCTTCTATTTTTATCAAGGCGGTTACGCCTTTAAGAGTTCCCAGTTCTTGTTGAAATACCTCTTTAGCATTAGCTAAGATTTTTGACAATCGTCCAGGTGTGACGTTGTCATCCTTTTTACCAGCCACCGTCAGTGCCTGAATGGAGTGCCAGTCTAAACTTATCTTTCTGATCCATTCACGTCCCAATAACGGTTGTCCTCCATCTTGCAGTATGTACAGATACAATTTATGTATTTCTTTGCCGTTGTATTCGACAGGCACCCTTATTTTCCCTCTGGGGTATACTTTCTGCCCCGTATACGTCTTCAAGACAATGGATGTCGCTTTCAAGGGTATGTGTGAGAATAGCCGCTCGTAGTCTCGTCGATTCATGACGATCAGGGCTGATCCTGTATCCAATTCCATTTTGACTTGGGACCCTGCTATCGTGAGGGTGACCCAAATGGTTCGGTGATCCTCTTTTGCGATTATGTTGTGAAGTTTGAGCCAACTTAGTCTCTTGTTCCCGGATTCACTATCGCTCTTCTGGTCTTCGGAACTACTGTCCGTCATCTTTTGTACTTTCCTGTACTGTTCCTTAGTAGCCTTTTTGTTGTCGTTAGTCTTCTTTCCAGACCTGCAAACTCGTGCAGTGTGTCCCATCTTTCCGCATTGCCTGCATATTTTGTCCTTGGACCAGCAGTCCTTCTGGTCATGGATTGTTCTGCCGCAGCGATAACATTTTTCAAATCCCCATGTCATTTCATGGGTGCCGTATTCCTGTGGCTTTTGCTGTATTTCCGCAGCTCCCCTTGCTGCTACTTCGTACGATACTGCCACGCTGAAAGCCTTATCTAGCGTCAGCTCTTTCTCTGAGAGTAGCCTCTTCCGGGTTCCTTCACTCAGGAGTCCACAGACAAATTTGTGCCATAGAGTATCTGTTAGTCCTGCTCTGAACTGGCAGTGCTTTGATAGCTTGCGTAGTTCCGTAAGGTAATCAGCATTGCTCTCATCTTTATGCTGATTTCTCTTGTGGAATCTAAATCTTTCTGCTATCAGCAGCGGTGTAGGATTTAGGTGTTCCTGTAGGATATCAACAATTTCGTTAAAACTCTTCGCCATCGGTTTAGCTGGAGTGATCAGGTTCCGCAATAGGCCGTACGTTCTTGCGCCCATTAAGTTTAGTAGTACCGATGCCTTTTTGTCATCGGCTACTTCGTTTGCCTTGCAATATACTTTGACTCTTTCCACATATGTGGTCCAGTCTTCTATTGCATTATCGAAGGCAGTGATATTGCCAGTCTTCGGCATCTTGGAAATCTAAGATGGCGCCTCCCGCGCTTTGCCTTCTTCCCCGATTGAACAAAATGGCGCCTCCCACGTTTTGCCTTCTTCCCCGCTGGATTAAGATGGCGCCTCCCGCGCTTTCTGTCTTCTCCGCTGCTGCTAGCGCTGTTGCTTGCGTTTTTATGCCTTGATGGCGACGCCCTATGGTATTTCCCGTCGTCAGAGCAAACCCTACGGGACACTTTCCTCCCTCTTCTCGGGTCTGTACGCTGCCCGGCTTCGTAGCACCGGCCACGCCCTGTGTGCTCCACCCTCTCTCTCTGTCTCCTCTTCCCGACAACGCTGCTCGGCCCCGTTGAAAAGCCACCCGATCGAGCTCTAGCCCGCCGCAGCCCAGGAAGTATCAGTGTACTACCTGCCACCAGCCCGATTAGCTGGAACACCATAGATAGGATAACCAAGCGCCGCTCTCGACAGCCTCTCCTGCAAATCTTCAAATCCGATGAATCAGAGGCGGTTGCCCACGGTCGACGCACGTTTCTTCTGTTTGTTTTTTTTTCTTTCTTCCTTCTGGCCTCGACCTCTAACAACTTCGCTTCAGGGATGGATCCCCATGAGGTGGTGCAGAACTGTAGGTAAGTTCGGATCTGCTCGTCGCCAGTATTATGTCCGTGTATAATTGAGACACGGACTGCAGGAGTAGGTTACAACAGGTGTTTACTGAGTGGAGACAAAACTGGAACTACTATGCAAAGTTACTACACAGGCTTATATACAGGGGTGGTCACTACTGGTACTGCAGTATACAGGGGCTGCAGAATATAGTTCCTTCTGCAAAGTACATACACTACACTTGCAACCTAGTATACTGTATTCACTGCTCACGATGTGGTCTCCTCTACATTGGGGAGACCAAACGCAGATTGGGTGACCGCTTTGCGGAACACCTCCGTTCAGTCCGTAAGGGTGACCCCGAGCTTCCGGTCGCCTGTCATTTCAATTCACCATTCCATTCCCACTCAGACCTCACCGTCTGTGGCCTCTTGCATTGTTCCACGGAAGCTCACTGTAAACTCGAGGAACAGCACCTCATCTTCCGATTAGGCACTTTACAGCCTTCCGGACCCAATATGGAGTTCAACAACTTCAGATCATAACCTCGGCCCCTATTATATTTTTATATTTTTTATCCACACTTTTGGTTTGTGACTTTTCCTTTTTCTCTCTCTCTCCCACATGGCTCTGTCTTTCACTCTGCCGGCGCATTTCACACTTCATCTAGAGCCATTGTCTGTTTCTTTACCTGTCCTATTACTATCTCGTCTCACCTTGAATATCTCTTAATGTCTCTTCTTTCATCCCCTCCCCCATTTCCCAGCCCCCAAACTGCCTTTTGTTTCATTTCCTGCCCTTTCTCTCAGTTCTGTAGAAGGGTTTCGACCCAAAACGTTGACTCTATTTCTCTCCACGGATGTTGCCTGGCCTGCTGAGTTTCCAGCATTTTCTGTTTCTATGGTTAAAACTTTGCTTGTAAGAATGTGAGAACACACACAGTTGAATGAATGTCATCATTTCTTACAGGCTGTCGTTTTGTCCTCACTCCAGAAAACTTGTTTTGACAACAAAGCTCTGTTTGCAACACGGACAACTTTTCCAATACTCCACACGCAGCACTCCCCACACATTGATGTCACTAATCATCCTTCCATTCCACTAGAAACCCTGCTGACCTCTGCTCACAAATGTCCACCATATACAAAAAGCCTTGTAAAGAGCAGGACCTACAAAACTCACAAGCGTAGAGCAATTCTGGGGCCACATTTGTGCATGAAAATCGGCATTAAGAACCTTAATTTGGGTAGGTGGAGGCAGAAATTAGGGCAGGACATATTTAGGCCAAATTCCTGTCCCTTTTTCTGCTGTCAGAATTTCTGTTGTATTTAGTAATTGTGCTGCAAATGTGCAAGTGTTTTACGATGGCATGAAATAAGGGATATAGGTCATGTTATGTATTTCCCTCCATTTGAGTCCTAGTAACACTGGGCTCGAGGGATGCCTACGCTCCAGTGTTGCTAACAGAGCTAGGAGACATTTAAAAGAATGATTTGCCTACTACAATCGATCACAGCTTCTTGCTCATTTCTGCTGGCAGAGACACTGGGGGCAATTTTCACTTCAGGTGCGGCCAGAAAACCATCAATTATGGATCGGCCATTGTACACCCCGCCTGATCTTAATTTCTATTGACTTCAATGGAAGGGAAAGTCAGACAGGCAGGCAGGCAATCTGCAACCATCAGTTTTCCACCCTAGCCAAATGTGAAATTTACCATCATCATGGTAGGCCTTTATTGGCTAACCAGGGAATTATTTTAAAGTTTAAGTTCTGGTTTCTGAGGGCCATGGGCCCACTTATGCTCTGGCAAAGTGCTGCACGCATTTCCACATTCCGTGTGTGACAAGCACCCAAGTTGTGCTTAAAATGACACGGGAAACCATTAACAGCATTCATTCGTGCCTGGCCCTGGGATTTCAAACAGCGTCAGGGACACATCCTGATGTGCCTCAATGAATCCGAAGCTCGACGTTGACGGAGCAAAGCGAGGCTTTTATTAACTAAGAAAGTAATACACAGTGGAGAAGTGTCTCCCATCCAAAGATCTGCTGCACTGCCTGTGAGACAGTGCAGCCTGCTTAAGTAGTGGCCAGGTATGGGCGGAGCCCTACACACCATACAGTACAGGTGGGGAAATGAAACTGAAACTAAACTAAACACAGAGAATACAGTGCCTGAGAACACAGAGAATACAGTGCCTGATGAACGGCATATTTCATCACACATCCCAGATCTGCTGCAAAAGGCCTCCCACAGCATCTCAGCGCTTTCCTCGATAGTCGCTCGCTTTTGAGTAGCCTATACTCTAATATTTTTTAAGACTGACTAATATCAGATAACAATAGTCATTATTCTGTCATTGATAGTAACATTTGCATGTTGAATTATCATTGGCCCGCAGGCATCTGTAAGGAATACCTATTAGATTCACATGTGATCACATGCTGAGTTGTCATTGGCCTGCAGGCATCTGTAAGGACTGCTATTGTTTTGAAGACCCAGGCTAGGGGTCCTAACTCCATTTTGTCCCCACTGTGCTGTATGATTGAAATCACAGACCTGATGCTTCATAAAAGAGTTTAAACTGTAATACTCCATTGTCCTGCAATTTATTATTTTTGTACAAAGTGTGCAAAACAAGACAGATACTGAGACTGCAAGAAAGATTTCCTCTGTGCAGCACTTGTAGCAAAATCATAAATGCAGCCAGACATAATGGGCTGGATGGCCTCCTTCTGTGCTGTAAACTTCAGCAGTAAATACGTTTATAAAGAAAGCATTTCACTGTAAGAAATCATAGGCCATCCCACAAAAACATGGCACAGGAAGTATGGTGTGTGGGGTGTGAACTCTCTGGATTCAGTGAGGTCAATAATGATCATATGCCCCCTGCATGTTTTCCATAGCACAGGGAACGCCATAGCTGAAAGTGGTTGGGAAATAAGAGCAACAGCAGCTCTTAAAGGGTCCAGCTCTCTTGAAGCAGTCTGTTGTGGCTGAGTGGTGCTGTAATGCAAGAAGCAAATGCTTCTAATGTAAATACATTATTCTGTAGTTATACTGTCCCCAATGTGCGCTCCTGCCACGAGCACATCTACCTTTTCCAATATGGCGAGCGGTGCACCTCCGTTCAGAAATGTGCACCGTATTGGAGGCTTAGCAGGCTGTTTACCGACAAACTGGCGCGGCACGGACAAATTTCTAGGCCTGCAAATTCAAATCCTACCAGGTTTGAGAATTTGAATTTAGTTTAAAAATAAAAAGGCTGGTACCAGTAAAAATGACCCTGAGGTAGTCGTAAAAAATCAACTAGTTCACTAATGACCTTTAGGGAAGGAAACCTACTGGTCCATATGTGACTCCAATCCCACATCAATGTGGTTGACCCTTAACTATCCTCTAAAGTGGCCTAGCAAGCCACATAATTATATCAAACCTGGACAACTAGCAATGGGCAATAAATGCCAGCATTGCCAATGATGCCCATATCCAGAGAATGAATTAAAAAACACATGTGAAACTTTCTCACAATCTCTTTGAACTCTCTTTTCCACTGTCATGAGTCACTGACGAGATTTTATTTGCTCCTTATCTTTTGATATGCCTACTTCAGAATTTTGCCAACATTTAAAACAAAGTTGCTATCTTGTGACATTGCTCATCAGTGTACATACTGAATTCCTGCCCTTCCCCACTGATCTCCACTGCACAGCTGTGTTATGACTTGATTTGTTGTACAATAGTATTCCTTATTACCATTATAAATCCCTGTGTCCACATTTATAATGAAAATTGCCTGTGATCTAACTACTATCTTGCTCTGCCTTCATTTTTTCTTCTTTAACCAAATAATTAAATAATGTCAGAAATTCTGGTTTGTCAATTATTTCAACAGTGGCATTAATCTCTTTACTTGATGTTTCTGAAGTGTTGGGAATTATATCGGGACCACTGATTTACCATAACTGAATAAGACAAATGCTGCCACTGTCAGGAGGATGTGATTACAGCATAACAAGTTTACACAGGCAATTTTCATCATAAATGTGGACACAGGAATTTGTAATGGTAACACAACAAAAAAGGACAGAATATATGGCGTTAAAACTGGGACTGAATTATGTTTCCTGGTCGCAATGTGACTGTCCAGAAAAGAGGGGGTAAAATCCCAGGGGAACCTTGTTCTGTCTCAAATCCTAGTGACAACCCACTGCTGAGTATTTCCAGCATTTTCTGTTTTTATATCAGTTTTCAGTCGCTGCTTCAATGAGATTATTGGTCTTCATCAGAAGTGCTAAACATTTTGTCACACTGTCCCCTTAAAACATCTGTCCTATGTGGAGATTTTCCCTTTTAAAGGGGTTTTAAGCACTTTTAGTCCTGATTGCTTGATACCTTTCCACCAATACTGACTAACACTATTTGCGATTAGGTGAGACATGACTCTCCCAGTGCGGTTGATTGCCTTTCCTACCTTCCATGAGAACACTTTAGTGTTCTGAATACTAATAAAAAAGTGAAATGTTTGAAATACAGGACCGGTTTCAAAGCCCCTCTCTCTCTCTCTCTCTCTCTCTCTCTGGCTTCATAAAGGTTAATGGAATGCTTAGTGTGCCATGTTTAGTAAAGTGCAGATTTAAAATAGAAGTACGATGAAGAGTGATATGACTATATTTCACTACGCCATTAATAGGAAAGTAAAAAGTGCCAGTGGGATCTATTCATTGGCCATTGGCCTTGCCACTTCATATTCGCCACTGTGCGCGCTGCGGCATATTATAATCATTTCTTCAGCAAATTGTGGTGTGAATTTGCCACTGGAGGATCGGGGAGTTTTTTTTTATATTCATTCACAAGATGTGGGCATTGCTGACTAGGCCAGCATTTATTGCCCATCCCTAATTGCCCTTGAGAAGGTGATGGTGAGCTATATCTTGACAACTGAGTGGCTTGCTAGGCCATTTCAGATGGCAGTTAAGAATCACCTACATTGCAGTGGGTCTGGAGTCACATATAGGCCAGATCGGGTAAGGACGGCAGATTTCCTTCCCTAAAGGACATTAGTGAACCAGATGGGTTTTTACGACAATCGGTAATTTCATGGTCAGATTCCAGATTTATTTAATTTAGCTGACTTTAAATTCCCCAGCTGCCATGGTGGGATTTGAACTCACGTCTCTGGATCATTAGTCCAGGCCTCTGGATTACTAGACCAGTAACATAACCACTATGCTACCAAGCCACCAAACAAAGCGAAACAAAGAGGCGCCAAAATTCCAGTGCAGATCATGGGTGGGGAATGGGAAGATCTAGTTAATGTTTCAGGTCGATGATCTTTCGTCAGTCTGACAAAAGATCATCAACCTGAAACGTTAACTCTGTTTCTCTCTCCACAGATGCTGCCTGTCCTGCTGAGTATTTCCAGCATTTTCTGTTTTTATTTCAGATTTCCAGCATCCACAGTATTATGCTTTTGTATTAGTGTAACTGAAAACTGGTGGTGTGACTGGCCAGTTCCAACATCCGGAAATTGTTATATCATTGAAAATATTTTTTCTATTTTCAGGGGATCTTGGTTGGACTAGTACCTCAATTCTTATTTAATGTAAACAATTATTTATTAGGGCGGACTTTTAATTTCAGGTATCTCCATCTGTGCATTCGGTCATATAACAAATCGATCTCTGTAAGTGTAGGGTTTTAAGGGGTCGCTAGCATAAAAATGATTGTCTGTGATCAGGGCTTTGCTTGGATTCATACAGTCAGAAAATGTGAATATATCTCAGAGAATCAGGCCAATTCCAAAGTCGACAGCTTTGTATTGATTAAGGGAGAGATCCGGAATACTTAGATCATTTTTAGATAATGGTCATTACATGCTAATATGGGTCAATAAGATCGCAGGCTGGGCGGAGGAGCAGGGAGGCAGCTGTCTGAAGAAGATTGCGATCGTGGGCCGGCCAGAGGAGCTCGGGGGTCCCAGAAGATCGTGGGTCATGGGGCAGCTAAAAGCCGAGGGGGGGGGTTGTCTGAAGGGATCGGGGACCGGGAGCAGCACAGGGAGGGCCGGGAGCAGCACGGGGAGGCCTGGTGGGGGGAGGATTGAGGGAGGGTGACTGGAAGCCTGGGGGTGGGATCGGAGGCCTGTGGAGGGAAAATCGGAGGCCTCGTGTTGGGGGTCTCCAATCGTGGGGGGTGGGTTATGCAGGGACCCTAGATCCAGGAGGCAAGTTTAAAGCCACTTACCTCCTGGATCCAGCAGTCCTCGCCTTGCTTTAGCTGGCCGGTTTCATGAGGTGTGCAAAACCCAATCAACTATAGTTAAATTCAAAATGGAGGTTAAATCAGAGGCTTCCAGCCACATTATAAATATTTAAATAGACGACCCGCCTCCTGGCAGAGGATTAGCTGCCCGCCTCCGTCCCACCTCCAGTAAAACCGGAAGTAGGCGGGTTGAGGTCGGGATTCAGATTTTTATCACTTTAACTACCCCCACTCCCCCAACCCACTCATTTTTTTTAGGTTAAAATTCCCCCCTATAACTGTCGGTAAAACCACTGAGAATGCCAATAGGATTAAAATTCACACTTTAAAGTTGATTTCACGTTATTGTTGAATTTACTAATGTTCAGATAAAGTATAACATATGAGTAAACAGCTAGCTCTAGAGGAGTTAAAGAATTTGATGAGTTCATCATCTTACCAGCACACAGACGCCCTTGGTGATGAGGACAAGAAAAGTCATCCAGCTCACAATATTTCCCAAACACTCTACCTAGCTTGGTCTGGTAGCATAAACATTTCCCGCAGTTGCAGATCCCTCGATTACTGCAAGCAGGCTGTTCTTTGTACTGCCGGCAATTCTCAATGAGGCATTGTTCCTGCGGCAATTCTTTGCAGGAAGAATTAGTAACTCTGTCTTCACACTGGCAAAGTCTACAATCTGGGTCAAGAGCTTTATTGAAGCATCTTCCAGCAGTATGACCTTTAGGCCCTTTGCACTGACAAGCACAAGTACTGCTTATAGAAATAACAGTTGTTTCATTGTATCCAACAGGTTTTAAAAATATGTATTTGTCTCCTTCATAACACTCTGTCGCTCCCACTGTTATATTAAAAGAAACCTAAACCAGGAAAAAAGTGAAAATTAGTGCTGGTAAATGAGTAGGGTAGTTTGTAAATACATTTTATTATAAATTAATATTAAAAGGATTATTCTTTTTGTTCTTTGCTTATAGCACTTTGTTTCATATGTCTGTTTAACCGCGGCTCCAGAAACAGAACCATTACATCCAAAAAGAAAGTACAGCATCATTTTAATCACATCACTAAGCTAAATGAGGGAGTCAGTGCTATATTCTGTAATTCAATCTTTGATTATTTCAAATTATTGGTTGGTAAAATGACCAGAAAAGTAATCATTAAAAGTTTAATTAATTGGCATGTGCTGGGGAGGCCATGCTCTGACTCCCTAAAGGGTTTATTTTTCCTCCCACTTTTTGAGGAGAAAAGTGAGATTGAATTTCATATGGACATTACATAGATTGTACAGTACAGAAATAGGCCATTCGGCCCAACTGGTCCATGCCAGTGTTTATGCTCCACACGAGCCTCCTCCCATCCCTCTTCATCTAACCCTATCAGCATAACCTTCTATTCCTTTCTCCCTCATGTGTTTATCTCAATTCTCCTTAAATGCATCTATGCTATTTGCCTCAACTACTCTTGTGGAAATTATTCCTTAAGTAAGAGAAATTTACTTTGGCTGTTGCTATATATGTTGACTCGTTTGTGAAAGGATCCAACTGTTACACCCTGGGTTATACTATCATGTATAGGTAAACATACAAACTTGCATTCATATAAAACCATTCTTCACCTCAGAACATCCCAAAGTGCTTCACAAATCGTGAAGTACTTTGTGGCAGCCACATTCGCACAGCAAGATCCCACAAGCAGCAATGAAATCAATGGATAAATAATCTGTTTTACTGGTGCTGGCTGAGGGATAAATGTTGGGTAGGACACCGGGAGAACTCCCCTGCTCTTCTTTGAATAGTGTCATGGAATCTTTTACATCCTTCTAAGATGGCAGTTAGGGCCTCAGTTTAACATCTCATCCGAAAGACAGCTCCTTAGAAATTGGTTCAAGTAGCACCAAATTTTTGGTTGCTACTCAGACTACTAAGGCCCTAATATGGCAGGCAGGAAGCGTGCACACAATTCCAGCCAGAACTGGGCCGCCTGGCATATTGGGTAAGGACAAACCAAAGGCATTCTTTACCCTTGCCTAAAGCAAGCATTAGGCCTTGAGAGAGAGAAAGAGAGAGAGAGAGAAAGAGAGAGAGAGAGAGAAAGAGAGAGAGAAAGAGAGAGAAGGACAGAGAAGGACAGAGAGAAAAAGGAGAGAAAGAGAGAGAGAGAGAGAGAGAAAGAGGGAGAGAGAGAAAAAGGAGAGAAAGAGAGAGAGAGAAAGAGAGAGAGAGAGAAAGAGAGAGAGAGAGAGAGAGAGAAAGCGAGAGAGAGAGAACGAGAGAGAGAGAGAAAGAGAGAGACTTGGATTTATATAGCACCTTTCATGACCACCAGACTTCAAAAATGTAGTCGCTGTTGTAATGTAGGAAACGCAGCAGCCAATTTGCACACAGCAAGCTCCCACAAATAGCAATGTGATAATGACCAGATAATTTTTTTTTAGTGCTGTTGATTGAGGGATAAATATTGGCCAGGACACCAGGGATAACTCCCCTGCTCTTCTTCGAAATAGTGCCATAGGATCTTTTATGCCAACTTGAGAGCAGAGGGGGCCTCAGTTTAACATCTCATCCAAAAGAAGACACCTCCACCAGTGCAGCACTCCCTCAGTACTGCACTGGAGTGTCAGCCTAGATTTTTGTACTCAAGTCCCTGGAGTGGGACTTGAACCCACAACCTGCTGACTCAGAGGCGATGGTGCTACAACTGAGCCACGGCTGGCAAACTAGGGGCCTAATGCCCGTTCTGAGGTCTCCTCTCCAAGATTCATCTGCGGCAGCATGGGCTACACTCAGTAAGACCAGCATGAGGGATCACCTGCAACAAAGAAAGTAAGTATCTTACCGGAATGTGGATCTGGGAGGAGCAGAGGTGCTCCTCTCGATCCCACATTAAAGGACCCAATCGCTGCTCCCGACTCTCCATCCCATCGCCACCACCCCGACCCCACCCATCACTTGCCCCCATCTGCTCTCTGCTCCCGACACAGACCCGCTTGATCCCAGACATCGACCCCTGCGATACCCAATACCAAACCCCACGATCTCCAACGCTGACCCCCACGATCCCGGATACCGACCCCTTCGATCCCTGACCCAGGCCCCCATCCTGATCCTTGACCAAGACCCCGATCACCGACCCAAACAACCATCCTGATCCCCGACCCAGACCACAGCACCGATTCCTGACCAAGGATCCCGACCCAGGCTATTATACTTACCCCAACCCAGGCCACCATCCTGATCCCTGACCCAGGCCCCTTTCGACAGGAACATTGAAATGAGGCCCGAGGCCCAATATCTGGAAAGTCTCAGGCCTCACCATTCAGGAGCGAAGCAGCATGAACTATGTTCCCCGTGCGCCCAAAAATGGTCGCGGCCCAGTTTCTAGGCCAGCACTTCCAACACTGCAGCACTCCCTCAGTACTTCACTGAAGTGTCAGCCTAGATTACATGCTCAAGTGTTTGGAGTGGGACTTGAATCCGCAACCTTCTGTCTCAAAGGCCAGAGTGCTGCCACTGAACCAAGACTGATATGTATAACTTATAATTAAATATTGGGCACTATGAGCACACTCCTGAACACAAGCTGTTGAAACTGCTATGGGTGTGACCAGCACCATTGTACCTAGGAGAATTCTATGATTCTATGAATATCAAAGGCAGGCCCAAAACTTGCAACAGTAACTAAAGACATAATACAGTTTCATATTACAGTGGGGATATAAATACACCTTTATCAATGAGGTACTACATTGTTGTGAGTAATAAGATGTAGATAATTTTACAATGCCATCTTTGTAAATCAAGGTCACACAAAATCAATTCAGCATGTGCTTGGTCATGGAAAATTTACACTGCAAAATTTTTCTACAAACAAACAAACTGGTTAAAGTTCAATTTGGTTTGATAAGAACTCTATGCCAGAACTGGGTATTTAAACATTCCATGCTGGTTACTGTAACTATTCACAAACAATTTTAAAAAATCCTCAATTACCTCCTGTAATCCCAGCACAGTTGGAGACTGTGATTTAGCTGTTTAAACTAAATTACAGGCCCCGGGCCTAAACTCTATTGGGCAGGAGATGGCTGGAGGGAGCACATCATCCTCCTGATGCAAATGGTCAGAAGCCCAAACTATTGTCATTTTCAGGCCTCATTTGAATTCTGTGAGCTGCCTGTGCAATCAGAGCAGCTCGCCGATCGGGGGGGATGGGAAATGCGGTGGCCCCTCCACAGAGTCCAGCCAGTCCAGGCAGGTTAAAGGGCGAAGGGGAGGCGATCACAAGGGAGGGTCGCTGAGGATGGTGCATCAAAGGGGTTGACTTTTGTGAAGTCAAGAAGAGTAATAGGGACCAGTTGTTTGGCCACTCTACGCCAAGTATCAGCGTGTGTGGTACACACGCCGCATATTGGTACATCAACATTGCATGGTGATCCTATTTTCATCACACACCCCGATTTGCATTGGCTCACGAGAATTACCTGCAAGGCTCTGGTGGGAGCCTGGGCCACCATTTCACAGCATCCATCAAAATGACAGTAACTAGGATGCCCCTCATGACCTCTCCACGCTCATCTTGTCCAGGAGACCCACTTCCTGCTCCCTCGACCCTATTCCCACCAAATTGCTGACCACCCAACTTCCTTTTCTGGCTCCCATGTTAGCTGAAATTGTTAATGTTTCTCTCTCCTCAGGTACTGTCCGCCTCTCCCTCAAATCTGCCGTCATCGCCCCTCTCCTCAAAAAAAACAACCCTTGACCCCTCCGTCCTTGCAAACTACCGCCCCATCTCCAACCTCCCTTTCCTCTCCAAAGTCCTTGAACGTGTTGTCGCCTCCCAAATCTGTGCCCATCTTTCCCGCAATGCCATGTTTCAATCCTTCCAATCAGGTTTCCTCCCTTGCCACAGTACCGAAACGGCTCTCATCAAAGTCACAAATGATATCCTTTGTAACTGTGACAAAGGTAAACTATCACTCCCCGTCCTTCTTGACTTGTCTACAGCCTTTGACATGGTTGCCTATTCCAACCTTCAACGCCTCTCCACCATCGTCCAGCTGGGTGGGACTGCACTTGCCTGGTTCCATTCTCATCTATCTAATCATAGCCAGAGAATCATCTGCTACGGCTTCTCTTCCCACTCCTGCATCTTTACCTCTGGTGTCCCCCAAAGATCTATCCTTCGCCCCCTCTCGTTTCTCATCTACATGCTGCCCCTTGGTGGCATCATCCAAAAACACAGCATCAGTTTCCACATGTACGCTGATAACACGCTGCTCTAACTCACCACCACTTCTCTCGACCCCTCCACAGTCTCTAAATTGTCAGACTGCTTGTCCGACATCCAGTTCTGGATGAGCAGATATTTTCTCCAATTATATATTGGGAAGACAGAAGCCATTGTTTTCGGTCCCGCCACAAACTCCGTTCCCTAGCCACTGACTCCATCCCTCTCCCTAAGATCTGTCTGAGGCTGAACCACGCTGTTCACAAACTTGGTGTCATATTTGACACTGAAATCAGCTTCCGACCACAAATCCACAGCATAACTAAGACCGCCTATTTCCACCTCCGTAACATCGCCCGTCTCCGCCCTTGCCTCAGCTCATCCGCTGCTGAAACCTTCATCCATGCCTTGGTTACCTCTAGACTTGACTATTCCAAAGCACTCCTGGCTGGCCTCCCACATTCTACCTTACGTAAATTTGAGGTCATCCAAAACTCTGCTGCCCGTGTCCTAACTCGCACCAAGTCCCATTCACCCATCACCCCTGTGCTCGCTGACCTACATTGGCTCCTGGTTAAGCAATGCCTTGATTTCAAAATTCTCATCCTTGTTTCTGGAATTCCCTGCCTAAACCTCTCCGCCACTCTACTACTCTTTCTTCCTTTAAGACGCTCCTTAAAACCTACCTCTTTGACCAAGCTTCTGGTCACCTGCTCTAATTTATCCTTATGTGGATCGGTGTCAAAGTTTTTGTCTTTTAATACTTCTGTGAAGCGCCTTGGGACATTCTACTATGTTAAAGGCACAATATAAATACAACTTGTTGTTGTAGTGGTGAGCATAGCTGGCTTTTAATCAGTTGATCAGTGTTTCATTCTCAGCACTGGCAATAGATGCCTTTTTAACAGCGTCAGTCTTGGCTCAGTGGTAGCAACAACAGCAACAATAAAAACTTGCACTTATATAGCGCCTTTAATGTAGTTAAACGTCCCAAGGTGCTTCTCAGGACCGCTATAAAACAAAATTTGACACTGAGCCACATAAGAGATATTAGGGCAGATGTCAAAGAGGGAGGTTTTAAGGAGCATCTTAAAAGGAGGAAAAAGAGGTAGAGAGGCGGCGAGGTTTAAGGAGGGAATTCCAGAACTTAGGGCCTGGACAGCTGAAAGCACGGCCACCAATGGCAGAGTGATTAAAATCAGGGATGCGGTTACTGAGATAGGGAGGGGTGAGGTCATGGAGGGATTTGAAAACAAGGATGAGAATTTTTAAAATCGAGGCGTTGCTTAACTGGGAGCCACTGTAGGTCAGTGAGCACAGGGGTGATCTCTTGCATCTTGCTTCTAAGTCAGAAGGTCATAGATTCAAGCGCCACTCTAGTGGCTTGAGCACATAATGTGGTTTACACTTCAGTGCAGTACAGAGGGAGTGCGGCACTGTCGGAGATTCTGTCTTTCAGATGAAATATTAAATCAAGATGCCATGGCACTATATGAAGAAAAGCAAAGGAGTCTTCCCAGTGTCCTGGCCAACATTTATCCCTCAACAAATACACTCTGAAGGGATTATCTGGCCATTTACCTCATTGCTGTTTGTGGGACCTTGCTGTGCACAGATTGGGTGCCACGTTCCCTACATTACAACAGTTACTACACTTTAAAAGTAATTCATTATTTGTGAAGCACTTTGGGACATCCTGAGGTTTTGAAAGGTGCTATATAAATGCAAGTTTTTTCTTTATATACAAAAGGATGATTCTGCAACCTCACCTCACAAAATTGCAGGTACATAGTCTGTGATTTTCCATCCATTAAAATGAATGAACAGAAAATCATAGACTGCAAACCCATGATTCCCTGAGGTGCACTTCCTGCAAGCACCAATCCCAATGAGGAATGCCAAATTATGGAACCACCCCTAACTTTAATACCACAAATTTGTACTGGAATGTATAGGTGACAAATCTCCTGTGCAGACCTACAAATAAGAGAAACCCTAACTAATGATGGTGCTGACAATGGGTACAAATAAAGGAATGTTTAGCTCTTCTGGAAATGGTTTTTTTCCAATCTCATGAGCATAAAAAACTATAAAGTACAAGAAGAAAATTTGCATATATGTTTTCTTACCAATTATATGTAAATCAAATCAAGACACATACTGAGCAGTCATAATCAATTTGCCTCATTCTTCCTAATAACTAAAGTCCTGCAATTTAAATGTAAATAGCTACCGCCCAAGGGGAAAAATGAACACACTTTCAAGAAACATAACACTCGCCAGCGATAATGAAAATTAAGTCACTCAATGGCAAAACATGTGCTGTCTCTGTGGAAAATATGGTAATCCAAGGGAGCAAAACTTGATCTAAATTAACAGTATGTAGCATTGTGTAGAGTTTCTCTTCAAGTACAAAGCTTACTGTATCACTGGCTTTCACATTTCTGCACTTATTTTGGCCTGGAAGTTTGGTCCCATCAGAACAGATTGCAGTAATGTTCACATAGACCCCACTGATGTGGTTATCCACCTGCAGTTCTACTTCAGAAAGCAGTGTCTGTATAAAAAACAAAACACAAAAAAGAAAAATCACTCAATTACCCACTAACTGTAATTTTGTGGTTTTATACACAATAAAACAAACTGACTGACTCAGCGAGCTAAAGCTTTGTGGTACAGATAAATTCTTCTTAAAATGCAACACTGTTCTACTTAACAGAAATCAGCACAGAAGATGGATGATCTACCACATTGGTATTAATTGTTTAGTGCTTTCTGGAAAT
The DNA here is from genome assembly GCF_052327205.1 of Somniosus microcephalus. Taxonomy (NCBI): domain Eukaryota; kingdom Metazoa; phylum Chordata; class Chondrichthyes; order Squaliformes; family Somniosidae; genus Somniosus; species Somniosus microcephalus. The sequence goes on along the minus strand of NC_140991.1, from coordinate 173,537,902 downwards.
TCATCCAAAATATAAATCTTCAATGGCTCTTTGTATTTGAAATGTGAAGTGGAAGCAATATTCTGTTAAAGCTTTTTCAAAAACAGTTCAGACAAGTTCTCAGTAAAATTTAGGGATAAATTTTAGTTCTTCAGCACTGCCGGTGCAGAACTTCACAGACTAGAGTTGCGTATCGGAAATCAGGCAGACATCCCAATGCCCAGTAGACACTCTCAACACACTAGCGATGTAAACTTCTCCATCTAACTCACAAACAGACCTAACATATGAAACATGTAAAATCATACAAAAGGAAAAGTGGGAAAATATCATGAGATCTGTCGAGTCCACCCCACCTGTACATGCACCCTCCAACCCCCGAAAGAAACAAAAAGAGAAAAATACTTATTGACAATTAAGGGAAAAACTCTAAGAAATTCCTCTTCAATTCCCTAAGCCAATCGAAAGGAGATGACAATAGCCCATAACTCCTCATTATGCCCGCTAACCAGTAACTGGAAATGTCCTCTACTCTCAGATATGTGCAGACTTTTCCTTCTAAAGGACTGTAGCAAATTGATACAGGCTACATGTTTCAGTAGTCTGTTCCAGAGAATGATGACTCTGCAAAAAGAAATATTGCTTGGTATGTAACTGTACAGTTAACTGTAGCTGTAGTAAAACCAGCTGCTTGATGGTAGCTGTAGTAAAGACAGCTGCTTGATGGCAGTCGGACAAATAGGAAGCCATCTTGGCCATGCGGCAGTACTACACGAACTGGCACTGACTCAAGACCTAATAAAAAGTACTCAACGACATCTACTCGTAAGCCTCTTAATACTACGATATAAGATAACATTACATGGTACCAGGATTTATAGAACGCATGATACGGGCATACCACAACAATGGAAGGGATAAAACCACCGACTAGCCTGCAACTTGAAGGAAATCTGGATGAAAATTGGCGCAAATTCAAACAACGCTTTCTTCTCTACCTCACAGCGATCGACGCCACGACTAGCTCTGGAACACGTAAGGTAGCTTTGTTGCTAACAGTGGCTGGCTCGCAGGCAATCAAGCTGTATAATACATTTACGTTCGCAGCTGAAGGTGACAAAAACTTTCTGGACAAGGTGATAGATTTGTTCGATAAATACTGCACACCTAAAAAGAAAGAAACGTTCGAGAGATTTGTTTTTCACTCCCGCGGGCAAAAGCAAGGAGAATCCTTTGATGTTTTTCTGACGGACTTAAAAACAAAAGCACAAACATGTAACTTTGGAGACTTGAAGGAATTGATGATACGCAATCAGGTCGTTTTTGGAATACTTGACAAGAAAGTGAGGGAGAGAATGCTTAGGGACAATGACTTAACTTTGGATGCTGCAGTAAAAATATGTCATGTTAGTAAACTCTCAGCCATGCACACGCAAAAATTCGATGGAAGAACTACAGCAATGGGCGTGAGAGCACTGGGACAGGACAACCTACCAGTGGATGTAGTACACAGAAGGGACACAAGAGGGTGCACAGAGTTCAGGACTATGACGCCATCCAATTGCAGACGGTGCAGCAATAGGCACGTGGCAAGACAGTGTCCGGCTTATGGGAAGAACTGCGCAAAATGTAAATGCAGGAATCACTTTGCTAAAATGTGCTTTTGGGAAGAGAAAACCGAAGGTAAAAAGACAGTGCATGCTATTGAGACTGAAGACACGGATCGGAGACTTTGTATGTTGGAATGGTGCAAAATGACTTAAAATAGGGTAAAGATATGGAAAAGGAAGTACATTCCGTAGGACTAAAGATTGAAGTTTGGATAGCCCCCTTGTTGGTAAATGGCACCATTGTTCCCTTCAAGCTAGATACGGGTGCTAAGGCAAACCTCATAAGCTGGAGTGATGCACGGAATCTCAAAGTGAGACCAAAAATACTGAACAAGACAGTGGCTTTGAAGGCATACAATGGACAAAGTATTGAAACAAAAGGAATGTGTAGGCTGAATGTTAAGGTAAAAAATCGCATTCACCCATTGACGTTTGTTATAGTACCTGAAGGACATGAGTCACTGTTGGGGGATAAAGCATGTGTGGATTTGGGCTTGGTAAAACAAGTCTATACTATTAATGAACTGAACTGTGTGCAGAGTGCCCCCCAAGACAGTACAAATATAAAGCATGATGCTATAACACACAAGTACGCGGATGTATTTCAGGGTTTCGGAGCACTGCCCTTTACATACTCCATCAAACTGAGAGATGACGCACAACCTGTGATTCACGCACCCAGGAGAGTTCCGGTGGCCCTCCGTGAGAAACTGTGGAAAGAGCTAGACCGCATGGAGGGACTAGGTGTCATAAAGAAGACTGAGGAACCGACTGACTGGGTAAATTCCATGGTTTGCGTCAATTCAAAAAAGACTGATAAATTGCGTGTCTGCATGGATCCCAAGGACCTTAATGCTAATATAAAAAGAGAGCACTATCAAATCCCAAAGAGAGAGGAAATAGTCAGCCAAATGACAGGAGCAAAATTCTTCTCCAAGATGGACGCTTCGCATGGATTCTGGCAGCTGAAACTTGATGAAAAGAGTACTAAGCTGTGCACCTTTAACACCCCATTTGGTCGATACTCTGCCCTTCGGCATTAGCTCTGCCCCAGAAATCTTCCACAGAGCAATGGAGCAAATCATCGAGGGCCTGGATGGTGTGCGGGTGTACGTGGATGATCTGGTAGTATGGGGCTCCACTCAGGGAGAGCATGACACCAGACTGGAAAAAACACTTCAGAGGATACGGCAGTATGGACTCAAACTAAATAAAGACAAATGTCAGTTCAGCATCAATGAAATCACATTCCTCAGGGACAAGATTTCTGCAGAAGGGATTCAGCCAGACAAGTCAAAGGTAAAGGCCATACATGACATGGAAAAACCAAAGGACAAGAAAGGGGTTCAGCGGGCCCTTGGCATGGTTAATTACCTAGGGAAATTCATTCCAAATCTGGCAGCGAAAACCGCTCACTTGAGAAAACTGCTGCACCAAGAGACAGGGTTCCAATGGGGACATGAACATGAGAATGAATGGAAGGGGCTGCTACACATTCTAGCAAGTGAACCCCTACTGAAGTTCTTCTGCCCTGAAAAGAGGACAAAAGTGTCCACAGATGCCTCTAAGGATGGATTAGGGGCTGTCCTTCTACAGGAAGATGAAGGAGAATGGCGACCAGTGGCATATGCGTCACGCTCCATGATGGCTACAGAGTGCCGGTATGCGCAAATAGAGGAGTGCCTGGGCTTGGCATTTGGGTGTGAAAAATTTCATACCTACATCTATGGATTTCCCAAGGTTATCCTAGAAACTGACCCTAAGCCACTGCTAGGGATCGCAAAAAAGAATCTGTGTGACATGTCATCACAGATACAGCGCCTAATGATGAGACTACAATGTTATGATTTTGAGCTCACATATGTGCCAGGGGCACAAATGTTCATTGCAGATACACTATCCAGGGCTGCGCCTCGTGCCACACAAAACAGTGAAACAGAAGAGGATGCGGACCTTCATGTGGATATGGTCTATGCAGCATTGCCCGCCTCACAGGAACAACTATCAAAGATAGCCACAGAGACATCAAAGGACCCTGTTCTGAGGAAAGTGATGAGAAATCTTCAAGAGGGTTGGAAGAAAGGGTCATGTAAACAATATCATCATATTCAGTCTGAGCTTTCTGTGGTCAATGGACTACTGCTTAAGTGTGACAGGATTGTAGTGCCCATCTCTATGCAACGAGAAATGCTTAACAGGATACATGAAGGGCACCTGGGTGTGGAAAAGTCAAAAAGGAGAGCACGTGAGGCACTCTACTGGCCAAACATGAACTCTGATATTGACCAGATGATCAGCGAGTGTGCTACATATCAGGAGTATCACTACAAGCAAGCAAAAGAGCCCCTCATTACCACAGAGCTCCCATCACAACCTTGGGAAAAGGTAGGAACTGATATTTTTCACTACAAAGGAAAAGACTATTTGTTAGTTATTGATTATTACTCTAATTATCCTGAGATTGCTCTCCTACCCAGCACCACGTCAAGAGCTGTGATAACTCACCTGAAGTCAATCTTTTCCAGGCAGGGCATCCCTCTAACACTGGTCTCTGATAATGGCTCTCCCTATACCAGTCATGAGTTTCAGTCGTTTGCTACAGAGTATGAGTTTAAGCATGTAACCTCCAGCCCGCTCTACCCTCAAGCCAATGGAAAAGCGGAGGGGGTGCAGATTGTGAAAAGACTATTAAAGAAAGCAGCACACAGCAACACTGACCCATATCTGGCCATGATGTCATACAGGGCAGCTCCGCTGGAAAGTGGCAAGTCTCCAGCTGAGCTCTTACTGGGTCGCGAAATCCATACTCGACTTCCCAGGCATGTCACACCTGATCACAGAGATGAGGTATGGGCACACAAGATCCGGAAACTTCAGCGGAAACAAAAAACGCTCCATGGCCGCACAGCCACTGCACTAGTGCCTCTACAGGAGAAGGATGTAGTTCGCATTGAAGGGCCTGGGTCATGGAATCAAAGAGCCACCGTTCTACAACAGGTTGCCCCCGGGTCATACAGTGTCATGCCAGAAAATGTCAATGTGTATCGCAGAAACAGGAGGCACCTAATGAAAACCACCGAGACCTATCAGCCACAGGAGGACAGAGAGGATGAGCTGATGATAGAAATCTGACAGAGTGACGAGGAGACGAGGGCAATGCCACAAAGTGATGAAGTACACAGGGGTGACAATGAGACAAGGGATCCGTGTGGTACAGACATGAAATTAATGGACACAACTGGGTTGGCCCAGCAAATACCCGCTCAGCTACGCAGGTCACAGCGCACCAGAAAGCCTGTCGTTAGACTCGACCTGTAGACAAGGGAAAGACTGTAAACAGCTAATGGACTTCTGGGTGTGGGTAGTGTTTATATGTACCGGCAGTTATTGCAAGGTATAGTTACACTGACTGTTTTTATATGTTGTTAATATGTGTTATGTTATGTTATGGTGTTTACTGTTTATGTCATCGTTGAGGGGGAAAGATGTACAGATAACTGTAGCTGTAGTAAAGACAGCTGCTTGACGGTAGCTGTAGTAAAGACAGCTGCTTGACGGCAGTCGGATAAATAGGAAGCCATCTTGGCCATGCGGCAGTACTACACGAGCTGGCACTGACTCAAGGCCTAATAAAGAGTACTCAACGATATCTACTCATAAGCCTCTTAATACTACGATATAAGATAACATTACAGTAACCTAACTCTTTGATTAAGGGTTTTATATGCATATCTCCAGTTCTACTATCCCTAGGTATCCCAAATAACCTATCAACCACATTGTATCCAATCTCTTCACCATTTTAAAAAGACCCTGTCTATGCCTGCGTTTCTTTAAACTAAATAGCCCTAATACTTCGAGAAACTCATGATAACCAAGAGCCCTAAGACTAGGTATTATTCTGGTCACTGGCTCCCCCAGGCCCCACGAAAATAATCGTATTTGCTGCCACCCTGGGAGCACCCACTCTTTCCCCCAGGGAATGCAAACAACCCCCGTCATCACTTCTCCAGCTGCCAGCTGGGACAGCCCAATTTTAGCCAGCCTTAAACATCAGGATGCCAGCTCGGCGCCCCGCAGCTCAGCGTCCCGCAGCTCGGCGCCCCTTTATATATGATGAGGCCAGGCCTTAAAATCATGGCCACCATTTCGACGCACATACCGGCAACCAGCAATCAAAGGTACTCCCAAAATATGTTGTGTCGGGAGTTCCAGGATTTTGACCCAGCAATAATGAAGGAACAGTGATATATTTCCATGTCAGGATGGTGTGTGATGGTGTTCCCATGCACCCTGTGCCCTTGTCTTTCTAGGTGATGCTTTTACCTGTAGCTTACAGACAGTGTAATTTCAAAGCAGATTCAACTACCCATTTTTCTGTTGACTTACTATATGTATTATATAAAAAAATGAATTATACATTGAATATGCAATGGAAACAGGCTGTAGCACAAGTACTTTAATACTGCTATTCCAGTTTGGGTGTCGTTAAGGAAAGCAATGGCATACTTGTTAACTTGCACTACAGCCTGTTGCTAGCCAAGTGGTGCACCATGTGTCTGGAAGTGTTAGTTAGAAAAATTACCAGTAACATTATTTTTAGCTGAACACATGCACAATGGCAAGAGGTGCTCAGGCACAAAAAACAAAGCCACACAATTTGGTCGGTCAGCTTATGCTCATGAAAATTTAGCCCAGCTAAATTTACCTGTTTTTATAACATAAACAGTAGTGCAATGTGTAATGGATAATTCATGAGTGATAAAATCATGAATGGATTATGATCAGTCATCCAGGTGCAGACATTTATTGTATCACATTGTTGACCATGCATTGCCACTGTTTAATCGTTACAGTAATTCAACAGAAAAATGAGTAGTTGAAACTGTTTGAGATTTCACTGTCTGTATTCTACAGTTAAAAGCACAGAAAAGGCATTTGAAAAAGTGCCACATAATAGACTTGTTAGAAAAATTGTAGCCCATGGTGTTAAAGGACAGTGGCGGCGTGGATACGAAATTGGTTAAGGGTCAGAAAGCAGAGAGTAGTGCTGAACAGTTCTTCTTCAGGCTGAAGGGAGATATACAGTGGTGTTCCCCAGGGGTCAGTATTAGGACCACTGCTTTTTTGGATATATATTAATGAGCTGGATTTGGATATACAGGGTATAACGTCAAAATTTACACATGACACGTAACTCAGAAATGTAGTAAACAATGAGGTGGATAGTAACAGACTTCAGGAGGACATAGACAGTATGATTTGGACAGGTTGGGTGATTATACTGCATTTGCCATGCATCTGCCCAATGCGGATAAATGCGAGGTTATCCACTTCGGTGGCAAAAACAGGAAGACAGATTATTATCTGAACGGCAATAGATTGGGAGAAGGGGAAGTGCAACCAGACCTGGGTGTCCTTGTGCACCAGTCGCTGAAGGTAAGCATGCAGGTGCAGCAGGCGGTTAAGAAGGCAAATGGTATGTTGGCCTTCATAGCGAGAGGATTCAAGTACAGGAGCAAGGATGTCTTGCTGCAGTTGTACAGGGCCTTGGTGAGACCACACCTTGAGTATTGTGTGCAGTTTTGGTCGCCTTACCTGAGGAAGGATGTTCTTGCCATGGAGAGAGTGCAGTGAAGATTCACCAGACTGATACCTGGGATGGCAGAAATGACATATGAGGAGAGATTGGGTCGATTAGGCTTATATTCGCTAGAGTTTAGATGAATGAGAGGGATCTCATTGAAACTTATAAAATTCTGACAGGACTGGACAGACTCGATGCAGGAAGGATGTTCCCGATGGCGGGGGAGTCCAGAACCAAGGGCCACAGTCTAAGGATAAGGGGTAAGATATTTAGGACTGAGATTCGGATCGGTCATGGCCCTGTGGGTAGCGGAGCGGGCCCAGGGGCCGTGTAGCCTGATCCTGCTCCTATTTTGTGTGTCTAATTCTGTTAGATTCAGGAGATGGTTCTATGATAGTGGATTGGCGGTTAGGATCAGATCAGCCATGATCTTATTGAATGGCGGAGCAGGCTCGAGGGGCCGATTGGCCTACTCCTGCTCCTATTTCTTATGTTCTTATGTTCTTATGAGGAGGAATTTCTTCACCCAGAGAGTGGTGAACCTGTGGAATTCTGTACCACAGAAGGCAGTTGAGGCCAATTCATTAAATATATTCAAGAAGGAGTTAGATATATTTCTTAAGGCTAAAGGGATCAAGGGATATGGGGAGAAAGCAGGGACAGGGTACTGAATTTGGATGATCAGCCATGATCTCATTAAATGGCAGAACAGGCTCGAGGGGCCGAATGGCCTACTCCTGCTCCTATATTTCTATGTATTTTTTATTTATCAATTCACAGGTTGTGGGCATCACTGGCAAGGCCAGCATTTATTGCCCATCCCTAATTGCCCTTGTGAAGGTGGTGGTGAGCTGCCTTCTTGAAACGCTGCAGTCCGTGTGGTGAAAGTACTCCCAGTGCTGTTAGGAACGGAGAGCCAGGATTTTGACCCAGAGATGATGAAGGAACAGTTATATATTTCCAAGTCAGGATAGTGTGTGACTTAGAGGGAAACTTGGAGGTGGTGGTGTTCCCATGCTCCTGCTGCCCTTGTCTATCTAGATGGTAGAGTTTGTGGGTTTAGAAGGTGTTGCCCAAAAATGCTCGTTGTGTTGCTGCAGTGCATCTTGCAGCCACCTTGCGCCGGTGATGGAGGGAGTGAATGTTTAAGGTGGTGGAAGGGGTGCTAATCAAGCGGGCTGCTTTTTTCTGGATGGCCCCGACAACATCCCGGCTGTCGTGCTGAAGACTTGTGTTCCAGTACAGCTACCACACTGGCATCTATCTGACAATGTGGAAAACTGCCCAATATGTCCTGTCCAGAAAAAGCAGGACAAATCCAATCTGGACAATTACCGCCCCATCAATCTACTCTCAATCATCAGCAAAGTGATGGAAGGTGTCGTCGACAGTGCTATCAAGCGGCACTTGCTCACCAATAACCTGCTCACTGATGCACAGTTTGGGTTCCGCCAAGAGCACTCAGCTCCAGACCTCATTACAGCCTTGGTCCAAACATGGACAAACGAGCTGAATTCCAGAGGTGAGGCGAGAGTGACTGCCCTTGACATCAAGGCAGCATTTGACCGAGTGTGGCATCAGGGAGCCCTAGTAAAACTGAAGTCAATAGGAATCGGGGTGAAAACTCTCCACTGGCTGTAGTCATACCTAGCACAAAGGAAGATGGTTGTGGTGGTTGGTGGTCAATCATCACAGCCCCAGGACATCACTGCAGGAGTTCCTCAGGGCAGTGTCCTAGGCCCAACCATCTTCAGCTGCTTCATCAATGACCTTCCCTCCAACATAAGGTCAAAAATGGGGATGTTCGCTGATGACTGCACAGTGTTCAGTGCCATTCGCAACTCCTCAGATAATGAAGCAGTCCATGCCCGCATGTAGCACGAAGGCGTTCAGAGTTCGAACGCGTGCATGGGAGAGGCTGCGCGTGCGCATCGAACTTACGTTTTTTTTTTTACAGGTTTTCCCGGGAGGGTAAGTCTGCAGAATTTACACATATAAAAAGCAGGTGTAAGGCCTGCTTTTTACAAGGTAAGTGGTGAATTAATTAAAATTAAAACATTTTTTCCACAGGTTTATTATTTTTAAATACTTTTAAGCAAGGTAAGTTTATTTTTAGCCCCGATAGAAAATAAAATTATTTTTTCAAAAATTTAAATTGTTTAAAATAGTTATTTCATGTAATTTATAGTTTAATTAAAAAATGTGATTTTTAAAAAAAAAATTATTTGAAGATTTAGTGATGTTTTGGGGCCCGTAGTATTTATAAGTTTTGACAGCTCTTCCTGTCAATCTTATGAATGGAGCATTCCCTGCTCCAATTGGCTCCCCATAGCCCATGTGATCCCAGGGGCCGCATCGAACTAACTGCGCCCCTGGGATATGCAAGCACTGCACGCCGGCAGCTGGAGCAGGCCCAGGATCGGAATTCCACACGGGCCCACAGCTCAACGGCCGGCGCGCAAGGTAAGTGCAGGTCGGGGGCTTGCACCCACGGGAAGCCCCCGACCTGAATTTCTGGGCCATTGGCATCACACTTTAGGAAGGATGTCATGGCCTTAGAAAGGGTGCAGAAGAGATTTACTAGAATGGTACCGGGGATGGGACTTCAGTTATGTGGAGAGACTAGAGAAGCTGGGGATGTTCTCCTTAGAGCAGAGAAGGTTAAGAGGAGATTTGATGGAGATGTTCAAAATCATTAAGGGTTTTGATAGAGTAAATAAGGTGAAACTGTTTCTAATGGCAGAAGGGTCAGTAAGCAGAGGACATAGATTTAAGGCAATTGGCAAAAGAACCAAAGGCGACATGAGGAAAAAACCTTTTTACACAATGAGTCTTATGATCTGGAATGCATTGCCTAATAGGGTGGGTAGTGGAAGCAGATTCAATAGCAATCTTCAAAAGGGAATTAGATAAATACCTGAAGGGGAAAAATTTGCAGGTGTATGGGAAAAGAGCAGGGGTGTGGGACTAATTGGACAGTTCTTCCAAGGAGCAGGCACAGGCACGTTTGTCCGAGTGGCCTCCTTCTGTGCTATATCATTCTATGATTACAAAGGCGAGGAAAAAGTGGTCTTTTTCTGAAATTCCACTGACTTTTCAACATGGGGCGGGCAGGGGTAGTCATTTGGCATTTTGTTTAAATATCAAGGCCTAGAAATTGGAGGCGTTAGCACTGGCCATTAAGGCCCGTTTTGGAGAACAAAATGGCGGCCATCTCACTTCCGCCTGTTCCGGCAGGTCCCGCCATTTTCGTCAGGTCAGCCGTGCTGCCGTTGCCTGTGCTCGCGGCAAGTGTTTAAATTTGCAGGAGCGCAGCGTCAATTGGCATGCAATGCTGAATTGATGCATGCTCATCCATTTTGGAACTTGCCGCTCCTATTACTGCCCTCTCCAAAGCACGCCCGTGCCTGCAGCCATTGACACTGCGGAGAGCCGGGAGAAAGCAGCGCGAGCTAGAATCCATCCAGTAAACGTGGCTGGGATAACTGGTAACTATGGCAAGCTCAGACTGTGTAATTGGAATGAAAACTGCCTCCAATAAGATGCATCAACTCTCTCCCAGGTCAGTCAAACAGTATAGGAGGTAAATACTTTAAAAATAAACTGTACTGTTCTACAGTTGTAAGAATCTCAGGAAAAAATCAAAGCTGCATTTCCTTAAATTTTATACATTGGGGTTTTCCAGTTTAGGAACTGAAAATGATATGCAATGTTTGGAAGTCTGTTTTTAAAAGGCTTGACAGCATATTCTCACCAAGAGTTCTTCAAAAGTCTGCTGTTTTAATTGAACTCTCTTCTGCAGCAGTTACACCAGTAAACTCCTGATCAAAAGTTCATGTTCCCCTTTTAAAAAATGTATTTCCACTGATGTCTCATGCAACGGTTTAAGGACATCTGTGCCACAGTCGTTATGTGGTGTTTCCAGTCACAGTCCCTCCAGATCTGAGCCTGTGATTTAAGAGCCACTCACCAGGGAGTGAGTGCCCTCTGCGATATGCAAGTTGGTGCACTGTCACTGCTAGCTGCAAGAAGGTGCATCTCCATCTCCCCCCCAAACCCCCAGCACCATGGTGGAGCACAAACCTCTGCACAGCAACCATCTGGGTGTAGATCTGTGGAGCTATGGCAGCCAGGGAAGGTGGGAGTACCAGGCAGTCTGGCACCCATTTGTGGACCCCACACAAGACCCAGACAAAAGAGGGGCGCCGTGGACAAACAAATGCCTCCTGATGTGCCACAACACGCTATGCTCCAACCCTGCAAGGGCCATCAGCAGACTCGATAGCAAAACCCGGCTAATTAGCGGCTGAAACGGGGCACGGCCTGTATGGCAGCATTTGAGGCGTATGAGAACGGAGAGGCCTGAGGACCTAAATTTGTCCTCGGGCCTCATCATCGTAGCTACAACAAACTGTGGGTTCAATCAAATTTTGGTCGGATCGGATTCTGACCTGAGGCACACAGCCAAGTCCAGGGGTGGGCAGCAATCGGAGGGGTGGAATCGGGTAAGCACAACGGGCAGCGGCAGCAGTACTTGTTAAAAACAACTTACCTGCAGGCTGCTTCCACGACCTCCAGTGGTTAGGTCACTGTAAAGCCAGAAAAAGTACTGTAATTGGATTTTGCGGAAACGCAAGATTCGACAAATTTCCAACAATTTCAGGAATAGGACCGGAAATGGGCAGAGGAGTCTCATATCAGGTGGATGTCAGGACTACCTGAAAAAAAGGCCCTTGCCGAATTTAGCACGTGCAAATCTAGCGCAGGCCGATTCACTGCTAAATTAGTCATCATTGTGTCTGTTTTACACTCATTTAGTGACATCCCATTCAGAAAGTGCTATTTCTCCTGATCTCAAAATAAATATTATGAATGGCGCTGTTCTGGCGTGAATCTTTAATGCACTTGCACCAAATTCATCTTGGTGCTGTTAAAACTCAGGTGTTAACCTCCTTAAAATAAACTGATCAAAACCTGTGTTAAAAAAATGCAGAGAGGAATTTGGTATCTGTGGATTAAGCTTTTGAAAAATAGCAGCAGCAATGATTCTTCCCATTTCTGAGAAAGGTTCTTTCGACGTCATACTCTTTCTTCCTGAAATTTGTATAATTACGCTTCTTAAACAATTCTACATTGTAAAGTAGGCAGGAAGGAATCACTTTCTCAGTTGCCTAGTCAGATGAAAAAAAAACTTGCATTTATATTGCACCATATCACATTCTCAAAACATCACAAAGTGCTTTGCTTCCAATGAATTACTTTTCAAGTGCCATCATTGTTCTATAAGCAAATCGGGCAACAAATTGCGCACAGCAAAGTTTCACAAACAGCAAATCAGATAATGATCCTTCAAATGTATATGGCATCATTAGTTTTATACAGGGACATGGGGTAGAATTTTCTTGGGGGTTCGATCAATTGTTCACTAACTTCAGCAGATCTGTCGAAAGCCGGGAGAAACAGCATAAACTAGACTCATGTAATTGCAACAGAGAAAATTAAGAGGAGATCTGAAAGAGCTATTGAAAATTATGTCAGTAAATGACGGGGCATAAATGTGAGGTCATCATCTAAAGAACAAAGGCAGTGTTTAGCAGAATGTTATTACACAGAGGGTTTTTAGGAGATGGGATGCCCTACAAGTAACAGTGTTGGAAGCAGAACCCATAATAATGTTTAAAATATTAATTAATTTCCCTTTTTAAAAAGAAAAACTTAAAACGTTATACGGCAAAAGAGCATGGAAATCCTTCAGATAGCCAGTAAGATGGGCTGAATGGCTGTCAAATTCTATGGGGGAAGAAAGGAGCTGGGGTTCAATTCCCAAAAATCTGGAAACCCAACCCAAACCCGCCATGAATTTTCGGTTTAACCGGGGCGGGTTCTGGGGCATCAGAGTAACCTGCACTCAAAGGGTGGGTCACTAATTTAAATATGCTAATGAGGCCGCGAACCTCGGATTTTAGCAGCCTTTTAGATTTAACAGCTGCGGGCCGCTGAAGGGAGGTGAGAAGGGCTGGATTCAGCAGGCAAGTGCTTTTTAGAGCACTGCTTGTGGACCAGGAGGAGCGGGGTGCTTCCCTCCCGGCTCCCTCCAAGCACACCTGTTACGATCGGCCTCCCTCCCCGTGAACTACCGACCCCCTACGCATCTCCTGGCTGACCCCCAACCCCGGATGATCTCCAGACCGACCAGTGATTTACGTCCATCTGAGAATATCGTTTCAGCCTCCAGTTTTCCAGTTTAGAAGCGAGACTACTGCCAAATAAGTCAAGCTGAAACTGACAGTTTCTATTTTTCTGTCAAATTTCCACCATTGGTTGTTTTCTTTTGAATGTATAATTTTGAAAACTTTCAGGACACAGGGTTCTGAGTGTAGATCTTACTGATAAAGGAGACATGAACCAGATTTTCAAAATTTTGGAAGACAATTTTATGTTACAGCTTTATAGTAAACTTGCAGAAGAAAATCTGCAGGAGTGTGCCAATGATCCCATTGCTGTGTAATTGGAAAGATCCCATCACTGTAAACACAAGCCATATTGCTTTCTTCGTTTCTCATTTGTTTCTGCAATTTTAAAATCAGTCTTTGAAGAAAAAGGCTTCTGTCCCAGCTATTCAGTTTGTTTAATGAGCTCGGCACTTGGTATTAGAAGTGTTTTATAGTGTACTAGGTCATAAATTCAGCTTTGAGGAGTTAGATTTGTGATTATTTGTGGACTCAGAACAAAGGAATTTTTTTATTAGATTGAGTGCTTATGGGATAGCTGGAATAAGAATTGTTCATCAAATTAAAAATCTGTTGTTAAACCTGTAGTGTATGTAACTGTTCTACCTTTAAGAGAACTATTGTATGTAACCGTCCACCTTTAAGAGAACTATTTTAGGTGTGGCACTACTTTATCCTGGCTGCTGTATACTGTAATACCGACGGTGACCACACTGGTATATAAGTGCTGTGGCAGAATTTATTGGGCAGATTCGCCCTGACCTTCGAATAGTAAAGTCCTGTTTAAGTTACTCTTGTAGTCTGTGTATTACTTCGCTATACAACCCACAGACTTTACAGTGGCGACGAGTTCGATCTTACCCTGCGGCAACAATACTTCTGAAGAAGTAAACGAGCGTCGAGAAGAGGCACCCGCCCTCGTCGTTTTGCTGAGAGAAAACTCGAGTCTGCAGACCAAGAAAGGAGGAAGATTTCAAACACGAAGTCTTCCATCAGCAACAGGCACGGATTGTCCCTTCTGCCATGGTGGTGAGTGAGCCGATCAACAAGAGAAGCAAGTCGGCCACGGTGACTGTGAGTAAAGGGAAAATAGAAACAAATAAACGGAGGATAAGGGCGGTGCACTCGACCACGGTCCAGGGGGAAAGGAGCCGGACAGAAGTCGGGCCCAGAGGCGCTGAGACTGGGGCAGCGTGGAGCAGAAGCCGCGGTACAAGCGGGCTGGGGAGCGTCGTGAGACTGCTAGACCGCGACCGCGAAAAAGGCCGGACAAATACCGCGACCACGAGGCGCTGCGACCGGGATCGTAAGGCGCGGGAAGATATAAAAATAAATAAGCCACAGAGAACTCAGCCGCAGCCGGGGAGGAAAGCACCGGACTGCGAGAAGCTGGGAGGCGCGATTGGGGTGAAAAAGGTCGGACAGTGACCGAGGCCACGAAGCGCTGCGACCGGGATCGTAAGGCGCGGGAAGAGATAAAATAAATAAATCGCGGAGAACTCAGCCGCAGCCGGGGAGGGAAGCACCGGACTGCGAGAGGGCTGGGAGGCGCGATTGAGAGCCGCGCGAGCGGGAGAGACAGAGCCCGAGCGAGAGCCGCGCGAATGGGAGAGACAGAGCCCGAGAGAGAGCGAGCGAGAGCCGCGCGAGCGGGAGAGACAGAGCCCGAGCGAGGGAGACTGAGCGAGATCCAGCCAGCGGCTGAGACCGCTCGCCATCAACGGGTTGTACCCAGAGCCGGTTGCCCGGCCGAGAGAAGGGAACGCGCTGAAGCCGAAGAGCAGGCTGCGAACCCCGAAAGCCAGCGGCCGTCGCCCGAGGGAAAAGCTTACCCCTCCCGCCAGGGGAAGAAAAGCGGGAACCGCCATCTTGAAAGTAGGTGGAGAAAAAGACAGAAGCGGGAACCGCCATTTTGAAAGGGGCGGGGAAAGAAGATAAGCGCGGGGAAACCGCCATCTTGGAAAAAAGAAAAAAAAAAGAGTTAAAGAAATATTTCGTTGTTGTTTATCAGGGAGGTGAAGATGCTTAAGCGTGGTAACATCAACGATTTCGATTCCGAGGTAGAAGATTGGGCCACGTATGTAGAACGCATTGAGATATATTGTGAGGCCAATAAAATAGAGGATGATGATAAAGCTATAACCTTGCTAAACTCGATGGGGGCGAAGACATACGGGCTATTGAAGCATCTTCTAGCACCAGTTAAACCGACGGATCAAACCTTCGATAATATTGTTGCTGTTCTGAAGGATCACTTGAACCCCACACCGCTGATGTTGGCGGAACGATTCAAATTTTATGCGAGAACGCAACGGAAAGAGGAAAGCAACGCGGAATACTTGGTCGAACTGCGTAGGCTAGCGAAATACTGCCAGTTTGGAGGAAATCTGACAGAGGCATTGCGAGACAAGTTCGTGTGCGGGTTGTCGAAGGAAGGAACGCAAAAGCGACTGCTCGAAGAGAACGACCTTACACTGGATAGGGCTGTCCTTATTGCAGCATCACACGAAGCCGCAGCGAAAGGAACTGCGGAAATGCAGCTGAAGGCAGCGGTCCTCAGTGTGGATCAAATTACTTCGGGTGCAACGAAATGTTATCGTTGTGGGAAGACAACACACGACCAGAACCAATGCTGGTTTAAAAACCAGGACTGTAGGAAATGTGGCAAACTGGGTCACATAGCCAAAGTATGCCGGTCAGGGAAGAAGACCAACAACCAAAAAAAAAAAGCCATCACAGGAAAAGTACAACAAAGTACACAAGGTGGTTGAGAAGAGTTCAGATGAACAGAATTCGGATTCAGACCCAAGCGGCCAGGAACTGGGTAGTCTGAGAATTCATAATGTGAGTAAGGAAGCTGACCTACAAACTATCTGGGTCATGCTAAAAATAGCCGGAGTCCAAGTGAGAATGGAATTGGACACTGGATCAGCCCTATCAGTCATAAATCGAAGGGATTACAACCGGCTATTCTCACATATACCCTTGAGAGATACCAAGTTCGTATTGCAGACATACACGGGGCATAAAGTATACCCCATGGGAAAGATAAGAGTCAAGGTGAGAGACAGGGGCAAAGAACACCCAGGAATGGACTTATATGTACTACCTGAGGGAGGACCACCACTTCTAGGATGGGAGTGGATCAAGAAAATAGACATGGAATGGCACTACCTCAAAGCAATAACGAGTGAGGACTCGGGGCAGACAATCAGCTCAGACTCTGAAACGGATGACGATAAGACCAGCCCAAGCATGAAAGACAAGTCTAAAATGAACCTGCTGACTAAGGTTGGTAGAACGAATGTGGGCATAAAGGCTCATGCTCCAGAGGAGAACAAAGTTTCAGAACAGAATTCCTCTGAACAACAACAACATAGCTTGACAGAGAATTCTGAGTCTGTTCAAGTTACAGACATATATATTACTGAGGAACATCGAGCTCGAACGCAAACTTATTTCAGATTACGACAGCAATTAGAACAATTGAATTGCCGTCTCGAGCAAGAGATGAAAGCAATGAAAAAGTTCTATGATACCGAATGGGAGAATCTGGAAAGACAACAGAAGCAGCTGGGGAAGAAAAGGGAGCAGGAGCACACAAACCGTCTGCACGAGGAGGCCAAACGAATCAAAGCTGATTCGGCTTCTGAAGGGGCGTGCTCCAATCTGGTGGAACAAGATGTGCCGCAACTGAAGGCGCTGGTTAGCAGGTTGCAGGCAGAAAAAGCTGAGTTGGTCGACATGACTTCCGAGCTCCTACTGAAGTTGGGTGCAGCATCACCGGACGATTCGTTTGTGGAAATTCGAATGATGGGGGCTGCGGATGATGGCGAAGTAGAAACAGCAAAGGAGCCCCAGGGCAAGGTTCTAAACAGCCCTGCAGCTAATGGAAAATGGATGATGGCAGAAGAGTTAACAGTCAGCCAACTCCTCCAGGGCAAGGTTATAAACAGCCCGCAGCGAATGGGGAAGGGATGATGGCAGAAGAGTTAACAGTCAGCCAACTCCTTCATATGCTGAAGGATAAGACTCTAAAATGGGAAAAACTTAAACACGAGCCTCAATCTTCAAAGGGAAGGGGTTCGGAGCCCTCAAAGGTTATTGAAAAAGCTGAGGTGGCAACACAGACTGAGAAGTCTGCAGCAGAACAGCCCTTGGATGCCAAAAGTACGCTGACGCACGTCAAGGTAGAACAACAGAATGCTGAAACAACTATTTCAGTAGAGGGATTGAATAGTCCGATCAATCAATCTCCGAATGAAGTTGAAGTATTGAAATCACAAATGAGGTCATTAGTAAAAGACTTGCAGGAAGCCCAGAAAAAGCGGGATGAAGCTGAATGTATGATGAAGTCTTTTCAGGACAGTTGTAGGGATTTGGAACAAAAACCGGCTAACGTCCAGCTGGGTAAGGAGGAAATAGAAGACCCTCTCGCTGGCCTAGCTCAGGACGACACCGAATATTACCATGACCTGTTGAGTGACACTGAATATTACGAGGACCTGGTCTGCCCAGCTTGTGCCGAAAACTCCCAAAGTGCAGAAATCAGGATGAATCACTTAAAGTCTAAGGAACATAGGGAGATGGTGGCGTTACAGCTGGCAGCTGACAATGGAGCCCCGAGAGTCTCCAAGAAGCAAAAAAGGAAAAGACGAAGCAGAAGATGATAACCATCTGAACCATTATTACCTCTACCCGATCACACACGTGGTCCCCCGAACGGAGCCAAATCAGTTGGAAAGTAGGAAAATTTCCCAAGGCAATCCAACTGTTTTTTGTTTGTTTTAAAAAGTCAGCAATGCTGGTTCAGAAGTGATGGAAGTAAAGCTATTAAGTCTAGGGAAGGACTATGGGATGAGTCCCTCTAGCAAGGTGACCCGACTACACCACGGAGGCGTGGTCCGGACCGAGTCAAGAAGATCAGAGACTGAATCTGTGAACTGTTTCCCGCAGAGACCGAATCTGTGAACTGTTTCCGCAGAGACTACCTCTGTGAACTGTTGTAACATGAAGTTGGATATGTTATGATGTTATGTTAATGGGGAATAAGTATGTTGTAAGCTAAAAAGGGAGGATTGTAGTGTATGTAACTGTTCTACCTTTAAGAGAACTATTGTATGTAACCGTCCACCTTTAAGAGAACTATTTTAGGTGTGGCACTACTTTATCCTGGCTGCTGTATACTGTAATACCGACGGTGACCACACCGGTATATAAGTGCTGTGGCAGAATTTATTGGGCAGATTCACCCTGACCTTCGAATAGTAAAGTCCTGTTAAAGTTACTCTTGTAGTCTGTGTATTACTTCGCTATACAACCCACAGACTTTACAAAACCCATGTACCATATTCCCAAAATTATTTATACAAAATTGGAAATGAACAACACTGATAGTGCAGGCAATTATATCCCTAGTATTTTCTTCTCTAGTAGCAACTAGGTAACCAATGTGCGGGTTTTGCAATTATGAAAGCAAGAAGTTCCTAGGACGAGGTAAAGTGGTAAAAAAACAATCCATCACCAGGAACCTGGATTTCTGGTTTATCTTCTGATCAACAAATTGTAGAATCATAGAGGTCACATCCTTTCTGTAGTACACAACTTGCCTAGCTATCCATTACAAGTTCTGGTAGGACCATGTCAAGTTCTATCAGGCCTCAGTCTCCTTTGCAAAAACCGCCCACTACACTGGAGAGCAAAGATAACTCACAGCTTCTTTTCTACACTACCAACTATCTCCTAAATCTCCCCCTTCCCTGCCCCTTCCACTCTCACCTCTAACAACAAGCGCGAGGAATTCATGGACTTCTTTGTCACCAATATAAAAACTATCCATTCAGCTGCCTCTGCCGCTTCCCCCTTCCCTTGTCAACGAGACCAAATCCCCCCACCTCCACCCTTGCAGATTTGAACAGATATGGCAGACAACTGGTTTAGTCATTCACCGTCAGGTCTGGCTGAACTACACAAAGCACTTCCGGGTCTTGCTCCCATTTGCCAAAACTGCTCACTATTCCAGTATCATCCTAGAATGCAAAGAAAACTCCCAGCTTCTATTCTCTACTGCAAACCGTCTTCTTAAAACCTTCTCCCCTGTCTCCTTCACCCTCACCTCCAACAACAAGTGTGAAGAGCTCTCGGACTTCTTTGTCACTAGGATTGAGACTATCCGATCAGCTGCCTCTGCCACTTCTCTTCCTTCCCCTAGGCCACCAGGCCAAACTTCTTCCAAGGTTCCCCCCTGCCCGAGCCCTGAGCTTGCATCTTTCTCTAGTTTCTCGCCTGTCTCCCCTCATGCCATCTCCGAGCTCATCTTGTCCCCTAGACCGACCTCCTGCTCTCTCAACCCTATTCCCACTAAACTGCTGACCACCTGACTTTGTTTCCTGGCTCCCATGTTAGCTGATATTGTTAACGGTTCTCTCTTCTCAGGTACTATCACCCTCTCCTTCAAATCTGCCATCATCACCCCTCTCCTCAAAAAAACAACCCTTGCAAACTACCGCCCCATCTCCAACCTTCCTTTCCTCTCCAAAGTTCTTGAACTGTGTTGTTGCTTCCTAAATCCATGCCCATCTTTCCCGAAACTCCATGTTTGAATCCCTCCAAACAGGTTTCTACAGCTGCCACAGTACCAAAACAGCTCTCAAAGTCACAAATGACATCCTATGTGTCTGCAGCCTTTGACACGGTTGACCACACCCTCCTCCTCCAATGTCTCTTCACCATCATCCAGCTGGGTGGGACTGCACTTGTCTGGTTCCATTCTTATCTATCTAACCATAGCCAGAGAATCACCTGCAATGGCTTCTCTTCCAGCTCCCGCACCATTACCTCTGGTATCCCCCAAAGATCTATACTTGGCCCCCTCCTATTTCTCATCTCCATGTTGCCCCTCGGCAACATCATCCAAAAACACAGCATCAGTTTCCACATGTACGCTGACGACACCCAGCTTTACCTCACCACCACCTCTCCCGACTTCTCCACGGTCTCTAAATTGTCAGACTGCTTGTCCGACATCCAGTTCTAGATGAGCGGACTTTCCTCCAAATAAATATTGGAAAAACCAAAGCCATTGTCTTCAGTCCCCACCACAAACTCTGTTTCCTAGCTACTGACGCCATCCTTCTCCCTAACATCTGTCGGAGGCTGAACCACACTGTTCGCAAACTTTGTTTTATATTTGACCCCGAGCGGCGGTTCAGACCACATATCCGCGCCACCACTAAGACCGCCTAATTCCACCTCCGGAACATTGCCCGACTCTGCCCCTGCCTCAGCTCACCTGCTGCTGAAACCCTCATCCATGCCTTGGTTACCTCTAGACTTGACTATTCCAATGCACTCCTGGCCAGCCTCCCACATTCTATCCTCTGTAAACTGGAGGTCATCCAAAACTCTGCTGCCCGTGTCCTAACTCGCACCAAGTCTCGTTCACCATCACCCCTGTGCTCGCTGACCTACATTGGCTCCCTGTTAAGCAACACCTCGATTTTAAAATTCTCATCCTTATTTTCAGATCCCTCCATGGCCTCATCCCTCCCTATCTCTGTAATCTTCTCCAGCCCCACAACCCTCAGAGATATCAGCGCTCCTCTAATTCTGGCCTCTTGTGCAACCCCAATTTAATTCACTCCACCATTAGTGGCCGTTCCTTCAGCTGCCGAGGCCCTAAACTCTGGAATTCCCTCCCTAAACCTCTCCGCCTCTCTACCTCTCTTCCCTCCTTGAAGACACTCCTTAAAACCTACCTCTTTGACCAAGCATCTGCCATAATATCTCATGTGGCTCGGTGTGAAATTTTGTTTTACAACGATCCTGTGAAGCACCTTGGGATGTTTTACTACATTAAAGGCGCTATATAAGTACAAGTTGTTATTATTATATATTAATGACGTGGATGATGGAATGGAGTTGTATTTCCAAGTTTACAGATGACACCAAGTAAGGAGGCACAGTAAGTTGTGTAGATGGGAGCAGGAAGTTAGAAAGGGACATAAATGAGTCGACAAAACTATAGCAGATGGAGGTCAATGTGGGGGAAGTGTGAGGTCATCTACTTTGGATCCAAGAAAGACAAATCAAAATATTTTCTAAAAGATTAGAAAATGTGGAGGAGCAAAGGGATTTTGGTGTTCGGGTACACAAATCACCAAAAGCTAGTGGACAGATACAAAAAGTAATCAAAAAGACCACTGGAATGTTGGCCTTGATCTCAAGGGTGCCGGAATACTGTAGCATCTGCAACAGTTGTATAAAGCTGTGATCAGACCCCACCTGGCGTACGATGGGCACCGCACCTCAGGAAGGATAAATTGGCAATGGAGGGGGTGCAGCGCAGATTCACCAGAGTGATACCAGGGCTTAAAGGGTTAAATTGTGAGAACTAGTTTTATAAACTTCGCTTGTATTCCCTTGAGTTTAAATGGCTGAGCAGTGATCTAATCAAGGTGTTTAAACTTATAATGGGATTTAATAGGATAGATACAGAAAATCTATTCCCTCTAATGGGGGAATTCAGAACAAGGTAGCACAATCTTAAAATTAGAGCTATGCAGTTCAGGAGTGAATTCAGAAGGTACTTTTTACACAAAGGGTAGTGGAAATTTGGAATTCTCTCCCCCAAATGGCTGTGGATGTTGGGTCCATTGAGATTTTCAAGACTGAGATCGAAAGATTTTTTATTAGTTAAGGGTATCAAGGAATATGGATCAAAGGTGGGTAAAAGGAATTGATGTACAGATCAGCCATAATCTAAATGAATGGCGGAACAGGCTTGAGGGGCTGAACGGCCTACTCCTATTAGTTTGTTCTATATGTCCCATTGAGATGACTCACCATCTCCTTCCTGCACATTTGATTAGCTGGGAATAGTTCCCTTGCCGACAAATACTGCCACTTTCCTAAGCTGTATCTGCTCCAGCAGCACATCCAGGCTTTCTTTGCTAAAGGGGTCAGATGTCACATTGCCTGATGACAACTTCAGGCTTCAGTGAGACACAGCAGTACAAGGCTCAAAAACACGCTCTTCCTCCCTTTAAGTGCAACAAGCTTTTAAGAACTGCTGCACTCTGAATGCCCTGCCAAACAGCTGCCTAGGAGGTCCCTGTGCTCATGGAAAGTATGCCACGAGCATATGTTAAATATTTAAATGAACCAGCCCATGGAATCCAGGGAGCTAAGGAGAGCACTCACCACTGGAAGTGTAACCAAGTCTTTCCTGTGATCAGGCAACTGGCCTCGGGGTTTTAATGTGATTGGGTGGCTTACTGAGATAACTAAGTGCCTCCTGCCCTTTCAGGGTAAAAGGGTGGCTATTTAACTGCCAACATTTCTAGATCACCCTGACCTGAATATAGACTAGAGATCAATAATGGGCAAATAGTCAGAAACCCTGCCCGGTGACAATTAAATGACATAATTGTGGCAAGAAATCCTAATATAAAGTGGCCAAACTTAAAACAGATCTGACTTTAGAATGAAGAATGGCCACTTGTGCAAGATATCAGGGAATACCAGAGCCCGTTGATCTGCTGTACCCAACAAGAGTCAGTGCCTTTAGGTGACAAAGCGAGAGAAGTTGGTCTGAGCCAGTAGTACAGAGATGGGGAATAACGAAGCAGCCGCCTATTTTACACAGCGCTCGATGTTCTTTTCATTGATGTCAATGGAAAACAGGCAGCAGATTGGCTATCGCCTGTTTCCACACTACTGGCACAGACCAATTTCACCCTAAAGAATAGAAATCTAGAAATAAATTCAGCTTTGTAAGAATAACTTTAGAGGGGTGAATTTTAACACCCCGACCGCCCCTCGCCCCCCCCCCCCCCACCCACAATGGGCTGGAGAAGGTGGAAGGGGGGAGGAAGTGTTCAATCGAACGTGCCTACATCCGATTTAACCACGGCGGGTGTTGGGGCGTCTGAGGAACCTGCTCTGGAGAGGCGGGTCTGCTATTATAATATGTTAATGAGGCTCCGTTCCTCAGATTTTGGCAGTCATTTGAATTTAAACGCTGGCCGGCTGGGTTTTCCTGGGCTTGGGAAACCCGGCAGCTAAAGGGAGGCGGAAGCAGCTGGATCCAGCAGGGGAGTGCTTTTTATAGCACTGCTTGTGGACCACGAGGAGCAAGAGTGCTTCCCCCTGGCCCCTCAAGCAAATCTTCTGCTGCAATCAGCTGACCCCCTCTCCCACCCCAAACCTGAGATTCCTCTCAGTCCCCCTTCCTCCAGGGTGCCAGTCCAACATCCTCACCAACCCGCGATGTTTCCTGGTTGTCATCCCCAACAGTCCTCGGCTGCGGCCTTCTACTACTGGCCTTCCCGCCTAGCAGCCGGCAAGCCTGTCAATCTGGCCAGTTGCCGGGTGGGAAATGGAGTAAACATATGATGAGTTCTGCATTCCCAGCATTTCCGGTTTTCCCCTAACCTGCAAACACATGCCCTCACCCCCACCCTTTAAATATCAGGGCCTATGGGCAGGATTTTCATTGGGCCATGGAGGCGGGATTGGAGGCGTGTGGGGGTTAAAATTGCAAAAACTGGCGGGCGGGCCCAACCCTGCCTCCAACCAATTTTCATTAATTTGTGACTAATGATCCCGCCTCCAAGAGGCGGGATAGGCCGTTAAGGCCCTTAACAAGCACTAAATTGCCTTTATAATGCCATTTTGAAAGGCCTTTGCAATTTTAACCCCTTTCCCACGTGAAACACGTCTGTTCTGAAACACGACGGTGAAACCTGGCGGGAGCACAGTTGGATTGCTGACTATCAGCTGCAGCTCAACCATTAAAGAGGAGGTTTGATCAGCCATCATTTGCAGGTGGCAGGACTTTGTTTTCTCAGGTCTGGGGAAATTTTAAGAAGGCATAACCACAGCTGTGAAAGTTTGGAGCCTGACACCCATCTCCAGTGTGACCTCCTGGGAAAACCCTCTCGCCACCTTCACTGAGCGCTTCCTCAACTGAGGCACATACCAGAAGCATGGGAGGCATTTATTTCCTTCCCTTTTGGACATTAGATGAGGACGAAGACCAGCCATGGCACCAGCAGAACCAGGAACAACAGCAGCAGCGCCAACAGGAGCGCCAAGCTACTGTTCACCCACCTGAAGCTGCACAGGCCAGAAGGGGCCAGCGCATGGAAGCCCGTCGGCGCAGGAGATAGCCCCCAAACAGGGTCTACAGACACACGGTCAGCTAACTCAACATGTCTGAGCAGCAGGACCAAAGGCGGCTCTGACTTTCGCGAGAGGTAGTGGGTGACATCTGTGCAATGCTGCAACAAGACCTGGAGCCCAGAGGACCAGGTGGACACCCCTTACCAGTGGCCGTCAAAGTCACCACCGCACTCAACTTTTTTGCCTCAGGCTCATTCCGAGGATCAGCAGCAGACATCAGCGGCATCTCCCAGGCGGCCGCACACACTTGCATCACGCAGGTAACCGATGCCCTCTTTGCCATCGCGCATAA
Organism: Somniosus microcephalus; assembly: GCF_052327205.1. Taxonomy (NCBI): domain Eukaryota; kingdom Metazoa; phylum Chordata; class Chondrichthyes; order Squaliformes; family Somniosidae; genus Somniosus; species Somniosus microcephalus. The sequence continues at coordinate 173,513,020 of NC_140991.1, read as the reverse complement.
TCACATCCATTTCACCAAGGATCAAGCAAGTGTCACGGCGCATGCGGTTGCAATAGCTAATCTGGCAGGCTTTCCAAGGGTGCAGCACGTCGTTGACTGCACACATGTGGCCCTTAAGGCACCCATCGCAATCCAGGTATTTTTGTCAACCGCAAGGGCTTCCACTCCCTTAACGTTCAGCTGGTGTGTGACCACAAGAAGGACATTTTGCATGTTTGTGCCAAGTACCCTGGCAGTTGCCATGACTCCTTCATACTGCGCCAGTCTAGTGTGCCTCTGCTATTCAGACCGCCAGACCAACTTAACGGATGGCTACTTGGAGACAAGGCCTATCCCCTGAAGACGTGGCTAATGACGCCGTTGAGGAGCCCGTCCAACGAAGCTGAGGAGAGCTACAACTCCAGCCACATTTGCACCAGAGTCATAATCGAGCAACCATCGGTTTGCTGAAGATGCGCTTCAGATGCCTGGATAGATCAGGTGGAGCCCTGCAGTACTCAGCAGCCAGGGTTTCCAGAATCGTCGTGGTTTGCTGTGCACTTCACAACATGGCACAGCGTCGTGGCTTGCAGATTCCTGAGGACCAAGTGGCTCGTCATATATCCACCTCAGATGAGGAGGAGGAGGAGGAGGGCGAAAACGAACATCTTGCAGAGGCCCATCAACCAGTGGCAGCAGTACGCGAGAACATTGCTGCTGGGGATGCAAGGAACTCAATCATCTTGGCCAGATTTGCTTAGCCTAGCCAAACAAGCACTTTTGCCTCGCAGCTTCTTACCTGAGCATCGACAATGGCCAAGGACCAGCAGATTCCTAGCAAATTGACGACCATACTGTCAATTGCAAGTAATCCTAAGCCCTCAATGTGAAAGTCCCATTCGCGAAATGACACACACCACAACTACAGCAGTAGTCATCAGATTTTTTATTTACATTATTCATCTGATGGCTTTTTCAAAGAAAACAGCAAATTTCACCCAAGTGACTACCCTTGTGACTATTTGTGCAGTATCTTTCTCTTACGCGTGCTCCTACAGATGTGGAGGCCCCCTGCTCACTTTCCTGCTGCTCCTGTCTCGACACCTTTGGCAGGCGTCCTCTGGGGTTGCAAACCGGTGAGGGCTCGGCAACAGTCTGCTGCTCCCGCGGCTGTGCAGGGGTTGAGATGCCGATCTCAGTTGGGTGTGGACTCTAGTGGGGCTCTGACCGAGGGCTCTGCAGTGACATGGAAGTGTGAGTGCTTGGAGAGGAGCCCCCACTTCCTTGATGTCTGCCACCAACTTCCCTCTCATGTGTCAGGTCCTCCTCAGTGCCTGCAAGTGGCTTGAGAGCCCCTTGCTGCACATCAAGGGGGCCATGGGGACCCGTATCTGCACTGGCAGTCCTATTCAGAAGGACTTGCATGAAGGTATGGTTTCTCTGTTCAATAGATGACCATCGCTCCTCCAGAGATGTCATTATATTCTGAACACTCACCATGTTTTCTGCACTCTGGCGGCTTATCACCTCCATGGAGGTTGCCATCCTTTCCATCGTGATGCGTTCATGCGCCAATGACTCCACAAAGGCTCTGTTCATGTTCGCTATGGACCCCTCCATTCGCTCCACACTTGCAGCGACCCTGGAGACAAAACCTGCCAGAGACTCCTGCATCTGTTCCTGGAGTTCCAACACCGCTGATCTTATGGATGGACCCAGAGGCAGAGGGTTGACATGCAGCTGAGCCGAGCTGGCAGATTCCTGCGCCCTCCGACTAGGACTCTCCACTGCTGTCTCTGTCTCCACAATCTGCTGATGCTCACTTGTGAGCTGTGATACACCAGGTGATAACATTACTCTATGTCCCGAAGGTCCCACCGAGGCGTGTCTGCGCTGGTGCTGGGTGCGCTGAATTCTGCTGACGCTGCACCCTCAGGGTTGCAGCTTCCTCTGAGGAGTCTTGAGGCTCATGCTCTTCCTCCTGGCTAGTGGGGACGGGTGCTTGCGATGGTCCAGTGGGGGAGTAAAGGAAAGAGTCAGAGATGTGATGCCAAGGTTACATGCACATTGCATATTGCAGATGATCATAAGTCCCTCTGTTAGAGCTTCAGAATCATTATCAGCGACTCATGCAATGTCAATGAGAGAGATGGGAAACTATTCTGTCACCATCTTGCTGTGATGCACCCCTCTGTCCGTCCCCCACTTGCGCATCTTCCTCCACTCCTACGATCTCCAGGACTGCCTCCTCCCAGGGGGTGAGGTGGGCTACTGAGGGTGGCCCTACTCCTGTCCTCACTCTTTCTCGCTTATTGTGAGCTCTCTTTTCCTGCAATGAGGGAGACAAGTGGAGGTCAAGTGAGAATGAAGGAGTGAGTGTAGAGATTCCATAGCATAGATACTTAGAAGGAGAAAAAGATGGAGTGAGGTGGCAAGACCAAGGGCCCTCCCTGTGTGTTGTCAGTTGTTTTCATAGCATCACAGTGATAGGGAGTGTGAGGGCTGCATAGTCGAATAGTTAGGTGAATGTGACCATAGAGAGGGAATGGGTAAGGGTGCATGGATGTCAGTGTCAAGTGGGATGTGGAGGACGAGCTTGCTAAAGCTGAGCATTGATGAGGAAAGGCAATGGGGATCAGATTGAGGGTGATGGGAAATTCATACTCACTTTTCCAGTACACAGAAGGTCATGAAATCTCTTCCTGCACTGAAGCCAGGTTCTGCGGGTTACTGATAATGAGTTGACCTCCTCTGCCACCTGGATCCACACAGCCTTGGTCTGCTGGGGAGGCTTCTTCCTCCCTGATGAAGGGAAGAGCACCTCTTTAGGAGCTCTTGCTCCCTCAACTAAAGCCTGCAAGGCAACGTCATCAAACCTGGGAGCAGACTTAGGTCTCTCGCTGGTCATTCTGCCTCCAGGTCCCTGTAGCATGAAAGGCCAAAAGGTTGGCAGTCTGCAGAAGCAGCAAGGCTTGTTGCAGACCTTAAATGCAGCAGCAATGATGACGTCATCAGAGGCGACTTACAGACTGGAAAAACTCATTTGCCATGGATTCACACACGTTGGAACTCAGTTGGCCAATTAAGTTACAATCGCATCAATCACCCACATCGATTTAGATTCGGGTGGATAACACGAAATGCGGATTACACAACCCCAGCCCGCCCCTGAATTAAAATCCAGCCCTATAAGTTTGCGCTGCTAATGGGTAGCCTGACCCAGCTTTTCCAACCACATGGTCAGATAATCATGGGCACAAATGTCTGATTCGCACTACTAACAGTTGTAAAATTGCACTTTGTCCTTTGTGAGCATCTCTTGAAAATATAAGTACACTCTATCAAAACAAGTTAGCCAAAACAAATTCAACTGAACAATTTTCCAAGTCCAGCAGTATATTACTTCAGATGAGAGATCAAAATACCTTAAAAATCTATTCATCCCAAAGCAGCCCTTCTTTACGAAATGCAAGTTAGAGAAAAAAGCATAACCTACTTGTTTATCCAACTACACCCTGCCCTGAAAGCTGTCAAAGATAGTCACCAAATTCAATGGGGCAGAAATTCCTCCCCAAACGCGTGAGTACGGAAGGGGTACTCACGCGTCTGGCCGGAGGAAATGCCGGTTTTCAGCATGCACAGCGCATGCGCTGAAAACCGGCATTTCCTCTCCTCTCACCCAAGAGTTGAAGAGGCTAGCGCGTGCGCTGTAGGGGGCAGCGCGTGTGTCTTGGATTTTCTCTGTTTTGGGGGATTTGCGCATGTGTAAAGGCCTCCGGTCTTTCCGCTTGTAAAAAGCACACGTAAGTATTTATTTTTATAGGTAAGTGGTGTTTTAGTGCAATTTAGAATTTTTTTTCCCACAGGTTTATTATTTTAAAGAATCTACAATAAGGTAAGTTTAGTTTTAGACCCTTTTTATTAAAAATTTATTTTTTCAAAAAAAAAAATTATTGTTTAAATTATTTTTTTTAAACTTATTTATACTTAATTTAATGATTGGGATGTTTTTTAAAATTTTACTTAAAGTTTAAGTAGTGTTTTGGGGTGCAGTACTTCTCATGAGTTTGACAGTTCTTACTCTCAAACTTATGAATGAAGTTTCCCCTCCCCTGATTGGCTGAACAGTGCTCACCTGATCCCAGCCGGCACATCGCACTGGGTCAGGTTAGCACAGCGCGCCGACATCAGAACCTGGCCACTGAAAGGAAATCCACTGCGGGCCAGGTTTCGATGTAGGCGCGCAGGGTGAGCGCAGATCGGGGGCTTGCACGCGCGGCAAGCCCCCGACACCAAGTTCTGGGCCATTGAGTTAACCAAGCAACAGAGATAGAGGTTCACTCCTTTGTACAGTAATCTGCTTTACCAACTTGAAAGACATGTTCCAGAAGAATGAATAACAGATATCTTGCATACTCAGTGATAAAACTATCTTGAGTAAGGGAGGTAAACTACATTTTTTTAATAAATGAGAAAAGGAGTAAAATACTTAGATAATCCTCAATACAGAGTAATGCAATTTTATCATAATCTGGGTCTTTTTATTGAGTATGCTGTTACACTTCAACTAATGTCAAGCCAACCCAATCATACTTCATCCAGTTTTTGACATCAACACAAAAGTAAGTCTTCTTTTTGATACAGTGCTTATTTCAATCTATCTGTGAACTCTCCAACCCCACATATACCTGAACTTTGACACATGAAAACTTTATCAATGTTCTTTGCTACTATTGAGGTACCCTGTCACAGTGAATATAAACATCACAAAAATCGCTTGGATGTAAAAATTAAGCTAAGCACAGATTCACAACTCTTTAGAGATGTTGAAGTGTGATCTTTATATCAAAATTAAATTTAAAAAACTTATATAAATTGTGTGTAGATATAAATAGCCATCAATAAAATTCAAGATGTAGTTTGCAAGGTGCTGAAGATGTCATTCTCACAGATTAAAATTATGGTTAGAAAAGGTTAAAATCATCCTTAGATACGAATCAGACAACAGCAAAACACAACTGTTTCTATAGCTGCACAAGCCCAGATTCTAAACACAATAGATGAAATGTTTAATCATTCATTAAAATACTGAACTATGAATTTAAAAACATAATAAAGTGATATCAAAAATAGTACTATACCTGGTAGGCATCTTCCACTAGTTCAGAGAGATTCGATAATTCTGAATTTAGCTGCCTAGCAACTGCACCTGGCATCAATGGAAGAAGATCCTTTAAAAAATACAAAATCGATATTTTTTAATTAAACATTTTTACAAAAAGGCTTCTTAGAAAAGAACAATTATCATCATGAAAATAAACAATAATCTTAAAAAAGGTTCTCAAACTGTAAATTTAAACTTTGCAAGCACTAATGCCAATTCTTATATTGGTTCAAATTCAGCCTATACAAGTGCAAGTTATTGTTTGTTTCAGTATATATAAAACACCATAGATACCTTGAAAGCAACTAAGTATAGCATTTGAACATTACCTCAAATTATCTGATTGTTTAGCAACAATCTGCACCGTAATGTAACAGTTGTGCCAAATATTGGAATTTACTTTCAATGAATGTTAGCAGAAGTCTGAAATATGATTTGATTTTGACATTTCACAGATGTGATTAAATATAAATTGATCAGCTGCACCCGAATTCACTTTTCCCAGGAAGCCCAACACTGCTTCTTATTCTGTTCAATATTAACAACATAGATCTTACCTTGTACCAGGTGATACATGATCCCCGAATTGCAAAAATGACATGGATGCTATTTTCCAGCAGCTTATCCACCAGCAGACCCACAGATGGATGCTCCTGTTAAAAGTCAGGACACAAGCATACACACATTACATTATAGAATACTGGAGGTCAATCAGACCAATTAGCATAACAGTAAGAATGTCTTGGATAATTCAGTAAAGAATAATTTATGTGTTTAACATTAGTTCTATACCCATATCATTTTACAAATAGGCATTTTCTAATAAAAGTGAATCTAGGAATCGTGAACACAACTGTTTGTCCGTGATCTTAGTTTTGAGCTGTAGCAGTAACTGACACTCAGACCGACATTAGTGAAATCTGGAGATCAGCAATGTCCAAGGAACTACTGCCAGCTGGATACTTACAACCAGCTGATACTATAATGATGCAAGTATGTGTATTTATAGTTTCTTAGCTGATTCCTGATTGAGATTCACAGTAACAAATGTCTCTATCAGGAAGGGCCCAATAAAATGAAACAGCACCAACTGGGCCAATGTTATGAAACAGATGAATGCCTGTATGTACATTGCTCCTGCTGCAGTAATACTGGCATGATTGAAAATTGATGCAAGAACCTCTCACTATAATAGAAATTATAGGGCTGATTCCCTGCTCCCAGGAAAGAGCAACATTTGCAGGAAGTACTGGTTAAGAAATTGCAGGACCACAGTCCCAGGGGTCAATTTTAACCGAGCAGGTTTTGGGCAGGGCGAGTACCTAAGTTTGAGGCCTGGGTTATGTTAACTCCTCATCTACATGCCGCCGGTAAGCTGCCCGCCAGCGGGAAGACAAAAGGGAATGTTCGGGCAGTCAGAGGTCACTGGTCGGCACTAAGAGAGGGCTTTCCAGAAAGCAGATAATTTGTGGGAAGGGAGTTTTGGGATGGTCCCACGGAAGGGAGCGGTGAGTGAGTCTATATGGCACGGGGGGGCTCTTGCTCCTCCTGGTCCCACAATGGAAAGTTTTATGTCTACCTTGGAGGGCCTCTTCTGTCTGCAGACCAGCTGCTTCAGCATGGCAGGAAAGCCACTCAGGCCCCAGTTAATATCCAATTGGGGTCCTTTTGGTGAAATAGGACCCTGACTTTCACAATTTCATGAGCCCCCTGCCTGCTTTGGATGAGCACCTCATCCACCTGCAGAATCGGGAAAGGGTCAAGTTAGGAGCAGGGAAGAAACCCCTTCCATTTTTACATGCTCACCCGCCCAGTGTCCATCGGCAAGGTAGGGTTAAAATAGACTCCCCTGATTTACTACAGAACATCAGAGGCTGTGGACTCACAATTTCCTGACCTGAACTCCCTGTGGCCACAGCCTCTCACTTGGAGTACCCAATCAGTGAATCAAGCTTTATGGCCACATCGAAAGCAATAATACTGTAAATTGGGAGTTGTTCTAAGGAATATCTTTTTTGCAATATAATGATGGGCGGAAACTGTTAAGGGATCAAGAGTTAGTAAAGAATCCATTTTGTAAGTAAGTAATCCATTTTGCGTTAAGCCCCCTAAAGTTAAAAGCTTGCAGAACTTTGTTGACAGTGCAGTCTACACAGAGGTCACAAATGGCCTGATCTCGAGGTTAAACAAAATATTGATTACATTTATTTCTGAACTTTCTCACAATTCATATATGCTTAGAGACTTACTATCTGCAGCATCGCCATAATAGAGTGCATTCCATGGCTCACTAAACCCTAAACACCAGCAGTTTCTGCTAGCCTCCGGGACCATGGACATCAGATAGAGAGCTGAAGGATGATGGATGTTTAGAGAGCCCGGAACTTGTTGATGAAGACTGATACGAGCTGGTACAGAGTGTGTAAAGGTTATGGAATACACGGTTGAAGAGGGTATTGTAGTGTATGTACCTTGAAGAAGGAACTATATTCTGCAGCCCCTGTATACTGCAGTGCCAGTAGTGACCACCCCTGTATATAAGCCTGTGTAGTAACTTTGTATAGTAGTTCCAGTTTTGTCTCCATTCAGTAAACACCTGTTATAACCAACTTCTGCAGTCCATGTCTCAATTACACATGGACATTACAGGTATAAAAATGGTAAGATTGTAATACAAAGTTAGAAGATAAAGCAACAGGAAGAGATCTAGAAAGTTGAGCTCAACACTTGTAACGTGTGATCCACAGCAAAGCTTTCACGGCTGTTGTCTGTGAGTATATTCATGTAACCCTTAATTAACTTGTAACTTGTAAGTATTTGACTCCAGCATCTAGATCCCTCATTTCTGGTACAGCAGCCTCTGTCTAACATTACAGATCAGCACCCTGTGACGGGATGCCAGTTCTTATGCATTACAAGTTAAAGATTCTACACCCCGCATTGTAGTTTATTTTTTGTTTATTCTTTTATTTTGTTTTGAAATAGTATAAAACAACCGTTAAAATGAAAAATAAACTTTAGTAGTCAAAACAGAGAAAATTATTTTTATAAACTAAAGCAAAAGTACAAAGAAAGCTAGCAATTTAGAAATATAAAGGCCTAATAAATTACAAGAAGACATTAATAAACTTGCAGATAGGGCACATAATTGGCAAATGAATTTTAACATAGATAAGTGTGAGGTATTACATTTTGGTAGGAAAAATAAGGAGGTCACATATTACTTGGAAAATAAGAATCTAAATGGGGTAGAGGAGCAAAGAAATCTGGGAGTATAAATACACAAATCACTAAAAGTTGTGATACAGGTCAATAAGGCCATAACAAAAGCAAACCGAGCACTAGGGGTTATTTCTAGAGGGATCGAATTAAAAAGTAGAGAATTTACGCTGAACTTGTATCGAACCTTGGTTAGACCACACTCTGAGTACTATGTACAGTTCTGGTCGCCATATTATAAGAAGAATAGAGAGGCACTGGTGAGGGTGCAAAAAAGATTTACAAGGATGATACCAGAACTGTGAGGTTATACCTATCAGGAAAGGATGAACAGGCTTGGTCTCTCTTCTCTAGAAAAGAGAAGGCTGAGGGGTCACCTAATAGAGGACTTTAAAATTATGAAAGGTTTTGATAGAGTAAACACAGAGAATGTTTCCACTCGTGGAGAAGAGCAAAACTAGAGACTGTTGGATCCGTGGTTCAGTGGATATGCTCTTATTAAATAATCACATGGATGCTGTACATTAACAAATAACAGGTCTTTACTGGAGGAGGGTAGTCTCTAGACTGGGGGTACAGAGGCATGCGCAAAGCTTATATACCGGTGTGGTCACTGCCGGTACTACAGTATACAGGAGCTGTAAAAGTAGTTCTGACTTAAAGGCACATACACTACAATTCCTCCCCTTTTAGATTAGTAATACCCCTAATATTCAAATAACAATTAACAGTTCAACATTTACATTAAACAACAAAAGTCCATTTATAGATTCAGTCTTTGGGGCGGCTTCCTGACCCTTTCGGGATAGCGCCTTTCCAGAGGTTCTTGTTCTTGGTGCAGAGGCGATTCTGACCCCTTTTCCTCGGGTAGTTCATCGGGTTCCACTGCTACTGGGTCTGAAGTAGATGCTACCGGTATGTCGGGTTCATCCCCCGGTACTCGAGACATGGGGTTGACGCGTTCCTGTGATGCTAAGATCTCATCGACGTGGCGTCTCACAAATGTTCTCCCCGACATCCACTGTGTACATTAATGGCCCCTGCCTTGTACATATCGTTCCGGGTTGCCACTTCTCTGTTCGATAGTCACGGGCCAAGACTGGTTGCCCTACATTGAAGCTCCTTGTCGGCTTCTCATTGATGTGCTGGAATTGTTTGTCCTCAACATTTCTTCGCACATTTGGTCTGAGCAAGTCCAGACGAGATCTCAACCTTCGGTTAAAGAACATCATGGCCAGGGTCTGGTTGGTAACTGCATGTGTCGCGTTTCAGTAGGCTAATAAGAAATTGTACATCTTATGCTGTAGTGGAATTTCATCGTCGCACATGGCCTTTATCGCCTTCTTAAAGGTTTGTACGAACCTCTCAGCCAATCCATTTGTGGCTGGATGATACGGGGCGGATGTGTAATGCCTTACCCCATTCCTTTTCATGAATTTTTGGAACTCGTCGGACAAAAACTGTGGTCCATTATCAGACCAAATCTGCTCTGGCAAACCGTTTCTGGCAAATATGGTCCGTAGGACTGCAATCGTTTTCTCTGTAGTGGTTGAAGACATTATTATCACCTCAGGCCACTTTGAATGAGCATCCACTGCTATTAAGAACATTGAGTCCATGAATGGACCAGCGAAATCAATATGCACCCATTGCCATGGAGAGGAGGGCCACTCCCATGGGTGTAGAGGGGCACGTGGTGGTGCATTTTGGACCTTCTGGCATCCTAAGCAGCTCTTAGTTAGGTCTTCGATTTGTTGATCGATTCCCGGCCACCACACATAAGCCCTAGCAAGGCTTTTCATTTTCACTCCCCCCAGATGACCTTCATGTCTCCCTTAACTTGGATGGAATCACCACTCTGGATCCACACATCACTGTCCCCTGGCATACTGACAGCTGTTCTCTTCTGGATGAGAATGCTGGCAACATTGAGTCGCCATGTGTTGGCCATCTCCTCACCGTCAATTCATATACCTGTGACAGCGTCGGATCATTGCGGGTCTCCTTCTCTACATTCGTGTTTGTTACTGGCAATCATTCAATTATTGACGAATCGATAGGGTCCACTGCTGGTGCTTCCTCCACAGTAGGCAGTGGCAGGTGCGATAGCCCATCAGCGTTCCCATGCTGTTTCATGCCTTTATATTCTATTTCATATTGATTCGTCCCTAGAAACAGGGACCATCTTTGTAACCGCTGTGCAGTCATCACTGGAACGCCCTTCTTAGGATTAAAGATGGAGACAAGTGTTTGGTGGTCAGTCAGCAAAGTGAACTTCTGCCCATGCAAATACTGGTTGAATTTTTTTACTCCCCATACTAGGCTGAGGGCCTCCCTGTCAATCTGGGCGTAGTTGCGCTTGGCTGAGGTTAGTGACCGAGACGCAAAGGCTACTGGCCTCTCCAACCCGTCTGGGAATTTGTGCGACAGCATCGCTCCAATACCGTAGGGTGATGCATCACATGTCAAACAAATTGGTAGTGCTGGGTTGAAATGGGCCAACACCTCTTCTGATGTGATCAATTCTTCACACTTCTGGAAAGCTCGTCTACGTTCGTCATCCCAATTCCATGGTACCCCTGTTTGCAGTAGGGTGTTCAGCGGGTGTAATACCGTAGACAAATTTGGTAAGAACTTGTGGTAGTAGTTTACCAGCCCGAGGAACGACTTCAGTTGTGACACATTTTCCGGTGCTGGAGCCTTGACTACAGCCTCAGTCTTGTCAGGGGACTTATGTAACCCCTCTTCATCGATGACGTGGCCACAATACGAGATCTGTTTCTGGAAAAACTCCCACTTGTGGCGATTAGCTCGTAGCCCATACTCTAATCTGGTGAGCACCTTCTCCAAGTTGGCGAGGTGATCACCGTCATTTTCGCCCATGACCAAGATGTCGTCCAAATAACACTGGGTCCCTGGAATCCCTTGCAGGACCTGATCCATCGCCCTTTGCCAGATAGCCGGAGCCGAGACTACTACAAACACCAGCCGGTTGTATTGATAGAGACCTTTATGAGTGTTGATCGTAAGGTAATGTTTCGAAGCTTCTTCTACCTCCATTTGCAAGTACGCCTGGGCTAGATCAATTTTGGTGAAGCATTTACCTCCAGATAGCGAGGCAAAAATATCCTCAATTCGTGGAAGCAGATATTGCACCGTGTGAAGGACTGGGTTCACTGTCACCTTAAAATCCCCACAGATGCGGACCTTCTTTGGTTCCCCAGGCGTATTACTCAACGACCTCTTCATTACAGGAACGATGGGTGTAGCCCACTCGCTCCAGTCCACTTTGGACAGTACTCCTGAACATTCCAACCCTTCCAGCTCTGCTTCCACAGCTGGTCTGATCGCATAAGGCACTGGTCTGGCCTTCAGAAACTTTGGGCTTGCATTTTCCTCTATTTTAATCATTGCTGTTATTCCTTTTAGTGTTCCTAGTCCCTCCTGGAACACTTCTTTTGCGTCAGTTAGCATTTTTGACAGTCGTCCAGGTGTGACGTCGTCATCCTTTTTGGCCTCAACCTTCAGTGCCTGTATGGAATGCCAATCTAATTGTATCTTCCAGATCCATTCACGTCCTAGCAGTGGTGGTCCTCCATTTGGCAATACATATATATCCATTTTAGGTATTTCCTTGCCGTTGTATATCACATTCACCCTTATTTTTCCTTTGGGGTAGACTTTTTGCCCCGTGTACATCTTCAAGACAATCTCTGTATCTCTCAAGGGTATATGTGAGAATAGCCGCTTGTAGTCCCTTCGGTTTATGACTGTTAGGGCTGACCCTGTGTCCAATTCCATTTCCACTTGGACTCCGTCTATCTTGAGTGTAACCCAGATAGTCTGGTGATCCTCCATTTCGGTTACCTTATGTAGTTTCAGACAACCCAGCTCCTTGCTTCCGGAGTCTGTGTCACTTTTCTGTTCGTCTGAACCACTGTCCATCACCTGGTGTACCTTTTTGTACTTCTCCTGTGGAGATTTCTTACTGTTGGTTTTCTTCCCAGACCTGCAGACTCTTGCTATGTGTCCTGCTTTCCCACACTGTCTGCACACTTGGTCCTTGAACCAACAATCTTTCTGGTCATGTGTTGTTCTGCCGCAGCGATAGCACTTCCCTGTTCCATAGGACATTTCATTGGTGCCATATTCTTGCGGTCTCCGTTGTATCTCTGCAGCGCCCCTTGCGGCTGCTTCGTGTGATACTGCCATACTGAAAGCTTTGTCCAGCGTAAGGTCCTTTTCTGATAGAAGCCGTTTCTGGGTTCCTTCACTTTGTAGCCCACACACAAACTTGTCCCTTAACGTGTCTGCTAGTCCCGCTCCAAACTGGCAGTGTTTCGATAGCTTGTGCAGTTCCGTTAGGTACTCAGCATTGCTTTCGTCTTTGTGTTGGTTCCTTTTATGGAATTTAAATCGTTCTGCTATCAGCAGCGGTGTGGGGTTTAAGTGGTCCTGTAGGATTTCTACTATGCTTTCAAAATTCTTGTTTACCGGCTTCTCTGGGGTTATTAGATTTCGCAGTAACCCATAAGTTTTTGCACCCATGGAATTTAACAGAACCAGTGCTTTATTAGCACCTGGCACTTCATTCGCCCTGCAGTACACCTCAATACGTTCCACATATGCCGCCCAATCTTCGACTTCATTGTCGAACGTAGAGATACTGCCACTCTTCGGCATCCTTGGGTGTGCGTTAACTATCACAAATGGCGCCTCCTGCGCTTCCCTTCTTCTCCGCTGGCACAAAACGGCGTCTCCCGCGCTTGCCTTCCTTCCCGCGCTCGCCCTTCTTCTCCGCTGCGGCTTCTAAAAATGGCGTCTCCCGCGCTCTTCCTTCTTCTCCGTGGCTCAATGGCGTCTCCCGCGCTCTCCCTTCTTCTCCGCGGCTCAATGGCGCCTCCCGCGCTCTTCCTTCTTCTCCGCGGCTCAATGGCGTCTCCCCTTTCTTCGCCCCGCGGACCCTGTTCAGCCCGTGGCACTGGCTGTGCTCTGCGCGTTCTTCTTTTTATATTTTTCGACGCCGCTCAGTCTAGAACCCGGCTGTTTCTTACCCTCTCTCTCTCCGGTTTGTTTTATTTTCCTCGACGCCGCTCGGTGTTCAACCCCCAGCTGCGCCCTGCGCTCTTCACCCTCTGTCTTACCCCGTCGACGCTGCTCGGCTCTCTCTCCGCCGTCGGTCGGCTCCAGCCGCCGCTGCTCGGGAAGGGTCTGCGCTGGACCTGTCGCCGGTCTCTTACTGCTCGTTGTGGCTGGGGAACCAAGCCCGGCTCTCCACAGCCTCCCCTGCGAAGTTGGATCTCTGCCTGACTGCTGGGCGGTTGCTCGTGGTCGACGCCCGTGTTCCTGGCCTCGACTGTTTTTTTAATTTTTTTTTTGTTGCAGGTAGATTCGAATCGACACTCGTCGCCACTGTTGGATCTGTGGTTCAGTGGATATGCTCTTATTAAATAATCACACGGATGCTGTACATTAACAAATAACAGGTCTTTACTGGAGGAGGGTAGTCTCTAGACTGGGGGTACAGAGGCATGCGCAAAGCTTATATACCGGTGTGGTCATTGCCAGTACTACAGTATACAGGAGCTGTAAAAGTAGTTCTGACTTAAAGGCACATACACTACAAAGACCATCAATACAAGATTGTCACCAAGAAATCAAATAGGGAATTCAGAAGAAACTTCTTTACCCAGAGAGTGGTGAGAATGTGGAATTCACTACCACAGGGAGTGGTTGCAGTGAATAGTATAGATGCATTTAAGGGCAGGCTAGATAAGCATATGAGGGAGAAGGGAATAGAGGGATTGAGTCAGATGAGGAAGAATGGGAGGTGGCTCGAGTGGAGCATAAAACCCAAAATGGGCTGTTTGGGCCGAATGACCTGTTTCTGTGCTGTATATTCTTTGTAATTCTATGTAATTAATGAATTAATCAAATCAAATCAAATCAAATCAAATCAAATCAAATCAAATTAATGAATTAATCACATAGGGATTATAAATGGCTGCCAGGGCAGCAATGAATAAGTTAAGTGAATGTCGTGACATTAATCAGAATCTAACTAGTGAAAAGTTAGATAAAAAAGGAAAACTGAGACCAGAGGTTCTAAATATATCCCTGTCTTCTTTAGTACAGCAAGTTAGGAATAGTAATCAGGAATTAATCAATTGCAAAATTGGAGGAAAAAGTGCAAGACCAGCACGGAGGCCTGCAAACCCACCTTGTCTCACCAAAGCTGGAAAAAGTATTGGAGAAGTGCACATGGCAGCACTTGCAAAAGGCACAGTATCCAATTCAGATTACAAAGGGATGCTATTGTTACACCTTGGGTTACGCTATCATATAACTAGATATTGGGCAGTGCAGGCACACTCCCAAATGAAAGGCGGTCAGACTGTTTCCAGAATAGGCATCACAGCTATACCTGAGAGATTATTTGAGGCAGACCCCAACCTTATAACAAATGACTTTCATACTGTATTTCATTACTGCATTTCCTGCTCACGATGCGGTCGCCTCTACATTGGGGAGACCAAATGCAGATTGGGTGACCACTTTGCGGAACACCTCCGTTCAGCCCGTAAGCGTGACTCCGAACTTCCGGTCGCCTGTCACTTTAATTCTCCACTCCACTCCCACTCAGACCTCACCGATCTCAGCCTCTTACACTGTTCCAATGAAGCTCAACGTAAGCTCGAGCAACAGCACCTCATCTTTCGATGCCAGCCTTCTGGACTCAACATAGAGTTCAACAATTTCAGACTATAATCTCAGCCCCTATGTTTTCTTTTTTCTCACATGGCAGCTGCTGATGATTCTGCCAGTGCCATTTACTCCTCATCTAGAGTCATCTTTTGTTTCTTAACTTGTCCCATTACCATCTCCTTTTGCCTTGCACCATCATCCCTTTTGTCTTTTAATCTCTCCTGTCTTCCATCCTATCACAGACCTTCCCTTTATTTTTTCCTCCCCTCCCTCCTTTCCCTGCCCCACACTTGCTTAAAAATCTGTTGCTCCTCCAACTTTTTCCAGTTCTGACAAAGGGTCATCGACCTGAAACATAGGGCGCGATCTTGCCAGCCCTGGGTGTAAGAATTTGCAATAATTTACAGTTCTGAAGATTCATGTTTTTTGATTAAAGTATCCCTGGGCAATGTGCTTTTTAAATTTCCAGGGATAAAATGGCTGTCACACCACATGGCCGAGACAAAAGAGGTTTGGAATGCAGCTTTCTGTGTCTGGAAGTAAGGTTCGATGAAGACAAAGGACAATGCTTTGTTTACAAAGCAACTGAATGCTATTAGCATTTGTTTAGATACACCTGAAACTGCAGAAGAGACTTTTGCACCTTGAATGGGAATCGTTCAAGATTTGGAATGGGTTTCCAATCACCCAGTACTGGACTATAGAGCAGGGTATCTCCCTTTTGTTTTCAGCACAAGGAGCTCTGAAAATCACATTAACTCAATCTAACCACTTTGAGTTGGCCTATCACAGGGGAATTTTGCACACAGCCTGCAAGGCAGGACGGGAGGGGCTCACCAGATATATATAGATGCTGAAGCTATCTAGCCTCTTGACTTCCTGGGACATAGGTGAGCTCTCTCTCTCTCTCTCTCTCTCTCTCTTCGCTGGACCACGTGAGCAGAGATTTTCTGACTCTCAACAAGGCAACCTAGCAGGAGTTAAAGGGGGGGGATGGTGATTTAAGGGAATTGCTAAGATTGTTTAAATAACATTGTAGCCACTGTATCCCTCGTTTTTGCCGTGTGTACCCCCTTGTTATATAGTTTTACAATCTTACTGTGTTCATGTGGGATAGTTTGATATTGTGATTATAGTTTCTTTTAGTTAATAAAGATTGATATTTTTTTCTCTCATCCAAACCACGTGTTCCGTTAATATCATTAATTATAAGTTCCTCCACTCAGAACTAAAGGAGGGGTAGTGATTCGAAACCGCTGTTTTAAAATTGGTTTATAGTGCAGCAGCAAAAAGGACTGCTGGCCAGGTAGATTACCTTAAACCAGTTTAAAGAAACCCCCGTAATCCTTACATGGGGAGGCGGGTTTGGAGGTGGGACTGCCAGGAAAATGGCAGAATTTGGGGGCAGGTGCCCAACCCGCCCCTAACCCGCCTTCATGCCATCTTGCCAGGAGGCGGGTAGCCGACCCGCGCCGGGTCCCATCTCCTTGAAGGCGGGAAGGGGATTACAGCCACTTTTCTGCCTGTTAACAGGTAGTAAACAGGCAGATAAGAGGATTATCCCCATTTTGCCCACACATGTGCAGGCTTCCCAAAGGCACCGAACCCCACCAAGGTCACCGAGGCGAGTAGTGGGTCTGCGGGGGTCGGAGGCATGCAAAAGTGTGCTGTGAAGGTAAGTGATGGGTGCAAGTGTGGAGAGGTGAGTATGTGAGGCAAGTGGAAAGTGCTGGAAAAAGTGTACTTACCTTTGTTTCTTCCTGCGGCTTCAAACGTTGGGTATGCGGAGAGTCTTGCATCTCTGCGGCAGAGATGACAGATGGCCGTTGCATTCTCCAAAGCAACAACCATCTGATTTCTACAAAAGAGGTTTGATGAGTCTTGAATTCAAGAACTCATCAAACAATAGAGAATGTCAGTGTTTGACAGCTTCACAGAGCTGTCAAACGATGACAATTCATGTCAAAAATCTTTGACAGATGAAACGTCATACGCTGACGTTCTCTGTAACCGGCTTTCCCTTAATTGGCCTGCTAAACCAACTGGGTGGGCTTAACAAGGTCAATCAAGGGAAAATAGTGTAGGTTGGCCAGAAGTTGACGGAGGCGGGACTGAAACCCAACAAGTGGGAGTCCCACCTCCAAAAGCTCCCCATTGGCAAAATCCAGCCCATTAACTCTGTTTCTCTCTCCACGATGCTGCCTGACCTGCTGAGTGTTTCCAGCATTTTCTGTTGTTGTTTTGGACATTCATACCTTTCTGGTAACTTTATTCAGTTCTGTGTTGTTGACTAAAACTGAAAGAACTGAAATAAAGTTGGGTTTTGAACGTAAAGCTTCGAAATATTTGAACCTCAATGACTCAGCAAGGTTACCAATAAATATTGAGCCACAGACAGGGAAGATTCCCAGCTTGATCCTTGGTCTGTGTTGAGTTGCCAATGTTGCAGTAGGAACTACAACTGGCCTCTGAGCTCCTTGTGGAACAATCATAGCGTGGAATTAACGTTATTGGGATGGGAGAGAAAATTGACGAACATACTTTCTATAAAGTAATACATTTTAAGTACGCCTGTTATAGAGATGATATAATCAATGGGAAGAAGACCAAATACAACAGACCATTGTTGTTAGCCAATTTAATTCTACACTGAAAATTAAGGTCACATTGCTCATTCAGCAGATACTTATCAGCAGAAATTAATGAAAGCTGTTTGTACTGCTAGTCAGTTTTGTATCTGATCCAGAGAAAGTAATACACTGTAGTTTTTCATGTTATGTTCCAGGTGATGCACTTTCAACTTCTCTGTAAAACCTATTAAATATACCACATATTTGCATATACTACACAAACCCCCTTTTCTGGAACTTCAAATACAGCAGCAGAGTATTGTAAAATGAACAAGCATTTAACTAGTCTTCATAATAAAATTTCTTTTATGGGTCACAAAAAATCATGATAGTCGAATTTTTAGCTTGGATTTTTAATGAGGTTAATTTAAACACCAAATGCAAGTGATGGGATACTGCTGGCATGAAAATAATCGCGATCGTAAAATCTAGGACTATGGGCTCGATTTTCATTGGGCCGTTGAGGCAGGATTGGAGGCGTGTGGGGGGTTAAAATCGCGAAATCGGGGGGCACGAACCCATCTTGCCCCCAACCCGCCTCCATGCCAGTTTCAAAGGAGGCGGATACCCGACCTGTGCTGGGAGCTGCACCCCCGAGGCGGGAAGGGGATTAGTGCCAATTAACTGCCTGTTAGCAGGTAGTTAACAGGCAGTTTTTAGCCTAATCCCTATTTTTATCCCTGAAGTGTGGGATTCCCGATGGCGCCAAACCACGCCAAGTTAGCGAGGCGGACCATCGGGCTGAAGGGCTTGGAGGGTTCGAGATGTCCGTTGTTCAGGTGAGTGATGTGTGCATGAGTGCAGAGGCAAGTGTGTTTGGTGTGTGTAAAGTGTTTAAATAAGTTTTACTTACCTTTACAGCCTTTCTTCCTTCAGGTCTCGGGAGTCCCTCATCTCACCGGCACAGAAAGCAGAATGGCCACGAGCTGTCAAAAGTTGCAGCATTCAGCTTTCTGTTCTGGAGAGATCTCTAAATCAGCCTGACAGGAAGGAATTAACTTGGAGTATAGATTGTCAGTGTTTGACAGCATCAAAGAGCTGTCAAACGCTGATATTTCATCTGTCAAAAGCTCTTGACAGATGAAATGTCAATCTGTGATGTCACCTGTTGCCGGGTGGCCCTTAATTGGCCTGCTGAGCCCGCTGGGCGGGTTCAACAAGGTCAATCAAGTAATCAAGTGAAAATCACGTGGGTTGGCCACAATTCGATAGAGGCGGGACTATAACCCCAAAAGTTGTCGTCCCGCCTCCTACATGCCTCCAGTATCAAAGTCCAGCCCTATGTGTCAGTTATTTTCTTTTTCACGGGCTAAGTCTCTTTCTTTGTACTTTCCAATTGATTATTTTCTACTGTTATTTGCTAATCATATTGTGCCAAACATTTTTTCCCCAATTTCAATTTTTCTCCCCAATCACACGCCACCAAAAAAACATGCAAATTATGTTACTGCAAAAATTTTCTCTAAGATAAACCACCATGACTGTCCTCGCCCAAACTCAGACTGAAAGGGAAGCTTTTGACAATAGTGTTGCATTAAATATGAGGTGAATGGATTATTATGTGCTTCTACTAGGAATAAAACAGCAAAGAATGTGGGACCCTTCTCTCTTTGCTGGCCATTAGGGCCCTATGCAGGCTGCAGTCTTCACTTATTATTATGCACGTGGGCTCTTGGGCACAAAACTGCTCCTCATTTTGTATAGATTGGCAATCTCACTCAGAGAAGCCAAAAGATATGAGGTTGGTCCAATTGCACATTGTTGAGGCAGAATCTAGACGGAACTTGATTCTGTAGCTAGCTGTGCTATACTTGATCTGGGAATTGGTGCGATTGTTATTTGATACTGACTCTGGCTACTTGCAGTGCAAGTGTACCATTCCCAGTGCTGACATCCCTCAACTTGTAAGCATAATAGTTCACTAAAATAACCCCAATCTGATTAGAGCTGAAACTACATTTGAGTAATAGAGCTGAACATATATGAAAAAACAGTCTTATCATTAAAATGATTGTATTAAGAATGCATAGGCACAATGGGCTGAATGGCCTCCTTCTGTGCTATATGATTCTATGCTTCTATGAATGCTCTATTTTCAAAAAGCTTTAGACATTTTGGAAATAGGACTACAATAATGTTTCTACACCAAAGTCAAAAGTGCAATAGCATTACAAAGCTGGGGTTATTCCAAAGTTTTGCATGATAATATATATTCTTAGAAATTATTATAATGTAGAAGTTTATTTTTTAAAGTTCACTTTTTTAAAGCTAAGAATTGCTTTCTAGTTCTCCATTACTAAAGTACACAAGTAACCATGTTGTAATTCATACTGCACATACTGTATAACTCAATGTCACTGGGTGAAGTACTGCTCCCAAATTAGCCAAGAAAAACAGCAACTGAGAAAGCTCACCAAGAGCAATGTATCCAACGGTACCAATTGTTTATTCATGCTTACAGGCTTCTTAGTCACATTCTAATCTAGATTACTATCTTCTGTGTTGCAGATTGTCAAACTGGCTGTCTTACAATTCTGTCCTTTGCAAAATCTCATTGCGGTTTTAGCAAATATAACTCAATAGGGCTGATGACACACTTGGGCCTTGCCCCTCCCCATCTCTGCAATCTTCTCCAGTTCTACAACCATCCAAGATCTCTGTGCTCCTCCAATTCTGGCTTCTTGAGCAGCCCCGATTTTAATAGTTCCACCATTGGTGGCTATGCCTTCAGCTGCCAAGGCCCTAAACTCTGGAATTCCCTCCCTAAACCTCTCCGCCTCTCTACCGCTCTTTCCGCCTTCAAGACGCTCTATAAAACCTCCTTCTTTGACCAAGTCTGCCCAAATGTCTCTTTATGTGACTCGGTGACAAACTTTTGTCTGATTACGCTCCTGTGAAGCACCTTGGAACATTTTACTACGTTAAAGGTGCCACATAAATGAACATTGTTGTTGTAGTAGTAGTGTTCCTGGCAAGGAATGGTGATTACAGAAGGTGCACTGCACAGGGCATAATTTTCTGGCCATTATAAATTATTGGATGGAAAATCATGGGTTTTCACCTATGATTTCCCAAAATGCAATCTTTGCATGTACTGATCCCCAACAGGGGTGCTGGAGTGTATAATCTGGCCTGGTACCTTGCATGAGTGCACTATTTATCTGAAATTCCTCTGAGGAGCTGCTTAAAGCTAATGCACTGCTTTACTTATTATTAACTGTTAGTGACAATGCGGTTTAAGTTTTTGCTTGCTGCATTAACTAATACACATTAAATTACTTTGGGTTACATTTTATATAACATATTAAATTGTAATGTATATTTTTATACTGTATATACTAAGAAATCGTATAATCAATCAAAATATGCTGTACCCTTTTACTTGTAACCTGAGATTCACTTGCCTTAATCATCAATCTCACAATTCTTACCTTCCTTAGCTCTGTCAGCAAAATCTCAGAAGTGGTGACAAAAACAGGGCCTAGAAATCTGAGCCTCAAAAAGGGGCACGCAGAGGGCACACAGAACAACCTCTGCATCTGAATGTATAGGCCAGAGGTGCACATAATCTTGGAACTCGGGCCTCATTATCATCGAGCTGCAGACACTTCAATGAGGAGTATTTGAAAAGTCTGACTGCTAGTGATAAACAGAGTAGTTGAACAGGTGTAACCTAATAACTAACTCAAGAATAGAATTATAGTCTAATAATATTAGTATCTGTTATATTTCAAGATTGTATTCTAAAAGTTAGGAAAAAAGACTATTGAAGAAGACGAAAGAGAATTTGTTGAAAACATAATGCAGAGGCTGTTAGCAATGCACTATAAAGACAAAACTTTTTTGATGCAACAGTTAATTTGCTACCTGATCAAAGGATGTCATATGCATCAACACCATTCAAAATATAGACAAACAGGAGGAAGATCATTTCTACTCATCATTCCAATATATAAAATAGCAAGAACATAAAGGAGTAGATTTTAACTTTAAAGCCAGACAGAAAACTGGCGGTAGCAGATCGGCTGCTGGTTATACAACCCGCCCGACTTTCCTTTGGAGAAATAGGGCAGGGTGTATGATGGGCGGCTGATCTTTGACTGCCAGCTTTCTGCACGGCGATAAAAGTTAAAATCTATCCCAGTGTAATCTTATAAATAAAATGTCGTACTATGTTATATTAAAATCAACTGAAGCTGTGCTGCTGTAATTCACATTTGAGGTGTGGGATGTTAAATTGAACTCAACTGAAGTGTTATTGTAATTCCTAAAACCAAATTAATGTTCTGATTGTGATGATTATTCACGACTGTGTAGAAGTAGCTAATAAATACTTGTTAGTGATAACATCTAAAATTTGCAGTCCTTTCAAAGTGAGCTGAGTTAAACGACAATGGCCAGTGCTTTGGTTTCTATCAGTGTCCAAATTGTAGTTGAATCTTTTTAATTGTGTCAATTTGTGTAGGACAAATCAAGAGTCAAATTAAACAATTACAAATAAAAACCTAAATCCTGATTCATTAGTCCAGAATTTCCTGGATGGTTTCGGCATAACTATGGCACAAGAGTGGCATTTCGCTGCTTTATTTGGAGGAAATTCATGCGCAACTGATTTCTACCAGTTTTACGCTGAGCCATCACTACGCATAAATTCCCATAATCATTTGCATTGCTTTTGAGATACATCCGTCAAAACCCCTTGCTGCTCATTTACATAGCTCCCCACACCCCTCTCCCACACCCCTTGCTGCTCATTTACATAGCTCCCCACACCCCTCTCCCACACCCCCTGCTGCTCATTTACATAGCTCCCCACAGCCCTCTCCCACACCCCCTGCTGCTCATTTACATAGCTCCCCACAGCCCTCTCCCACACCCCCTGCTGCTCATTTACATAGCTCCCCACAGCCCTCTCCCACACCCCCTGCTGCTCATTTACATAGCTCCCCACAGCCCTCTCCCACACCCCCTGCTGCTCATTTACATAGCTCCCCACCCCCACAACCCACTTCCCACACCCCCCACCCACCTCCACCCTCCCCTTGCCACACACAACCCTCCACCCTCCCCTTGCCACACCCCCCGTGCCACCCTCCCCTTGCCACACCCTCCCCTTGACGCACCCCCTCCACCCTCCCCTTGACGCACCCCCTCCACCCTCCCCTTGACGCACCCCCTCCACCCTCCCCTTGACGCACCCCCTCCACCCTCCCCTTGACGCACCCCCTCCACCCTCCCCTTGATGCACCCCCCTCCACTTGACGCACCCCCTCCACCCTCCCCTTGACGCACCCCCTCCACCCTCCCCTTGACGCACCCCCCCACCCTCCCCTTGACGCACCCCCCCACCCTCCCCTTGACGTACCCCCCCACCCTCCCCTTGACGCACCCCCCCACCCTCCCCTTGACGTACCCCCCCACCCTCCCCTTGACGCACCCCCCTCCACCCTCCCCTTGACGCACCCCCCCACCCTCCCCTTGACGCACCCCCCCACCCTCCCCTTGACGCACCCCCCCACCCTCCCCTTGACGCACCCCCCCACCCTCCCCTTGACGCACCCCCCCCACCCTCCCCTTGACGCACCCCCCTTCCACCCTCCACCCTCCCCTTGACGCAGCCCCCCCT
This sequence comes from Somniosus microcephalus, assembly GCF_052327205.1. NCBI lineage: Eukaryota > Metazoa > Chordata > Chondrichthyes > Squaliformes > Somniosidae > Somniosus > Somniosus microcephalus. Next base: position 173,489,697 of record NC_140991.1, on the reverse strand, counting down.
CCACCCTCCCCTTGACGCACCCCCCCCACCCTCCCCTTGACACCCCCCACCCTCCCCTTGACAACCCCCCTACCCTCCCCTTGACACCCCCCCACCCTCCCTCCATACTCCCCTTGATGCACCCCCCCTCCACCCTCCACCCTCCCCTTGACCCCCCACACCCTCCCCTTGACACAGCCCCCTCCACCCTCCCTTGACACATCCCCCCTCCACCCTCCCCTTGATATACCCTCCCCTCCACCCTCCCCTTGACGCACCCCCTCCACCCTCCCCTTGATGCACCCCCCTCCACTTGACGCACCCCCTCCACCCTCCCCTTGACGCACCCCCTCCACCCTCCCCTTGACGCACCCCCCCACCCTCCCCTTGACGCACCCCCCCACCCTCCCCTTGACGTACCCCCCCACCCTCCCCTTGACGCACCCCCCCTCCACCCTCCCCTTGACGCACCCCCCACCCTCCCCTTGACGCACCCCCCCACCCTCCCCTTGACGCACCCCCCCCACCCTCCCCTTGACGCACCCCCCTTCCACCCTCCACCCTCCCCTTGACGCAGCCCCCCCTCCACCCTCCCCTTGACGCACCCCCCCCACCCTCCCCTTGACACCCCCCACCCTCCCCTTGACAACCCCCCTACCCTCCCCTTGACACCCCCCCACCCTCCCTCCATACTCCCCTTGATGCACCCCCCCTCCACCCTCCACCCTCCCCTTGACCCCCCACACCCTCCCCTTGACACAGCCCCCTCCACCCTCCCTTGACACATCCCCCCTCCACCCTCCCCTTGACACACCCCCTCCACCCTCCCCTTGACATAACCCCCTCCACCCTCCCCTTGACATAACCCCCTCCACCCTCCCCTTGACACACCCCCCTCCACCCACCCCTTGACATACCCCCCATCCACCCTTCCCTTGACACCCCCCCACCCTCCCCTTGCCACACCCACCCTCCTCTTGTCACACACCCTCCACCCTCCCCTTGACACACCCCCCTCCACCCTCCCCTTGACACACCCTCCACCCACCCCTTGACATACCCCCCATCCACCCTTCCCTTGACACCCCCCCACCCTCCCCTTGCCACACCCACCCTCCTCTTGTCACACCCCCTCCACCCTCCCCTTGACACCCCCCTCCACCCTCCCCTTGACACACTCTCCCCCACCATCCCCTTGACACACCCACACCCATCCTCCCCTTGCCACACCCACCCTCCCCTTGCCACACCCCCCCCACCCTCCCCTTGCCACACACCCCCTCCACCCTCCCCTTGCCACACACCCCCTCCACCCTCCCCTTGCCACACCCCCCTCTACCCTCCCCTTGCCACACACCCACTCTACCCTCCCCTTGCCACACCCCCCTCCACCCTCCCCTTACCACACACCCCCTCCATCCTCCCTTTATCACATCCCACCCCCCCTCCACGCAAAAGAACAGCTCGCATGAGTTGCCCAAAATTTAGCAAATAATGTGCTGGAGTAGATTTCCACCCAAAAATCTAGGCACAGCAAAGCCCATAGTCACTTGACATCAGCACAACTGAGATTTCTGGAGTCTGATGCTGATTTTCTTCGTGATTTTTTTCTTACAGAAACCTACACTATACATAACCAAAGTGCTGTGCACCTGAAAATTTTTGGACTCCTGCATTTCCTCCCCAATGCATTCAAAAGGACTAAGCAGCTGGAATGACATTCCCAATGGGTATACCCCTGTTCTGCATCCTAATGTAGGAGGTAAAAGAGCAGCAGAGACAAGAAGCTCAGAGTGAGGCGCCGTGACAGAAGACATCAACCCGCTCGCTATTACCTTATTTGATGCTGCTGCATTTGCGCTTGTTTTATGTTGGTTAATAAGTTCCGCCATAGGCAAATGAGCTCCGCAGGAAACTTCGGCATAAGTCCCCATTGGCAAGTACAGCATGGAAACCAGTGAGAATTTGTGTGTAATTTCTGCGAGGTGCAAGCCAGGAAATTTTATGCCACTTTTCCTATAGTAACTCATTCGCCAGCAATGGGGCTGAAACTGTTCACACCATTTTACATAGGACCTTACAACCAGCAAAATAAACTTTCTCTCATCAGGCTGGACTGAATTCAAATCCAGTTCCCGGGAGATGAAAAGACAACGTGCTAATCCAGTTCACTACCCAATTTCCACAAATTAGGGCTTCAACACTAGTGATTTCTGGCCATGCTCTTTGAAAAAGTAAATGTTTCCCCACCCCCCCTCCTAAAAGCAGAAAAGTAAAGACCTTTGGAGAGAAAACCATTATAATGTTGTACTGCTCTAAAATACAGTGGAAGGCAGGATTTGGGGAGGAGGGGAATCTTCTGCATACATTTGTCAAATGTACTGTGCTATATTTTGCTTTGTTAGGCTAAAACAATAAGAGGTACTCAGTTACCTTACCATAATAGTTGAATGAGTGTACATATTGTCCTTTAGGTGGCAGTTCCCATCATTAGGCAGGACAATACCACCCAATTTGCTGTCAAGTGCCAAGTGAGATAGCTGATCAGTTATCAGCAGCAGCAAATGTTTTGCTTCCTTACGCCATCCTATTTGTCTCTAAAGCAAAGAAAAGGCCAAATTGAATAAACCACCAAGAGGTACACAGAAATAGTTTGTAATGCTAGATTGTAATGTGGCCACATTCATCACAGAACTCTCAGGCAGAAACTGAACGTCAGCCTTGGGACAAAGAGTGATAACAACAGGAAACAACATTCCATAATGTAAATTATTCTTTTTAATCATTCATTCAATGCTTGGGAATTAAACATTTCTGCACTCAGTGTCAGGAACAAGCATTCCAAGGATAGGGACAGCATAGTTTAGATACAGAGTAAAGCTATCTCAAATCAGACATGGCTGGAAACAAAACACCCAACCCAACAACAGACATTTTAATCAGCTGAACAGCATTGAATTAAGGGGCACTTTAAACAGAGGAGCAGTAAATTGTTGAGAAACTCAAATGTATGTTTCACTCTTCCTTGTGGGAAGTCGAATATCTTGCATAGTTGGATAAATCATTATAAATAAGAAGGAGGCTAGAACTCACCAAGAAAATAAATTAAATATAATTTTCAATACAAACTGCACAAGCAGATGATGCACACAATTTTAAAACTCAAATTTCTTTGTCTCTGATTTCAAAACTTAGAGGTTGATTACGCACAAAAAAGCAAGTACTTTAGTTCTAATTTCAAATCTATAAATCATAAAGTCATAGAGTCATAGAGGCACAGAAGGAGGCCATTCGGCCCATCGAGTCCGTGCTGGCTCTCTGTAGAGCAATCCAGTCAGTCCCATTCCCCCGCTCTATCCGTGTAGCCCTGCAAGTTTATTTCCCTCAAGTGCCTATCCAGTCTCCCCTTGAAAACATTGAGTGTCTCTGCTTCCACCACTTCCGTCAGCAGTGAGTTCCAGGTCCTCACCACTTGCTGCGTAAAAACATTTTTGCTCACATCCCCCCCGTGTATCCCTTGCCCAAAACCTTAAATCTGTGTTCCCTAGTCGGTGTACCATCAACTAGTGGGAACAGCCTTTCTCCGTCTAGCCTATTCAAACCCATCATAATCTTGTACACCTCTATCAAATCACCCCTCAACCTCCTTTGCTCTAATGAAAACAAATCCTGCTTCTCCAACCTGTCCTTGTTGCTAAGATCCTCCATCCCCGGAATCATTCTGGTAAATCTCCTCTACACCCTCTCAAGGACCTTCACATCCTTCCTAAAGTGTGGAGATCAGAACTGGACACAATAATCAGTCTTTCAAAATCCAGAAATGACTATGTAGGGCATGGCACAAATTAGACCCGTTCAGTCCGTAACGGGACCCCGAGCTTCCGGTCGCTTGTCACTTTAATTCACCGCTCCACCCCCACTCAGACCTTACCGTCCTCAGCCTCTTGCATTGTTCCACAGAAGCTCAGCATAAGCTCGAGGAACAGCACCTCATCTTTCAATTAGGCACTTTACAGCCCTCTGGACTCAACATAGAGTTCAACAATTTCAGATCATAACCTCGGCCCCTTCATATATATATATTTTTTATCCACACTTTTTGTTTGTGCCTTCTGTTCTTCTCTCCCACATGGCAGCTGTCTTTCATTCTGCCAGCACAATTCACACTTCATCTAGAGCCATCCTTTATTTCTTAACCTGTCCCATTACCATCTCCTTTTGCCTTGAATATCTCTTAAATGTCTCTTTAATTCTCCTGCCTTTTATCCTATCACAGACCTTCCCTTTTGTTTTTTCATCCCCTCCCCCATTTCCCAGCCCCTAAACTTGCTTTAAAATCTGTTCCATTTCCTGCTTTCTTCCAGTTCTGGCGAAAGGTCATCGACCTGAAACGTTAACTTTGTTTCTCTCTTCACAGATGCTGCCTGACCTGCTGAGTGTCTCCAGCATTTTCTGTTTTTATTAGCACAAATACAGGAAACTTTCGATTAACCGGCCCCTAAATAACCGGAAATGTCGGTTAACCAGCAAAATTCAGGAGTCGGTTTCAGCTAACTTTTATAACTTTTATTACTTGCACAGCAACAAATTGAGGAAGGCACGGGTTTGGCTGCAGCTGTTGCTAAGCTACAGAGACGCTTGCAACTTGTGGACATTCTTCTGAAGTAAGCAACAGGGTTTGTTGCTTCATACGGAGCTCTAAGGTCCGTATCTTTCACTATAATGTTCGGTTATCCGGAATTGTTGCTGAACCGGCACCACGTCGGTCCCGTCCGTGCCAGATACCAGAAAGTTTCCTGTATATTGTGCTTAATTAAACAGTTTTCTGCTCTTCAGAGCTAGATTTACATTCTTGGCTGATACTTGAAGAGTTAAATGGCTGATGAACCATTATAAAAGGCACAAAATAAGTATTATTGCAGGCAAGTCCTGATTGGGTGCCAATATGACTAATTCATTCCTATTGAACAAACTCAACCAGTAGAAAATTGAAGTAAGTAAAATTTCTAGTTGCTGCAATTAAATATAAGCAAAGTATGGTAAGATTAGCACCTCAGTTTCTAGAAGTGGAATACATCTCAACCACAAGCTGAGGACAACAGTACTGCTGCGCCAATATGACATTTCTGTGTCTCACACTTGCCATCCTTATGGCCTATCCAAGGAACCAAATGGACAATTTATGCCTTATAAAATACAAGACTCTTTTTGAGAGCTGATGGTTTTGTGCTCCTGTTTTAACATTGTTTGTAATGCAGGTTAGTTTCACCAGCAGGAGTGAGAAACTGACATCCAAAATGAGTTTCCACTGGGGCACTATCTATAGAATGCATTAGATACTGCGTCAGTGTTGCTGAGGTGAAGTTATGCTGAAGTTTCCATGCACACTCATTAGCATAAGCCCACATGTAAAATCTCCCATGGACCAGTGCAATCAAGCAGCGTAATCAATTTGTGAGTGAAATGGGGCCTCAAGGTGCTTGCTAGGTGTCGTGTATTGATTGCGAGTTTGACACCAGTCAATACGGTAATGTAATGTGCATTGCATTATGGGAATTACCCGGGAAAGCAGCAGTCAGCCATTTTACCAATAAAGTAAAGATTACAGTTAGAAGCCTGTCTGCCTGACTCTGATTTAATTCGACATATCTACATGCTTGATTGAACATATTAAAGCATAGATATAACACTGGCGACGAGGATAATGAAAAGAATCATTTTTAAATAGGTAGTTGCCCAAGTTTTAGTTAGCTAGGATGGAGAAGACCGGCATTCAAAATTTTGCCTGTTTTGCCAAGCCAGCCACGTTGGGTCCAAGATGGACGAGGTGGTTAACGTCTTTTGAGCTTTATGCCGACGGCAAAGGACTCATTATCGACGATACCTCTACAGCTGCCATGAAGCAGAGGAGAAGAGCTCTACTTCTACACCTAGCAGGACCAGATGTCCAGGATATCTTTTCGACTCTACCAGACACAGGAGAGCCAGCAGACTACACGGTGGTGGTTAGTGCTTTGAATCACTACTTCGTGCCCCAGGTCAACGCAGCATTTGCTAGACAGACTTTTCATAAGTTGTCCCAGAAGGCAGGTGAGACTGTGCAACAATTTGCTACTCGCTTGCGGCAGGCTGCTAAAGACTGTGCTTTTCGGGGGGTTGCGGATAATCAAATAAGAGACGCTATCCTGAGTAGGTGCATGTCAGCCTATGTGCGGAGGAAATTGCTAGAGGAAGGGCATGGTCTAACGCTCGCCCGCACGTTACAATTGGCCTCACAATGTGAAAACATCGAGGACCAGATGTCAGCCATGTCATGTACAGAGAAGGCGGAGACAGATACTGTTCGTCGTGTTACACAGAAGAGGGTATTACGCGAAAAGCTCGACAGAGAAACCAAAGGGAAATGGCGATAAGAACGAAAGGAAATGTTACAGATGTGGACACACAGACCACATGGGCAGAGATCCGAAATGCCAAGCACGCGGACAAACGTGTCATAAGTGCAAGGGAAAGGATAATTTCTCCAAAGTATGCCACACAAAGGGTACAAAGAAACACAGTGTGAACAATGTAAAGGAACAAAATAACTGCATTTGCTGTTGCTGGAAATAACGTGACAGAGAGACTTACCTTTTGTGTGGGGGGAGTAAACCTGAGAATGTTAATTGATTCAGGTGCAACTAATAATGTGATAGATGAGAATACATGGGAAGGATTAAAGTCAGAACACATTAAGTGTCAGTCACATTTTCCGAAGACAGAGAGAAAGTTATTCTCTTATGCTTCTAGCCGACCACTGTCAGTTAAAGGTGTATCACATGTGGGATTACAATAGGTAAGAAAACTAAGCAGATGGAGTTCATTGTGGTTAAAGGCCATGGAGAGCTGTTGCTAGGAAGGGAGACAGCCATGAAACTGGGAGTTTTAAAAATAGGCGCAGATGTCTCAGCTGTGGTAGATGTAAGACAGCTACTAGAACAGCGGTGTCCAATGGTGTTCCAGGGAGTAGGAAGGTTGAACACAAAACAGATCAGTTTGTATATCGACCCACAAGTGAAGCCTGTGGCCCAGCCACTCAGGCGTATACCATTCAACTTAAGGGGGGCAGTAGACGCCAAAATAAAACAATTGAGGAACATGGACATTATCGAACCTGTAACTGGTCCCACCCCATGGGTAAATCCTGTGGTTATTGTACCAAAAGCGGATAAGGATATAAGGTTATGCCTAGACATGAGACGAGCAAACCAGGCAATAGTGAGGGAATGATATCCAATCCCCGCCGTTGATGAGATACTCCAAGGTATGAACGGCTCGACGGTGTTTAGTAAGCTAGACCTGAAATGGGGTTATCACCAGCTAGAACTGACCCCTGAGTCACGAGAAATCACAACGTTTGCAGTACATAACGGAGTATACAGGTACAAGAGGCTGATATTCGGTGTATCTTCAGCTAGTGAGCAATATCAGCACGAGATAGCTAATGCCTTAGCTGGAATAGAGGGTGTTGAAAACATCTCAGATGACATTATCGTGCATGCACACGACCAGGAAACGTACGACAGATGCCTGCACGCTGTCATGACCAGACTAATGGAAAGTGGACTGACACTAAACTCAGAGAAGTGCCAATTCAACATGGACCGATTGATTTTCATGGGAATCCTGTTGTCTGAAAAGGGCATCGGACCAACAGCAGAGAGAGTGCGAGCGGTGGCAGAAGCTCGGGAACCAGAGAATGCTACAGAGGTGAGGAGTTTCTTGGGACTCGTTGGGTACAGTAGCAGATTCATCCCACAGTTTGCAACGCTATCAGAGCCACTGCGACGCCTGACGAGAAAAGACACACCATTTAAATTTGGATCACAACAGAGACAGTCATTCAGTGCACTCAAGGAAGAGTTGGCCAGAGCTGGCACTTTAGCATATTTTGATAAGGACGCACCAAACAAGGTTATAGCAGATGCCAGTCCTGTAGGTTTAGGCGCAGTACTAGTTCAGGACCAACAGGGACAAGAGGTGCCAATATGCTATGTAAGTCGTAGTTTAACAGACAGTGAGAGGAAATACTCTCAAACAGAAAGAGAGGCCTTAGCTCTTGTATGGGCTTGTGAGAGGCTGCATCCATATGTGTATGGCCGAAAATTTAACTTGGTAACTGACCATAAGCCATTACAAGTGATATGCGGCCCACACTCTAAACCATGTGCCCGTATAGAGAGATAGGTACTTAGATTACAGCCGTATGATTTTAAGGTGATACACATTGCAGGCAAGCAAAACATTGCAGACCCCACTGTCACGATTGCTGGGGGAGACAGCAAAACAGGAGAGACATTCTCATGACTCAGATGAATATGTGAGATTTGTAGCTGTGAGTGCGACACCAAAAGCTCTCACTACTAGAGAGGTGGAGGAAGCCTCTGCTACCAACCCAGAGCTGATTGAGGTATGGAAGGCAATCACAAATGGACATTTTGAGAACTGTAAAGCTTATGCAGCAATTGCAAATGAGCTGTGCATAGTGGGGTACCTAGTTCTTCGGGGAACACGCATCGTGCTACCCACAGTGTTACACGCATGAGCCCTGGTGTTAGCACATGAAGGACACTTGGGAATAGTTGGAACATAGCAACATCTCAGAACCAAGGTTTGGTGGCCTGGCATGGACAAGGCAGCTGAAAAACACTGTAAAGCGTGCCACGGTTGTCAGATAGTAGCCAGACCCGACCCACCTGAACCATTGAGACCAACACCATTACCAGAGGGCCCCTGGCAGGATGTAGCTATAGACTTACTGGGACCCTTGCCATCCAACCACTCCATTCTTGTGGTAGTTGATTATTATAGTCGCTACTATGAATATGACATCATGACCTCCACAACAACAGAGAGGGTTATTGATAGTTTAGAGTCAATCTTCAGCCGTCATGGTTTGCCAATCACCTGCAAATCTGATAATGGTCCCCAATTCAGATCTGAATTATTCAAAGAATACTGTGAAAACAACGGGATCAAACACCTGAAAACGACAGCAAAATGGGCTCAGGCTAACAGAGAAGTCGAGTGCCAGAATGCATCATTGATGAAGAGAATCAGAATTGCTCAGTCAGAAGGACTAGATTCGAAACGTGAACTTAGAAAATATGTGACTGTGTACAGGAGCATTGACCATGCCACAACAGGAAAGAGCCCGGCAGAGCTGCTCTTTAAACGGAAAATGAGAGGAAAGCTGCCAGACATCACAGAGTCGCGTGCAGACATGGAAGTACGTGACCGGGACGCAGAACAAAAAGGCAAGTCCAAACTGTACGCAGATGAACAGCAGAGAACACAATACTCAGAGGTGGAAGTTGGTGACATGGTGCTGGTACTGCAGGACAAAGTGGACAAGTTCACCACTCCTTTTAATGCCACACCACACAAAGTTTTGAGTAAAACAGGGAGTCAAGTAGTAGTGGAATCTCCAGAAGGAGCACGCTACTCGAGAAACACTACGTTTGTGAAGACATACAGAACCAATGGACCAAAGGAGACACTCCATGAGCAGGAGGAAACACAAGGGACTGAGGACAGTATAGTAGACCCTGACACACATACCACTGTGACACAGGCAATACCCACTGACACCAACATGTCTAACATACCCAGTACAGCCAGACCTCAAAGGGTTAAAAGAAAACCCCAAAGACTGTCTGATTATGTCACAACATAAACTGTGCGAGAACTGCATGGGTGATGTTAAATGTTTAAACCTAGGAATTATTTAGTTGTGTGGTAAGACACAAGTTTGTAAAAAGTTTATAAATCAAATAAGTTATGCAGTGTTATTGTAAGCAACTGTTTGTAAACTGCAAGTTTGTTTCCAAGGAAAAGGGGGATGTCGTGTATTGATTGCGAGTTTGAAACCAGTCAATACGGTAATGTAATGTGCGAGTTTAACACCAGTAAATATGGTAATATAAGATGCATTGCATTATGGGAATTACTCGGGAAAGCAGCAGTCAGCCATTTTACCAATAAAGTAAAGATTACAGTTAGAAGCCTGTCTGCCTGACTCTGATTTAATTCGACGTATCTACATGCTTGATTGAACGTATTAAAGCATAGATACAACAGTAGGGTTCTATAAACGACAAGGGGGAAACAAATCCCTTTCAGAGGAAGGCTGGAGATCAAACGATAAGCACACTTTTCTCTCTGTCCAATTGACTGCTTGTCATGAATTTGTTATCAATTATTTCAGCAGAAATCAGGACACACCTGTGACTTCATTTGACTGCTGATACAGGTCTTTGGTACCAGAAGGGCAGATCAATTGACTTAATTTAAATTAATTGCTGCAGCAGGAAAAGCAGACCTGTGTCAATGGCTTCAATGTGATTAATGCTGGATTCATGCGCGCCTGAGAATCTGGGCACAATGCGATGAAATAACCCCTCCCCTCCCTCGCCCTCTCCAAATGGGTGCAATCGGTGGAATCGCGCCTTTGCAACCTGGGGGGCATGGCCCATTTAGTGGGCGGGACTGCTTTGGGTGAAGGATCTTTGAGCCAGCATAAAAAATCACAGCATAAAGTGATTATGGGTGCAACTTACATATGCTTAAAATTCTGTGATCTTTAGTGCTTTTTGAATTGATTTGATTCTGCCCCGATCAAGCCGTTATCTGGGTGGAAATCATGTTGCATTCCAGGCCTAAAAGGTTTTTTTTATAAACGGGGGACTGGGTGATGCAATAGGCCTTTCACCTCTAGAACCTGGTTTCAAAACCAACCCAAACTGATGGGATGACAGTTGTGGTATCTTGAGGTGGCCATAGATGGAGACAGACACAGGTTAACTCCTTAACATGGTTTAATCAACACTTGCACATAACAGCTTCTGCCATGAGGCAGCAAAAACAAAGACTACAACCAGTACAGATCAGACTTAACTCAGGAGAGCAATTGCCACAGCACCACCTGGTGGATCAGGTTACTCATAACCTCCCAGGTTACTACAACAGTCTCCACTGCTTCCTGATCATTTGCTGTCCTATATGATATTGGTTTAGGCAGTCTCAATCCTAGTACAAAAGTGCCCCTAATTTTGGCACTGAATTAGCGGTCTTACTCGGAGAAACCAAAGCATGGATGGTGTGGGAAATAGAAATCTTCACACTAGTGTTATAGAGTTGCTCGTCTTAAGTTGCCACTGAGGTGTTATTGATCGGGCCTGAAATGGGAAGTGTTCCATTCCCGAGCACTAATGTCCCTCACCTTGATGACCACAAAAATGATTTTAGAAAACTGTTATGTCATATTTATGCGCACACAGTGCCCAATAAGCCTACTCTGCATTTTGTTAACCAGGACAGCTCTTTATCTTTTTATCCCGATTACCTGCCACTTCTCCAAATCCCATAATACACTTACTCCTCAGTTAAATATCTCCCTCTCTCATTTAAATACCCCCATTGATGAAGTGTATTCCACAACCTTTTGTACAAATAATTTTTTCCTGGATTCACTTTTAACTGGCTTAATTCTAATTTTAGGATTATGTTCAATTGTTCTAAATTCCTGTGCTGGAGGAAATAATTCTTCATCATCTATTCCTGTCAATATATTTTCATTATTTTAAACTCCTCAATCATATCACCTCTTAACCTCCTCATCTCTAGGGAATATAGCCCAAGTTTACTTAGGGGTCGATTTTCCTGGAGCCGTCAGGCGGGGTTTCAGGCGTGTGGGGGGGGGGAATCCCGAATTCGGGGGTCCCGACACCATCCCGCCCAAAACCCGCCTCCACGTAAGTTTCACAGGAGGTGGGTACCCGCCCCGCACTGGGACCCGCCGACCCGAGGCGGGAAGGGATCAGTGCCAATTAACTGCCTGTTAACAGGTAGTTAACAGGCAGTTTTTAGCCTGATCCCTATTTTGAGGGATGTCATGTGGGATTCCCGACGGCTCCAAACCATGCCAGGTTAGAGCAGGCGGGCCGTCGGGTTGAAGGACTTGGAGGGGTCGCGATGTCGGTGTTCAGGTGAGTGATGGGTGCATGAGTGCAAAGGTAAGTGTGTTTGGTGTGTCTAAAGTGTGTAAAGAAGTTAAAATTACCTGTACTTACCTTAACAGCCTTTCTTCCTCTAGGTTTCGGGAGTCCATCACTCAGCCAGCACTGAAAGCAAAATGGCTGCGAGCTGTCAAAAGTGACAGCCTGCAGCTTTCATTGTCGGTGAGATTTCTAACTGAGTCTGTGGAGAAGGACTCAGGTTAGAAGTCAGACTGTCAGTGTTTGACAGCTTCAAACAGCTGTGAAACACTGATATTTCATCTGTCAAAAACTCTTGACAGATGAAATTTCAGTCTGTGACGTCACCTGTTGCCGGGTGGCCCTTAACAAGGTCAATCAAAGGAAAATCACGTGGATTGGCTGGATGTCGATGTAGGCGGGACTAAAACCCGAAAGTAGTAGTCCCGCCTTCTTCCCGACAGCTTAATGAAAATCAACCCCTTAGTGTCTCATCATAACCGCCTTCATTCTGGGCATCATTACGAATGTTCACTGAATTTTATCCAACGACAACAAATTCTTCCTAAGATGCTGGGGGTAATTTTAACCTAACAGTCCCAGGTTCAGATTGGTTGCTTTTTTACATTCAGCCCAAATTTACTTTCCAGTTATTTCAACTGGGCAGGATATAAAATAGGCTGCTGATCCAATCTTGTCAGTTTTCTGCTGGGCAGATTAGGTTAAACATTATCTGCAATGTGCCCAAAACTGATGACATTATTCCAAACAATGTTTGACTAGTGCTTTTCAGAACTGCAGTAGCACTATATTCTATACATCTTTTGATGAAGCCCAGCATCCTATGGGCCCTTCGGAGTGCACCTGCAAGCTAGCTTTTAATAAGCTATGTACTTACAATACTAAATCCCTTTGTTCATCTACCTCAGCACTTTCCCATTGAGACTGCATTCACATCTTTCTTTCTTACAACCAAAGTGTACTAGCTCACACTTTGTTACATTAAACTGCAACAGCCATTGCTCCACCAACTAGCTTAATATATTTATGTCTTTTTGCAATTTTCTGATCTCTTCTTCACAATTCACTATACCTCTGAGCTTACTATCTTCTGCAAACTTGAATAAACCCTCCTCTATTCTCAAATCCAGATCATTTATATGTGAAGTGAAAAGCTGGGACTACAGTAATAATCTTTGGTGAAGATAGTGAGTCAATGCCTACTAATTTAGGAATATCCTATTATCCAACTCTCTACCTCCCAATCAACATCTTATTCATACCACGTGATGCCTCCATTTCCATATGCTTCAATTTTGGCTAATCCCTCATGCATATCATTGTCAAATGCCTTCTGAAATGTATATAAGATCAATTGTGTCTCCAAAGCTACCATGCCAGTGACTGTACAGTATAAGGTAAATTTTCTGCTTACATTTTCCCAGAGCAAAGCCTAAACTGCTGGGAGCACATATGCATGCACCCCATAATTTTCCACCCATTAACTTTAGTCATGCACAACATACACCTTCATTATAAAATTCTTCCAAAATTCTATAGATTCTGTAACGGTTCCTGCAGATTGGAGGATAGCAAATGTAACCCCGCTATTTAAGAAAGGAGGGAGAGAGAAAACGGGGAACTACAGACCTGTTAGCCTCACATCAGTAGTTGGGAAAATGCTGGAATCTATTATAAAGAATGCAATAACTGGGCACTTAGAAACTAATAGTAAGATTGGGCAGGGTCAACATGGATTTATGAAAGGGAAATCCTGTTTCACAAACCTATTGGAGTTCTTTGAGGATGTGACTAGTGGAGTAGACAAAGGGGAACCGGTAGATGTGGTGTGTTTGAATTTTCAGAAGGCCTTCGATAAGATCCCACACAAGAGGTTGGTGAACAAAATTAGGGCACATGGAATTGGGGGTAATATACTAGCATGGATTGAGAATTGGTTAACAGACAGAAAACAAAGAACATAAGAACATAAGAAATAGGAGCAGGAATAGGCCACTTGGCCCCTCGAGCCTGCTCTGCCATTCAATAAGATCATGGCTGATCTTGGGCTCAAAGCCACTTCCCCGCCCGCTCCCCATAACCCTTGTGTCGATCGCCACCTTAAATGTATTTAATGACCCAGCCTCCACAGTTCTCTGGGGCAGAGAATTCCACAGATTTACGAACCTGAGAGAAGAAATTCCTCCTCATCTCAGTTCTAAAAGGGCGACCCTTTATTCTAAAACTGTGCCCCCTGCGTTCTAGATTTCCCCACGAGGGGAAATATCCTCTCTACATCTACCTTGTCGTGCCCCCTCAGTATCTTACATGTTTCAATAAGATCACCTCTCATTCTTCTAAATTCCAATGAGTATAGGCCCAGCCTGCTCAACCTTTCCTCATAAGTCAACCCCCTCATCTCTGGAATTAACCTAGTGAATCATCTCTGAACTGCCTCCAATGCAAGAATATCCTTCCTTAAATAAGGAGACCAAAACTGTACACAGTACTCAAGGTGTGGTCTCACCAATACCCTATACAGTTGTAGCAGGATTTCCCTGCTTTTATACTCCAACCCTTTTGAAATAAAGGCCAACATTGCATTTGCCTTTTTGATTACTTGCTCTACCTGCATGCTAACTTTCTGTGTTTCATGCACAAGGACCCCCAGGTCCCTCTGAACTGTAGCATTTTGTAATCTCTCTCCATTTAAATAATAATTTGCTTTTTTATTTTTCCTGCCAAAGTGTATAACCTCACACTTTCCCACATTATACTCCATCTGCCAAATGTTTGCCCACTCACTTAGCCTGTCTATATCCCTTTGCAGGTTCTTTGTGTCCTCTGCACAACTTGCTTTCCCACCTATCCTTGTATCATCCACAAACTTGGCTACATTACACTCGGTCCCTTCATCTAAGTCATTAATGTAGATTGTAAATAGTTGAGGCCCCAGCACCGATCCCTGTGGCACCCCACTAGTTACCGTTTGCCAACCGGAAAATGACCCATTTATCCCGACTCTCTGCTTTCTATTAATTAGCCAATTCTCTATCCATGCTAATATATTACCCCCAATTCCATGAGCTCTTACCTTATGCAGCAACCTTTTATGTGGCACCTTATCGAATGCCTTCTGGAAATCCAAATACACCACATCCACTGGTTCACCTTTGTCCACCCTGCCTGTTACCTCCTCAAAAAACTCCAGCAAATTTGTTAAACATGATTTCCCTTTCATAAAACCATGCTGACTCTGCTTGACTGCATTATGATTTTCCAAATGCCCTGCTACTGCTTCCTTAATGAAGGAATCCAGCATTTTCCCAACGACAGATGTTAGGCTAACTGGTCTATAGTTTCCTGCTTTCTGTCTCCCTCCTATCTTAAATAAAGAGTAGGGATAAACGGGTCTTTTCAGGATGGCAGGCTGTGAATAATGGGGTACCGCAAGGATCGGTGCTTGGGCTTCAGCTATTCACAATCTATATCAATGATTTGGATGAGGGGTCTAAATGTAACATTTCCAAATTTGCCAATGACACAAAGCTAGGTGGCAGTGTCAGTTGCAAAGAGGATGTGAAGAGGCTTCAAGGGGATCTCAACAGGCTCACTGAGTGGGCAAGAACATGGCAGATGGAATATAATGTGGATAAATGTGAATTTATCCACTTTGGTAGAAAAAACAGAAAGGCAGAGTATTTCCTAAATGGTGAAAGATTGGGGAATGCAGATGGTCAAAGGGACCTGGGTGTCCTTGTACATGAATCACTGAAAGTGAATGTGCAGGTGCAGCAAACCATTAGGAAGGCAAATGGAATGCTGGCCTTCATTACAAGAAGATTTGAGTACAGGAGTAAAAAAGTCTTACTCCAATTATATAGGGCCTTGGTAAGACCACACCTGGAGTACTGTGTACAATTTTGGCCTCCTTACCTAAGGAAGGATATACTTGCCATAGAGGGAGTGCAATGAAGGTTCACAAGATTGATTCCTGGGATGGTGGGACTGTGGTATGAGAAAAGATTGAGTAAACTAGTCCTGTATTCTCTTGCATTCAGAAGAATGAGAGGGGATCTCATTGAAGCATACAAAATTATTACAGGGCTTGATAGGGTGGATGCTGGGAGAATGTTTCCCATAGCTGGGGAGTCTAGAACCAGGGGCCACAGCTTCAGGATAAATGGTAGGCCATTCAGGACTGAGATGAGATGAAATTTCTTCACACAGAGGGTGGTGAATCTTTGGAATTCTCTACCACAGAGGACGGTGGAGGCTCAGTCATTGGGTATATTCAAAACAGAAGTTGATAGATTTCTGACTAGTAAGGGCATCAAGGGATATGGCGATAGGGCCGGTGAATGGAGTTGAGGCAGAAGATCAGCCATGATCTCATTGAATGGCGGAGCAGGCTCGAAGGGCCGAATGGCCTACTCCTGCTCCTATTTTTTATGTTCTTATTTTCTATATCTACAAACATTTAGCATATCCAGCCTTGCATCTTATTTATAATAGCAATTTTCCCCCAGTGACCATGCTCTTGTCGGCTGGAAAGTCTTAATATAAACAGAGGAATTACTGCTATTGGAGGTGATTTTGAGCCATTGTTTCGAAGAACAGGAAGCCAAGAAACATGGCTGCCCATGTATTAAGTAGCTGAACTCCTCCCATACATCTCTGTAAAAGAAATAAACTGGATTTGCCACCACTGGCTTGTGTGAACCCTCCCCAGCCACTGCAGGAGATAACAGTACAAATGAAATCTCTGCAAAAGGCAACTTTAAAACAGCTACACATTTAATAATGCACATATAGAATTGTTTTTAAGTCTTATAAACTGGAAGATAAATGGGTCAGTTTCTACAACATTGGGCAGCGGGCCAACGCTGTAGGTCCATTTCCAGAAGGGATTCTCCAATAAAATGGGTCATTAGATTACTTATAGTGTGTAATATTTCCCTCCTGCTCCCTCAAGCAGGAAACTTAAAAGCTCTATGATTTCCTTCAATTTCTGTGAACAGGCCAGGGAGCTGGATTGTCTCAGATAGTGGAGAGTGCAAAAGTTACATTTATTTGGCAAGACATAATAAGGAGTAATAAAGGAACTGTTACACTCTTAGGAGTATATTATAGACCAAACAGTGGACAGGAGATAAAGGAAGAAGTATGTCGACAAATGAGAGAAAAGAACAGGGCCGCACAATGGGTCATTCTATTTATCCAAAGACAGGCTGCGGTAAGAGTAATGTAACTGATAAAGAGGGGTTTCTACAATGTGTCCAGGAGTGCTATCCTAAATACACATGTTTTCAGTCCAACAAGAAAGAAGTGTTGGATTTAGTTCTGGAAACTGAGTGAATTCGATAAGAGTAGGGAACATCCAAGAAACAGCGACCACAACATATGTTTAATATAATTTTTTTTAAATTAATTGCAAACTGTAAGCCACTTCAGAGGACTCAGACAGACAGGTTAGCAGAATGGACAAATAGACATCAGATGAAGTTTAATGTGGAAAAACGTGAGGTGATACATTTTAGGAGGAAGAATCTGGAAGGTCAATATACACTAAAAGGTAAAACTTTAAAAGGAATAGAGAAGCAGGGAGACCTGGAGCTCCGGACAAGATAATACAGCAGCATGTAGGTTTTATAAGTAGGGGTATGGAGTGCAAAATGAAAGCGGTAATGCATTATCTATACAAATCATTGGTTAGATTATTGTGTCTGGTTTTGGACATTGTACAATTAGAAAGAATGAAAAGGCCTTGGAGAAGGCACAAAGTGATTACACCAGGGATGAGAGGCTTTAGTTATGCACAGAGACTAGAGAAGCTGGAGCTCTTTTCATTAGGGAAACAAAATGTTAAGAGATCTCATAGAGGTGTACAAAATTCTAAATAGGTATATAGGAAAAAGCTAGTCACTGGTCAAAAAGTCAGTAACAAGAGGGCATAAATCAAAGATTATCACCAAAAGAACAAAAAGAGGTTAGGAGAATTTTCTTTCAAACAAAGGGTTGTTAGGATCTGGAAACAGTTCTGGAAGCAGGCTTCATAATAGCTTTTAAAAAGGAAGTGGATAAATATTTGAAAAAGAAACATTTAAAAGACTATAGAGAAATGACATGGGGATGAGACTATGGGATAGGTCTTTCATGGTGTGAGCAGAGATACATTGGGCCGAATGGCTTCCTTCTGTGCTATAAAACTCTATCAGGAAGATTTTCCTGTGTGTGCACCCAGGTGCATTGGATCACCTGGATGTAGCCAATATCAGGAAATCAGGCAGGTAGGGGTGCATGTCTGTAAAGGAACCCACCTGATTTTCCTTCCACTCTCCCCTTATGATTCTACGATAATTCTCCAGAAAGGGCAACATTATTAAGGTTCAAGCGCCTAGAAGTTGCTATTTGTAATATTAGCATACAAACATTTAATACAGTAGATAAAGTTCCTTTATCTTTTAATGGAGGTTTTAGCTTGTTTATTTTAAGAGGAATGTCATACATGTTACACGTTCATACTCCAACACAGCAAAAAGTAATTTCCAGGCCAATAAATTCCAAACAACTCAACAGACTTTAATACTACTGCTGGAAGAAAAAAAGATTAGAGTCAGTCCAAAGTACTGGAACAATGTAGTTGGAAAAATTTTAGAACGGATCAAATAGAAAGAACTAGTAAGTAAACAGTATTGTTTGGTTACTTAAATCCAGTAACATTATTCAATTTGAGAAATCCTGCCACAAAATTAAAAAAAACATAGCTCAATGTCCTTGGAATGAAAAATTGTAATCTTGTATGGGGTTACTGAATGCTTTGATAAAATTCATGTTTAGGTGGTTTCCAGTGTGATATCTGGGAAGTTTAGTTGGATGGAAGCCAGGATGAAGGAATAAAAGTCCATTTATTACATTTAGCTGAATGTAAACTGGTTCCACATATTAGCTACATCTCTTTATATATTTCTTTGGCAAAAAGAGTTTTAATATCTGTTGTTTTTCGGCTCTGTAAAACAAAACTCACCTCACAAACTGCAACTTGGAGCATAGCGTCCAAAGCTCCCTCAGGTGTGTCCTCATTTCCAGAAATCCTTTGTTTCTCCACTGCTTTCCTGAATTCAGTTATATTATCAGTCAAAGATAACACATGCATAAACCCATGTGCTGGTAGACAGGATGTTTCATAAATACTGCATTAAAAGAAAAATAATAAAAATAGACATTTTAATACTGAACAAAAATGATATTGAACACGTACCTGTCAATAACTACTTACCTGCATGGATTAATAAGTTTGTCTGGGTGAATGTTAATAAATGGAGACACTGGCTTATCAACGAATGATCCAAACCCAAATTGGAAATCACTGGAATATTTAGCCATCTTTTGTGATAAAGAATATCCCATGGAGTGTAATCTTTCTAAATTAGCCACCATCGATGCCGATGTGTCAACCAAATGATAGAGGTCCACAGGATAGTCGTTCAGTCGCCTAACGTTCACTATAAAGCTTGCCTCACTACCTGTTTGCCAAAAGGTAGGAAAAAACAGCATGGTTATCATCTGGCATACACAGGTTATTTGTGAGATAAAATGAAAAAATTGCAAATGCTGGAAATCTGAAATAAAATAAATTCTGGAAATGTACCATTAGCATCTGAAAAGAGAAAAGAGAGAACATTAATCTATTTTTCTCTGTTCAGATGGAACTCCAAATTTCTTGTTTTTAATAAAAAAAACTTAAGTGCTGAATATTTTTTTTTTTAAATATATAAAAACAGTAAGAATTTACAATCACATATTTCTACAAGCTTTTTAACCAGCATTTCAATTTTATGCACATTCATATAAGAGCTATTCTTAACATTTGTAAAGATATACATATACTAGTAGATCTCCCATGATGTTTCTCAGGGGTAGCCTGAGGACTGGAGCATGGTTGTGACATTTAGTTGTTGCCCTAGTCTACCCCTTTAGAGTCACTGTTCAAGTAATCCCAATGGAGAAGTGGTCCAAATAGGCAAGTGTAGCTTCTTGTAAACTCCTGAGATCAATGACAGGACAAATGTAATTGCTTCTAAATTTCTGGCTTTTTTTCCCCTTTCTTTTGAAGATTGTTTTGCATATGAAACAAAGTATGATATCTAAAAGGTGGACACGAACTAGATGCAACATTTTCATAAATATATAACTAGACATTGCTGATCGTGAATCAGAGTATCCACATTTACAAGGGTGGGGTGAGGAAATACTCAGGTGTGGGATGGGAGAGTTGCATATCTACACTAAAAGAAGTTTTTAAGAAATCTCCTCGGAGATGGTGAAGTGTTTTTTTTAATAGGTCACATATAAAATAAATAAATAAATAAAGTGGTGAATTTCCTGAAGGGTTCTCCCAATCAGCTGCCGTAACTTCTAAGAATATTTGCAGTGATAATGTTCCTGGGACTAGGGACAGGGTCACTGGCAAGGCTTGGAAGCTAAGCAGAGCCAGGCCTGGTTAGTACCTGGAGGGGTGACCATCAGGGAAGACCAGGTACAGAAGGAGCCCCGAGGAGGGGCGGTTGGTGAGAAGGTCACAGGAGGGGCGGCTGGTGAGCAGGCCCGGGCGTTGGGCTGAAGATTGTCGAACAGGAGGAATGGTGGAAATGGAATGGCGGCGCGCACAGACGCAGTGGCTTTGCTTCTCCCAGGACGGTGCTATTTACGTTTAATGTTAATGTTATTTGTACTGGACTCATGGGAGCTTGCAAGATCACATTTCATTGTTCATGTACTTGTGCATTGTACAATGACAATAAAGTTGAATTATTATTAATAATAATAATTATTTTCCTTGACCAGTGGAGGCAAATAGATTTATCACCACCTCCAAACAATAGTTACATTACAAAAATTGTGCATGTTTCATGATAAGGTGATCTTTACCTATGATATCAAATGGGAATTGTCTTCCATCTGTTTATAGCATGTGTTTTTACCGTGAGGGCCAGAAATATAAAACCTCAAAAATCAAACAAATATGGACTTTTATTCAGAACCTCCCTTCAAACTAGAATCATACTACTGTATAGTACTTCCAGAGCTATAGTAACTGTGCTTTTTCTGATTGCTTTGAGTTCTGTCTTAAGCCACAGTAACACAAAAATAAAACAATAAGCTATGACTACTTAGATTACAGGATATGAATAAAAATTAAGCTGACAAATTTCAAAGTGCAAAATTTAATTTGTCACATGTAACAGGCTGTATTTGCTAAGTAAGCACCCTTTAAATAAATTAACTTACAATATTTTTCAGAAAAGTGATAGCACAAAATATTGAAGAATGGAAGTGTAATAGACACAAGCATTTGATTGTGGATTTCTCATGGAGTTGCACACTCTTAACTGCCTCTGTTGTTTTTGTGTTGCCGCTTCACACTCTCTCTTTCTCTTCTCTTCTGCTTCTCTCACCCTAATTTATCTGTTTGCCTCTCTCTCTGTTATCTTCTGCTTCTCTCTCTCTTTCTCTTTTTCTTCTTTTTTCTACTTTCGGGTGGGAGTTGGTGGATGATGTGGCATGGTGCAGAATGAGAGCAAGCTCTGCCCATTTGTATCAGCGCTGAGCGGCCCTTAATGAGACTGCTGGAGGCCGCTGAAAAATCGGTCCAGCAACATAACTTTGCCAGAAGTACAATGCGTAAATGGGATTTCTGCCAAAGCTATTGGTGGAGCAGGAGCAGCTCAGAGGAATTTCACACCCTAAATTTCCCAGTGGTAGGTCACCAATGACGTCCAGTCTTTATGCCCACAGTGACTATTGTGCTTTGCTACATCTCTTGTTCTCTGCTGTAGCTCAAGCATATCTATTTGTGTTATCCTGTTCTTTTTCATACTGATCCTAATTCTGTTATCTGCAAAAAAAATCCTTTCCATAGGGGTGTGGAGGGTACCTTGATTTGTTAGAGTTGCTCTATCACAGAACTCAAATCCAGTTGGTCTCTCCTCCTCACCATGTTAACTGGAGGTCCATCAGTAAGTTTACTGAATCTTTGCTTGTCCCACTAGAAGCCTATGCAAGAGGTCAAACTGCAGGTAGCCAGTAAAAGTCAGCTGTAGTCTTCTCAGCACATCCACATTCAAAATGGCAACCCTGACAGAAGTAGTGCTCTACTTGAAAGTAATTTTCTTTTTAAATATCAATTTTCAATTGACACATTGTTGGCGACAGAACCATAACACTTTTTTTCTCTCTGCACTCTCACAGCTGGTATCCTCTACATAAAACTTTGCTTTGGAAAGCCGCAAAAGAGAGTACATTTCATTTTAGCTATCAACACTAATGCTGTTGTACATTTTAGATGAGAAGTCAGCACTTTGAGATTAGATGAGCCATGCCAGTTTGCTTCACAAACCATCCTACATTGGGGCAAGAGTGTGCAGCTGTTGCTGGTCATTAAGAATTCAAAGTTTGAAAGTCTCAATTAATTGATTTATGTCAGTTTTTAATCTTCATAGTAACGAGCACAGCTGATGAAATACTGAAGTAATTGTGACCCGACTTTTATGGCACAAAAATGCCTGAAAAGAACAAGCACAAAAAGCATTTAGCACCAGTGTTGTTTTTAAGATAATAAATCACTAGCTGTCACTGGCAACACCCATTGGTGCTTAGTGGCCTGTCACATCTGCAGCAAGTACAATTTATATGGTGGGCATGAGTGGTAACTTAATTACAAACAGGATGACTATTTTACACGAAAGCAGAAAATGCTGGAAACATTTAGCAGGTCAGTTGGCAACTGTGAAGTGAACAGACAATTTAACATTTCAGATTTCTAGCATTTGCAGTTTTTTGCATTTTGTTAATATTTTACACATTTAGGATACCAAAGTTGACAATTCAGGTGTCAAACAGTCCTAAAGCAATGCTACAGAATAAGCCCAATTCTTGAGTATTCTTTCTAAAATTAACTCCCAAATTTATTTTTAAGGCTAAAACGTATATAAAAGCTAACATGCAAATTACTAGCCTTCCAATAGAAGCCATCATTTCTCAACCACAGAGACATTCTGCTTTTAAATTTGTTCATACCAATTCTGGGAAACAGAAGCAGACTTCATATCACAGTGGGGATATTTTTCTCCTTTGGTGGGAAATAAATTTTATTTTTGCAGCTTTTGTAAACATGTTAAAGTCTGGTAGCCAAAAAAGAGCAGCTGTTTGTTATTTCCCACTATTGATTTTGTGAAACATAATTTTAAAACAGAAATTACAACACACTTAGAATAATGCAGCTTGCATACTTTTCAAGCATCTAAATTGCTATTTAACAGGTGTAAATGGTAATATTTTGTTCCACCAAATGTGGTGTGAGCAAGAGAAAAACTTTGCATTTATGGCTTGTTGTCCAGCTCGTAAACTAGATTTAATGACTGGATATGGAGATAATGGCCAGTGGCATATTAGAAAAAATATATGTGGCTAGATTTTACAAATTAGTGCTCTTGGAACAGGATTTCACGTGACGTCGACAAGCTGTGCGAATTTGTGTGGTAGGTTGCAATTAATATTTGTGAGCAGCACAACTGTACTGCGAGATTGATGCAACATAACCATGGGAGTGACCCATGATTTCCTGATATGCACTCCCAGAAAGGGTTTGTAAAATCAGCCTTATAACATTTGAAACTGTCCATATGATGCCCATGTGCTAATTCTGTGACTTAAAAAAAACAGACTCCTGAACAGCCCTCTCCTCCGGTTCCTATTGTATTATGAAATAGTATAAGGTGGTTCTGCACCCACACTGTGGTGCTAAAGAATCCTATAGACCACTTAATTCTTTAAATGCTGTTACTGATCCATCTGTTTGCCATTACTCTGTAAGACCAACTCTTAATGTGAATGGGATTTCAATATGCACTTTTTATTGTATTTCCCATTTCCCCGACCTCCAGCAACAGTGTAATGTTCTCGAGATGCCTTGAACAAACACTTGCCAAGCATTTTTCCCACTAATTTACTTGCATCCATTTCAGGCTGTGAGCAAGACTCAGAGTGACAGTACTAACAGACAAAAAGCCCATTGTGGCGGAGCCACTAAAGGGCTCAGATCGTTTGTATATAATTCCCTTTAACAACATGTTAGCTACAGCCTGAGTCTGTATCTTTATTTATACCGTTTACTTGTACAGAGCGTGATTACTTTAACAGCGCGGGTAAATGCGATGACGTCACGCCATACATCA
This sequence comes from Somniosus microcephalus, assembly GCF_052327205.1. Taxonomy (NCBI): domain Eukaryota; kingdom Metazoa; phylum Chordata; class Chondrichthyes; order Squaliformes; family Somniosidae; genus Somniosus; species Somniosus microcephalus. The sequence goes on along the minus strand of NC_140991.1, from coordinate 173,465,468 downwards.
CGTGATCCCCCACTGGCGGGAAAAACGTGATGACATCATGACATCAACCACGGGACCAGCCAGCAGTACTCGTGGAGCCTCCAAACTGAATAGACCTACACTCGATGTTCTCCTGCAGTTACTTGTTTAAACCTGTTAGTTTCCATTAAACTTCATTTTGTTTGAGCGCCTGAGTGGACCTCAGGCTTTGGATAGGAACTAGACATTCCTACATTGGTGACCCCGACTTTTGCGAATGGTTTTCGCAGAAGATAATCAACATGGAAACGAACGCCGTTACCTTGAAGCTACCGCAGTTCTGGGAGCAACAACCAGCCGTGTGGTTCATCCAGGCTGAAGCCCAGTTCGCCATCAGGGACATCGTTGCGGATCAGACCCGTTATTATTATGTGGTCTCCGCCCTCGACAGCACCACAGCCTCGCAGATCGTCAGCCTACTCGGTAGTCTGCCTACTAATCGCAAGTGTGACACCTTAAAGGCGCGGTTGCTGCAGGTCTTCAGGCTCACGAAGTTGGAGCGCGGCCGCCGGCTGCTCGCTATGCCCGGCCTCGGGGACTCCAAGCCGTCCGAGCTCATAAGCCAGATGCTCACGCTCCTTGGGTCCAAGCCGGAATGCTTCCTCTTCAGGGAGCTATTCCTCAGCCTACTCCCGGAGCAAGTTCAGGCTGCCCTAGCCAGGTCCGAAGTCACAGACTGCGCGGAGCTTGCTGCCAAAGCGGACAAGATTTTCACGGTGACACAACAGCACTGCGCGGCCACGAGGCGCCCATCCCCCACAGATGCTGCTCCAGCTCCTCAATCAGCGGGGTTGTGCTTTTACCACGCCCGTTTTGGCGCGAAAGCAAGATGCTGCCACCCTCCCTGCAGTTTTTTGCACAAAAAAAAACATCTACAGCCACCCTGGTGAAGGAGGACCGGGTCTAATGAGCGCCCCGCAGCTGCGATGGCCATCGGAGATTCAGGGAAGCTTCTCTTCATCACCGACTCCCTATCTGGTCAACGTTTCCTTTGCGACACCGGGGTGCAGTGTAGCATCCTACCTGTGTCAAATCTCGATATACTAGCTGGGGGCCACGGCCCCGCCCTCGCGGCGGTTAATGGCGCGGCCGTTCGGACCTTCGGAAGGCGGCGGGTCCAGGTGTGTTTCGGCGGCCAGCGTTTCCACTGGGAATTCATCACGGCCAAAGTCACGCAGGCCATCCTGGGGGCGGATTTTTTGTGCGCCAACGGCCTCCTGGTCGATGTCAGGCACTGCCAGTTGATCAATGCGGCCACGTTCCACTCCATCCCGTGCCACCACGGTAACGCTGTGCCGCGCACTGTCTTCTGTGCGTTCCCACCTCCGGACGACTTCACTCGGCTACTCAGAGAGTTCCCCAATCTGACCAGGCCCACTTTCTCCTCCTCGGCTACAAAACATGGTGTGGAACATCACATCACCACCACGGGTCCCCCAGTGTACGCACGGGCCCGACGACTCGAACTCGGCAAGCTCACGGCTGCGAAAGCGGAGTTCGACATGATGGAGCAGCGGGGGAATATTCGCCGGTCGAATAGTCCCTGGTCTTCGCCTCTCCACATTGTTCCAAAACCCGGCGGCGGATGGCGGCCATGCGGCGACTACCGACACCTGAATGATGCCACTACTCCTGATCGGTACCCGATCCCGCATATCCAAGATTTCTCAGCCCATTTGGCGGGAAATACCTTTTTTTCAAAAGTCGACCTCATCCGTGGTTACCACCAGGTCCCCGTGCACCCGCAAGACATCCCGAAAACCGCAGTCATCACCCCATTCAGCCTGTTCGAATTTCTGCGGATGCCGTTTGGCTTGAAGAACGCTGCACAGGCTTTGCAGCGCTTGATGGACTCCGTGCTTCGGGACCTAAAATTCCTCTTCATCTACCTCAACGACATCCTCATCGCCAGCCCTAGCAAAGAGGAGCACTTCTGCCATTTGAGCATCCTCTTCACACGCCTCAGTCAACATGGTTTAATTATCAACCTGGCCAAGTGCCAGTTCGGCCTGCAGCAGATTCATTTCTTGGGCCACCGCATCACATCAGACGGCGCAATCCCCTAACAGACGAAGGTCGAGCGGTTACATCTTTCCCGCGCCCGCAGACCGTCAAGGCCCTACAGGAGTTCCTCGGGATGGTCAACTTTTATCACCGGTTCGTCCCTAAGGTGGCTCTGCTTATGCAGCCCTTGTACGAGGCCCTCAAGGCCAAGTCCAGTAAGGATCCGATCAGCTGGACGGCCGAGATGGACCGGGCGTTCGTCGACACCAAAGGCGCCTTGGCCAATGCAACCATGCTGGCGCACCCGCTTCCAGGTGCCATCATTGCCCTTACCATCTGATGCGCTATCAATTACTCATAAAAGACTGAGAGTTAGAAGAGTAACTAAAGGCTTTTATTAACAACAGAATGGAGGTCTGCCTCGCGTGGTCGACCGGTCCATGATACTAAGGGCTGGGGAGCAGTCACCTTTATACTAGGACCTGTGGGAGGAGTCAGCCGAGGCATGTACACAGTGGAATACAAACAGGACAAACAGGAATACAAACAGTGGTTTACCACATTCACCCCTTGTTTAAAATTGAGTCCGGCGGGGTGAAGTGTATTAAAAGTTAGTGTATTGGAGTCTCTCCGGAGGTCTTGTCTGCCGCTGTGATCTGCGTGGCGACGGCAGGGGTAGTGAAGTTTCCGGCGTCGAGTCCAGCGTAGGCTGTGGCACAGGCGTGTCGTCCTCGTAGATGTCGAGCGGGTCGCGGGGCCCAGGCCTGCCGTCTGCTGGGGCTGGATATCGGATCGTGGGAGGGGGGTGGTAGTGGGTAGTGGGTTACTGCGGCCCCCGAGGGTGCAAGGTCTCTTATGGAGACTGTGTCCTCCCGCCCGTCCGGGTATGCGATGTAAGCATACTGGGGGTTGGCGTGGAGGAGGTCGACCCTCTCGACCAGGGGGTCCGTTTTATGGGTCCTCACGTGTCTTCTCAGTAGGACCGGCCCTGGGGACGTCAGCCATGGCGGTAGCGATGTCCCCGATGTGGACTTCCTTGGGAAGACAAACATTTTCTCATGAGGGGTGGCGTTAGTGGCAGTGCAGAGCAGTGACCGAATAGAGTGGAGCGCATCGGGGAGCACATCCTGCCAGCGGGAGGTTGGAAGGCCCCTAGACTTTAAGGCTAGCAGGACGGCCTTCCAAACTGTCGCATTTTCTCTTTCCACCTGTCCGTTCCCCCGGGGGTTGTAACTGGTGGTCCTGCTTGTGGCAATACCCCTAGTTAGCAGGTACTGACGGAGTTCGTCGCTCATAAACGATGAGCCCCGGTCGCTATGGATATAGCTGGGGAAGCCGAACAGGGTGAAGAGGTTGTTCAGACATTTAATGACCGTGGCACTGGTCATGTCCGGGCAGGGGAAGGCGAACGGGAAACGGGAGTACTCATCAATAATATTGAGGAAGTACACATTGCGGTCGGAGGAGGGGAGAGGCCCTTTAAAATCGACGCTCAGGCGCTCGAAGGGGCGAGTGGCTTTTATCAGGTGGGCCCTGTCTGGTCTATAAAAGTGCGGTTTGCACTCAGCGCAGACTTGGCAGTTCCTGGTCATGGTCCTGACCTCCTCAATAGAGTAAGGCAGGTTGCGGGCCTTGATGAAGTGGAAGAACCTGGTGACCCCCGGGTGGCAGAGGTCATTGTGGAGGGCCCGCAGTCTATCGATCTGCGCGCTGGCGCAGGTGCCACGCGATAGCGCATCCGGGGGTTCATTTAGCTTCCCGGGCCGGTACAAGATCTCGTAGTTGTAGGTGGAAAGTTCGATTCTCCACCTCAAGATCTTGTCATTTTTGATTTTGCCCCTCTGCTTGTTGTTAAACATAAAAGCAACTGAACGCTGGTCAGTGAGCAGGGTAAATCGTTTTCCGGCCAGGTAGTGCCTCCAATGACGCACAGCCTCCACAATCGCCTGGGCCTCCTTCTCAACAGCGGAGTGTCTGGTCTCCGGGCCTTGGAGGGTTCGTGAAAAGAAGGCCACGGATCTCCCCGCCTGATTGAGGGTAGCGGCCAGGGCAAAGTCAGACGCGTCGCTTTCCACCTGGAAGGGGATGGATTCGTCCACTGCGTGCATGGTGGCTTTGGCAATGTCCTCCTTGATACGGTGGAAGGCTAAGCGGGCCTCTGCCGTCAAGGGAAAAGAGGTGGACTTGATCAGCGGACGGGCCTTGTCCGCATAGTAGGGGACCCACTGGGCGTAATAGGAGAAAAACCCTAGGCACCTCTTCAGGGCCTTGAGGCAGTGGAAGTTCCATAAGGGGACGCATCCGGTCGGGGTCGGGGCCGATGACTCCGTGTTCCACAACACAGCCAAGGATGGCGAGGCGGTTTGTGCGGAATATGCACTTCTCCTTGTTATATGTCAGGTTTAGGAGTTGGGCGGTGCGGAGGAATTTTGAGAGGTTTGCGTCATGGTCCTGCAAGTCACGGCCGCAGATGGTCACATTGTCCAGATATGGGAAAGTGGCCTGCAACGCATTTTGATCTACCATCCAGTCCATCTCCCTTTGGAAGACGGAGACCCCGTTGGTGACGCCAAAGGGAACCCTAAGGAAGTGATAGAGGCGGCCGTTTGCCTCAAAGGCAGTGTACTGGCGGTCCTCAGGGCGGATGGGGAGCTGGTGGTACGCTGATTTCAGGTCAATGGTCGAGAAGACGCGGTACTGCGCGATCTGGTTGACCATATCAGCTATACGGGGGAGTGGGTAGGCGTCCAGCAGGGTGTAGCGATTTATTGTCTGGCTGTAGTCGATGACCAGGCGCTGCTTCTCGCCGGTCTTAACGACCACAACCTGGGCTCGCCAGGGGCTGGTGCTGCCCTCAATAATCCCTTCTTTCAGGAGCCGCTCCACTTCGGTTTTAATGAAAACCCTGTCCCCGGCACTGTATCGCCTGCTCTTTGTGGCGATGGGCTTACAGTCGGGGGTGAGGTTAGCAAACAGTGGTGGGGGGGTGACTCTGAGTGTGGAGAGGTTGCACCTGGTGCGCGGCGGGCAGTTTGGAAGCTGCTGGCTGCGGACTGTGAGTGGGGGTAGGGGTCCACCGTACGCCATCGTAACACTTTTAAGGTGGCACTGAAAATCTAACCCCAGCAGGACAGCAGCGCAGAGGTCAGGCAGGACCAGAAGTTTAAAATGATCGTACACGGTCCCGTCTACTACGAGTGTCACCACGCAGTAGCCGCCGATGTCCGCCGACTGGGACTCGGAGGCCATAGAAATCCGCTGTTGCGCAGGCAGGACTGGGAGAGAGCAACGCCGCACTGTGTCGGGGTGGATGAAGCTCTCCGTGCTCCCAGAGTCAAAAAGGCAGATTGTATCGTGACCATTTACCTTAATGTCCATTGTGGAACTGGCCAGTTGGTGCGGTCTCGCTTGGTCCAGTGTAACGGATGCCAGCGTAGGGGTCGGTGTGTCGCTGCGGGTATCAGATGAGGCGGTGTCGGGGGCCTGCTGCGTCCCGGCTGTCGTCCAAGATGGCGGCGTCCATGATCCCCATGTGGCTGGAGGCATCCAAAATGGCTGCTGTACCGGTGATTCGCACATGGCCGGGGAGGTCCAAGATGGCGGCCCGCATGGCCCACACGCGGCGCTGCTGGGGTTCGGGGTGGCTTTGGCCCTGCAGACGCTAGCGTAGTGTCCCTTCTTCCCGCAGCCCGAGCAGATCGCGTTTTTCGCCGGGCAGCGCGCTCTGGGGTGTTTTGCCTGGCCACAGAAGTAGCATTTCTGGCCTTGGGGCACTGCTGTCTGGCCTTGGGACACTGCTGCGGTAGTTGGGCCGTTGTTGGGGTGTGGCTGGGGTGGCACGGCGCTATGAGGCGGTCCTACCGTGTCCCAGGCTGTCATTCCCCGCGGCGTCCACGGTGCAGAGGAGTAGGCATCCATGCCCTGGTAGGCTGCATCCAACGATAGTGCGAGTTCAGAGGCCTTGTTGAGGTCGAGGTTACTCTGCTCCAACAGTCGCTGTCGGGTGTAATTGGATCTGTGGCCCGCTACAAAAGCGTCCCGGATAAGTTCCTCTGTGTACACGGCGACCTTTACATCCTTACAACCACAGGCCCGGCCAAGCACAGACAGTGCCTGAAGGTATTCCACGGTCGATTCCCCAGGTTGTTGTTTACGACTCCCCAGGAGGTGCCTGGCGTACACTTCGTTCACTGGGCGCGTGTACTGGTCCTTGAGGAGCTTGATAGCGTCCGCGTACGAGGCCGCGTCTTGGATGACCGAGTACACTCGGTGGTTCACTTTGGAGATCAGGACATCCAGTTTGTCCTCGTCCGATTTGATTGCTTCGGAGGCGGTCAGGAATTTTTCGAAACACTTAAGCCAGTGAGTAAACTTGGTGGATGAGTCCGCCTCCCGATGATCTAAGTCCAGGCATGCTGGTGTGAGGATCTTCTCCATTATAAAAATGTTGTTAATAAAATTGATGCGCTATCAATTACTCATAAAAGACTGAGAGTTAGAAGAGTAACTAAAGGCTTTTATTAACAACAGAATGGAGGTCTGCCTCGCGTGGTCGACCGGTCCATGATACTAAGGGCTGGGGAGCAGTCACCTTTATACTAGGACCTGTGGGAGGAGTCAGCCGAGGCATGTCCAGGCATGTACACAGTGGAATACAAACAGGACAAACAGGAATACAAACAGTGGTTTACCACACCATCGACGCGTCGGACTACGCAATCGGCGCAGTGCAAAAACAGTGGGTGAATGGGACGTGGCAACCGCTGGCGTTTTTCAGCCGTCAATTACGGCGAAATGAAAGAAAGTACAGCACTTTCGACCGGGAGTTGCTGGCCCTTTTTCTAGCCATCCGCCATTTCTGGTTCTTACTAGAGGGACGTCCGTTCGCGGCTTATGTGGACCACAAGCCACTAACGTACGCTATGACCAAGACCGCCGAACCGTGGTCAGCTCGGCAACAACGTCACCTGACGTTCATTTCAGAATTCACCACGGACATTCAGCATGTGTCCGGCAAAGACAACCTGGTGGCGGATTGCCTCTCCCGCGCGACTGTGCACACAGTCCAACTCAGAATCGACTATGCCCTCATGGCTGCGGATCAAGCCTTGGACCCAGAGGTCCAAGCATACAGGACCAGCCCCTCTAGCTTCCAAGCAGCCGACGTCAAATTCCATGTCGCAGGCACCATGCTACTTTGCGACGTCTCCATGGGAGCTCCCCGCCCTATCGTTCCAGTCGCCTGGCACCAAAAAGTGTTCGACACCATACACGGGTTGTCACACCCTGGCATGAAGGCCTCGCAAAGGTTGATGTCATCAAAATTTGTCTGGAAGGGTATGCACCTGGATGTCCGCGACTGGGCCAACACCTGCATGGTCTGCCAAAAGGCCAAGGTACAGCGTCATGTAAAAGCTCCATTGGCCACTTTCGCTGTTCCGGAGCGTAGGTTCGACCACGTGAATGTGGACCTTGTGGGGCCGCTTCCACCTTCTCAAGGTTTTACACACATCCTCACAATGGTAGACCGCACCACTAGATGGCCAGAGGCAGTTCCTTTGGTTTCCACCACTTCGGCAGACGTGGCCAGAGCTTTCATCTCCTCTTGAGTTGCTCGTTTCGGGGTACCGGCGGACATCTCTTCCGATCGTGGACCACAGTTTTCCTCTGAGCTCTGGAACGCTGTGGCTCAGGGGCTTGGCACCAAACTACATCGAACCACCGCCTATCATCCACAGGTGAACGGCCTGTGCGAGCGATTCCACAGGTCACTCAAAGCCGCTAAGCGGGCCAGTCATCAAGGCGCGGAATGGGTGGACAGACTTCTCTGGGTCCTATTGGGTCTTCGTACGGCGCCCAAAGCAGATTTACAATCGTCCTCGGCGGAACTCTTATATGGCCAGCCACTACGAGTACCAGGGGATTTCCTCCCATCTCCAACAGAGCCATGGTCCGCATCCCAGCAACTCGTCAGCCACCAGGAAGCGACCAGATGTTTCGCTCCAGTGCCTACGTCGCATCACGGCTTATCAAATCAAATCAAAACAACTTTTATTGTCATTGTTAGTGCACAAGTGCAGTACAACGAAATGTAGGCTTGCAGCTCCCGAGAGTGTACATTTGGATTAAGACATTTAAACATTCAACACACATTTGGCTTGTAGTATATTAACATAAATATAACCATAATAAAGTGCATTGGCAGATGTGCAGGCTTTAGAGTTTATTTGTGGAGTTCAGTAGGATGACAGCCCTGGGAAAGAAGCGGTTCCTAAATCTGGTCGTACGGGTGCGAATGCATCTGTAGCGTCTCCCAGGTGGCAGGAGGGCGAACAGACTGTGGCTGGGGTGGGTAGGGTCTTTGATGATGGGCCGTGACCTCCGTAGACAGCGTTTCTGGTATATGTGCTCTATGGTCGGTAGCCGGGTGCCGGTAATGCGTTGGGCAGTTTTGACTACCCGCTGCAGGGCTTTCCGGTCATAGTAGCTACAGCTGCCATACCATACTGTGATACAGTTTGTCAGGATGCTCTCTATAGTGCAGCTTACAGAGTACAAGTAAACAGTATAAATAAAGATACAGACTCAGGCTGTAGCTAACATGTTGTTAGCTTACAGAGCTCCCACGTCCCAACTGAGCTGAAAAGCACTGAGTACGTGTTTATCCGCCATGACGCTAACCAGGACCCGCTCAAGCCTCTTTACACTGGTCCCTTCCGCGTCATAGAGCCAGGAGACAAAACCTTTTCGGTCGATATCGGAGGTTAACCGGACCACATATCGGTTGACCGGCTGAAGCCGGCACACTTAGACCTGGCTGGACCGCCCAGTTGAAATCGCTCAACCGCCAAAACGGGGCCGACCGCCCACAGTCGCCATGCCAGATCCACCACAACCGCCCGCCAGCTCGACCACCGTCCATCAGCTTCCACTTCAGGGTTACAGAAGTCGCTCGGACAGGCTTGTCAGGCCTCCTCGCCATCTCACTTTTGCTGATAAAGACAATTCTGGGGGGGCGCATGTGGCCGAGCCACTAAAGGACTCAGATCGTTTGTATATAATTCCTTTTAACAACATGTTAGCTACAGCCTGAGTCTGTATCTTTATTTATACTGTTTACTTGTACAGAGCGTGATTACTTTAACAGCGCGGGTAAACGCGATGATGTCACGCCATACATCACGTGATCCCCCACTGGCGGGAAGAATGTGATGACGTCATGACGTCAACCACGGGACCAGCCAGCAGTCCTCGTTGAGCCTCCGAACTGAATAGACCTACACTCGATGTTCTCCTGCAGTTACTTGTTTAAACCTGTTAGTTTCCATTAAACTTCGTTTTGTTTGAGCGCCTGAGTGGACCTCATCTTTGGATAGGAACTAGACATTCCTACACCATAACTGTTTTCTACCAGTTTTACTTGCTTGTTTACTCAAGTCTACTTTTTTCTTATGGACCAGTGAAAAATTGATCCCATTAATATTTTTAACCAAATATTCTAGTAGTTAGGGAATAATTAAACATTACTGAGAAGGATTCAGTTGTATGGTCAGTAGCATAGAAGTGGCACTTCACTCACTTGTTCACTGGTCCCAGACAGCACGTTAAATTTGTGCTGTGACCTCATTAAAATGATTTGGGCGTGCAGCCACGCTACCCGTACTATTCACTGGCTGCACATTTGTTTGGGGGATGGGGGAGAGAGGGGTGGATATCCTAAAGAAAGCTGGGACCTCTTAAAGGGGAAATGCACTCTCGCTGCAGATAGCAGAGAATGCCAGTAAGGAAAGAAATGCCCACAAGACTGCAAATTGGGCCTCCAGGTTCTTCGATGATGCTTTGGAAGCTCTGATCCAGGCGGTGGACAGGAAGAGGGAGATCCAGCACCCCCTGGGGGCAGAAAGCCCTCCAGGCAATATTGCCACCAGCAGTGGGAAGAGGTCTGCATACCGTTTTACCCGACGAAGAAAACATGCTGGCCATCATGGGCAGGGGGAGAGTCATGGCTGTGGCAACTGGCAACGCTGGAGGAAACATTGCACCGGGTGTCTTCACACCTTATCCTCTTACCTCTCTGACTTCTATCTAACCCCACACTCTCTGAATGACAAACTGCAGCTGCTTTCACCAACCACTTCTCTCTCCCTTTACGTTAAAAGCTAACCCTTGTCCCTCTTTCATTTCAGGTGCTGAAGACGTGGAGATACATCTGCCACTTCAGGAATGGGTGACCAGCCTCCCTGAAGATGCACCATCATTCGATCTGACCCTCGCAAGCACCAATTCAGAGACTACACTACGCATACTTTTAGAGTCTAGGCTAGCGGACGGGTCTTCACATGTTGAATCAACGGGCACAAGTGTGCAAGAGCTAAGGCAGGGGGATAGGATGCCACAGATGCCTGCCAGCCGGAGGGCGAGATTGCATACTAACTCTGCTGCAGAGGACTCAGGCTGACTTAAGGACCCAGGCTATGGAAGAAGCCTGATGGACAAATACCAGGAAATGCTAGGTGAACCGAACAGCCTGCCACCAAGCTTGTGCACAATGTCACAGAGCATGGAGGAGTCCAGCTCCAACTTGCGTCAAGGTTTCGTGCAGAACATGGAGACCACTCTGTCCAACATGGAGTGAACACTACAGTGGCCCTCACCATGATCGAGCCTATGCTGACAGTTCTGATAGCTTCCATGGCAACTAACACTGCTTCTATGGAAGCTCAGACAATTGCCACCTTGGCTTTGGGGGCCAGTTGTTGACAGGGGCTTTGAGAGCATCACATCATGCCTGCACTCTGTTCTCCGGCTGAGTCAGAGGAGTTATGAGGTGCAATCCTAGAAGAGTAGGCTTGACTCCATGGGAGAGGCATCTGCTGTCCTCTCTCAGGGCAACAGCATGCCTTCTCACCCACCGCCCACTCCGTCGGTGCCCATGTTAGTGCCACACAGCCAGCTGGGCCAGACTGCCCCAGCCCACTCTGAGATGCTGTAGTCTGCAGCCGGGCCCTCAAGTAGCTCGAAGCCACCCACCACATCCATCTGAAGTGTCCTCAATGGAAGCACAGCAACCTTCTATCTACGAAGTATTAAGCACTGGGGAAACACTTTGTAAGAGCACTAGAGTATGTAAACGAGTACAGAAGACAGGCACTAAGGGCTTGCATGGGTGTAATTTATAATTATTTCCATAACTATTTGATACAGATGGAATTGTGTTGTTTGTTAATTTGATTTTTGTTCTGGATTTGGTGTTGGTATTTATATTTGTACTGAAATGAGGGCAAGATCCATAAGCTGGATTGAAGGAAGCCAATCCTTATCAGTAGTGATAAGGATTATAGAACGGTTAGTGAGTTGGGGATGGAAGGGATGGTTCAGGTGAAGCGCTGTTCGGTAAGTTGCTCTGAGAGCTCTGGTAGCTCGGGGCACAGGTGGTCAATGCTGCTCCTGCTCTTCCTCCTCTTCACGCTTCTCCTCCTGCTCCTGCAGCTCTTGCTGCCCAGCTGATGGTAAGGGCTGGTCCCTCATGAGCGCAAAGTTATGGATCATGCAGTAGATAACCACAAATCTGGATACCCACTCAGGGCTGTACTGCAAAGTTCTTCCAGAACGATTCAGGCAGAGGAATTGTTGCTCGCGCATGGCAATTGTCTGCTCGATGATGCTTGTGGTAGCTCCATGGCTCTTGTAGGCCAGCTCTGCAGTTGTGCCCAGGTTCCTGACCGGTGTCATAAGACGAGTCTAAAGGGGTGGCCATTGTCATCCAGTAGCCAGCCTGTAACCAGGCGGTACCAAGGGCTAGTGCAGGATAAATGAGTCATAACTGCTGCCAGGAAACCGGGCTCGGATCTGCATGGTGCGCTGTCTGCGGTTGCAAACTTGCTGAACATTGAAGGAGTGAAATCCCTTTCTATTGAGAAAGATGCCAGGCTGGTGATGGAGAGCCTGCAAAGCAATGTGAGTGTAATCTATGGAACCCTGGACCCTGGGGAAGCTTGCAATGCATGGGACTTCTTGTAACCTCTCATCCTGCTTCACTCTGTCCATGGGGAATGTAATGTAGCTGCTCTTCCTTGTTTCAAGAGCTTCAGTGACCTCTCTGATATAGCAGCGGACTGCAAACTATGAGATGTTGCTGATGTCACCTGCTGCAGCCTGGAAGAAGCCTGTTGCATAATAATTGTGCCACAGTGACCTTGACAGCCACAGGCAGTGCTGTCCATGCCCTGGTTTCAGGCTCGAGTTGTGGCTGTGGCAGATGTCAGAGTTCGGTGACAGCCTCCTTGGTGAAGCGGAGGCACCTGAGATATTGTTCCACGGAGAAGTTCATGTCGGAGAAGTATTCCTTGAAGACCCACTGTGGGTATGGCTTACTGCTCAGTGCCCTCCTCCTCCCTCTTGTACCAGCTGCTCTCTCCTGCATTCCTTCCTCCGCCCACCTCATCCGTCCGCCCTAAATGGCAGCCCTACCAAACCACCCATGACTGCAGTATAACTGTTTAAAAGGCAGCCAAAAACTGTCGAGCACCAGCAAAAATTTCTTATCAACAGTCAGAATTAAGTTATCACAGTCAGAAAACGGGCCAATAAAAATCCAATAGTTAACTAGCAGTCTAAATGGATAAACCAGCAACGAACCTGTAAGTAGTGAATGAGTCCTTTAAATAGCACTGATGAAGGGTCCTTCCTGCCTGTTAGCTTCATAAATTGCTGGGCAAGTTTATCACGTGGCAAGTCCAGCATTGGGACATACCAATATCAGAAAAGGGTCCTACAACAACCATAGGACCCTATTTTGAATATTTTATTCATTGTTTTAAATAGTGCTAGCGTACGCCCTGGACACCTACAGAGCAGCCCAATGCAATGTGGCGCACTTCCAGTTCATTAGGACAAAGTGTGACGTCACCAGAAACGAAGTGTGACATCACCAGAAAGCAGGTAAGTGATTGGTTGGTGAGTATTTCTTTCTTTTTTAAACTCTAACTCTGTGGTTTATAGTTTCTAGGGTCTCTGTGGTGTAGCGGGGACTGTTGGTCAACCAGGGCCCTAAAATATATCATTTATCTGTAGTGTAATTGGTGGGATTGAGTTGATTTAATTTAATTTCAATTAATTAAAGGGTAAGTCATGGCAGGACAGCCCGGTGCCGTGGTATGCTCCTCCTGCATTATGTGGGAACTCAGGGACACTTCCTGTGTCCCTGACAACTACGTGTGCAGGACGTGTGTCCAGCTGCAGCTACTGGCAGACCGCATTGCGGTGCTGGAGCAGCGATTGGATACGCACTGGACCATTTGCGATGCTAAGGACATCGTGAATAGCACGTTTAATCAGTTGGTCACACTGCAGATAAAGGTGGCACAGGCAGAAAGGGAACGGGTGACCAACAGGCAGAGTAGTAGGTGCAGGCAGGTAGTGCAGGAGTCCCCTGTGGCCATCCCCCTCTCAAACAGATATACCACTTTGGATACTGATGGGGGGGATGGCTTACCAGGGGAAGGCAGCAGCAGCCAACTTCCTGGTACCAGGGGTGGCTCTGCTGCACAGGACAGGAGGAAAAAGAGGGGGAGAGCTATAGTAATAGGGGATTCTACTATAAGGGGAATAGATAGGTGTTACATTGTTATAGTATCACATCGTTAAATGGAACTACTTTGGTATGGAACTACTTTGGTATGGTGTAGTTATATCGCTATGTGGCACACTGTGCACAGGCAGTGCACAGTGCAGCGTCGGACATCTTGTATCACTCCGCACCATGCGGCAGCACTGTAACAAAGCAAGAAATACAGCTAATTAAAAGCACTAACTAAAATGAACTAAAAGTGTCTGTAATATATATAGTATATAAGAACACAAGGAGACACAACATGGTGGCAGTGGTATAAGTGAGTACAAAATTGTGCTATACGAACTACGAATAAGACGAAAAGTGATTTTATGAACTGATTGTGAGTGCCGGTGTCTGCGGTGATTGAAAGTGAATCATACCGGAAACTAAAATGACGGCTGCCGCTGCACTGATTGTGCAAATGCAACCCCTCATGAACTGGGAAGCCGACGATATAGTAGAAGCATTCCGCAAGTTCAAACAGAAATGTGAGCTTACATTCAAAAGCTTCCTGAAGGGTACTACCAACGAGGAAAAGGTTAGTTACATTCTGTTGTGGACAGGAGAAAAAGGTCTAGATTTGTATAATAGCTGGAGTTTGATTGAAGAGGAAAAGGAAAACCCTGTGACAATTTTTGACAAATTCAACAACCATCTAGAGCCTAAATCCAATCACCGTATACACAGATACAAATTCCAGAGTCTAAGACAGGAACCCGGTGTAACAGCTGACAATTTCCTGACAAGGCTGAGAAATGAAGCCAGCAAGTGTAAATTTAAGGAAATGGAGGAAAGGCTTGTGGGCCAGCTAATATGGGGGTCAGCGCATGTAGAGGTACAAAAAGCCCTGATAGGAAAAGAAAAGCTCGGAATAACAGAGGCTATAGATACTGCGAGAGCACATGAAGCCATGAAGCAGCAAATGAAAACACTGATTTCTCAAACGGCTGACATGCGGACGGCTTCTGAGATGGACAACAGAGTGGATGCAGTGAGAGAAAAGTACAACACACAAAGACATGCACATGACAACGGGGGAAACATGTGCAGAAATTGTGGAAGACCGCACGATTAGACAGACAAGAGGAAATGTCCAGCATATGGAACAAGCTGCAATGCATGTGGCAAACTAAACCACTGGGAAAAGAGGTGTAGAATGAAGAAAGAAGGAACATACATCAAAAACAAAGGCGGACAGCAGAACCAGAGAAAGAAACACAATATCCATGCCATGGATGAGCAGGATGATGATGATGATCACGACAATGCACTAAACATCGAAACCATAAAGATACAGCTTCACGAGATGTCCAGAGCAGAAAATACTCCGAGGAGAGAATTGCACACCATCATCCAAATCAAAAAAAGGTCAAAGGTCGGCCCACAACCATCAACTTAAAGTTGAAGCTGGACACAGGGGCTCAGAGCAACATTCTCCCATTGAGACTGTACCAGCAGATCTTTCCCAAAAACCTGAGAGAAGATGGCTACCCGAAAAATGGTTGTTTAAAGGCAAGTAATGTCACGCTGACAGCATACGGGGGGAGTGAGATTAAACAACTCGGAATAACCTTTATCAAAGGGACACATAAAAGAAAGAACATCAACTGCATGTTCTATGTCACCGACACTGAGGGGCCAGTGATCCTGGGATTAAACAGCTGCGAGAAGTTGAGATTGATCTCAGTGCATCACGAGCTGACGGAAACGCCACTGAAGATAGACAGCAACACCCCACTGGAGAACCGCCCACAAATCAAGAGTAAAAAAGACTTGATAGACATGTATCTCGAATGTTTCGATGATACAGTGGGATGTTTCGGAGATTTCCAATACCACATCACCATCGATCCAGAGGTAAAGCCCGTTATCCATGCTCCACAAAAAGTACCCATCGAGCTGAAGACAAAGCTTGAAAGAGAGCTAAAGGAGATGGAAGAAAAGGGAGCGATCGTAAAGGTCACTGAACCCACAGACTGAGTAAACTCAATTGTGGTACGAGAAAAGCCAAACGGGCATCTCAGAATATGTTTGGACCCCAAAGATCTAAACCAGGCGATAAAGAGGGACCACTATCCCACCCCAACGCTAGAGGAGATTATGCCATCACTGGCAGGAGCCAAGGTTTTCTCAAAACTAGATGCCAGAAATGGATATTGGAATGTGAAGTTGGATGAGGAATCAACAACACTGACAACATTCAACACACCATTTGGGCATTACAAATTCCTGCGGCTACCATTCTGGCTAAAGGTCAGTCAAGATATCTTTCAACAGAAAATAGACGAGACATACAGAGGCTTTGAAGGAGCTATAGGAATAGCTGATGATATTCAGATCTACGGAGCAGATGAAAGAGACCATGACATGCACCTACATGAGGCCATGGAGAGTACCAGGAAGGCTGGCATCAAATCAAATGCAGATAAGTGCATAGTTAAAGTCAAGGAATGCCAATTCTTCGGTATAATTTATACACCAGAGGGAGTCAAGCCAAATCCAGAGAAGATTGCGGCGATTGCTGAAATGAAACCACCCAAAGACAAGAAAGAGCTGAGGAGTTACTTCGGCTTGGTCCAATACATGAGTTCTTTCATCCCACACATGTCGGAACATACAACAAATCTCAGAGAGCTATTGAAAGAAGACGCCGAATACCAGTGGTCTGAATCACACGAAAGGAATTTCAAACAACTTAAAGAACTGTTGTGCAAAGAAACAAGTCTGTCATATTATGACAGAAGAAAACCAGTCACTCTGCAAGTAGACGCTTCTACCAGAGGACTAGGGGCAGCTCTGGTGCAGGAAGGAAAGCTGATAGCTTTCGCATCAAAGGCCTTGACATCAGCCGAGAAGAGATACGCCAACATAGAAAGAGAACTATTAGCAGTAGTGTACGGATGTGAGAAATTCCATACATACCTATATGGCAGGCGATTTACAATAGAGAGCGACCATCGTCCACGAGAACAGATCTATAAGAAGAATCTGTGCAAAGCACCTGCAAGACTGCAAAGACTACTTCTAAGGATCCAAAGCTATGACTTCATGCTTAAATATAAGCCAGGAAAGGAAATGGTGCTAGCAGATGCGTTGTCTCGATTGTCACCATATGAGAAACACGAGGTGGAGGGCCTAACAGTAAAAATCCACCACCTAGTGAATATTACCCCTACAAAGCTCAGTCAAATCAGAGATGAGACTAGCAAAGATGAGGAGTTGCAACTACTCACACAACAAGTAATACAGGGGCGGCCGGAGGGAATCCAGCAGGTACAGGCGACAATTCGTCAATACTGGACGATTAAAGACGATATTGCAGTAGAAGACGGTATTCTCCTTGCTGGATCGAGGATCATCGTGCCAAAGACGATGCAGACACAACTTCTCCATCGCATACATGAAGGCCACATGGGAATGGAGAAATGCAAGCTGAGAGCCAGATCAGCTGTATACTGGATAGGCATGTACAAAAATATTGAACAGATGGTCTCTGCATGTGGTATATGCCAGAAATACAGAAATGCACAACAGAAAGAGGAGATGATACCTAGTGAAATACCGTCAAGACCATGGCACACTGTTAGGGCAGATCTCTTCATGTGCAATCAAGAATGGTATCTCATAGTGGCAGATTACTATTCCAAGTTTCCTTTTGTGAGAAGGATGAAAGACTTGAGAGCCACAACTACCACCAGGATTGCAAAGAGCTTGTTTGCTGAACAAGGAATCCCGGAAAAGGTAATCTGTGACAATGGAACCCAGTTCACATCGAGTGAATTCAGAGCTCTGGCAGAAAAGTATGGGTTCAAAATAGTAACCTCATCCCCACATTTCCCAAGGGGACACGGGTTCATCGAAAGACAGATCCAGACTGTCAAGAGAACTCTCATCAAAAGTAGTGAGATGGGGGAAGATTAAGACCTTGCCCTCCTATCACTCAGATCAACACCACTGAAAGCAGACATGAAATCACCTGCGGAATTGCTGAATGGGAGGAAGTTTAAGACTACACTACCAGCAAAAAATACATGCTCCCCAGGACCAGGAGGACTTCAGACAAAAGCTGGCAGAAGCACAAATCGTAGGAAGCAAACATTACGATAAACATGCAAAGACGCAACCAGAATTGCTGAATGGACAAGCAGTGCATGTGCAAGACCCGGTGTTGAAAACCTGGAATCCCGCCAAGGTCATTGGAAAAGCTGATACTCCAAGGTCCTACTTCATAGAGACTGAACCTGGTAACCAATACAGACGGAACAGACTCCACATCAGACCTTCACCTGAACTGGATAAGCAGCAGACAACATCAGCAACATTGACAACACCAGCTACCACAAGCAGTACAACACCAGAAACAAGCGCTACAAATCAAACAACCAAGAGCATGCACACTCCAACTCCAAAGGTGACAGCAACAACAACAATGAGAGCGGAACACACCAAAACACCGCAGAGAGGAATGGTCACCACCAAATCCACAAGATGGAGGGACAACATCCAACCACCTGAGCGATATCGCGAATAAAAAAAACTCACGATTCTTTGCAGTTGATAATAATAGTTTAGATATAATGGCCTAGAAATTGAGTGGGCTTTGCGCCCATTTTGCGGCGCTAGAGGTCATTGCGCTGGACTTACAGCCGGTTCAGAAATTCCCTGGGGCCCTACCATCGGCAGTAGACCGGTTGCGCTGCGCCGGCACCGATGACGTCATCGGTGTGCGCAGCGTCCCGGTTGCCGTGGTGACGGGCCCCAGCGCCGAAATTGAGTTGCGGCCGCCTCGCCCGTGGCAGCCGCAACTAAGACTCTGGCAACCGAGTCTTACAGGAGTTTGCGCCGGCGCATTAAGGTCGCGCGGCGGCCGGCCGCTTTCCCGCTGGCCGCCTGCCCGCACCTCCCTCCCCGGACTCCTCCACCCCCCCCCGCGGAACAGATGCTTCTGGGCTGCGAGCCCGGCACTTCCCCGAGGTGCCGGGCTCATTTTTGTGAAGATTTTACCGGCCAGCGGGCGGGTGCAGGCAGCTCCTCCTTAACTGAAGGAGGAGGCCTGCACTTCCCAAGCCTGCCGCACCGCATCGGGCGCCGCAGCGCCGGAATAGCGCCGCAATGCGGCAGGTAGCGCCCATTTTCAGGCGCAAACACCCTTCAGTAGCGCCGGCAGCCGTTTCGGCGCGGCGCTACTGAATTTTTGGCGCGCGCAGGGGGACTTAGCGCCGGCGCTAACTTTCCGGCGCTAAAGCCCTGGCGCGGCGCCAACTGAATTTCTAGGCCAATATTTGTTAATTTAAATTGTTAAATTTCATGTTTTAGTTTTTTGAGAAAGAGGAATGTTACATTGTTATAGTATCACATCGTTAAATGGAACTACTTTGGTATGGAACTACTTTGGTATGGTGTAGTTATATTGCTATGTGGCACACTGTGCACGGGCAGTGCACAGTGCAGCATCGGACATCTTGTATCACTCCGCACCATGCGGCAGCACTGTAACAAAGCAAGAAATACAGCTAAATAAAAGCACTAACTAAAATGAACTAAAAGTGTCTGTAATATATATAGTATATAAGAACACAAGGAGACACAACAATAGGCGTTTCTGCAGCCGCAAACGAGACTCCAGAATGGTGTGTTGCCTTCCTGGTGCAAGGCTCAACGATATCTCGGAGTGGCTGCAGGGCATTCTGGAGGGGGAGGGGGAACAGCCAGTTGTCGTGGTGCATATAGGTACCAACGATATAGGTAAAAAATGGGATGAGGTCCTAAAAGCTGAATATAGGGAGTTAGGAGGTAAATTAAAAAACAGGACCTCAAAGGTAGTAATCTCAGGATTGCTACCAGTGCCACGTGCTAGTCAGAGTAGAAATAGAAGGATATTTCAGATGAATATGTGGCTAGAGGAATGGTGCCAGGGGGAGGGATTCAAATTCCTGGGACATTGGAACCTGTTCTGGGGGAGGTGGGACCAGTTCAAACTTGACGGTTTGCACCTGGGCAGGGCCGGGACCGATATCCTAGGGGGAGTGCTTGCTAGTGCTCTGGGGTAGGGTTTAAACTAAAATGGCAGGGGGTTGGGAACCTGAGCGGGAAAACAGAGGAAAGGGAAACAAGGATAAAAGCAAAAGACAGGAAGGAGAAAAACAAAAGTGACAGGCAGAGAAATCAAGGGTTTAAATCAAACATGGCCACAGCAAATAATAATTCTAAAAGATCTAAAAGCGTTAAAAAAACAAGCCTGAAGGCTTTGTGTCTTAATGCGAGTGTAAGAATTCGCAATAATTTACAGTTCTGAAGATCAATTATTTTTGATTAAAGTTTCCCTGGGCGATGTGCTTTTAAATTTCCAGGGATAAAAATGGCTGTCACCACATGGCCGAAGACAAAGAGGCTTGGAAAGCAGCTTTCTGTGTCTGGAAGTAAGGTTCAATGAAGACAAAGGACAATGCTTTGTTTACAAAGCAACTGAATGCTATTAGCATTTGTTTGTATATCGAGTGGATACATCTAAACTGCAGAAGAGACTTTTGTATCTTGAATGGGATCCGCATAAGCAATGAATGGGTTTTTAAATCACCCGGCATTGGACTATAGGGCTGTTGCATTTCTCTTTTGTTTTAGCCCAGGTGTACTCCGGAAGTGGGCGGGAACATTTCGGCCCCACAGTGCAGACTCTAACCCAGTCCAACCACTTTGAGTTAGCCAATCACAGCTTTTCTCTTGTGAATTGGAACTTTTTGGGCGCAAATTTCCCAGACAGGCATACAGCAGGGGGGAGGGGGCGCTCACCAGATATATAAGATAGCTGCTGAGAAGCTATCTCGCTTTTTACTTCCTGGGACCATAGGTGAGTCTCTCTCCCTCTCTTACTTCGCTGGACCACAGGTGAGCAGGGTGTTCTGACTCCTCAACAAGGTAACCTAGCAGGAGTTTGGGGTGGTGATTTGAGGGTAATTGCTAAGATTGTTTAAATAACATTGTAGTCATTTTATCCCTCGTTTTCGCCGTCTGCAACCCCCCTGTTATATAGTTTTAATGTAATTACTGTGTTCGTGTGGTATAGTTTATTCTTTGGATTGTAGTTTATTTAGGTAATAAAACTTGATTTTTCTCTCATCCAAACCACTTGTTCCATTTTAATATCATTAATTATAAGTTCCTCCACTCAGAACTAAAGGAGGGGTAGCGATTCGGAACCGCTGTTTTTAAATTGGTTTTATTGGAATTGGTCTGAGTGCAGGCAAAGGCTGCAAGACCAGGAAAATCACTTTAAACCAGTTTAAAGAAGCCCCCAACCCTTACAAATGGTGAGCCAGGTAAGAGTGGAGGCAGTTTTTGATTTAATAAGTGGTCTGGATCTGGAGGAAGTACCAGCTCTTGTTTCTCTCGTTTTCAGTATGTGGGTAGCCCTGCGGATTTTAGCGGCAGTGTGTAGGCTGACCTATCGGGGTATAGGTGGCTGGGTTAGGAAGAGTGTGAAGAGAGAGCAGGAGGAGGTCCACGAGGTTAAACCTGGGGCTCAGTATAAGAAAGAGTGGCACCAGGAGGGGAACAGTCCTTCCCAGGCTAGGTTAAATTGCTATGGGTGTGGGAAAGACGGTCACTGGAGAAAAGACTGTAAGAATCCCTGGAAGGATAGCAAGGGAAAGAATCCCCCAGCCCCAGCCCAATGGGTAGAGACAGGAATCTCCCCCGCCTCAGTCGAGTCGCTACTGGAGGTAATGCGGTCTCTCCTGACCAACCAGGGAAAGGTAGCAGCCATCAATGGTGCTGCAACCCCCTCGCCCACCTCTGCCTCCCCACAATGACTGGCCGGTATGCTGGTCAAAGAGGGTGCACGTGCAGGCACTTTCTGGGACCCATATGGGTCCAGGCCAGCGGCAGTGATTACAGGCAGGGATGGGGCACAGAGAAATTCAGAAAATTTGTACAAGTCAAGTTCAAGTTCACAGCTTGTAAAGACAGGCACTGTGGCTTGTTCTAAGGGAAAAGTTGTCCAGCCCACAAATTGGGACACTTCACTACCCCAGTGGGACCCTAGTTTTGCCCAAAGTTCAAATTTAAAAGGATTATGTGGCTTAGAAATGGAGAAACAGCAGCCTGGGATCAGAACTCAGCAGGCTGCTGCCCATCCATTCACAGATCGCTTGGAGGCTGCCCGCGCATGCGCAGTCGCTGGTCTGGAGACGGGAATCCGCCAGTCTTCTGAGCAGAACGTTCGCGCAGGTGCAGTCATGCGCCTGAGGGGAGAGTTTTGCCAGGATCAGGTTTGCGCAAGCGCAGATCCACAGCCCGTACCCCCAGCGGATTTTCTTAACTTTTCCCACACAGGCGCAGTCGAGCGCCTGAGGGGAGAGTTTTGCCAACACCGGGTTCGCGCAGGCGCAGTCGCGAACCCGGAACATCCAGCGACTCCTTTCCTCTGCGGGGCCGAGCGCGCAAGCGCAGTCAGCCGTTTAAAGATCCCTGCTGCTCAGTTTAAGTGCGCAGGGGCAGAAGCCTGCTTGGAAGACCCAGTGGTTCTTCCAACCTTTTTTAAAGAGACCGAACACGCAGGCGCGGTTGCCTGCGCGAGTGTAGCAGTTCCCCAGCCCGTTAAAGAAATTGTTCACGCAGGCGCACTCACCTGCTTAAAGGGACCAGCTTCCCAGCCAGCCTCTAGAATGGTTCCCCCATGATGTGGAACCCCGGGGAGGCAGGGATAGCAATCCCTCTTGCAGGAGACATATGGAGGGAGCTGACACTAGGTTTTAAACATGGGGAGGAAAATTTCCAGTCACCAGCAGCAGGTGGTGAGAGTATACCTGCCCCCAACACATGAGTGGGCAGGGAAGAGCAGACAAACCCAGAGAGAGATTTGCACCGGCAGGCTGCCAGGTACATTATACAGTGCGGGCTATTTGGACATGGGGGAGAAGGTTCCCATCCAGCTGGGGCTGTGACCTAAGCTCAGGGTCCACCAGCCAAAGTTTTCCCCATAGAGACACCCCTCAGAAGGTCTCAGCGGGTGCCCCAGCCTAAGAAAGCATGGTCACCCACTTTACAGTGGAGTAAGGCGGACTCCCGAGCCGGGGAGAAGCCAAAGAACAGGGGTCCCCACTCAACAGCCATAAGCTGCGGGGGACCAGAGACAGGAGGCAGTCCAGCTTCGCTGCAGCCAGCAGCAATCTGCGACGGGGCCAGAGATTAGCCTGGCCGTCTGGAGACGGGCGGCATTTGTATTATAGCTATATGTGTGTATATAGCTTGCTTTAAGGTATATTTTAAGTTTTGTTGATATAACTAGTTTTAAGTTTAAGTTTAAAGAGTTTAAGTTTACATGTGTGCCGAATGTTTGTACTTTGGTCCGAGGTCGAGGGACCCGACCATGTCTCCACCTAAGGCAGCAGGTCCGTGAGACCTGGCTGCGTGTTCTTTTAAGTTTTTACAGGAGATTGGAAAATGAAGCAGCCATGTTCGCCCAGCCCGAGCTGGACACCGAATGAAGATATGGAGACAGAATGTTGGGGATCACCTCGCCACTGGACTAATCCAGGAGACCCCGCAGCGATCTTCGGGAAAAACCGGACAGGATCCGGAGGAACTTGCCTACTCCTCCTACGGGGAGGAGATGGCTCCAGCCAGCACTATCCTGACCGAAGTTCACTTGCGGGAGACCTCGCTGTTGAGGAGTCACGATGGGGACGCGCGGGCGCCTTGTGATAGGGACGCGTTCCTCGGGGGTGGGTGGTGATGGCCCGGGAAAGATTGTATAGAGGAGGGGGAGACCCAAGAGTCGCGTGGGTGCCTTCAGGGAAGGGAGGAACTCACCCGGGGGCCCACGGGCAAAGTTAGAGGGTAAGTGTGGCTGGGAAGGATGAGTGGGTGGCCGGATCAGTGTGGGGCCAGCGAGAGCCGCCACACAGGCACCCATCATTTTCTACAGCCAGTCGAGGGTAGACGGGAGGGGGAAAGACTGGGAGTCGAGATCCCATGCTCCCCGGTCTCGGTCTGTGCTAAGGTATATTTTAAACAGGAGGGGTACCCCGCCTCCACAAAAGGACAAGGGAACGGCTCGGGGCTGGCGGAGCAGGCTGGTCTGTAAATCCATTCTGCCTGTTTTAAAGTTTAAGACGATCAAAGGGGGGTGGAAGGTACTTTTACTGCCCGAGTGGGAGGAGCAATGCCCACTCGAATTTCGCGACCCATCATCGGCACGTGATGATCGGGGTTCATTTAAGCATGTTGTTTAATGATTTTTTGTATTTTATGTTGCAGCCCCAAGTTGAGCAGAGGCGTAGGATCCTCTCCGTGCTTGGGACCAGTTTGTGACAACTCCAAGTTGAGCAGAGGCGTAGGACCCTCTCCGTGCTTGGGATCATTTAGATTACATTGTGTAACTAAGATTGCAACATTTTGTAATAACTTATGATGTAAAAAAGTGATTGTAAATTTGGTTTACACTGTATAATTTTACAAGCGTGTAGGGGTATGAGACCCCTTGTTGAAAACTGAAGTATCTGTAAGATGCCTACCGTACCATGGTTTTTTTTCTTGAATTTAAGGGGAATAGATGGGACGGGGATCAGTGGCAGATAGCTATTAGGTAAATACAGGGGATGGTTGTTTGTGAGGGGTCAGAAATTATTGCTCATTTCTTCAAGAGGATACTACAAGCAAGCTGGAAGTATCCAAGGGTGGACTGTAAGAATTCGCAATAATTTACAGTTCTGAAGATCAATTATTTTTGATTAAAGTATCCCTGGGCGTTGTGCTTTTAAATTTCCAGGGATAAAAATGGCTGTCGCCACATGGCCGAAGACACAGAGGTTTGGAAAGCAGCTTTCTGTGTCTGGAAGTAAGGTTCAATGAAGACAAAGGGCAATGCTTTGTTTACAAAGCAACTGAATGCTATTAGCATTTGTTTGTATATTGAGTGGATACATCTAAACTGCAGAAGAGACTTTTGTATCTTGAATGGGATCTGCATAAGCAATGAATGGGTTTTTAAATCACCCGGCATTGGACTATAGGGCTGTTGCATTTCTCTTTTGTTTTAGCCCAGGTGTACACCGGAAGTGGGCGGGAACATTTCGGCCCCACAGTGCAGACTCTAACCCAGTCCAACCACTTTGAGTTAGCCAATCACAGCTTTTCTCTTGTGAATTGGAACTTTTTGGGCGCGAATTTCCCAGACAGGCATACAGCAGGGGGGAGGGGGGGCTCACCAGATATATAAGATAGCTGCTGAGAAGCTATCGCTCTCTTTACTTCCTGGGACCATAGGTGAGCCTCTCTCTCTCTCTTACTTCGCTGGACCACAGGTGAGCAGGGTGTTCTGACTCCTCGACAAGGCAACCTAGCAGGAGTTTGGGGTGGTGATTTAAGGGTATTGCTAAGATTGTTTAAATAACATTGTAGTCATTTTATCCCTCGTTTTCGCCGTCTGCAACCCCCCTGTTATATAGTTTTAATGTAATTACTGTGTTCGTGCGGTATAGTTTATTCTTTGGATTGTAGTTTATTTAGGTCATAAAACTTGATTTTTCTCTCATCCAAACCACTTGTTCCAATTTAATATCATTAATTATAAGTTCCTCCACTCAGAACTAAAGGAGGGGTAGCGATTCGGAACCGCTGTTTTTAAATTGGTTTTATTGGAATTGGTCTGAGTGCAGGCAAAGGCTGCAAGACCAGGAAAATTACTTTAAACCAGTTTAAAGAAGCCCCCAACCCTTACACGAGGAGCATTCGTAATAAGGTGCATGAATTAGCGGCGCAAATAGAGGTAAATGAATATGATATGATTGGGATTACGGAAACATGGCTCCAGGGTGGCCAAGGCTGGGAACTCAACATCCAGGGGTATTCAATATTCAGGAAAGATAGGCAGAAAGGGAAAGGAGGTGGGGTAGCATTGCTGGTTAAAGAGGGGATTAACACAATTGAAAAGAAGGATATTAGCTCTGATAATGTGGAATCTGTATGGGTAGAACTGAGAAATACCAAGGGGCAGAAAATGTTAGTGGGAGTGGTATATAGACCTCCAAACAGTAATGCGGAGGTCGGGGATGTCATTAAATGGGAAATTAGAGAAGCGTGCAATAAGGGCACAGCAGTTATCATGGGTGACTTTAATCTACATATAGATTGGGCTAACCAAATTAGTAACAATACTGTGAAGGAGGAATTCCTGGAGTGTATACGGGATGGTTTCCTGGACCAATATGTCGAGGAACCAACTAGAGATCAGGCCATCTTAGACTGGGTATTATGTAAAGAGAAAGGATTAATTAGCAATCTTGTTGTGCGAGGCCCCTTGGGTCGGAGCAATCATAATATGATAGAATTCTTCATTAAGATGGAGACTGAAATATTTGACTCAGAGACTAGGGGCCTGAATTTAAATAAAGGAGACTTTGATGGTATGAGGTGCGAGTTGGGTAGGATCGATTGGGGAATGTCACTCAAATGGTTGACGGTGGATGGGCAATGGCAAACATTCAAAGATCGCATGGATGAACTACAGAATTTGTTCATCCCAGTTTGGCATAAAAATAAAAAAAAGGTGATTCAACCGTGGCTAACAAAGGAAATTAGGGATAGCATAAGATTCAAGGAGAGGACATATAAATTGGCCAGAAAAAGCAGTAAACCTGAGGATTGGGAGCAGTTTAAGATCCAGCAAAGGAGGACAAAGGGATTAATTAAGAGGGGGAAGATAGAGTATGAGAGGAAGCTTTCAGGAACATAAAAACTGACTGTAAAAGCAATTATAGATATGTGAAGAGAAAAAGATTGGTGAAGTCAAGCGTAGGTCCCTTGCAGTCAGAATCAGGGGAATTTCTAATGGGGAACAAAGAAATGGCAGACCAATTAAATACATACTTGGTTCTGTCTTCACAAAGGAGGACACAAATAACCTCCCAAAGATGTCAGGGAACATAGGGTCTAATGAAAGGGAGGAACTGATAGAAATCAGTATTTGTAGAGAAATGGTGTTAGGGAAATTGATGGGATTGAGGGCCGATAAATCCCCAGGGCCTGATAATCTACATCCTAGTGTACTTAAGGAAGTGGCCCTGGAAATAGTAGATGCATTGCTGGTCATCTTCCAAAATTCTATAGACTCTGGAATAGTACCCATGGATTGGCGGGTAGCTAATGTTACCCCACTGTTCAAAAAGGGTGGTAGAGAGAAAACGGGGAATTACAGACCGGTAAGCCTGATATCGGTAGTGGGGAAAATGCTAGAGTCCATTATAAAGGATGTAATAGCAGAGCACTTGGAAAAAAGTGACAGGATCGGACAAAGTCAGCATGGCTTTACAAAAGGTAAACCGTGCTTGACGAATCTACTGGAATTTTTTGAGGATGTAACTGGTAAAATAGATAAGGGAGAACCAGTGGATGTGGTGTATTTTGATTTTCAAGAGGGTTTCGATTAGGTCCCGCATAAGAGATTGGCGTGCAAAGTTAAAGCACATGAGATTGGGGGTAAGGTACTGTCTTGGAAAGAGAACTGGTTGGCAGACAGGAAGCAAAGAGTTGGAATAAATGGGTCTTTTTCCGAGTGGCAGGTAGTGACTAGTGGGGTACCGCAGGGATCGGTCCTTGGACCCCAGCTATTCACAATATATATTAATGATCTGGACGAGGGAGCTAGATGTAATATCTCCAAGTTTGCAGATGACACAAAGCTGGGTGGGAATGTGTGCTGTGAGGAGGATGCCGAGAAATTCCAGTATGATTTGGACAGGTTGGGTGATTGGGCAGAAGCATGGCAGATGCAATATAACGTGGATAAATGCAAGGTTATCCACTTTGGTGTCAAAAACAGGAAAGCAGATTATTATCTAAAATGGCAATAGATTGGGAGAAGGGGAAGTGCAACGAGACCTGGGCGTCCTTGTGCACCAGTCACTGAAGGTAAGCATGCAGGTGCAGCAAGTGGTTAAGAAGGCAAATGGTATGTTGGCCTTCGTAGCGAGAGGGTTTGAGTACAGGAACAAGGATGTCTTGCTGCAGTTGTACAGGGCCTTGGTGAGGCCACACCTTGAGTATTGTGTGCAGTTTTGGTCGCCTTATCTGAGGAAGGATGTTCTTGCCATGGAAGGAGTGCAGCGAAGATTCACCAGGCTGATACCTGGGATGGCAGGAATGACGTATGAGGAGAGATTGGGTCGATTGGCCTTGTACTCGCTGGAGTTTAGAAGAATGAGAGGGGATCCCATCGAAACTTATAAAATTCTAATGGGACTAGACAGACTAGATGCTAGAAGGATGTTCCCGATGGTCGGGGAGTCCAGAACCAGGGGTCACAGTCTAAGGATAAGGGGTAAGCCATTTAGGACAGAGATGAGGAGGAATTTCATCACTCAGAGAGTGGTGAACCTGTGGAATTCTCTGCCAAAGAAGGCAGTAGAGGCCAATTCATTAAATATATTCAAGAAGGAGTTGGATATATTTCTTAAGGCTAAAGGGATCAAGGGATATGGAGAGAAGGCAGGGACCGGGTACTGATTTTGGATGATCAGCCATGATCTCATTGAATGGCGGAGCAGGCTCGAGGGGCCGAATGGCCTACTCCTGCTCCTATCTTCTATGTTTCTATGTTTAGATGCCCATTTGGTGCCTGAAAACAAGTGCGCCACCATTGAATTTCTTGGCTTGTATTTTTCTAAGCATAACAATTGGCCATTGAAAAATGCTTAGAGAAACTTCAATGAAGCAATGGCACATAGTGTCATGTGTCAGTGCTCCACTTCGGAATTCCTAAAGAAACTATGGAGGCTAAATTGAAACACTCCGAAAATGGGTGCGGGGATCGTGATGTGGGGTTAACCCACGCCCATTGCTTCCGATGCAGGCAGCACTCCAACTTCATGCTGCCTGCTAATTATCATGATTGCAGCGTGCAGCCAGCACTAACCATGCTGTTGAATGGCTGCACGCCTCAGCAGGGTTCCCAAAATTGTGAGAGACTAGCACCACTTAAAGCCAGCCTGCACTACTTAAAGCCAGCCTGCACCTCGTAAAGGGGAGGTGCATTGTGGCTGGAGCAGGTGGTGGAAGTCATTGTGGAACTCATTCTGACGTGGAAAGAGACTGAATAATGGCACAACATGGCAGAGATGGGCTCCAAGATTCTCTGACACTGCACTGGAGGCCTTGGTGGAGAGGAGGAGAGATTGCGCTATTCACAGGAGGCCCACCAAACAAACTCTCGGAAGGCAGTGGGACCAGATAGCTGTGGCGGTCAATGCCAGGAGTCAAGCCCCGAGGGCCTGGATGCAGTTCCGCAAAAAGTTCAATGACCTGACATGAGTGGTCAAGGTAAGTGAATAAACATAAGAACATAAGAAGTAGGAGCAGGAGTAGGCCATACGGCCCCTTGTGCCTGCTCCGCCATTCAATAGGATCATGGCTGATCCGAACCTAGACTCACCTCCGCTTCCCTGCCCGATCCCCGTAACCCCTAATTCCCTTATCAGCTAGGAAGCTGTCTATCTCCGTTTTAAATTTATTTAATGTCGCAGCTTCCACAGATCTCTGAGGTAGCAAATTCCATCGATTTACTACCCTCTGAGTGAAGAAGTTTCTCCTCATCTCAGTTTTGAAAGGGCAGCCCCTTATTCTCAGATTATGCCCCCTAGTTTTAGTCTCACCCATCAGTGGAAACATCCTCCCCGCATCCACCCGATCAAGCCCCCTCACAATCTTATATGTTTTGATAAGATCGCCTCTCATTCTTCTGAATTCCAATGAGTAGAGGCCCAACCTACTCAACCTTTCCTCATAAATCAACCTCCTCATCTCCGGAATCAACCGAGTGAACCTTCTCTGAACTGCCTTGAGAGCAAGTATATCTTTTCTTAAATATAGAAACCAAAACTGTACGCAGTATTCCAGGTGTGGCCTCACCAGTACCCTGTATAACTGAAGCAAGACTTCCCTGCTTTTATACTCCATCCCCCTTGCAATAAAAGCCAAGATTCCATTGGCCTTCCTGATCACCTGCTGTACCTGCATACTAACTTTCTGTGTTTCATGCACCAGGGCCCCCAGATCCCTTTGTACTGTAGCACTTTGCAGTTTCTCTTCAAATGCCATATCCCGCCAACTGCACCACTAGCATCAGCAACTGCTCAATGCACCATACCCCCATCACTCACCTATCAACAATCTCTGTCAATCAGGACTCATAAATGACATTCATAGGTTCACCTCACCCTCACACACTTAGCACTGCTGCATGCCTCATACCCACATCTCACAGCTTGCACAGACTGCCAGCTATTCAACCATGAAAGCCACATCACCCAAACACATTGCACCGCACTCAACTGACGCACCTCTCTCTCTTACAGGACAAGATGGCCCATAACCAGAGGCAACAGAACCTAACCGGCGCGGGACAGGCGTGGTTGCATGTCCTTACCCCCATGGAGGAGGCGATCCTTGCCATCACTGAAGCAGACATTGCTGAGGCCGTGGCCAGCGACGGGGCTGTAACCGTAGAAGATGACGGTATCCTCACACCTAATCCTTCTTCTCACATCCCACTTCCCCTCATCCCACAATCGCGTCTGATTTACAATGCAGATGGTGTAAGCATGCACCTCTTACTTCCCCATCCTCCACCCCCACCCCCCCTCATTATAACCCTACCCTTGTGTCTTTCTCCTTTCAGCTACCCAAGAACAGCAATGTGGCCAGGCAGCGGTGGGAGAGGAAGAAGACAGTGATGAGGAAGAAACACCATCCCTTGATTTCACACTCGCAGCCACCAGCTCAGATACTGACACTGCGTGTAATTTAGAGGACAGCATAGAGGCGGGATCAGTACGTGGTGAGACATCAGGCACAAGTGGCCTACAGTCAAGGCAGGGGGCAAGGGCAGCGCAGGTGTCAGCTTGCCGGAGGTCGCACACGAGTTCTGCTGCAGAGGACTCAGATGAGCACTTCAATGGGCCAGGCAACATAAGAAGGCTGGGTAGGCACAATTAAATGCTTGGTGCATTGGCAGTCCTGCCAGAAAGGCTGCATGCAATGTCAAGGAGCATGGTGGAGTCCGGCACCAACCTGGCATAGGGCTTTGCACAGAGCTTGGAGCCATCCTTTCCAGCATGGAAGTAGTGGCCAACTCCATTAGCACACTTGCAGACCCAACCTTGATGCAGTGTCTGATTCCTGATGTCTCAGCTTCCATTGCAGCACAAGCAGAAGCGTCTGGGTGCTACAATGGAAGGTCAGACTGCTGCCAACCTGGCTGAGGATTCCAGTGTTCAAAGGGGCTTGCAGGGTGTTACTGCAGTCTAACAATCTGTCCTCCAACAGATTACTAGGATTGCTGAGGCGCCGCCCCAGGGGAGTGGCAGTGGCTCCATGGAGCACGAACCTGCTGTCCTCTCTCAGGATGACAGCATTTGTCATCCCACCACTGCCACTCCATCAGCTGCCTTGTTGTTGCCTGACAACCAGCAGCCCAGGCTCCAGCCACCCATCCCAAGGTGGTGCAGTCCGAAGCCGAGCCTTCTAGGCCCAGAGCTGCTCGAGGTCTTCCTCCAAGGGCATCTGAAGTCTCCCCCACCATCAGCCATGCTGCAGCCGCTGGAGGCGCGCTGCATAGGAGCACTAGAACAGGCAAAAGTACACGGAAGACAGGCACTAAGGGAATGCACAAGGGTGATTAGTTGTCGTTTGTATGCAATATGGCATGGTGTAAATTTGGTTTGGAATGTTTGTTGTGGTGATTTTTATTTTTGCATTGTGGCCAAACGGACGCTGTGATGGTCAGTGACAGAGGGAAGGTAAAGTGTGGGACTGCTGGTGAATGGGGAACTGGGGTTGCGTTTACTGGCATCGCAGTTCGATGAGTTGTTCATGGACAGCCTGGCAAGAAAGGGGCTGTCTAGGTTGCCTCCCCCCTTCCTCTCTCTGCTCCTGCTCCTCCTGCTCCTCAGCTGGTCGGCGTATGGCTGGTGGCAAGGGCTGCGCCCTCATGATGGCGAGGTTGTGCAGCACGCAGCAGACCACCACGAATCTTGACACCCACTCTGTTGAGTACTGCAGGGCTCCTCTAGAGCGGTCCAGGAAGCGGAAGTGTTGTTTCAGCACGACAATGGTTGCTCTATGACATTTCGTGTGGCAGCTTAGCTTTCATTGTATGCATGCTGCCCACGTGTGTGTGGGTTGCGCACCGGAATCATGAGCCATGTTGTCAACGGATAGCCCTTGTCACCCAGTAACCACCCTTTGGTTTGCCACGGTGGCTCAAATGCAATGACACAGCGGACTGCCGCAAAATGAAGGCATCATGACTGCTGCTAGGATACCGGGCATTGACCTGCATGATAAGCTGCATATAGTCCCACACCAGCTGGACGTTGAGGGAGTGGAATCCCTTTTGGTTTCGGTACATCTCAGAGTTGACATGCGGTGCCCGTAAAGTGACGTGCGTGCAGTTAATGGCACCCTGCACAATGAGGAAGCCTGTAATCCTCACGAAGCATTTGCTCGCTCGGCCTTCTGCTCTCTGGCAAGAGAGAATGAAATGTAGCCAGCTCTCTTGGAATAGAGAGCCTCAGTGACCTCCCTTATGCAACACTGGACGGTAAATTGCAGGACGTTGCAAATATTTCCAGCTTCAGGCTGGAAGGAGCCTGACGCATAAAAGTTCAGAGCCACCGTCACCTTCACAGCCATTGGCAATGCGATTCTCCTCCTGCTCTGAGGTTGCAGTTGTGCTGCAGCTGGTGGCAGATTTCAGTGTGGATGTTCTTAGCGAAACGCAGACGTCTCACACTGTTCCTCTCTGAGGTTCAGGTAGGAGAATTGCTCTCTCAGCACCCTGGGTGGATATGGCTTCCTGCTGAGAACCCTTCTCCACCTCCTCCACTCCCTCTTCCAGCAGATTGTCCTGCTCTGTGTGGCCCCTGTTCATTCTCCCAGTCATACTGCATTCCAAGTGGAATGCCTACTGGTACACTCATGTCTGGGAGCAAGTGGTTTGTGACGAAGCCTTGAAGTCAGGACAAAGTCTTTCAATACCTGCCACACCACTCCCTGTACACTTTTGAAACAACTATGGAAAGCACCAAATGTGTACAAACATAACCAACAGAAATCAATCAGCAATTAACCTGAAAGTAGTTGATGATCCCTTTAAATAGCGCTGGTCAGGAATCCTTCCTGCTGCTGAACGCATGTTCAGCTGTGTGAGCTTAAGAGGCGGTGTTAGCTGGAGCATTGTGCTCCAAAATGGCAGTGCTGCTGTCAAATCAGTGTTGCATGCTATTTAACATCTTGATCTACCTGCACTGCATACTTCCGGTGGACACTCACTGCACCCGCACTAACGCCCCCATCTATATGGCGTTCAGCGCGACTCGCATCAGAAGTGTGCATGCGCGCCGCAGATGCCATTTTGGACCTGTAAGGGCACTCGTAGCGTCCAAAAAACGGGCGCTACGGATCCTAATTTTGCACGCGATATATTTCCGGCTGGCATGTGACAACAAGCTAAACTTTAATATAGACTACAAGCTTAAAAGCTAAGTTAATAATTCAAATATATATATTGGTGTTTATTTCAGAGAAAGGGAGAACCTCTATTCATTTAACACCTTCAGCTGACACATCTTCAGAACAGCCCAAAGTGCTTCACATGTTGGTTGAGGAAGGAACATTAGTTAGGATTATGAAAGGAATATTTGATTCTGACAACTATAGTCATGTTAAATCATCCAAAATTTCTAGCAACTTTATTACGCAACTCTTCATCACTATGACCAAATTGCCACAAACTACTTATTAACTTGACGAGGCTTAACAATTATCTGAAATGTGCCAGAAATAACAAAGTTTGTCAAATTAAAATTGGCATATTTTTCCAGACTTTTACGTTGATTATGCATTTAAATTTAAAAGATATCTGCAAAAGATAGCATTGGATTGCCTTGTGGAAGATGAATATATGTTTTTCTTTCTGAATTCTGTGCTAAATTTAGCTATCATTTACCACACTCAATTTTCACTACAGCATGTGAAGAAATTCTCCAGTTACCTGGTTCGAATGAAAGCCCTGATTTATTAATGAGTTACTTACAAAAATCATAGATTTCAAACAACAATATAGCTCCTTCAGGTCATCCAAAACTCAAGAATTCTGCACAAACTCACTTGTTTCAATCTGTTATGTATATCTATTTATATATAGTATTGCATCTGCTGTACATCTGACCTACTTTGTCACGTGTCTGACATGCCCCTTGTTGGCTAAAATGTTGTATTTAGAAAAACAGCAACAAACCACAACTGAACCGTCTTTAACAAACATGAAGAAAATAGAAAGCAAATCAGTCATTTCCAGATGGTTTCTTGCAACTTTCAGCAAGGATTAACAAGAGTTGTCTATCTGGAGAAACCTCCCTCCAGAACTTTAGCCTCTAACTGATCTTAAGTTTGCCTATTTAGACCCTTTCCCCCAAAAGGAGTAACTGAACAGGCCAGGTTAGCAACTACAAGTCAAAACCATGCCCCGGATTACAAGAACACAAACTAATGGAGCCATAATATCTACAGCCTCTTAAATAACACCTGTATAAACTCACAAGTTAGCTTATCAAATTTTAGTGTTAGAGATGCAAACCTAAATTTCAGCAGAAGAATAATTTGCACCGTTTCTCCAGGTTTTCTGCCGACCTTCCACTAAAGTTACAGTAGGAGAGCGGAAGAATCCCCACAGAAATTCCAGGCATTTTTTGCTTTTACATGATATAATGTTCCTGTCCTTATAAAATATTCTCTGACGCACACAATTTTTCCTGTTCATTTGTTCAGTCTACGAGGAAGTTCAAATAATTAGTATTAAGTTTTTATTGTATTGCAGTGCCATTTTGATTTTAAAAAATTGAGGGTAACTGAAAAGCGTCAACATTCATGGCCTTCACCCAGTGGGAACAGAGTGGTCGTGAGCTGAAAATGGCAGTGTACCATTTACTGGCCCATCCCCGCCTCCGGTATGGGGTATGGCCAGTGCCATTTTCTTCAGTGCCTTCAGCAGGGTGGCTCAGGTACCTGTTTCAGGCAGGAGCCTATTTGTAATAAGTAAGGGTCCTACAGTGGCTGTCCGGCACCAATACAAGTGTAAGGTTCCAATGGGTGGAGCATGCACCGTGCAGACTCCACCCATTGGTAGCAGCATTTGAGCATTCTAACTAGGGGTGTTTAAGGGGATTACTGTAGGCTGCTCAGATAAAAGGGTAAATTTTGAGTTTTTAAAAAAATTTTGTGGGGCCAGGAGGTGCATTCCACAAAACACTTCTGGCCAGCTGCCAGCCCTCCACCCCTATCTAGGAGAAAATTTATGACTTGGCATCGCGATGGAGCTGCTGGAATTCCCGCTCACCTTGACCAGTGAGCTGCCTAGCAACTACAACAACTTGCATTTATATAGTGCCTTTAACATAGTAAAATGTCCCAAGGCGCTTCACAGGAGTGTAATCAATGTCCAAAGTACACTCGCAGCTTGCTGGGATTACGGAAATGAGGCCCAGACCTCAAAATGGCCGAAGCCACTCGAGAGGGACATTGGGTGGGCAGTGCGAGCTGTGAATTTAACAGGATTATACTCAAAGTATTGTAAAAAAAAAATTTCCTTTGTTTGAAAATTGAATTTTTTTTTGTTTCTTAGTGTTTTACAGTTATTATTTATAGTTGTTGAAACTCCTGCACTGATGAATACCAATAATAAGACAGAACACGAGTGCTTCGGAAAATACAAGCAAACACTGAATGTCAAACTTTGAGTAATAGCAAGAAAATAATCTACTATTTAAAGGGAAATACTGAACTATCCCTTCATTCATAGAACTTGCAAAATATTATTTTGTAACATTAAAAACATGAACTTCTGTTCACATGAACTAGAATTATTCTTAGATATTAAAAACTTTTAGTAGGAACAGCAAAGCTAACAAAACTTAAGACTATTACAAATTATATCAACGACATTAAGCCCAGTGTAAAAACCTGCTCAGACATTTTATAAATATTTTCAACATTATTAGAAAAAAAAAGTACAGTACTTGGATTCAAACCTGATCGCAGTTGTAAAGAGACTTTGCCAGGGGCCAGTTGAGAACTTTGTTGTTCTTCTTCCATTATTTTTTTGACTTCAAGAAATTCAATGAAATCTGAATTGCAGCCTTTTTGAATTAGATTGCTGATCAAGTCACATCTCTTATAATGCAGTGATTCATCTGAAAAATCCTAATGTACAGAATATTTATATATTGTAAATGCAGTACAATTGAAAACCCAAGATGAATTATAACTTACTGTCAAATGCACATAAATGGTCACCTGTCTCTTTTGTTTGTTCATTCACTGATCCAACTTCACTAACTTCAATGGATACTGTCCAAAATGAAGTCAACAACATTTGCATTTATACAGCAAATTTACGTAGTAAAACGTCCCAAGTGCTTTGCAGGAGCAATTATCAAATAAAATTTGATGTTGAGCCACAGAAGCAGATATTAGGAAATGCAACCAAAAGCTTGATCAAAGAGGTAAGCTTAAAAGAGCCTCTTAAAAGGAGGTGGAGAGGTTTAGGGAGGGAATTCCAGAGCTTAGGGCCAAGGCAACTGAAGGCACAGCCACCAATCATGGAGCGAAGAAAATCAGGGATGCACAAGAGGCCAGAATTGGAGGAGCAGAGAGATCTTGGAGGGTTGCAAGGCTGGCAGAGGTTACAGAGATAGGGAGGGGCGAGGCCATAGAGGGATTTGAAACCAAGGATGAGAATTTCAAAATCGAGGCATTGCTGGACTGGGAGCTAATGTAGGCAGCAAGCACAGGGGTGATGGGTGAACATGACTTGGTGCGAGTTAGGATCCAAGCAACAGAGTATTGGATGAGTGGATGTTTACGGAGGATGCAATGTGGGAGGTCAGCCAGGAGTGCATTGGAATAGTCGAGTTTAGAGGTAACAAAGGCATGGATGAGGGCTTCAGCAGCAGATGAGCTGAGGCATGGTCGGGGACAGGCGATGTTACTGAGGTGAAAGTTAGCAACCTTGCTGATGTAGATGATATAGGCTGGGAAGTGCAGCTCAGGGTCAAATAGGACGCAAAGGTTGCAAACAATCTGGTTCTGTCTCAGCCAGTGGCCAGGGAGAAGGATGGAGTTGGTGGCTAGGGAATGGGTTTGTGCTGGGGTCCAAAGACAATGGCCGCAAAATTGGGAGGTTTAGCGCCGGCCGTTAAGTCCGGTTTTGCTGTAAAAAAAAAGGCGGCCGCCTCACTTTGGCGCGGAACGCGGTGGCTGCCATTTTGGGCAGGTTGGCAGCGCTGCCATTGCCTGCGCTCGCTGCCCACATTTAAATGAAGCAGATTGTGACATCAATTAGTGTGCAAAGCCTGAATTGATGCACCATCTGTGATTTTCAACGTCACCACTTTTGATACCGCCCTCTCCAAACCACACACAGAACATGCGTGCAGCAGTACAACAGAGATGCTGCCAGTGCTTCTTAAAGGGACACACACATCTTTCAGGTAAGTTTACATTTTTGCTTTTGGACTTTTTTTTACATTTTATTGGAGTAGTGCCTTGGTGTATTACATTTAAAAAGTTGTTAAAGTATGCAGGGAGTGCTGCTGGAAGTTTACAAGGCTTTGGCTGTTAAAGGAAGGCCTCTGAGAACACCACTTGCTCACAGTCCTGGGGGCTCTAGTTGCAGATCCCTTGGGCTGCAGCATGACATGAAAATGGAGCAGAGGCTGCAAAGGGGACAAGCTGCTCGCAGAGGGAGGAGGAAGAAGCAAAAGAGGGGAAAGCAGAAGAGGAGGAAGCAGAAGGAAGGAGGCAACCCAGACAGCCCTTTTCTGGCTGGGATATCCGAGAGCGAATCATCCGCACTGTGAACGTTTGTCCCACACCTTACCTTCCCTCTGTTACTGACCATCACAGTGTCTTCTTGCCACAATGCTGAAATAAAAGCCACCACAAAGCAAACTTTCCAATTCAACTTTATCCATGTATGCATCCAATATTACATTAAAAAATCAACTAATCACCGTTGTGCATTCCATTAGTGCCTGTCTTGCGTGTGCCTTGGCCTATCCTAGTGATGTCATGCAGTGCTACCCCAGTGACTGCAGCATGGCTGGTGGAAGGCTGCTGACCTTCAGTGGGGAACACTGCAGATGGCCTTGCAGGATGACCTTGAGGAGCTGGTGACTGGGAGTGTGAAATCGAGTGATGGTGTTGCTTCCTCTTCTTCACTCTCCTCTCCTCTTCTTGGTCAACCACTGGCTGGGCAGGCTGTTTTTCTTGGGTGTGTGAAATGAGGAAGTCACAATAGGGTTAAGCTGAAGGGAGGGGGCTAAAGTAAGAGGTGCAAACTTATACCCTGTGCAGCTTGTAAATCAGAAGAGATTGTGGGATGAGGGGGAAGTGGGACATGAGAAGGAGGATAACATATGAGGATATCGGCATCTTGTATTCTTTCAGCCCCTCCACTGGCCAAGGGCTCAGTCATGCCCTTGTGAAGAATGGCCAGCACCATCTCCTCCAAGGGGGTGAGGTGAAGCTAGGAATTTGAGGTATGCCTTGTGTTTGGTAGAGATTGTTGGTAGGTGAGTGATGGGTTGTGGTCGTGTACTGAGCAGTGTGTGAGGCTAGTGATGCAGTTGTAGGAGATGGCTTTTGAAGATGCATTCACTGACCTTGACCACTCATCTGAGGTCATGAGACTTCTTTGGGCACTAGAGCCAGGACCTGGGGCAACACTGCTGACAGTGAACGCCTCGGCGATCTGGTCCCATATCCTTCTTTTGGGAGGGCCTTCCAGTGTTGACCCCCTGCACAAAACTGGAGTGCTACATCTGAGGCCCTGCATGTCCTTTCCCTGCCTGTTGAGCCATTTGTGTTAGTGCTGAAGCATTTTTTGTATTTTTATGTGCTGAAGGCCGTTCAGCTTTAAGAGCTGCAGACTGCCTAATTCTGAAGGATTTTAATTTTTGGAAGGCAGTACAGCTTTAAGAGCTAGAGACTGCCTTGAAAAGGAGGAGGCTAGCTTTAAGTGAAGCCAGCCTCACTCCACCGATGCAAACTTGGGTCGCTGCTGAGTGGACAGCCTGTCAGCAGCACGTTAGTCACTGGACTGTGCACTCCTCTCATGTTAGTTAGCAAGCAGCACCAAATGGGCACGGGCATATCTCACATTGCAGTGCCCGCACCCATTTTCAGGCCTTATCGCATTTCACTCCCAATGACTTTGGTCTTCTGAATATTTAATTGGAGGAAATTTCTGCTCATCCAATACTGGATGTTAGACAAGCAACGTGACAAATCAGAGGCCGTCAAGGGGTCGAGAGAGGTGGTGGTGAGGTGAGCGGGGTATCATCGGTGTACATGTGGAACATGAAGTTTAAGTTAAAATGAAATTGTAGTGTATGTACCTTTAAGGGGAGAACTACTTTTTACAGCTCCTGTATACTGTAGTACCGGCAGTGCCCACACCTGTATATAAACCCTGAGTAGGGATCTGTACGTTTAGTTTTAGAGTAACCCTCATCCAGTAAATACCTGTTGACTGTTCCTGCAGTCTCGTGTCTAGTTATTGAAGGACACACTACATCAAAAATACACAAATCTAACAGTGGCGACGAGGCAGATTCGAACCTACCTGCAACTCTGCATTACCTCCCAGGGATTCGCTCCTGGAGAACAGTGGAAGAAAGTTGAGGCCAGAAGCACGGGCATCGACCACGAGCAACCGCCCAGTCATCCAGCAGAGATTGAGCATCGCAGGGGAGGCTGTTGAGAGCTGGGCTTGGTTCTCCAGTCACGGTGGTCCAGCGAAACGGGCTGGCAACAGGTACGGTGCAGACCCTTCCCGGACAGCGGCGGCTAGAGCCGACCGACGGCACAGAAAAGGCCGAGCAGCATCGACGGGAGAAGAGAGAGGGTAGAGCGCACAGGGCGCAGCCGGTGTTCAGGACCGAGCGGCATCGACGGAAGAGAGAGGGTAGAGCGCACAGGGCGCAGCTGGTGTTCAGGACCGAACGGCGTCGACAGGTGAAGAGAGAGGGTAGAGCGCACAGGGCGCAGCCAGTGTTCAGGACTGAACGGTGTCGACGGGAGAAGAGAGAGAGCCGCGAAAGAAAACGCGCAGAGCGCAGCCGGTGTTCAAGGGACGAGCAGCGTCAGCGGGGAAGAAAGGCAAACGTGCAGGGCGCAGCCGGTGTTCCAGGGCTGAGCAGCCGCAGCAGAGAAGAAGGGAAAGCGTGGGAAACGCCATTTTGAGCCGCAGCGGAGAAGAAGGGAGAGTGCGGGAAGCCGCCATTTTGAGCCGCAGCGGAGAAGAAGGGAGAGCGCGGGAAAACGCCATTTTGAGCCGCAGCGGAGAAGAAGGGAAGCGCGGGAAAACGTCATTTTGAGCCAGTCTAACCACACCCAGGGATGCCGAAGAGTGGCAGTATCACAGCGTTCGACAATGAAGTCGAAGATTGGACGACATATGTCGAACACATAGAAGTGTACTGCAAGGCGAATGAAGTGCCAGATGAGAGGAAAGCACTGGTATTGTTGAATTCCATGGGTGCAAAAACATATGGCTTACTGCGAAACCTAGTAACCCCAGAGAAGCCAGTGGACAAGGATTTTGGAAACATAGTGTCAACCCTACAGAACCACTTAAACCCCACACCACTGCTGATAGCAGAAAGATTTAAGTTTCACAAAAGGAACCAGCATAAAGATGAAAGTAATGCTGAGTATTTAATGGAACTGCGTAAGCTATCGAAACACTGCCAGTTTGGAGCGGGACTGGCAGATACCTTAAGGGACAAGCTTGTGTGTGGGCTTCAAAGTGAAGGAACCCAGAAACGGCTTTTATCTGAAAAGGACCTTACACTGGAAAAGGCTTTCAGCATGGCAGTATCACACGAAGCAGCAGCACGGGGCGCTACAGAGATACAACGGAGACCGCAAGAATATGGCACAAATGAAATGTCATACAGAACAGTGAAGTGTTATCGCTGCAGCAGAACAACACACAACCATAATGATTGCTGGTTTAAGGACAAAGTGTGCAGGCAGTGTAGAAAAGTAGGACACATAGCAAGAGTCTGCAGGTCGGGAAAGAAAACCAGCAGCAAGAAATCTCCACAGGAGAAGTACAAGAAGGTACATAAGGTGACGGAGAGTAGTTCAGACGAACAGAAAAGTGATACAGACTCCGGAAGCAAGGAGCTGGGTTGTCTGAAACTACATAAGGTGATCCAAACGGAGGATCATCAAACTATCTGGGTCACGCTCAAGATAGCTGGAGTCCAAGTGAAAATGGAATTGGACACAGGATCAGCCCTAACAGTCATAAACCGAAGGGACTACAAGCGGCTATTCTCACATATACCCTTGAGAGATACAGAGATTGTCTTGAAGACGTACAAGGAGCAAAAAGTCTACCCCAAAGGAAAAATAAGGGTGAACGTTGTATATAACGGTAAGGAAACACCAAAAATGGACCTATATGTATTGCCAGATGGAGGGCCCCCACTACTAGGACGTGAATGGATCCGGAAGATACAGCTAGATTGGCATTCCATACAAGCACTGACTGTAGATGCCAAAAAGGATGACGACGCCACACCTGGATGACTGTCAAAAATGCTAACTGATGCACAAGAAGTGTTCCAGGAGGGACTTGGAACACTAAAAGGCATAACAGCGATGATCAAAGTAGAGGAAAATGCAAGCCCAAAGTTTTTTAAGCCCAGACCGGTGCCTTATGAGATCCGCCCAGCCGTCGAAGCAGAGCTGGAAGGTTTGGAACGTTCAGGAGTACTGTCCAAAGTGGATTGCAGCGAGTGGGCCACACCCATCATTCCTGTAATGAAGAGGTCGTTGAGTAATACGCCTGGGGAACCAAAGAAAGTTCGCATCTGTGGGGACTTTAAGGTGACAGTGAACCCAGTCCTTCACACGGTACAATATCCACTTCCGCGGATTGAAGATATTTTCGCCTCGCTATCTGGAGGGAAACGCTTCACTAAGATTGATCTGGCCCAGGTGTACCTGCAAATGGAGGTAGAAGAAGCCTCGAAACCTCACGATCAACACTCATAAAGGTCTCTACCAATACAACCGGCTGGTGTTCGGGGTAGCATCAGCTCCGGCTATTTGGCAAAGGGCAATGGATCAAGTCCTGCAAGGGATTCCAGGGACCCAGTGTTGTTTGGACGACATCGTGGTCACGGGCGAAAATGAGAGTGCTCACCTTGCCAACCTGGAGAAGGTGCTCACTAGATTGAAGGAATATGGGTTCCGAGCAAATCGCCACAAATGCGAGTTTTTCCAGAAGCAGATCTTGTATTGTGGCCACGTTATTGATGAGGAGGGGTTACATAAGTCCCCTGAAAAGATTGAGGCAGTAGTCAGGGCTCCAGCACCGGAAAATGTGTCACAACTGAGGTCGTTCCTCGGGCTGGTGAACTACTACCATAAGTTCTTACCAAATTTGTCTACAGTACTACACCCACTGAACACCCTGCTGCAAACGGGGGTACCATGGAAGTGGAATGACGATTGTAAACGAGCTTTCCAGAAGTGCAAAGAATTGATCACATCAAAAGAGGTGTTGGCTCATTTCAACCCAGCACTACCAATTCGGTTGGCGTGTGATGCATCACCCTATGGCATTGGAGTGGTACTGTCGCACAAGTTCCCGGACGGCTCAGAGAGGCCGGTAGCCTTTGCGTCTCGGTCACTAACCTCAGCTGAGCGTAACTACACCCAGATTGACAGGGAGTCCCTCAGCCTCGTGTGGGGAGTGAAAAAGTTCAACCACTATCTGCACGGGCAGAAGTTCATCTTGCTGACAGACCACCAACCACTTGTCTCCATCTTTAATCCAAAGAAGGGCGTGCCAGTGATGACTGCACAACGGCTACAAAGATGGTCACTTTTTATAGGGGTGAACCAATATGAAATCGAGTATAACGGCACGAAACAGCATGGAAATGCTGATGGGCTATCACGCCTGCCACTGCCTACTGCGGAGGAAGCACCAGCAGTGGACCCTGTCGAAATATTTCATTTGAATATAATTGAACGCTTGCCAGTAACTAACGCTGATATAGAGGAGACCCGAAATGACCCGACACTGTCTCGGGTATATGACTTGACGGTGAAGGGATGGCCAACACATGGCGACTCACTGTTGCCAGCATTCTCATCCAGAAGGGAACAGCTGTCAGTATGCCAGGGGACCTTGATGTGTGGATCCCGAGTGGTAATTCCACCCAAGTTAAGGGAGAGAGTGCTCAATGAGCTTCACGAAGGCAATCTGGGAGGGGTGAAAATGAAAAGCCTTGCTAGGGCTTATGTGTGGTGGCCGGGGGTCGATCAGCAAATCGAGGACCTGACAAAGAGCTGCTCAGGATGCCAGAAGGTCCAAAATGCACCACCACATGCCCCTCTACACCCATGGGAGTGGTCCTCATCTCCATGGCAACAGGTGCATATTGATTTTGCTGGTCCATTCATGGACTCAATGTTTCTAATAGCCGTGGATGCACACTCGAAATGGCCTGAGGTGATCAAAATGTCGTCCACCACTACGGAGAAAACTATTGCAGTCCTACGGACCATATTTGCCAGGAACGGCTTGCCAGAGCAGATTTGCTCTGATAACGGACCACAGTTTGTGTCCGAAGAGTTTCGAAGATTCATGAAAAGGAATGGGGTAAGGCATTACACATCCGCCCCGTATCATCCAGCCACAAATGGATTGGCTGAGAGGTTCGTACAAACCTTTAAGAAAGCAGTAAGGGCCATGTGCGATG
Organism: Somniosus microcephalus; assembly: GCF_052327205.1. Taxonomy (NCBI): domain Eukaryota; kingdom Metazoa; phylum Chordata; class Chondrichthyes; order Squaliformes; family Somniosidae; genus Somniosus; species Somniosus microcephalus. Next base: position 173,421,992 of record NC_140991.1, on the reverse strand, counting down.
ACGACATTCCACTGCAGCATAAGGTGGACAATTTCCTGTTAGCCTACAGAAATGCGACACATGCAGTCACCAACCAGACCCCGGCCATGATGTTCTTTAACCGAAGGTTGAGGTCTCGTCTGGATTTGCTCAGACCAAATGTACGAAGAGATGTTGAGAATAAGCAATTCCAGCACATCAATGAGAAGCCGACAAGGAGCTTCAATGTAGGGCAACCAGTCTTGGCTCGCGACTACCGAACAGAGAAATGGCAACCAGGAACGATATGCACACGGCAGGGGCCACTAATGTACACAGTGGATGTTGGGGAGAACATTGTGAGACGCCATGTCGACCAGATCCTAGAGTCACAGGAATGAGTCAACCCCATGTCTCACGCACCTGGTGATGAACCCGACATAGAGGTAGCATCTACCCCAGAAACAGTAGCATCGGAAGCTGATGAACCAACTGACGACAGGGGGCCTCCGCACCAAGAACAAGACACTCAGGAAAGGCGCTATCCAGAAAGGATCAGGAAGCCGCCCCAAAGACTGAATTTATAAATGGACTATTTTCAGTTAATGTGCATGTTAAATGTGTTAATTGTTAAATGAATGTTATGGTACTGTCAATCTAAAAGGGGAGGAATTGTAGTGTATGTACCTTTAAGGGGAGAACTACTTTTTACAGCTCCTGTATACTGTAGTACCGGCAGTGACCACACCTGCATATAAACCCGGAGTAGGGATCTGTACATTTAGTTTTAGAGTAACCCTCATCCAGTAAATACCTGTTGATTGTTCCTGCAGTCTCGTGTCTAATTATTGAAGGACACACTACATCAAAAATACACGGATCTAACAGAAATAATACAGAATAACCATTCAATATTGTACAAAACTAATGACTGTTAAAGTATACAGCTTATATAAAATTGAATATTCAATTCCTTCATTTCTTACATCTTCTTCGTGATAAATCTTATTGAACTTGAATCTGTAATTATTTTTATAGTGGGTCATTATTTTTGCATCTTTAATCTAGGTTGATTTTTCTACGGACTAGGAAATGTATTGTAGAAACCTTGCATGAAGAACAATACATCAACAATCAAATCACCTTTTGAAAACACCATCCACATTCAGGACCCAGGAGCAGGCATTCGGTGCAACGGTTCGTTTTTTCAGCAGTGCATTTGTTCCTCACTGCAATGTTAAAAAATGCAAGTCATTAAAATGTTGCATTTCATTCATTTTTGGGTCTCGCAATCAATCACAACTAATTAACCTTAGATGTTTTGATTAACACTGACTGCACAATTTATTATAATGTACATTTCGTTCAATCTGGACACATAGACATACCAGCCCTTAACCACAAATCTTAAAAAAAATAAAAACTGCAACAAATCACATGCACAAACGTTACGTCAGGCGTACACTCACCACCTGTCTTGCTTGCTGCAACTGCGATGGCCAAAATATGAACGACGCTTAGAAATACCTTCGCCGGATAGTGCCTGAGTTTGGGAAGGGAGCCGGTTGCGATGAGAAATGCGCGCTGCTCCATGGCGTTAAGAGGTGCCCGGGCAAAGAGAGCGAGAGGAGCGCCGGGCTGCGGAGAGACGCGCACCGGCCGCAGGATGAAGCATCCCCAGAGCAGCAGGCGCTGACAGCACAAGCTGCACACGGACCGAGCTCTCCTCCTCTCTCTCACTCGCTCTATTGTGCACTAAGCCCTGGAAATCCCTTTCATCACCCACTCATTCACCGAGAAGCCTATCGTAAGTCGAGGGAAGTCTGAAGGAGTACAAACTACTCCCCCAGCAGCCTATACAACACACTCTGTAGTCCCTCCTAGAAGTTTCTCACACGGAGGACAGAGACACAGCGTTTATTTTTTTTCCAAAGACACAGAAGTGAATTAAAATGTAAAGTTGTAACAGCAGACTCAGAGAACGGCCCCCGCAATGTATAACGCCGCAGCGGGCAGAGCGTGCTTCTCTAAACATGTCCACTCAGCTTTTCGGACACTGAAGCCCAATTCATTGTTGCCACAGAAACGCAGAGCAGAGACTTGCTCGACAACAAGGCAGTTTCCTTAAAGGTGCAAAAGACGCTTTCGTTGGGACTGGTTCAAGAAAAAATGCCTTGAAAAATTGGAATAAAAACGTCTTTTCGCCCATCAAGCCCATTTGTTTCACAATCATGGACCTCTTCCCTTATGTCACTGCTCTTTCCCGACCACCATGCAAATCTATTAGTATCTTGATTACAACAACAACAACAACTTGTATTTATATAGCACCTTTAATGTAGTAAAACGTCCCAAGACGCTGCACAGGAGTATTTTAAGACCTCAAACTATTACCCTCAAAGAGGGGGAGGAATTCCTGAAATGTGTTCAAGTAAATGTGCCCCATCCTTCCTTTGACGGTTTATATATGTTTATAGAAGACTTTTATAGGTCCTCTGAGATGTTACCCACAAATCTATTCTCATACACTCTCTTTTCCCTCTTATTCCTTTTTCAGTTCTCCTCTCCTCTAGTGTGTTTCCAGCCTAATGAGGAATGAAGCAGTGCTGGATCTAGTTCTGGGGAACAAAGAGCATTTAGAAAACAGTGATCACAATATCATTAGGTTTAGAGTAATTATGGAAAAGGACAATGAACAATCAAATGTGAAAATACTCAACTGGAGGAGGGCTAATTTCAGTGAGTTGAAAAGGGATCTGGCCCAGGTGGATTGGACGCAAGTAAAACAATAAACATGCAATGGGAGGCCTTCAAAGAGGAGTTAGTTTGGGTACAGACTAGACACATTCCTATGAGGGGGAAGGAAGGACATCCAAAGCTAGAGTTCCCTGGATGACTAAAGATACAGAGATTAAAATGAAAAAGAAAAAGGATGCTTAGGATAAATGTCAGGTTCATAATTCAGCAGAGAACCAAGCAGAATACTGAAAGTACAGAGGAGAACTGAAAAAGGAATAAGAGGGAAAAGAGAGTGTATGAGAATAGATTTGTGGGTAACATCTCAGAGGACCTATAAAAGTCTTCTATAAACATATATAAACAGCCAAAGGAAGGATGGGGCAGATTAGGGACCAAAAAAGAGATCTTTTTGTGGAGGCAGAGGGCATGGCTGAGATACTGAATGAGAACTTTGCATCTGTCATCACTAAAGATGATGATGCTGCCAATATCACAGTAAAGGAGGAGGTAGTAGATCAATTGGATAGGGTAAAAATAGATAAAGAGGAGGTACTTAAAAAGTTGGCAGCGCTCAAAGTAGAAAAGTCACCCGGTCCGGATGAGATGCATCCCAAGTTGCTGAGGAAAGTAAGGGTGGAAATTGCAGAGGCTCTGGCCACAATCTTCCAATCCTCCTTTGATATGAGGATGGTGTCAGAGGACTGGAGGATTGCAAATGTTACACCCTTGTTCAAAAAGGGGAGAGGATGAACCTGGCAACTGCAGACCAGTCAGCCTAACGCAAGTGGTGTGGAAACTTTTAGAAACACTAATCTGGGATGAAATTAATTGGCACTTGGAAAATTATGGGTTAATAAATGAAAGCCCGCACAGATTTGTTAATGGCAAAATCGTGTATGACTAACTTGATGAGCATTCTTTGACGAAGTAACGGAAAGGATTGATGAGGGTAATGCGGTTGATGTGTATATGGACCTTTAAAAGGTGTTTGATAAAGTAACACATAATAGACAAATTTGCAAAATTAAAGCCCATGGGATTAAAGGGACAGTGGTGGCATGGGTAAGAAATTGGCTAAGGGACAGAAAACAGAGAGTTGTGATGAAAAGTTGTTTTCCAGACTGGAGGGAAGTGTGTCGTGTCCCCCAGGGGCTGATGTTGGGACCACTGCTCTTTTTGATATTATATGTATAAATGACCTGGACTTGGGTATATAGAGCATCATTTCAAAGTTTGCAGATGACATGAAATTCAGAAATATAGTAAACAGTGAGGAAGATAGAAAGAGAATTGGCAGATTGGTGAAATGGGGAGACAGATGGCAGATGCAATTTAATACAGAGAAGTGTAACGTGAATCATTTTGGTAGGAAGAATGTGCAGAGGCAATGTAAACTAAATGGTACAATTTAAAAGGGGGTTCAGGAACAGGGAGACCTGGGGTCTATTTTGAAGCTGCCAGGACAAGTTGAGAAGGATATTCAAAAGGCATACAGGATATTTGGATTTATGAATAGAGTCATAGGGCTCGATTTTGCCAGGCCGGAGGAGGTGGGAATGGAGGCGTGTGGGGTGTTAAAATTGCAAAAAGTGGCGGGCGGGCCTGACCCTGCATCCATCCCGCCTCCAAACAATTTTACCAAATGCGTGGTTTCTGATCCCGTCTCCGTCCCGCCTCCAAGAGGTGGGATAGGCCCCTAAGGCCCTTAACAATCATTGAATTGCCTCTATAATCCCATTTTGAGAGGTTTTTCTGATTTTAACACTTTTCCCATGTGATGCATGCCTCCTCTAAAACACGACGGTGAAACCTGGCGGTAGCACAATTGGATTGCTGACTATCAGCTGCAGCTCCACCATTAAATAGGAGATTTGATCAGTCATCATTTGCAGGTGGCAGGACTTTGTTGTCTCAGGTCTGGGGGAACTTTTAGCAGGCATAACCATAGCTGTGGAAGTTTGGAGCCTGACACCCATCTCCAGTGTGACCTCCTGGGAAACCCCTCTCGCCACCTTGACTGAGCGCTTCCTCAACTGAGACATATACCAGAAGCATGGGTGTTGTGTCGGTACCTTTCTACCTAGACACAATTTAGGACTCAGAACTCAGAGATTCAAACATGACGTGCTTTATTGGAAGGAAAGGAAGTTCTGGCAAGTTCCGAACAAAGAGAGCTAGATTTAACCAAGAGAACACCCAACCATTTATCTCCTGTGACAGCGCCACCACAGGTAGGAGGAGAACACACAATACATAACATTTCCTCCCCTCTTAAATGGAAGGTCCACATTATTCCTCAATAGGTAAGTTACTTTCAATACACTCAACTAACCTAGGGTAGAGGTAGACTGCCTCAAACCCTGACTTTACCCTGGGGTTTATTCTGCCCCAGTCTTGTGGGTATGTCACTAAGCCTACAGATCCAAGCGTCTTGGGGGCCGCCGCTCTCTGACAGGATACCGGCGGTCATCGCTGGCTTCCACAGCAGTAGGCATTGACACAGGCCTGGATGGAGAAGGTGCCTGTGTCAGTTGAAAGTCAGGAGTTTGCACAGGTGGAACAGTCTCTTTGACTTCCTGTGTTGGAGAAGAGCACTGTGGCAAAGGATGCTGGTTTGCGGTATCATTCTGAAACAGTTCAGGCCAACCAGCCATTGGAGCCTCTGTGGCTGTCTCTGCTCCTAGCAACAGTTGATCTGTGTGTCTTCTCCAGACGACATCCTCAGCAGTCTCAACCGTGTAAGACACAGGGCCCGTCTGCGCGATCACCGTAGCAGGAACCCATTTTGGTCCAGTGTTGTAGTGTCGCATCCAAATTGAGAAGATGATCCTCCTCATTTGTCCCAGTGACAAGGATGTCGTCCAGGTAGCACTGGACTCCTGGCAGTCCACTCAAAATCTGATCCATTGCCCTTTGGAATAGAGCAGGGGCCGACGTTATTCCAAACGGAAGGCGGCAGTACCTGTATAGCCTCTTGTGTGTCACAATTGTCAGCAGCTCCTTTGATTTGTCATCGACATGCATTTGTAGATAAGCCTGGCATAAGTCTATTTTGCTGAACTTTTGCCCTCCGGCCAGGCCCGTAAAAAGATCATCAATGAGGGGAAGAGGGTACTGTTCCTCAGACAGCACCGGGTTAATAGTCACTTTAAAATCCCCGCAGATTCGAACAGATCCATCCTTTTTCAGGACAGGAACAATGGGTGTGGCCCATTTGCTCACGCTCACAGGCTCCAGGACTCCATTCTCGACTAAGGCCTCCAAGTTAGCCTCAACTTTTGGCCTAATTGCATAGGGTACAGGTCAGGCTTTGTAAAACTTCGGCTTGCTGTCAGGTTTAATGTCCAGTCTCACGCTGATATTTTTCATGCTCCCAAGTTCCCCATTGAAGAGTTCTACATGTTTGTTTAACACTGCAGTCAGACCTGACTCCCCTTTTGACATCATGCGGACTGCAGGCCAGTCCAGCATGATTTTCTCTAGCCACGCACGTCCCAGTAGCGATGGGTAATTTCCCTTTACCACATATAGTGGCAGTTTTGCAGTCTGTCCGTTCAATTTAACTGTCACCTCAATGACGCCTCTCATGGCCACAGGTTCGCCGGTATACGTCTTTAGCACAATGTTTGTTGGCTGAAGGGTAAGATGCTTTAGCATTTTATTGTAGACAGTGTCTGAAACAAGGGACACAGCCGCGCCTGTGTCCACCTCCATCCGCACTGATTGTCCCTCCACCAGTGGTGACACCCAGTAGCCATTTGAACCACCTGCAACCGTCAGTATGTGCACCTCTTCCTCCTCAGAGGTGTCGCTCCCCTCTGTTTTGCTTGTTCCATCATACTGCACTGAATGAACAATCTTTTTCCTCTCTTGTCCAAATACAGACATTTTGCTTCCATGCTTCCCAGCTCTGCCTGTTCTTTTTTTACCTCTACAGGCGCGTTCAATGTGACCCTTTTTGCCACAATTTCGGCATTCCAGCTCCGTACACCAGCGGTCATTAGCGTGATGGCCCGTTTTCCCACAACGGTAACATGTGCCGTTCCGCGCACCTTTAGGCTCAGACGACACCTTGTGAACTCTCCCTGTTGAACTCAACTGGTGAGCCTCCTTTTCCGCCATCTCCATGGAGACACTAACTTCAATGGCCTTTTCAAGAGTAAGGTTGTCCTCAGTAAGAAGGCGCTTCAGTGTGGCTGCATTTTGCAGACCACACACAAGTCTGTCTCTAATGGTGTCATTCAGCACCTCCTTGAACTGGCAGTGTTCCGACAACCTTTCTAAAGCAGCAATAAACATCGTCACTGATTCCCCCGCCTCTTGATTCCGTTTGTGAAACCTAAACCTCTCAGCAATAACCAGAGGTTTTCGTGAAAAATTTGCTCCAAGAATTTCCACTAGTTGCTTATATGTTTTAGTTCCTGGCTTATCTGGCTGCACGAGGCTGCAAAATAAATTGAAAGTCTTCGGCCCAATTACACTCAAAAAGGTAGGCACGACCTTTTCATTTGCCACTGCATTCGCCAATACAAAATAGTCAAAATGTTCCGTATATGCGCTCCATTGCTCCACATTTTCATCAAAATCACCGATGTTTCCTAATATAGTAGCCGTCTCACGTTTCAAATTAAATTTTCTGTTTACTCACTGCACCCGTAACGTACGCAGATTCATCCGCTCCTCGTTGCCACTTGTTGTGTCGGTACCTTTCTACCTAGACACAATTTAGGACTCAGAACTCAGAGATTCAAACATGAAGTGCTTTATTGGAAGGAAAGGAAGTTCTGGCAAGTTCCGAACAAAGAGAGCTAGACTTAACCAAGAGAACACCCAACCATTTATCTCCTGTGACAGCGCCACCACAGGTGGGAGGAGAACACACAATACATAACAATGGGAACCATTTATTTCCTTTCCTCCTGGGCATCAGATGAGGACGAAGACCAGCCGTGGCCGCAGCAGAACCATGAACAACAGCAGCACCAACAACAGGAGCGGCAAGCTGCTGCTCACCCACCTGAAGCTGCACAGGCCAAAAGGGGCCAGCGCATGGAAGCTGGTCGGCGCAGGAGATACCCCCCAAACAGGGTCTACAGACAGAGGATCAGCTACTTCAACATGACTGAGCAGCAGTGCCAAAGGCGGCTCTGATTTTCGCGAGAGGTAGTGGGTGACATCTGCGCAATGGTGCAGCAAGACCTGGAGCCCAGAAGAGCAGGTGGACACCCCTTACCAGTGGCCGTCAAAGTCACCACCCCACTCAACTTTTTTGCCTCAGGCTCATTCTAGGGATCAGCAGCAGACATCAGCGGCATCTCCTAGGTGGCCGCACACACTTGCATCACGCAGGTAAACAATGCCCTCTTTGCCATCGCACACAATCACATCCATTTCACCAAGGATCAAGCAAGTGTCACGGTGCGTGTGGTTGGATTAGCTAATCTGGCAGGCTTTCCAAGGGTGCAGGGCATTGTTGACTGCACACATGTGGCCCTTAAGGCACCCCATCGCAATCCAGGTATTTTTGTCAACCGCAAGGGCTTCCACTCCCTCAACGTGCAGCTGGTGTATGACCACAAGAAGGAAATTTTGCATGTTTGTGCCAAGTACCCTGGCAGTTGCCATGACTCCTTCATACTGCGCCAGTCTAGTGTGCCTCCGCTCTTCAGTCCACCAGACCAACTTAACGGATGGTTACTTGGAGACAAGGACTAACCCCTGAAGACGTGGCTAATGACGCTGTTGAGGAGCCCATCCAACGAAGCTGAGGAGAGCTACAACTACCGTCACATTTCCACCAGATCCATAATCAAGCAAACCATTGGCTTGCTGAAGATACGCTTCAGATGCCTGGAGAGATCAGGTGGAGCCCTGCAGTACTCAGCAGCTAGGGTCTCCAGAATCGTCGTGGTTTGCTGTGCACTTCACAACATGGCACAGCATCGTGGCTTGCAGATTCCTGAGGACCCAGTGGCTCCTCACATATCCTCCTGAGATGAGGAGGAGGAGGAGAGCGAAAACGAACATCTTGCAGAGGCCCATCAACCAGCGGCAGCAGTATACGAGAACACTGCTGCCCGGGATGCAAGGAATGCACTCCTCTTGGCCAGATTTGCTTAGCCTAGCCAATCAAGCACTTTTGCCTTGCAGCTTCTTACCAGAGCATCGACAATGGCCAAGAACCAGCGGATTCCTAGCACTCTGACCACCATACTGACAATTGCAAGTAATCCTAAGCCCTCAATGTGGAAGTCCCATTAGTGAAATGACACACGCCACAATGGCAACAGTTGCCATCAGAATTTTTATTTACAATAACCAATTGATGGCTTTTCAACATTAAACATCACATTTCACCCAAGTGACTACCCTTGTGACTATTTGTGCAGTATCTTTCTCTTACGCATGCTCCTACGTGGTGGTTACCCCTTGGCATCAGCAGATGTGGAGGCCCCTTGCTCAATTTCTTGCTGCTCGTGTCTCGACACCTTTGGTGGGCGTCCTCTGGGGTTGTGAACCTGTAAGGGCTCGACAACAGTCTGCTGCTCCTGCGGCTGTGCAGGGGTTGAGACACTGATCTCAGTTGGGTGGGGACTCTGGTGGAGCTCTGACCGAGGACTTGGCAGTGGCATGGAACTGTGAGCGCTTGGAGAGGAGCCCCCACTTCCTTGTTCTCTGCCACCAACATCCCTCTCATGGGTCAGGTCCACCTCAGTGCTTGCAAGTTGCTTGAGAGCACCTTGCTGCACATCAGGGGGGCCATGGGGACATGTATCTGCACTGGCAGTCCTACTCAGAAGGACTGCCATGAAGGTCTGGATTCTCTGTTCAATCGCTGACCATCGCTTCTCCAGAGATGTCAGTCTATTCTGAACACTCACCATGTTTTCTACACTCTGGCGACTTAGCTCCTCCATAGCTATAGCCATCCTCTCATCTAGCCATCCTTTCCACGGAGGTTGCCATCCTTTCTGTGGTACTGCGTTAATGCGCCAATGACTCACAAAGGCTCTGCTCATGTTCGCGATGGACTCCTCCATTCGCTCCACACTCACAGCGACCCTGGAGACAAAACTTGCCAGAGACTCCTGCACCTGTTCCTGGAGTTCCAGCACCGTGGTTCTTCTGGATGGACCCAGAGGCAGAGGGCCGACATGAAGCTGAGCCGAGCTGGGAGAGTCCTGCGCCCTCCGACTAGGAGTCTCTACTGCTGTCCCTGTCTCCACAATCTGCTGATGCTCACTTGTGAGCTGTGATACACCAGGTGCCAACACTACTCTATCTCACAATGGTCCCACCAAGGTGTGAGTGTCTGCGCTGGTGCTGGGTGCGCTGAATTCTGCTGAGGAGTCTGGAGCCTCAGGCTGTTCCTCCTGGGTAGTGGGGATGGTTGCTTGCGATGGTCCTGTGGTGGAGTAAAGGAAAGAGTCAGAGATGTGAGGCCAAGGTTACATGCACATTACATATTTCAGATGATCATAAGTCCATCTGTTAGAGCTTCTGAATCATTATCAGCACTCATGCAATGTCAATGAGAGAGATTAAAATCTATTCTGTCACCAGCTTTCTCTTATGCACCTGTCTGTCCGTCCCCCACTTGCGAATCGTCCTCGAGTCCCACGATCTCCAGGACCGCCTCTTCCCAAGGGGTGAGCTGTGCTACTGAGTGTGGCCCTCCTCCTGTCCTCGCTCTTTCCCTCTTATTGTGAGCTCTCTTTTCCTGCAATGAGGGAGACAAGTGGAGTTTGAGTGAGAATGAAGGAGTGAGTGTGGAGAATCCACAGCATAGATGCTTAGATGGAGTGAGGTGGCAAGACCAAGGGCCCTCCCTGTGTTTTGTAAGTTGTTTTCATAGCATCACAGTGATAGGGAGTGTGAGGGCTACATAGTCGAATTGTTAGGTGAATGTGACCATAGAGAGAGAGGGAATGGGTAAGGATGCAGGGATGTCAGTGTCAAGTGGGATGTGGAGGAAGAGGTTGCTAAAGCTGAGTGCTGGTGAGGCGAGGTAATGGGGATCAGATTGAGGGTGATGGGAAAGTCACACTCACTTTTCCAGTGCACAGAAGTTCATGAAATCTCTTCCTGCACTGAAGCCAGGTTCTGCAGATCAGCGACAACAAGTTGACCTCTTGGGCCACCTGGATCCACACAGCCTTCATCTGCTGGGGAGGCTTCTTCCTCCCTGAAGAAGGGAAGAGCACCTCCTTATTAGCTCTTGCTCCCTCCACCAAAGCTTGCAGGGCGACCTCATCAAATCTGGGAGCAGACTTAGGTCTCCTGCTGCTCATTTTGCCTCCAGGTCACTCTCACAGCAAAGACCAAAAGATTGGCAGTCTGCAGAAGAAGCAAGGCTTCTTGCAGACCTTAAATGCAGCAGTAATGATGACGTCATCGGAGGCAAGTTTCAGACTGAAAAAACTAATTGGGCCATGTGTTCCCACACGCTGGAACTCAATTGCCCAATTAGGTCAAAATCGCATCAATCTCCCACATCGATTTGGAATCGGGTGGATAACATGAAAAGCGGATGACACGACCCCAGCCCGACCCAATGACAAAATCGAGCCCATAGAGTACGAAAGTAAGGAAGTTAAGCCAAGCTTTGAAAAATCACTGGTTAGGCCCCAACTGGAGTATTGTGTCCAATTCTGGGCACCACACTTTAGGAATGATGACAAGGCCTTAGAGACAGTGTAGAGGAGATTTACTAGAATGGTACCAGGAATGAATAACTTCAGTTATGTGGAGAGACTAGGGAAACTGAAATGTTCTCTGATAACTCTCTAGAGTTAGCGTAGAGAAGGTTAAGAGGAGACTTGATAGAGATGTTCAAAATCACGAACGGTTTTGATAGTACAAATAAGGAGAAACTGTTTCCAGTGGCAGAAGGGTCAGTAATCAGAGGACACAGATTTAAGGTAATTGGCAAAAGAACCAGAGGCGACATGAGGAAACATTTTCTACACAATGAGTTGACATGATGTGGAATGCACTGCTTGAAATGGTGGTGGTAGCAGATTCAATAGTAACATTCAAAAGGGAATTGGATAAATATTTGAAGGGAAAAAATTTACAGGGCCATGAGCAACATTCCCCATAAGGTGCACGGCCGCGCACCTTTCTGACGGTCCCAGGCTGCACGAGACCGGCTTTTTCAATGTAAAGGAATGGGCCACAGTGTAAAGGAAAAGCCATATTTCAGAAAGATACACCATCCTGTGAATAGAATTCTGACCTTATTAAAACATGACATACTGGGTTTAAAAATCTAAAAAGCCTCAATGACACAAGCTGTGAATACAGGCTTCTGAGATAAGATGAAATGTTAACACAAAAGTTGGAAACACCACACAAGCTTTTGAAATTGGAATTGATTGTTAATACTGAAACAAAGGCCCTATTGAAGAAGCAAAGGCTTGCTTCCAAGGTGTCTGCAGTTTGGAACCAACACGATAGCTATACCCAGTTTAAAGTGTTAAAAACTAAGGCCTAGAAATTGGGTATAGCCCCGCTTGGGGCGTTAGAATTGGCGCAGCGCAAAGTTTATAGCCAGACGCAACTTATCACCACCTGGCGCGATATTGGGTTGCATCACCCCATAAGGTGATTGAGGCGCGAATTCAGGCATTACACGGGACTCCTAAGGCGCTAAACTTCCGGCGCAACCCAATATCGAAGCGGACGGGCTCAGCGCAGGTGCTCTCAATTACCGATGACCACGAGACTTCCAGGCGCCGGCCAGCTCTTAAAGGGGAGGGTCAGTCAGCTTCAGCATCCACAGTCTGCGCCTTGCAGGCCTCAGAATCAGCGCAGGCCCTTCTCTGGCGATAAAAACTTGGACCAGATGGAGAAGGTGAGACAGAGAGCAGAGCGCTTCATCAATGAGGCTCTGGAGCAATTGGTGGCCGCAGTGGAGCGCCGGTGAGATGTTCTCTACCCAGACAATGGCAGGAAGCTGAATCATAATGAATACCGATGAGCTTGGAGGGATGTATGCCAGAGGGTCAACTCCAGCAGCATGGTGACCAGGAGCCCTGTCCAATGCAGAAAGAAATTCAACGACCTCACTCGGGTCGTGAGGGTGGGTGTTGTTCCTGCAAACTTCTGCATCCCTTCATTTGCACCTGACTTTATGGCTACAGGGTGGCCTGTGCCCCATTGGCCATCTGCCAGCAAGCACCCATGGCCCTTTCTGGGTACACACATGCACATATGACTCAGGGCATCATGTAAGGGCTCTTGCACCATGGGGGGCATGAGATGATCACTCAGGGCATCAGGTAACATAACTTCCCCTCCTTTCCCCTGCAGTCCATGCTGGCGAGGATTGGCAAAGACCAGCTTCGCACTGGTCGAGGACCTCCACAAGTGATCACTCTCACGGATCTCGAGGAGAGAGTCCACCAGATTCTTGGAGAACGTCTGAGTGGTCCTGTAACCACTGCAGCTACCGACTCCATTGTCGACAGCGATGGTAAGGTTCTCACCTTTTACAACTGTCTCCTTCCACTTGTTCCCCCTGCCAGCATGCTTTCTCACTGTGGACCCATGTCATAGCCTTGCCGCAATCTGGCATCCCTTGCTGCCAACCTGTCCTTTTGCTAAAGCCACTCTTCCACCTCCCTGCTTTCAGATGCTGCATCACCAGCTCGGGAGCCAGGCCCTCAAGCTGCCAGTGCCAGTGCCTCTGAAGGCTCAATGAGAAAATTACTGTCCAACAGAAGGTCAGCAACTCTCTCCAGCAATGATCAGAATGGCCAGCCCAAATGGCTGCAGCTTTTATACTAGTGCTGTCCCCTTTAAATAGCGCCCCCCGAGTCTGAGAAGGGCCTGGGAATGTTCCATCCAACTGTCACTAATAGCGCCAGGCGGAAAGGTTGCGGGCGCCACCGAATATCCGGTCCGGGGCGCAAAAAAGGCGTTGCACACTGAAATGATGTAATGATCTGCTTGCGCCCGCGGGCGCACACAAAGAGTTAGCGCCGGCGCTAAAATCATACTCAATATGGGAGGTGGCGCTATATTCACTGCGCCCGCCCAAAAATTGGGTAACGCCCCAATTCTCGGGCTCTTTAGGTGCTAATCGCTGGCGCTACCAACCGAATTTCTAGGCCTAACACTTCAAGCAGAAACACAGAACATTAAAGAACCATGTGCCTTTGATAAATAAGGCATCAAATGAAAGACAGGAAACATAAGTTTGTAATACAACCAATTGAAGTAGCTAAGAAATGCATGGAACACCCTGGATGAAGTGTTTTAATTCACAAGTTGTAAAAGATACCTACAGAACACTTTGTAGATATGACTTCAATAGATGACACCAAGCAATCACATTGTGTTTGTATTGAAAATGGAACAGTTAGTAGATACAACATCTGCTTATAACCAGTTAAGCCAATATTAAGAATTGAATTGAAGACCATAGTAAGAATGGCATCAAAGAGATAAATCTGTGATGAACATTTTATATGATAAGTTTTGAAACACCTATACAGCAGACAGGATTCTGAAAGTTAACAGCTGAATTGACAATAAGAGTAGAAAGAAGTCAGCAGAGAATGACTAGAGATAATTCGCTTACATCAGTAGAAACCTTCAAAGGATAAACCGCGAAAAAAGGATATAAAATATGGAGCTTTCAGATAGAAAGTCAGAAGTCACTGGAAGGGGCAAGCAATTCTCAACTTCAGAGGCAGGCTCTGTAAGTTTTTAACTCTTTGAGTCTTGGGGATCAAGAGGTACTCTTATTTGATTTTGGTGGATATCCTGGATTATAAATAATAAGAAATGTATAAATGTAATGAAGTTAAGATTTGAGAATAAGGGCCTAGAAATTCAGTTAAGGCCCGCCAGCAGGCTAACGCCCAAAAGTTAGCGCTGCGCGTGGAGCCCGTTGCGACCGCCAGAAATTCACTTTTAGCGGCCCAATACGGAACCGGGCGCTGTTCCAGGGTGTGCCCGCCTCCGCTTGGGGCGCTGAAAGTGAATTTCAGCGCTCCAGCTGCCGCTGCGCCACCCGATGCGGTGCGGCAGGCTGGGGTACTGCAGGCCTCCTCCTTCTCTTAAGGAGGAGCTGCCTGCAGCCGTGAGATCGCCACTGGATTCTGCCAGCAAATGAGCCCAGCACCACGGAGAAGTGCCGGACTCACGGGAATCAGCCACCAATGCCGCGGGGGGGTGGTGGAGGAGGCCGGGGAAGGAGGTGCGGGCAGGCGGCCGCCGAAAAAGCGGCCGGCCGCACCTCCACCTTAAAGCGCCCCAGTAGCGCAGCAGTACGGCCCCGTTTCACGAACGTTGTTTGCGGCCGCTGCAGAAGAGGCGGCCGCAACTAAATATGGGGTTTGGACCGGAAGCGGGGCGGTACCGGGGCACTGCGCACACCGATGACGTCATTGGTGTCGGCGCAGCGCTACCGGCTACCGCCGCCATTACCGCAGCGCTGAATATCAGCGCAACCTCTTATACTGGCGCAGAAACCCTCTTTAGGCGCCAACTGGGCGCAAAGCTTGCAGCGCCCAACTGAATTTCTAGGCCAAGGATCTCTGAGAATAAGAAATGTAAGCTATTTGTATTTTGTACTGTTAAAGTCGCAATTGACTCAACAGCTTTTAACTGTAAGTCAGTTCTTTAATAAATCTATATATTTTTAGAATTGTCTCAAATAGTATTTCTGTATCAAACTCGCAAACTCAATTTCTGTACACTCTTTTGTGAGGAGTTGCAGAATTCTGGGGGGGCGGCTTCCAAACCCTCATAATATCCAGAAGGTTACAGTCTAGTTAAACTTATTAAAATTGCTATCTGGAAGATGGTAACATCTTCAATTCATTCCTTTCCTTTAGAGAGAGATAGCCTGGACCTTTAGACCCAATTAAGCAACTTATAGAATTTGGCTATCTCTAACTTTAGTTGAACGTGAACATCTGGGGAATACACCTGATCTGGGGTAGCCCATAAAGGGCTAAGGCTAGTAATTATCCCTTCAGTAGAGCCCCTTAAAGCGACCGTGCACCCAAAAAAAAATAAGAGGGAACATTGACTATGGGGACAGAGCAGGGGACAGGGACTAATTGACTAGCTTTATAAGAGAGTCAGCACAGGCATGATGGGCCGAATGGCCTCATTCTGTGCTGTATCATTCTATGATTCTGTGTTCCTCCTTTGTCCTTTAAATCCCATATTCAAACCTCCATTCACAAATCCAGGTACTTTCTAGGGCACATTCCTCATTCCCAATGGGGAGTGAAACTCTCCATCCATTAATATGTGTGCCTGAGATTTTCCACCAAGTGCTCCCTACAAGCATCATTCCAAGCTGGGGGAGGAAGAATTGGCCTCTCTATCCTATCACAGATCCTAGGCAAATTTAATCTTCTGAGTTCTGCAAGTTCTGCAAAATCTCTTCCTGATCTGAAAGGTTATTGAGCGAAAGTCCATTGCATCCAGCAATCTTTGCAATCTGTATATTCAAGCTTGGACAGTTGCATTCAGAGGGTGATATTTAAATGGCCTAAGCATTGGTTTCAGTTATAATTTTCAAGCACTTCCTGAACCAGATATTTTAGCAATGTCCTTTTTGAATTAATTAATCAGCACATCATTAGGTGCTTTTCAACACATCTCTTATACTGTGCAAACAAAAATCTAATTTCTAGTCTTGCTTGTGGCTCAGTAATACCAGAAGTCACACAACACCAGGTTATAGTCCAACAGTTTTATTTGAAATCACAAGCTTTCGGAGCGCTGCTCCTTCATCAGGTGAAGTGGAGAGATGCATAAAGACACAGCTTATATAGTCAGAGAATAATGCCAGATGATTACAGGTAATCTTTCTAACTGCCATTTATCAAACCTCGGCAGAGAGATAATCACAGTAATCAAAGGTGTGAATGGTGTCCAAACAGGTTAGTCAGGAAAACATTACATCAAAGAACAATGAGGTGGGATCACAAGGGGTCAAATGTTGCAGATGCTGGGGTCTGTATGAAAAGATCAGCCTCCGATCTTCGGGTAAGCATTCTCCAAGGCGGCCTTCGAGACACATGACAATTCAAAATCATAGAGCAGAAACTGATAGCCAAGTTCCGCACTCATGAGGACGGCCTCAACCGGGATCTTGGGTTCATGTCACGCTACATGTAACCCCACCTGACGTAGGGTCATCCAGACTCAATTCGTTGTTGGCTTGTTCTCTCTACACAGATGCGGCTGGACCTGCTGTGATTTCCAGCAAAAAAAAAAATTTTTTGTCTGTTTTTTGTTTTCCATACAAACCCCAGCATCTGCAACATTTGACCCCTTGTGACCCCACCTCATTGTTCTTTGATGTAATGTTTTCCTGACTAACCTGTTTGGACACCATTCACACCTTTGATCGCTGTGATTATCTCCCTGCCGAGGTGTGATAAATGGCAGTTAGAAAAATTACCTGTAATCATTTGGCATTATTCTCTGACTATATAAGCTGTGTCTTTATGCATCTCTCCACTTCACCTGACGAAGGAGCAGCGCTCCAAAAGCTTGCGATTTCAAATAAAACTGTTGGACTATAACCTGGTGTTGTGTGACTTCTTACATTTGTCCACCCCAGTCCAACACCGGCATCTCCACGCCATCAGTAATACCATGCATGTATTCTACAGTTATGTGCTGACAATACAAGTTAATTTGTTTTCTTTCATCAATATTATCTATGCATCTCAACCATTGAAAGACATATATATGTAAGGACAAATATCTTTAAATAAACATTAGGGTATAAACTATCACCTGCATGCAACAAAGAGGAAAAATGGATGAGAAGGATCACATGCCCATAAGGGAACCACCCTGATTTTCCTTTGATTTAAATTAATGGCATTAAAACATACCTCATTCATAAAATATACCCTATTATTCCACACATGCCTTCACCAATAATCTATGAAATGTTTTATTCCTTTGTACTGATGCTTTCACATTGATGAGTACAAAAAAATCACCAAAATATTTTTGAAAATCTGGTAAGAATGCCATTCTAAGTTAGAACTAGGAGAAAAATCTTAGTGTTGGTCCAGCAGAAACTGCTGAGATAATTTCCTATTTTCCACTACCTAGTAAAAAATTAATTTTCTAATATCTGCTCAGTTGAATCTATGTTATTCTTCTGACTCACTTGGAGAAAGATAGGATAGAGTTCCTATCTCTTGAGCCAAATTAAACTTTTGTTTAGGGCTGGAAGATTGCTTTTTCCTTAGTTATATATGAATTGGCTGGTTGACAGGGTAAGACTTTGCTCACTCTGTTACTTTTACTGACAGTAGCCTATGAATGCAAGGTAGGATTTTTTTTAAGTGGTCCATCCATAGTAATGCTGACAAGAAATAGATTGTATATTATTGGGAGCATGGTCAACTTTTATTAGTAATGGGGACGGAATAATTTATTTTATAGTGTAATTCTTGCCTTCCCATAGACTTCTTCAGAGTCTGGACCTGAGTGCAAGGGTTGAATGTGGAAATGGAGCAAGAACTGGTATGGGATATTATTAGGCTGTAAAAGTGGCCTTTCAAGTTTTACAGATTTTATTCATTGTACTGTAACAACTTGAGCTTATCTAAAATCTTCGCAATCTGTTTTAGTATACACCATCTGTTTATTTTAAAAAGCTAATGTTCATCACAAAAGATCACAGAATCTGGTAACTATTATTTGTACAGACAAAATCTGTTCATTTTGTTTAAGATACCCAAATCTCCTAATCCAATAATGCAATTTATGCATCACTAGCTAAGAATTATAACTATAAATAATATACTCTATTCTAAGTAATTGCTACAATCCATTAGTGTTTTAATCAGAACATATAAATAATGAATTATCACCAGTTGTTCCACATACCTGACAAGGTGAATTTTGCTCCAGACTGAAAACAAACGAAACATGAAAGAGTTGTGGAAAAACATATCTCCTGGATCATAACTAACCTCAATTAAAATGTTTGATGTGCGTGCACAACATACATCATGATAGACCTTGAATGCATGCTGACTTGGAGCAGTTTTAATATAAATTTATTGGATTACCAATTATGTCATTGAAAATGGATTTTCAGTTTTGTAGTCTGCTGGCATGTGCTGCAGTATATTTAAACATGTATGGACATTGCTTATAACTATTAATGCAATTTTACAATTCACAATAGTAATATTGTAGTGGTGAAAATACACATAATAATCAATACCTGAGAACGGTACAAAATTTTACTATAGTCAAGGATGATTATGTCATAAACTATGCAAGCAAAATTCAAGTGGTTAATAGATATTGTCCGAATTCCAAGATTAGAATACATGGTCAGAATCCATGGTATCTGACTACATAGTACAATACAATTGAAATTTTCAAGATAGATTGTTAGATTTTTGTTTGGTAACGGTATAAAGGATATGGAACAAAGGCGGGTAAATGGAGTTGCAGTACAGATCAGCCACAATCTAATTGAATGGTAGAACAGGCTCAAGGAGCTGAATGGCCTACTCCTGTTCCGATGTTTCTGTTTCAGGTGGGTAAACATTACTGATTCATGTTCCTAGTGTTGAGCTTCACCTGCCAGGAGGATATATCGGGAATTCAGGCATAGAATTCAGCAGGTGTCATGTGATTGTTCTTGCATAATTTTCTGTCCTGCCTGATTTACTGATTTGTGCTCCTGGTGGCAAAAATTTACACTGGGAGTGTCAATTTGTAAAATGTATCCTGTAAATTACAAGTTCTGTTCTTGACCACAACTAAAAGAATTCCATTGCATCTGGTGCCATATTCTTCACAAGCAGATATTAATCAGCTTTTTAAATTCTTTCCTGCAACATTACCTCCGAATAATTTACTGTAAATTACAGGGAATTTCTATGGCCGTATTATAAAATAATTTTACACAAGAGTAAATTACCTGTATGACATGTTATATTCTGGGTAGTTTAAAACCATTTCCTATAATGCCCATAGGATGTGTATTAGATGGTATTGCATTATAGTTACTCTTTCATTTAAGGAAGAAATAATTTTTATTTATATCATACCCTTTCATAACCTCAGGATGTCTCAAAGTGCTTCACTGCCATTGAAGTATTTTACAAGTGTAGTCAACAAGTAGGGACGGGTGGCAGCCAATTTACTCACAACACTGAGATAAATGACCATTTAAACTGTTCTTTAGTAATGTTGGTTGGGGAATAAATATTAGCCAGGACACCGGGGAGAACTCCCCTGCTTTTCTTCAATTAGTGGAATGGGATCTTTTACATCCACCTGAGAGGGCAGACAGTTTAATGTTTCATCCAAAAGCCAGCATTTCTGACAGTACGCTGCAGAGAGTCTCCTGAGTGTTAAAGTTCCCAGAGCATTTGAAACCAGAAGGAAATATAATGGATGCACGAAGAAGATAGGAACAGCAGTCTGAACTATATGCAACAAGCAAGATGCAAAACAAGCACAGTGCAGTACTTTACTGTACGCAGTGGTTGAAGATGGAGGAGTATAACACATTCATGTATATGAGGATATAATGGAAAAGAAATGGAAACCGAAGGTATTAATGGAGAAATTTGAGGAATATTTCACAACTCAAATAATATTACAAATATTATGTATTTAATACCAAGCTTCAAGCTCAAGGAGAAAATATTGTTGAATATGTAATTACATTTGTGGGAAAAGGCCCAGCCTTGACAGTACAGATTTTTCAGAGCCTCAGTAAAGACATAATTGTATCTAGTATAATAGATAATCAATTCAGAAACTGAATACTAAGAAAAAAAGCATTTACAGACTATCCCTTATCCGTACTTCCGAAAACCGAAAACCTCTGAAAACCAAAAGTTTTTCGTGGAGCGTCTCTCGGTATTTCCAGTGTAGTTGTAGGGTAAACCGGGAATCTCGTAAGGTAAAAGGAGGTGCGAAGGGCTGGAACAGTGAGGTAAGTGCCTTTATTGCACTGCTTGTGGGCAAGGAGGAGCAGAAGTGTTTTCCTCAGGCTCAACAAGCTTCCCTACCCTCCCCACCCCCGAGAAGTCTGATTCGCCCCACCCTCGCGATATCCGACTTTCCCCCTCGTGATGTCCGACTACCCCCCGCGATGTCTGACATCCCCCCGCGATGTCCGACTCCCCCCCCCGCGATGTCTGACTCCCCCCCCGCGATGTCCGACTCCCCCCCCGCGATGTCCGACTCCCCCCCGCGATGTCCGACTCCCCCCCGCGATGTCCGACTCCCCCCCCGCGATGTCCGACTCCCCCCCGCGATGTCCGACTCCCCCCCGCGATGTCCGACTCCCCCCCCGCGATGTCCGACTCCCCCCCCGCGATGTCCGACTCCCCCCCCGCGATGTCCGACTCCCCCCCCGCGATGTCCGACTCCCCCCCCGCGATGTCCGACTCCCCCCCGCGATGTCCGACTCCCCCCCGCGATGTCCGACTCCCCCCCCGCGATGTCCGACTCCCCCCCGCGATGTCCGACTCCCCCCCCGCGATGTCCGACTCCCCCCCGCGATGTCCGACTCCCCCCCCCGCGATGTCCGACTCCCCCCCCTCGATGTCCGACTCCCCCCCCGCGATGTCCGACTCCCCCCCGCGATGTCCGACTCCCCCCCGCGATGTCCGACACCCCCCCGCGATGTCCGACTCCCCCCCCGCGATGTCCGACTCCCCCCCGCGATGTCCGACTCCCCCCCCGCGATGTCCGACTCCCCCCCTCGATGTCCGACTCCCCCCCCGCGATGTCCGACTCCCCCCCGCGATGTCCGACTCCCCCCCCGCGATGTCCGACTCCCCCCCGCGATGTCCGACTCCCCCCCGCGATGTCCGACTCCCCCCCGCGATGTCCGACTCCCCCCCGCGATGTCCGACTCCCCCCCCTCGATGTCCGACTCCCCCCCCGCGATGTCCGACTCCCCCCCGCGATGTCCGACTCCCCCCCGCGATGTCCGACACCCCCCCGCGATGTCCGACACCCCCCGCGATGTCCGACACCCCCCCGCGATGTCCGACTCCCCCCCCGCGATGTCCGACACCCCCCCGCGATGTCCGACACCCCCCCGCGATGTCCGACTCCCCCCCTCGATGTCCGACTCCCCCCCCGCGATGTCCGACTCCCCCCCGCGATGTCCGACACCCCCCCGCGATGTCCGACTCCCCCCCGCGATGTCCGACTCCCCCCCTCGATGTCCGACTCCCCCCCCGCGATGTCCGACACCCCCCCGCGATGTCCGACTCCCCCCCGCGATGTCCGACTCCCCCCCCGCGATGTCCGACTCCCCCCCGCGATGTCCGACACCCCCCCGCGATGTCCGACACCCCCCCGCGATGTCCGACTCCCCCCCCTCGATGTCCGACTCCCCCCCCGCGATGTCCGACTCCCCCCCGCGATGTCCGACACCCCCCCGCGATGTCCGACTCCCCCCCGCGATGTCCGACTCCCCCCCCTCGATGTCCGACTCCCCCCCCGCGATGTCCGACACCCCCCCGCGATGTCCGACTCCCCCCCGCGATGTCCGACTCCCCCCCCGCGATGTCCGACTCCCCCCCGCGATGTCCGACTCCCCCCCCGCGATGTCCGACTCCCCCCCCGCGATGTCCGACTCCCCCCCGCGATGTCCGACTCCCCCCCCGCGATGTCCGACTCCCCCCCGCGATGTCCGACACCCCCCCGCGATGTCCGACTCCCCCCCGCGATGTCCGACTCCCCCCCCGCGATGTCCGACTCCCCCCCGCGATGTCCGACTCCCCCCCCGCGATGTCCGACTCCCCCCCCGCGATGTCCGACTCCCCCCCGCGATGTCCGACTCCCCCCCACGATGTCCGACTCCCCCCCCGCGATGTCCGACTCCCCCCCGTGATGTCCGACTCCCCCCCCGCGATGTCCGACACCCCCCCACGATGTCCGACTCCCCCCCCGTGATGTCCGACTCCCCCCCCGTGATGTCCAACTCCCCCCCCGCGATGTCCGACTCCCCCCCGCGATGTCCAACTCCCCCCCCGCGATGTCCAACTCCCCCCCCGCGATGTCCGACACCCCCCCCACGATGTCCGACTACCCCCCCGCGATGTCCGACACCCCCCCCACGATGTCCAACTCTTGTCCATTTCATCCGTTCTGAAATCCGAAAAATTCCGAATTGCGAAACACAGCTGGTCCCAAGGTTTTCGGATAAGGGATAGTCTACCTGTATAGGGTTGATTCCTCAATAGGGTGCTTCTGGCAAGGAGCAGCATTCACAGGAAGCTTTCATCAGGAAATCAGAGCCCGTGGGCCCATGATTCCTGGATTTGCATTCCCTGTAACTGCCGCTCCTTTCGGGAGTATTCAGTGAATCAGCCCTTATACCTAGAAAGCAGTTGGCATTTGATAATACCAGATTGACTCATCTGGAACACATATGCAATGTTAACAGTGCTGTAAGTTATATGAGTGGAACAGAAAAGTCACATACAGTAACAAAAAAACGATTAGACTGGGCAACAACAGATCATGGATTATCCAATCCAGACCATAGAGGAAGGAATGGCATGTTTTTAAACACTAAAATCATCAGCACGCTGGATGCAAGTTGTGGCTGCTGGCAAGATATGCGTATACAAGAAAACCTTTTGGGATGGCCTCAGTCCATAAATTATCCAACTGAATTTTAATAGTTTGGTGGGTTGGGAGCTGGGGGTGCTCAGAAGTGGTAGGGAAACCCGGGAGAACAGGTTTCCTGCAGGCCCTGTCGAATTTAACGGCAGGGCCTGATTTGCCTTGGAAAGCTCTGTTACCCACCCGCAGTTGGCCAGATTAAGAGGCTAACTGGCTGCAGGTGGGTAGGCCTGTGGCACTAGGCCGCAGAGAGGAGGGAGGGAGGGATCACTGATGAAAAAGGTGGAGGCAATAAACACACATAAAAAACAAGAAGGAAAAAGTTCTGGAACACTTTCTTGCCGTGAGCTTTTTAGGCAAGTTCTGGGCTGAATTGTCGGATCTCACAAACTGCTGAGAAAGCTACTTGTAAAATACATAATATGGCAATGAACTGATGAGCATGGCGGGAATTTCAAGAGCTCCAACACATGGTGATGATTATCAGTGATTCTTCCAGTTCGGGAATGGGTGCAGCCTTACCACGGGGGTAGGGGGAACAACCCATAGTAAATGCCTCACTGGTATTTGCACCAGTTTAATGCATATATGCCCAAATAGAGAAAGTAGTATTATGTTGAGATACCGCGGCAAACGTGCGAGTCGAGACCAGAGTTGATGGAACACAACTGCTTTAATTTACATCATGGCAAAAACAAGTGCTTAAAAAGCCCGCGCAACCACTTAAATAAGCCCCAGACAGGAAGTGCTCCCGGCAGCCTGTCCCAGCGGGAAACAAGCTGCCGGAGGAAAGGGCCCACGGCTAGGGGCGGCTGCTGCCGGCAGTGCACCTGCGTAAACTGTCCGTGCCGCCGTGAGCGGATTATGTCCAATGGTGGCATGCCGCCACAGAGCTCCCCCCAGAATCCGCTTAGGAGGAGTGAACGAGTCGTGACGGTGATCTAATGGTTCTGCCGGAGCAGCTCTGAGTGGCCACCGGTCTAGTTGGTGGGGCCGGGCGGTTCGCCGCCGGCTGTGCTAGCTTACTGGCAGGACGGCCTCTAGTTGGAGGTCGGGCCACGGGGACCTGTTCCCCTGGTTCTGTGTGTGCTGGTTTAAGTCGGTCGATGGAGACCGTTTCGACCCTGTCGCCGAGTCGCAGCTTGAAGACCTTGTCCCCGGTTTGTAGTACCTCGTACAGTCCGTCGTACGGGGGTCGCAGGGGTCCGCAGTGTGCGTCGTATCGCACGAAGATGAAGCGTGCCTGCTGTAAGTTTGGCGGGACGTAAGGTGCGAGTTCGCCGTGTCGGTTGACCAGAAGTGGGGCGAACTATTGAGCAGAAGAGAAAGAGTTGAGCCGCTGCTGTTCGGCCGACCAAGGTGTGGTAGCCTCCAGAAGGAATTCGCCTGGTACGCATAGCGGTTGTCCGTAGACTAACTCGGCTGCTGAGGACTGGAGGTCTTCCTTGACCGCGGTGCGTAGGCCTAGTAGCACCCACGGTAGGCGGTCAGTCCAGGTACTGTCCTGCAGGCTGGCGCGGAGTGAGGCCTTGAGTGACCTGTGGAAGCGTTCACACAGCCCATTGGCCTGCGGGTGGTACGCCGTGGTTTGGTGGAGCGTCACCCCGAGGTTGCGTGCTGTGGCCGTCCAGAGTTCGGAGGTGAACTGGGCGCCTCTGTCGGCGGTTATGTTGGCCGGTACGCCGAACCTCGCGACCCAGGTGTTAACGAACGCCCTGGTGATGTCGGCTGTGGTGGTGGAGGTCAGCGGCACTGCCTCAGGCCAGCGTGTGTAGCGGTCGACCATCGTAAGAAGATAAGTTTGGCCTTGCGATGGCGGCAGAGGACCGACGATGTCGACGTGTACGTGGTCGAAGCGGCGGCTGGGTACCTCGAAGTCTCCCAGGGGTGCTTTTGTGTGCAGCTGCACCTTAGCCCATTGGCAGGCGAGGCAGGAGTTGGCCCAAGTCCGAACATCTTTGCTGAGGCCATGCCAGACGAAGCGCTGGGAGAGGAGTTTAACGGATGCGCGGGAACCCGGATGGGAGAGCCTGTGGAGCGCGTCGAAGATGCGGCGGCGCCAGGTTGCAGGGACGACTGGCCTGGGTTGGCCGAGTGAGACGTCGCAAGTGACTGCCGTGGCTTCGGGCCCGTGCGCGACCTTGGCTAGGCGTAGCCCTGCCAGGCTGGTAGCCGCCAAGAGGAGGTCTGGGTCCGTGAGCTGGGCCACTGCTAGTTGCGCGTAGTCGACCGCTAGGTGATTCGCGCAGATGGCAGGACAGGAAAGGCAGTCGGCGACAATGTTGTCTCTACCGGAGACGTGCTGGATGTCCGTGGTAAACTCGGACACGGCCGCGAGCTGGCGTTGCTGCCTAGCGGACCAGGGGTCGGTGTTTTTGGCCATCGCGTATGTGAGCGGCTTGTGGTCCACGTACGCGGTAAAGGGGCGGCCCTCCAGGAGGAACCTGAAATGGCGGACCGACAGGTGGAGCGCGAGGAGCTTGCGGTCGAAAGTAGAGTATTTGACCTCCGGGGGGTGCAGTTGGCGGCTGTAGAAGGCAAGTGGCTGCCACGTGCCATTGACCCACTGCTCGAACACGGCTCCGACCGCATGGTCGGAGGCGTCGGTGGTGAGCGCAACCCGGGCATCAGCCCTCGGGTGCGCGAGCAGGGTGGCGTCGGCGAGCGCGTTTTTGGTGGCGTCGAAGGCGGCTGATGTGTCAGCGGTCCAGGCTACGGCCATCTTGCCGGATTTACCTCGGAGGGAATCGTCTAGGGGCTTCATGAGGGCTGCAGCTCTGGGGATGAACCTGTTGTAAAAGTTCACCATCCCGAGGAACTCCTGGAGGCCCTTGATGGTTTTAGGGCGGGGAAATTGCTGGACGGCCTGCACCTTGTTGGGCAGGGGGACGGCCCCAACAGGAGTGATGTGGTGGCCGAGAAAATTGATCTCGGCTAAGCCGAATTGGCACTTCGCCGGGTTGAGGATAAGCCCGTGTTGGGCTAAGCGCCCGAACAGGATGCAAAGGTGTTCGAGGTGTTCCTGTTTGGAGGAGCTGGCCACGAGAATGTCGTCTAGATAGACGAATAGAAAGTTCAGGTCCCGGAGGACTGAGTCCATAAAGGTGCTGAAAAGCCTGGGCTGCATTCTTGAGGCCGAAGGGCATCCTCAGGAACTCGAACAGGCCGAATGGGGTGATGACGGCCGTTTTGGGGAGGTCCGCGGGGTGTATGAGGACTTGGTGGTAACCGCGTACCAGGTCGACCTTGGAGAAGACAGTTCGTCCAGCCAATCGGGCCGAGAAGTCCTGGATGTGTGGCACCGGGTATCGGTCGGGGGTGGTGGCATTGTTGAGGCGGCGGTAGTCCCCGCAGGGGCGCCAGCCTCCGCCGGGCTTGGGGGCGATGTGGAGGGGCGAGGCCCAAGGGCTGCTGGAGCGGCGGATGATGCCGAGTTGCTCCATGGTGGTGAACTCAGCCCGCGCGATTTCCAGCTTGCCCGGGTCGAGTCTGCGGGCATGGGCAGCGACCGGGGGGCCGATGGTGGGGATATAGTGCTCCACACCGTGTTTGGCGGCTTTGGCCGAAAAGGTCGGGTTAGTGAGGGCGGGAAACTCGGCTAGTAGTGCCGAGTAGTCGTCCGTGGCTCTGGCGAGGTAGTAGGTCGTCAGGCCGGCCGAACGGGCCGGGGTGACTGCGCCAGGGATGGGGGCCATAGTGTTGATGTCGACGAGGCGGTGCCTCGGAATGTCGACAAGGAGGCCGTGGGCGCATAGGAAGTCGGCGCCGATGAGTGGGCAGAGGATCTTGGCTGTGAGGAACTCCCAGCGATAGCGGCGGCCTGCGAGGTCGAGCATGACCATGCGGGTGCAGTATGTGCAGATGTCAGAGCCATTGGCTGCAGCCAGCGTAACACCCCGTGCACCGCGTTGGATTTCGAGGGCGGAGGCGGGGGTGATGTTGTGCTGGGCTCCTGTGTCGCACAGGAATCAGCGGTTGGTGCTGTCGTCAGTGACGTACAGTAGGGGCCCCTTTTGCCCCGCGGCCATCATGGGGGTCGGTGCGGGGAGGGGTTTGAAAGTGCACGGTGGCGTGCAGCATTGGGCCCTAGTGCCAAAACGAGTCTGGTAGTAGCAGTGACCCGGAGTGGAAGGGCGGTCGGGCCTAGTGAGCCGGGGGGACCGCTTGGTCGTTGCTGTGAGGTCGGGCGCGACGTCGCGGGCGGTCTGCGCGGAGAGCAGCCGGTCGGCCTTTTTGGCTATCTCGTTCAGGTCCATGGAGCCAGACTCCACAATGAGTGGGCGGATGCTGGCGGCGAGCTGTCGAATGAAAAGTGTGCGAAAGAGGGCGCCGAGTTTTTTGTCGTCCGAGAGGGACAGCATGTGGGAAAGCAGGTCTGATGGTGAAGCGTCACCAAGGCCTGGGAGGTCGAGGAGTTGGCAGTTGCACTGGTAGGAGGACGCCTGAAATCTTTTAAGGAGCGCGGCCTTCAGATGTTCGTACTTGCCTTCCTCTGGTGGATCCTGCAGCGCTGCCCAAACCTTAGGGACTGTGGCACAGGTGAGAGAGGCGACGAGGTAGTCGTACTTCGTGGCGTCGACTGTAATGCTTCTCAGCCGGAATCTGGACTCGGCTTGAACGAACCAGGCCTCGGCCAGGTTCTCCCAAAAGTCCGGTAGTTTAACCGTGACTGCGTTTGTATCCGCCATGCTAGCTTAGGATTCATCCTGAGCGTCGGGGTCACCAGTGTTGAGATACCGCGGCAAACATGGGAGTCGAGACTAGAGTTGATGGAGCACAACTGCTTTCATTTACATCATTGCAAAAACAAGTGCTTAAAATGCCCGAGCAACCACTTAAATACTCCCCAGACAGGAAGTGCTCCCGGCAGCCTGTCCCTGCGGGAAACAAGCTGCTGGAGGAAAGGGCCCATGGCTAGTGGCGGCTGCTGCCGGCAGTGCGCCTGCGTAAACTGTCCGTGCCGCCGTGAGCGGATTATGTCCAATGGTGGCATGTCGCCACAATTAGGTACAAAAAGTTTCATCAGTATGTGCTTCCAGGAAATTTTGTGGTAATCATAAATCTCAAGACAATTATAAAAAAAACTGCATGAAATCCCAGCAAGACTGCAGTGCACTTTACTTAAGTTGCAAAAACACATTTTGACAGTAGAATACTGAAAGGTATAGAGCAGTATGTAGCCAATGCACTGAGACAAAACTACTTACCTGAATCCGGCGGCAGGGATAACAATGATCAAATAGCTGTGTTATGGTATCCTGTCTCCTCGTGTTGCAAGCAAGACTATGTGAAATTATAAGAAAAACTGAGTGAAATAAAGAGTAGATTGCCTTTCAAAAGCTAGGCTTTATTAACCTTAAAAAACCAGCAAGTACATGTTGAGCACCCAGTCTCAACCACTGTAGAAAACTGAATTTAAGATGGCCACCACAGGTCACATGGAATCAACTAACCAATAAGTTTACAGCATATATCTCAAGGCAGGAAAACAGGCAACCAATTACAATGCTTCTTATAAAACAAGAATAATCACCACATTCACCCCTCCTTTTAAAATATACTTCAACCTAGGTAGCCTTTACAGTTTACAATTAGTTATTTATGACTAGAGCAATACATGTATAATGCCTTCAACAATTTTAAAATTTTACTATTAATTTATTAATTATTTTAAAAGTCCATTTTTAATCGGTCGACCGGATATCTTGTTCGTGTCGACCTTCTTAGCCTTGATGGAGTTCCTTGCCCTCCCACACCAGGAGACACAGAAATATCTTCTGCAGGGAGGCTATCAATATCCCGATTATCAACGGTTTCCGGATTGGAAGTCCCATTAGAAGGTAGACTGGGAGGGTCATGAACATCCATCGGGGGCAGACTAAGAGAATTGTAAGTGTCTGCAATAGGATTGGAAATGTTCGTAGTATCTGTGACGACATCAACATTATCTGAATTATGGCTATTGTTAATGTCCTCAGGAGAGGGATTGTTAATGTCCTCAGGAGAGGGCTGGCCACCACAAGGAGCTAAGTCTTTAACTGAAACCGTACTTTCTTTCCCATCTTGGAATCGAATGTGAGCATATTGGGAATTTGCCTCCAATAGCTCCACCTCCTCCACTAAAGGATCATACTTTGACAGTCTAACATGGCGTCGGAGCAGCACAGGTCCCTGCATAGTAAGCCATGAAGGTACCGAATATCCCGTAGTAGATCTCCGCGGATAGTTGAAGAGCCTTTCATGGGGGGTCACATTAGTAGCCGTTGAAAGCAATGATCTAATGGAATGCAGGGCATCAGGCAGTACCATTTCCCACTGTGTATTCTTAAGGTTCCGGGATGTCAAAGCCAACATAACTGCCTTCCAGATCACCCCATTGTATCGTTCGCACTGTCCATTACCCTGGGGATTATACGGGGTAGTTCTGCTAGTAGAAATTCCCCGACTCTGGAGGTATTCCTTCAACTGGGAAGACATAAAAGAACTTCCCTGATCCGAATGGATATACGCAGGCATCCCAAAGATGACAAAATGTTGAGTCAGACATTTAATAACTGTAGCAGCTGATACATCTGCACACGGAAAAGCAAAAGGGAACCTTGAAAACTCATCCACAACAGTAAATATATATCGATTCTGAGTCGTTGAAGGAAGAGGCCCCTTAAAATCAACGCTCAGGCGTTCAAAGGGAGAAGTAGCCTTTATAAGATGAGCTCATTGAGGCTTAAAAAAATTCGGTTTACACCGGGCACAGACAGAGCATGACGAAGTCATCTGCTTGACGTCTTCAACTGAAAAGGGCAAATTCTTACTGAGTACGAAGTGTATCATCTTCGTAACACCAGGATGGCACAAAGCATTATGAAGATTAATAAGCATATCTCCGTGAAGCACAGAACAATAAGCCCTCGACAGCGCATCAGCGGCAACATTATCCTTCCCCGGACGATAGACTATATCGAAATGATAGCATGCCAACTCGATCCTCCACCTCATTATTTTATCATTCTTAATCTTTCCGAAATGTTTGACATCAAACATGAAGGACACAGATTTTTGGTCAGTTACTAACATAAAATGTCGCCCAGATAAATAATGTCTCCATTTACGCAGTGCTTCTACTATTGCGTACGCCTCTTTCTCTATTGATGAATGTCTCTGCTCACTATTGCTCAGAGTACGTGAGAAAAAGGCCACAGGTCTTCCATTTTGGTTCAGGGTAGTCCCAATTGCAAAATCGGAAGCGTCCGTCTCAATCACAAAGGGAGCCTGCTCATCAATAGAGTGCACAACTGCTCCAAGGATATCCTTTTTAAGATTATCAAAACACATCCTGGCCTCCCATGATAAAGGATATGTCGTAACCCGAATAAGGGGCCGGATCTTCTGTGAGAAGTTTGCAATCCAATTAGAATAATAAGAAAACAGTCCAACAACTCGTTGCAAGGCCTTAGAATTAGTAGGGCAAGTTAACTCAATCAGTGGTCGCAGCCGTTCTGGATCTGGTTTAATCTTGTTTCCCGAGATAATATACCCCAGTAAATTTACCTCGGTGGTCGAAAAGATACACTTCTCTTTATTGAAAGTTAAGCCAACTTTTTCGGCAACTTGAAGGAATCTTTCTAGATTAAAATCGTGCTCCACCCTTGATTTGCCACACACCGTGATGTCATCTAAGTATGAGAAGGTGTCAGAGAGAGAGTTATCACTTATAAAAGCATCCATTGCCCGTTGAAAACAGGCGACACCGTTAGTAACACCGAATGGTACTCGGCAAAACTGATACAGCTTTCCGCCAGCTTCAAAGGCCGTATATGGTTTGTCCCTCTTAGCGATAGGAATCTGATGATAAGCACTCTTTAGGTCAATAGTGCTAAAAACCTTATATTGAGATACTTTATTGATAAGCTCATCAATCTTAGGCAGGGGGTACGCATCTAATTGAGTATACCTGTTAATAGTTTGAGAGTAGTCTATCACCATTCGCTTCTTATGTCTCTCATTAGTGGTGACAACTACCTGTGCCCGCCAGGGCGAAAAACTAGGTTCAATGATTCCTTCCGATAAAAGACGTTGAACTTCAGAATTAATAAATTCTTTATCCTGACTGCTATACCTTCTTGACTTGGTAGCAATTGGCTTACAGTCCGGCATCAAATTGGAAAAAAGTGATAATGGAGAAATAAATAATGAAGTTAATCCACAAATAGACAAAGGTGGCTTGGTTCCTCCGAAAGAAAGACTGAGGGATTCATGTAATTGAAGCACATCATGACCAATCAAAATGTCTGCACAGAGATTAGGCAGAACGGTTAGGCGTATATCAGTATACGTATTACCTAGGAGAATTAATTTCACAAGGCAACAACCAGCTACTTGTGAGGTGAGAGTCGTCTGAGCCATACACACCTGATAGGAAACAGGCGAAATTTTCAAACGCTTCTCCCTCACAAACTGAAGAGTTATAAAGCTCTCAGTACTGCCCGTATCTATAAGGGCCTTCACTTCTAACCCATTAACTTGGGCCATAGCTATAGCTTTGTTTAGGCCATGGGAAAAGGCGGCAGAAACTGATGCAATAAATGCCCTATCTAAAGGCTGAATGGTCGCAGAGGAGGCAACCGATTTGCAAACACGTGCATAATAACCTCCCTTGCCGCATTTACTACACACAGCCTCCCGGGCAGGGCACTTCAGACGGGGGTGCCGGGCGTTCCCGCGAAAATAACACTTCTGAATCCTAGAGGCAACAGCTGCCGAAGTAGAAACTGTTTCGGAATCTGGTAAACCACTCCTATTAAATCCACGTAACTCCCTTTCATCCGGAACTGCCGAAACCACGGTCGCAGGCTGATCAAAAAGAGCATAAGAATCCGAACTTCTCTGAGCCAAATCCAATGTAGAGGCTTGCTCAAAAGCACTCTTAAGATCCAAAGTCTTATTTTCTAATAACCGCTGACGAATTGATCTAGACAGTAATCCATTAATAAATGCATCCCGTACCAACTCTTCCTTACGTTCTTCTGCATACACGGCCTTATAATTACAGTTAGCACCAAGGCGCCAGAGTGCTTGTAAATAAGCATCCAAGGATCCTCCTGCCTGCTGCCTACGGGCAGATAAAAGGTGACGTGCAAATACCTCATTTTTGGGTTTAACAAAAAATTTTTCCAACATAGCAATAGCCAATTCATAAGTTTCACAGTCCAAAATATACTTATACACATCCGGAGCAATGTAGTTGATTAGTATATCCAACTTATTCAGAGATTGCTGATCCAACACACCCAAAAAGTTTTTAAATGTACGATACCAATGTTTCCATTGATCACCCACTCCTGCAGAATTAGGGTCAGCATTAAATCGTTCCGGTCAAAGATATCGTTCCATTATAGCAAAAGGTTAATAAATTGAAATAAAGAATAGATTGCCTTTCAAAAGCTAGGCTTTATTAACCTTAAAAAACCAGCAAGTACATGTTGAGCACCCAGTCTCAACCACTGTAGAAAACTGAATTTAAGATGGCCACCACAGGTCACATGGAATCAACTAACCAATAAGTTTACAGCATATATCTCAAGGCAGGAAAACAGGCAACCAAATACAATGCTTCTTATAAAACAAGAATAATCACCACACTGAGAATGCTACTCATTACAAAATACAAAATCCCTTATCTTGGAAGGATTTCCAAACACAAAGGGCTTGATTTTGCCATTGGTGCGGACTGGGGGTGTGTCAGCCACTTTTTGTGTTAGCTACCCAACTCCAATTTGATGTGGGAAAAGTATGCGATTTTCCCCTAATTGGGCAATTGATTTCCAGCGTGTGGGAACCCCTGGCCCACTTAGTCTTTCCATCCTGAAAGTCGCCTCCGATGATGTCATCAGTGCTGCTGGATTTAAGGCCTGCAAGCAGCCTTGCTTCTTCTGCAGACTGCAAAGCTTATGCCATTTGCTTTGATAGATTCCTCCAGCCAATATGTCCAGCAGTAGGCCAAAGTCTGCACCAAGGTTCGATGATGCCGCCCTGCAAGCTCTGGTGGAGGGAGCAAGAGGAAATAAGGAGGTGCTCTTCCCTTTGTCAGGGAGGAAGAAGCCTCCCCAGCAGACGAAAGCTGTGTGGATGCAAGTGACCCAGGAGGTCAACTCTTTGCCTATGTGCCGCAGAACCTGGCTGCAGTGCAGGAAGAGGTTTCATGACCTTCTGCGCACTGGAAAAGTGAGTATGACTTTCCCATCAACCTCAATCTGATCGCCATTGCCTCTCCTCACCAGCACTCAGCTTTGACAACCTCTTCCTCCACATCCCACTTGACACTGACATCCATGCACCCTTACACTCTCTCTCTATGGTCACATTCACCTAACTATTTGACTATGCAGCTCTCACACTCTCTATCACTGTGATGCTATGAAAACAACTTACAACACACAGGGAGGGCCCTTGGTCTTGCCACCTCACTCCATCTTTGTCCCCTTCTAACCATCAATGATATGGATTCACTACACTCACTCCTTCATTCTCACTCAAACTCCACTTGTCACCCTCATTGCAGGAAAAGAGAGCTCACAATAAGAGGGAAAGAGCGAGGACAGGAGGAGGGCCACCCTCAGTAGCCCAGCTCACCCCCTAGGAGGAGGCGGCCCTGGAGATCGTGCGAGTGGAAGAGGATGCGCAAGTGGGGGACGGACAGACGGGTGCATCAGAGCAAGCTGGTGACAGAATAGTTTATCATCTCTCTCACTGACATTGCATGAGTCACTGATAATGATTCTGATGCTCTAACAGATTGACTTTTGATTATCTGCAATATTCAATGTGCATGTAACCTTGGCCTCTATGGGGATCAAGGGGTTTGGGGAGAAAGCAGGGACAGGGTACTGAATTTGGATGATCAGCCATGATCGCATTGAATGGCAGAGCAGGTTCGAGGAGCCGAATGGCCTACTCCTGCTCCTATCTTCTATGTTCTATGTTTCTATGTTTCTACCGCCTCACATCTCTGACTCTTTCCTTTGCTCCCCCACAGGACCATCGAAAGCCCCCATCCCCACTATCCAGGAGGAACAGCCTGAGCCTCCAGACTCTTCAGAGGAAGCTGCAACCTCTGAGGGCGCAGCATCAGCAGAATTCAGCGCACCCAGCACCTGCGCAAACACTCACACCTCGGTGGTACCTTCGCGAGATAGTGCAGTGTTGTCACCTGGTGTATCACAGCTCACAAGTGGGCATCAGCAGATGGTGGAGACAGGGACAGCAGTGGAGAGTCCTAGTTGGAGGGTGCAGTACTCTGCCAGCTTGGCTCAGCTGCATGTTAACCCTCTGCCTCCGGGTCCATCCAGAAGAAGAGCGGTGCTGGAACTCCAGGAAGAGGCGCAAGAGTCTCTGGCAGGTTTTGGCTCCAGGGTCGCTGCGAGTGTGGAGCGAATGGAGGAGTCCATCGCTAACATGAGCAGAGCCTTTGTGGAGGCATTGGCGCATGATCGCATCACCACGGAAGGGATGGCAACCTCTGTGGAAAGGATGGTTACCTCCATGGTAAGGCTGGCTACAGTAGAGGAGAGGATGGCTACGGTAAAGGAGAGGATGGCTACGTCCATTGAGGAGCTTAGTCACCAATGTATGGAAAACATGGTATTTGTTCAGAATAGACTGACATCTCTTGAGGAGTGATGGTCAGCTCTTGAGCTAACAAACCAGACCTTCAGGCAAGCCCTCGGGAGTAGGAATTCCAGTACAGAAACGGGTCCTCATGGCCCCCCTGAATTGCAGCAAGGTGCTGTCAAGCTACTTACTAGCTCTGAAGTGGGGCTGACCCATGAGAGGGATGTTGCTGGCATAAAACAAGGAAGTGGGGGCTCCTCTCCAAGCGCTTACACAACCATGCCACTACAGAGCCCTTGGTCAGAGCCCCACCAGAGTCCCCACCCAACTGCGATCGGCATCTCAACCCCTGCACAGTCGCAGGAGCAGCAGACTGCTGGCGAGCCCTCACATGTTTGCAACCCCAGAGGACGCCCGCCAAAGGTGTCAAGACAGGAGCAGCAAGAAAGTGAGCAAGGGGCCTCCACATCTGCTGAAGCCACAGGGGAAGCACCATGTAGGAGCACGCGTAAGAGGAAGATAATGCACAAGTAGTCACAAGGGTAGTCACTTGGGTGAAATGTGATGTTTAATGTTGAAAAGCCATCAGTTGTTTATTGTCATAAAAATTCTGATGTCAACTGTTGCAGTTGTGGCGTGTGTCATATAGGGCTTCCACATTGAGGGCTTAGGATGACTTGCAATTGTCAGTATGGTGGTCAGAGTGGTAGGAACCGCAGGTTCTTGGCCATTGTCGATGCTCTGGTAAGAAGCTGCGAGGCAAAAGTGCTTGACTGGCTAGGCTAAGCAAATCTGGCCAAGATGGGTGCATGCCTTGCATCCCGGCCAGTAATGTGCTCGCATGCTGCTGGCGCTGGTTGATGTGCCTCTGCAAGCTGGTCGTTGTCGCTCTCTTCATCCTCCTCCTCCTCCTCCTCATCTGAGGAGGATATGTTATGGGCCACGTGTTCCCTAGGCATCTGCAAGCCACGATGCTGTGCCATGTTGTGAAGTGCACAGCAAACCACACTGATTCTGGAGACCCTGGCTGCTGAGAACTGCAGGGCTCCACCTGATCTATCCAGGCATCTGAAGTGCATCTTCAGCAAGCCGATGGTTTGCTCGATTATGGATCTGGTGGAAATGTGGCTCGAGTTGTAGCGCTCCTCAGCTTCGTTGGATGGGCTCCTCAATGGCGTCATTAGCCACGCCTTCAGGGGATAGCCCTTGTCTCCAAGTAGCCATCTGTTAAGTTGGTCTAGCGGACTGAAGAGCGGAGGCACACTAGACTGGCGCAGGATGAAGGAGTCATGGCAACTGCCAGGGTACTTGGCACAAACATGCAAAATGTCCTTCTTGTGGTCACACACCAGATGTACGTTGAGGGAGTGGAAGCCCTTGCGGTTGACAAAAATACCTGGATTGTAATGGGGTGCCTTAAGGGCCACATGTGTGCAGGCAACGACGCCCTGCACCCTTGGAAAGCCTGCCAGATTGTCAAACTCAACCAAACACGCAGGTACACTGGCTTTATCCTTGGAGAAATGGATGTGATTGTGCGCGATGGCAAAGAGGGCATCGGTTACCTGCATGATGCAAGTGTGTGCGGCCGACTGGGAGATGCCGTTGATGTCTGCTGCTGATCCCTGGAGCGAGCCTGAAGCAATAAAATTGAGTGTGGTGGTGACTTTGACAGCCACTGATAAGGGATGTCCACCTGCTCCTCTGGACTCCAGGTCTTGCTGAACCATTGCACAGATGTCACCCACTATCTCTCACGAAAGTCTAAGCCTCCTTTGGCACTGCTGCTCGGTCCTGTTGAGGTAGCTGATCCTCTGTCTGTAGACCCTGTTTGGGGGGTATCTCCTGCATCGACGGGCTTCCATGTGCTGGTGCCTTCTGGCCTGTGCAGCTTCAGGTGGGTGAGCCGCAGTTTGGAGCTCCTGCTGTTGCTCCTGCAGTTGGTGCTGCTGTTGTTCAGGGTTCTGCTGCTGCCGCGGCTGGTCTCCATCCAAACCTGATGTCCAGGAGGAAAGGAAATAAATGGTTCCCATTCTTCTGGTATATACCTCAGTTGAGGAAGTGCTCATTCAAGGTGGGGAGAGGGGATTCCCAGGAGGTCACACTGTAGATGGTTGTCAGGCTCCATACTTCCACAACAATGAGTAGGCCTGTTAAAAGTTCCCACAGACCTGAGACAACAAAGTTCTGCCACCTGCAAATGATGATTGGTGAAAACTCCTTTTTAATGGTGCAGCTGCAGCTGTTAGTAAGCAATCCACTTGTGCTGCCGACATGTTTCACTGGCGTATTTCAGAGGAGGCGTGCAGAACGTGGGAAAATTGTTAAAATCTGAAAGGCCTCTCAAAATGGGATTATAGAGGCACTGAACTGGTTGTTAAGGGCCATAAGGGCCTATCCCACCTCTTGGAGGCCGGATGGAGACGGGGTCAGAAAACTCGCATGTGGGAAAATTGCTCGGAGGTGGGATGGAGGCGGGATTGGGCCTTAAGAGCCTTACCCGCCTCTTGGAGGCAGGATGGAGACAGGGTCAGAAAACTCGCATTTGAGAAAATTGCTCGGAGGCAGGATGGAAGCGAGATCAGGCCCGCCCGTCAGTTTTTGCGATTTTAACACCTCACATGCCTCCAATCCCGCCTCCAATCCCACCTCCTCGGGCCTGGCAAAATCGAGCCCAAAGAGTTTCTGTTTGATATTTCCAGCACAATTCACCCAAAATCGGCCAAACCAGCACAAAAGATCGAGGAATTTCAAGCGCAATTTATGTTCAGCGCAAATCGAGTTTCTGCGACCTTTTGCGCTAGTTTAAAAAACAGCGCTGGAAGCCGGCCCCACCAAAAAACTGACCATACCCCCAGATCGAATTAATCACCAGTGGCAGTTTCAACTAATTGCACTCGTTTGCCGGCCTTCGAGGAGCCTCTTAAATTTAAGCTTTTTTTTTAGGCGCAAGGAGACTAATAGGCACAGTTTTTAAATATTAAAAATATTTCATTTACTAAGAAACTACTGGACACCACTGAAACTAGTAAATGATTCTGTATAGTTTTTTTTAAGTCATTTCCCGTTATTTAAAATTGGGTTACTCACAGGTGGTGAACTCGATACTCTTATTAAAAATGTTTTTTTTATGATGAACTGATTTTCAGCTGTATGAGTAAAACTGCACCAGGTTCCTGGAAACAGGACTCTAAAGCAAAAAAAATGTTCTAAAATGCTGCCCGATTGCACTGGTTCACGCATGAATTTTGTTGGTGATTATGCAAAATAAAACTTGAACCATAAAATCAATTTGGAAAACTAACATAATTTTGAACACAATTTGCACCCGAATTGCCATAACACCTAAAGCGGAAACTCTGTGTTAAAATCTGAAGCTGACCTTGAGCTGCAATAGTACTGAGACTCACAGAGATGAACTCATTATTGAAGAGGGGGTTATTTTCAATCGTTACAAAGTTCTTGTGCCTGCCAGAGAAAACTTAAGTTGATAAAAATACATCAAAGGCTCAAGGGAATTGAAAAATGTGATATAGTTAGCAAGAGATGCCCTGTTCTGGCTTTGTATGGCAGCGCAATTTGCTGATGTGATTAGCCAAAGTCTTACACGCAGAAAGAACGAGTGCTAAGGGCCAATGAAAACACATGATATTCCGAGCAGTTGTTAGATATGGGTGCAGCTCACTTATGCTTAACGTTCCATGATATTTTTGTGCTATTTGATTTGATTAAGCTGTTATCTGGGAAATCGTGTGAAAACTCCAGGCCAAAATTTATCAGAATAGATGTCAACTATTGATAAAGAACAGACCAGGAATCAAAGCATCTGAAAGGTTGGAGCCAGTGCAAGAAAACCTGATAGAAGAAACCCAAACACCAGAACAACAAACTGAACCAGGGATAAGTAAAAGTGATTTGATACAGGTGTTTAAAATTATGAAAGCATAGGACAGATAGAAACAAATCATTTCCAGCGATTTAAGGGACCTTAGAACATGGCAATATATATGTCAGAGATTTAGGACAAAAAGCAGGAGCAACATTTTTTACACCGAGAGTTGTTGTGAGGCTGTAAAATACATTACCAGAGTTAGTGATTGAAGCAGAGTCAATATTTAAGGATAGGTTATATAGGTGGTTAAAGAGATATGGGTATAGAGTGGGCAGAAGAGATTAGGACAACTGCTCCTTTGGGGGATAAACAGATTGAGCTCAACAGTCTGTTTCCATGTTGTAATGTTCATGTCGTTCTATGTAATCTGAAAACCACCTGATAGATTATATTTACGAGGGCCAATTTTATGAATGTGCACTCATAGAGCCACACCCACCGGGAGTGTATCGCAGGAAATTGTAGGCACACTCTCTATGACTTTCAGTCTATTCATTTTATTTGTGGGGAGGACACAAACAATTTCTTTGCTGGATGGGGCTCTGTGCTGGTAGCATGCACTCATAAAATCAATCCTGTGTTTGCCTGTGCAACAATATAATTATGTAATGATAATCCCCCTTTGCAGTTTAGAGTTTAATTGAATTTTGAGTTTAGTGAAAAAAATGCAGGCCTGAAAATTCCACAGGGCTTCTCCTGATCTCAGGAGATCAGCAGAACTATTTGCATAGAGGCACCTAGTGGGCAGGGATGGGATTGATATAAAAACACCAAGGACCCACAAGAAACACAAATGACTCCATTCCAACAATTTGGGATGGGATCAGCGGCAAAGAAAAGTGGAGGAGAGAGGTCCTTCCCCACCACACATCTTCCCCTTTAAAAGGTCCTGTGGAATTTCAGCCCCCAATTTTGAGAGGGGAGTTGGAATTTTGGAATAAAGTTTGTGACCTGGTGAAGACAATCTGCTGAGTGTTGTTATTAAAATAAACAAGCCAATCAAAGCATTCAATTTCTATGCTACTCATCCTGCCAAGCCATCACTGAAATATTTGCCAGATCAGTCAGTCCTCTATGTAACTGATGCATCAAATAAGTGACAGAAGCTGTGTTTGCCTGATAAAGCACTTTCCCCATGGACAGAAACATGAGAGTGCACAGTACTTTTAACAGATGTCAGGTTTCTCAAAATGACAGGGCCTCATTGATAGCATACATGTGGTCAACTGGAGCCCCACCAACTACCCCATGGCTTATAGAACTAGGAAAGGCTTCCATTCCATTGATGTGCAGGTCTTGAACCATCATACATGAACTGAATCATACAAGGGAATGCACAATCCCCAGGAGCAGCTACAACATTGTTATTTTGTGATACCATCATTATTTGAAGGAGCAGTCTGGACAGTGAGTGTTAGGAAACCAAAGATACCCACTTGTTCCACCAGTAGCCATGATCCCTTGAAAGGATGTGGTACATACAGTGAAGTTTGTGCCGCCACTCAAAATTTGAAGCAACATAACATTAGCATGATGAAACACAGATTTCATTGCCCACCTTACATTGCTGACCTGGTAGATTTCCTGCAGTCAAATAAAAGCTGCCTTGAAGTGAAAGCAGCAGCCCTTTAAAATATCCAACCCCTTGATAATCATAGTACTCCCTGCCCAAAATGCGAAAACTGATATTCAAATTATATTAACAATTATGGTAAGGTCAGCTGCCATTCTAGTCATGCAGAATATCATATATATGGTAGTGTAGTGGTTATGAACTAGTAACACTGAGATTGTTGGTTCAAATCCCACCCAGCCCAGTTGTCCATGCAAATTTATTCTCATTAACATCTGGGGACTGTTCCACAGACGAGACAAGCAACAACCTGACATTATCATACTCACAGGATCATATATATCAGCCAACATCTCCTTCACGCCCACCGCTGGATATGTCCTGTACCACTGGTATGAATAGACCAACCAGAGGTGAGGGCGCAGGGTTGTAAACAGTCAGGTGGGCATAGCCTTGGCAGTCCTCAATATTGCCTCTGGACTGCATGAAGTCTCATGGCTTCATGTCAAACAGGGCCAAGGAAACCTCCTGTTGATTACTACTAACTGCCCTCCTCAACTGACGAATCAGTACTTCTCCATGTTGAACACCACTTGGAGGAAGCACTGTGGATGCACGGACACAAATAAATGCACCACCAAGCTCAGTAATAATGATCGAGCAGGCTAAGTTCTGAAGGACATAGCTGCCAGACTAGGCCTGCATCAGGTGGTGAAGGAATGAACATGAGGACATATTCATAGACTACAGCTCAGCATTCAAAACTATCGTCCCCAACAAGCTGGCCACCAAACTCCAAACTCTTGGCCTGAACACTTCCCTCTGCAACTGGACCCTGGACTTCCTAACAAACAGACCCCAGTCTGTCAAATTAGGTAACCACACCTCCCCCCCCCCATGACCCTGAACACGGGGGCCCCACAAGGATGTGTGCTGAGCCCCCTCCTCTACTCCCTCTTCACCCACGACTGTGTGGCTGTTCATGGTTCCAACACCATCATCAAGTTTGCAGATGATACCACGGTAGTAGGCCAGATCACCAACAACGATGAGTCAGCCTACAGGGAGGAGGTCCAGCAACTCGTGAAGCGGTGCGCCGATAACAACCTGGCCCTTAACATCAAGAAAACCAAAGAAATCATTGTGGACTTCAGGAAGTCTAAAGGCAGAAGTCACACCCCCATCCACATCAATGGGGCTGTGGTGGAAAGGGTGGACAGCTTTAGGTTCCTCGGAGTCCACATCACAGAAGACCTCTCCTGGTCCCTCAATACCTCCTCTCTGGTGAAGAAGGCCCAGCAGCGCCTATATTTCCTAAGGAGGCTGAAGGGATGTAACCTGCCACCCCTGATCCTCTCTAACTTTTACCGCTGCACAATAGAGAGCATCCTGACAAACTGTATCACAGTATGGTATGGCAGCTGTAGCTACTATGACCGGGAAGCCCTGCAGTGGGTAGTCAAAACTGCCCAACGCATTACCGGCACCCGGCTACCGACCATAGAGCACATATACCAGAAACGCTGTTTACGGAGGTCATGGTCCATCATCAAAGACCCTACCCACCCCAGCCACAGTCTGTTCACCCTCCTGCCATCTGGGAGACGCTACAGATGCATTCGCACCCGTACGACCAGATTTAGGAACAGCTTCTTTCCCAGGGCTGTCATCCTACTGAACTCCACAAATAAACTCTAAAGCCTGCACATCTGCCAATGCACTTTATTATGGTTATGTTTATGTTCATGTATTACAAGCCAAATGTATGTTGAATGTTTAAATGTCTTAATCTAAATGTACACTCTTGGGAACCGCAAGCCTACATTTCGTTGTACTGCACTTGTGCACTAACAATGACAATAAAAGTTGATTTGATTTGATTTGATTCGACATGACTTTGTTCTCAGGTTATTACCTGTAATAGACACATCTGTGCACAATAGCATTGTCAGGAATGACCACTGCATAGTGCTTCTGAAGACAAAATCTCATTTCCACAATAAGGAAAGCCTCCATGTCGTGTGGCTCCATAGCTGTGCTAAGTTGGACAAATTAAAGATAGATCTAGCTGATCAAATTTGGGCATTCAGAGGCACTGTGGGCCATCAAATGTAGCAAAATTATATAATACCACAATCTGTAACCTCATGGCCCATCACATCTCTCACTCCTCCATCACCATTATGCCAAGACACCAACCCTGGTTTATTATGAAGTGTAGACGAGCATGCCGGGAGCAGATCTAGGCTTACCTTAAAAGAGGTACCAACCTTGTGAAGCTATAACACAGTCACTTGCAGGATCTAGATGGAGCTAAGCAGTCCTACAACCAACAGGTCAGAACCAATAAAATAGCAAAATACTGCGGATGTTGGAAATCTGAAATAAGAACAGAAAATGCTGGAAATACTCAGCAGGCCAGGCAGCATCCATGGAGAGAGAAACAGAGTTAATGTTTCAGGTCTGGGACCCTTCATCAGAACTGGAAAAAGCTGGAGATGTAACAGATATTAAGCAGGTGCAGAGACGGTGGGGGGGGGCGGGAGGTTAGGAGGGGAGGAAGGAATTGAAAGAACATACTGTGCTTATGTAAGAGGCAGGAAAGATAAAATGTTGCAAATGGGAATGGCAAAATAATACAGCATGAAAAATGGGGGCAGGGGTTATTGTCTGAAATTGTTGAACTCGATGTTGAGCCCGGAAGGCTGTAAAGTGCCTAATCGAAAGATGAGGTGCTGTTCCTCAAGCTTACGCTGAGCTTCATTGGAACAATGTAATAGGCCGAGGACAGAGAGATCAGAGTGGGAGTGAAGCGGAGAATTAAAGTGACAGGCGACCGGAAGCTCAGGGTCACCCTTACAGACTGAACGGAGGTGTTCCGCAAAGCAGTCGCCCAATCTGTATTTGGTCTCTCCAGTGTAGATGAGACCGTATCGTGAGCAGCGAATACAGTATATTAATTTTCAAGAAGTACAAGTAAATCGCTGTTTCACCTGATTCTAGAGATGACAAAAGAGATTCACTTAACAGAGCTGTTAGAAAGCATGCTTCAGAATCGCCGGTTCTATGTTGAACTAGGTGGGAAGCGCAGCAGGTGGCGTATTCAGAAGAATGGTCTTCCTCAGGGAAGCGTGCTTGCACCGCTGCTGTACAACATCTACACGAATGACCAACCTATAGACGGTGTTACACGCCGTTTTATATATGCTGATGACTTTTGTGTCACTGCCCAAAACACTGATTTTA
The DNA here is from genome assembly GCF_052327205.1 of Somniosus microcephalus. NCBI lineage: Eukaryota > Metazoa > Chordata > Chondrichthyes > Squaliformes > Somniosidae > Somniosus > Somniosus microcephalus. The sequence continues at coordinate 173,378,361 of NC_140991.1, read as the reverse complement.
ACACCATGGAGAAAACGATTTCTGAGGTCTTGGAGGGACTAAAATCCTACTATGAAGAAAACTACCTTTGCGCAAACCCATCAAAGACGCAAGTTTGTGCATTCCACCTCAGAAACCGTGAAGCCAAACGCCAGCTGAAAGTAACCTGGTGTGGAGCAACACTGACGCATTGCGAGCACCCTATCTACTTAGGAGTCACCCTTGACCGATGCCTCACCTTCAAGAACCACATCGAGAAGATAAAGGCAAAAGTGAGCGTACGAAACAACATCCTGAATAAGCTCACTAACACAAGATGGGGAACAAGCATGAAAACATTGCTGTTAAGTCTGTGTGTTCCAGTTGTATTAAGATTAATTACTGACACAGACTACAAGAATAAAGTTCAACAGGTCTTTACTAGTTGGAGGTCAGGACTATACTAAATACAATATCACTACACAGTACTTATATACCGGTGGTCACCACCGGTATTACGTATACAGCAGCCAGAGAAAGTAGTACATCTCTTAAGGTGGAACAGGCTTAAGTTCTCTTAAGGTGGAACAGGTTACATACACCACAATCCTCCCTTTTTAGCTTAACAGTCTTATCCCCATTTAACATAACATCATAACATATATACATATATAACTTCAGGTATAAACAGTTCAAAGGTTCAGTCTCTCAGGAGGCCTTCTGATTTGGTTTGGATAACGCCTTTCAGTGGTCTCTGATTCTTGTTGCTGAGGTGACTCTTCTTGTTGGTTTCCTATGTATTGGACGTCATCATCAGGTACAGTCCCTGCCGAGGTAGATGCTTCAGGTTCATTAACGTCTTCCACAGTTGTCTCTGTCGCAACCATGGGTTCGACCCTTGCTCTTGATTCTACCAGTTGATCTGCATGACGCCTTATCACATTGTTACCAATATCTACTGTGTACATCAGAGGTCCTTGTCTGGCCTGAATTGTTCCGGACTGCCATTTTTCGTTTCCATAGCCCCTTGCCAACACTGGTTGTCCTACGTCGAAACTTCGAGTGGACTTGTTATTAATATGCCGGAACAGTTTGTTTTCCACTTCCCTCCGCACATTTGGTTTTAACAAGTCCAACCTGGACCGCAACCTCCTGTTATAAAACATCATGACAGGACTTTGGTTAGTCACTGCATGAGCGGCGTTTCGATATGCCATTAGGAAATTGTCCACCTTGTGTTGTAACGGAATCTGATCATCGTTCATGGCCTTTATTGCCTTTTTGAATGTTTGGACAAATCTCTCGGCCAACCCGTTTGTCGCCGGGTGATATGGGGCAGAGGTATAATGTTTCACCCCATTCTTCTTTAAGAATTTTTGGAATTCTTCCGACACAAACTGTGGTCCGTTGTCCGAACATATCTGTTCTGGCAAACCGTTCCTTGCAAATATTGTTCTTAACACCGCAATTGTCTTTTCTGAAGTAGTGGTATTCATCTTGATCACTTCTGGCCATTTGGAATGTGCGTCCACCGCAATTAGGAACATGGAGTCCATGAATGGACCAGCAAAGCCAATATGTACGCATTGCCATGGGGCTGAAGGTCATTCCCATGGGTGTAGCGGTGCGATCGGAGGTGCATTTTGCACTTTTTGGCACCCAGCGCAGCTTTTTGTCAACTCCTCTATCTGTTGGTCAATGCCCGGCCACCATACATAAGCCCTAGCAAGACTTTTCATCTTAACTCCCCCCAGATGACCTTCATGCAGTTCCTTTAGAACTCTTTCCCGTAACTTGGGAGGAATAATCACTCTTGTCCCGTACATCAAAGTACCATGGCAGACGGACAGCTGGTCTCGCCTTGCCGAGAATGCCGGTAACAGAGGATCACCATGTGTTGGCCATCCCTTCACTGTCACCTCGTAAACTCGGGACAGTGTCGGGTCGTTCCTGGTTTCTCTTTCAATACTTGCATTGGTGACTGGTAAACACTCGATGATGGTCGAATGAAATAACTCAACAGGGTCAACTTTCGTCGTCTCTTCTGCTTCAGGTAGTGGCAGGCGCGACAGCCCATCAGCATTGCCATGCTGCTTTGTACCTTTGAATTCTATTTGATATTGATGTGCCCCTAGGAAAAGGGGCCATCTCTGGAGTCGCTGTGCTGTCATCACCGAAACACCCTTCTTAGGGTTAAAAATGGATACCAACGGCTGATGGTCTGTCAGAAGTGTGAATTTTTGGCCCTGCAGGTAATGATTAAACTTCTTCACTCCCCATACAAGGCTAAGAGCCTCCCTATCGATCTGCGCATAGTTGCGCTCAGCGGAGGTCAATGATCTGGATGCAAACGCGACTGGCCTTTCCGTGCCATTTGGCAACTTGTGTGAGAGTACTGCCCCAATACCATATTGTGGTGATTATTCTTTATGTTTAGTAAGAAGTATTGTGATTGGTTGTTTGTTTCCTGCCTTGGGATATATGCTGTAATCTCATTGGTAGTTGATGTCATGTGATTTGTGGTGGCCATCTTAAATTCAGTTCTTTCCAGCCTTTAGTTGGGACTGGGTGTTGAAGATGTGCTACAGGATTTTTAAGTTAATAAAGCCTAGATTAGAAAGGCAAATCTATTCTTTATTTCACATATGGAGAAGCATCACAAGCCAACCGAATAGGCAGTGTCGGGTTGAAGTGAGCCAACACTTCCTCTGAGGTGATCAATTCTTTGCTTTTGCGAAATGCCTTCTTACAGTTTTCGCTCCATTCCCATGGTACCCCCTTCTGTAAAAGAGCGTTCAGTGGGTGCAGTACCATGGATAGATTCGGTAGAAACTTATGGTAATAGTTAATCAATCCCAGAAACGACCTCAACTGAGAGACATTATCCGGAGCGGGAGCCTTTACAACTGCCTCTATCTTGTCAGGAGACTTATGAAGCCCCTCCCGGTCAATGACATGACCACAGTACGAGATCTGCTTCTGAAAGAACTCACATTTCTGCCGATTAACTCTAAGTCCATACTCTTTCAGTCTGTTGAGCACCAGTTCCAAGTTTGCGAGGTGTTCTTCATCACCATCACCTGTAATCAGAATATCGTCCAGGTAACATTGTGTGCCTGGAATTCCCTGTAATACCTGCTCCATGGCCCTCTGCCAAATTGCCGGAGCCGATGCCACTCCAAAAACCAGCCTATTATACCGGTACAAACCTCTACGCGTGTTGATCGTGAGGTACTGGCGTGACTCTTCTTCAACCTCCATCTGCAAGTACACCTGCGCCAGGTCTATCTTGGTGAAGTGTTTCCCGCCAGACAACGAAGCAAAAATATCCTCAATCCGCGGAAGCGGATACTGCACCGTGTGAAGCACCGGATTAACGGTGATCTTGAAATCTCCACAGATGCGAACCTTCCCTGGTTCTCCTGGCTTGTTGCTCGAAGGACGTTTCATAACGGGAACAATGGGCGTAGCCCACTCACTCCAATCTACCTTAGACAGTACACCTGAACGTTCTAGCGCTTCCAGTTCCGCTTCTACAGTAGGTCGTATTGCATAGGGTGCCGGTCTGGCTTTGAAAAATTTTGGTTGTGCATGTTCATCAATCTTGATGTTTGCTGTAATTCCTTTCAGTGTTCCCAGTCCTTGCTGGGACACCTCTTTAGCATCATCCAATATTTTGGACAATCGTTTAGGTTTGACATCTGTTTCCCCGGAATCTACCGTTAGTGCTTTTAAGGAGTGCCAGTCCATATTCATTTTCCTAATCCACTCCCGTCCCAGTAGTGGTGGACCTCCTTCAGGTAGCACATATAAGTCCATTACTTGGCTTTCTTCACCCTTGTGGACCACTTTTACCTCTATCTTTCCAATGGGGTACACTCTTTGCCCCGTGTATGTTTTCAATATAATCTCCGTATCCCGTAGGGGAATATGTTGGAATAACCTTTTGTAATCTTTCTTATTCATGACCGTCAATGCCGATCCAGTGTCCAATTCCATCTTTACTTGGACTCCTGCTATCTGAAGAGTGACCCAAATTGTCTCGAGATCTGCATCCTTACCAACGTTGTGTACTCTTAAGCTACCCAGTTCATTACTGCTAGCGTCTGAATCTGACTTCTGTTCGTTCGAACTGGTCTTTGTCACCTTGTGCACCTTTATGTATTTACCTTGCGGTGACTTTTTGTTGCTGGTCTTCTTTCCTGACCGGCATACTTTAGCCATGTGGCCAAGCCTGCCACACGTTCTGCATTCTTGGTTTTTAAACCAACACTGGTTCTGATCGTGTGTTGTCTTTCCACAACGATAACATTTTACAGTACTCAAACCCAATTTATTTGTACTGTGTTCCGGTGACCGTAGCTGCATTACTGCCGTGCCTCTCGCTGCGGCTTCGTGTGCTGCTGCCATAGTGACCGCTTTCTCAAGCGTCAGCTCATTCTCGAGCAGTCGCTTTTGTGTATCTTCTTTTAATAATCCACACACAAATTTATCTCTTAGCGCGTCTGTTAGTCCCGTTCCAAACTGACAGAACTTTGCTAGCTTACGCAATTCCATTAAATATTCAGCATTGCTTTCATCCTTCAGCTGCCTTCTGCTGTAAAATTTAAATCGTTCCGCTAGCATCAGCGGCGTGGGGTTTAGATGATTTTTCAGGACAGTAACAATCTCCTCGAACGTCTTATCCGCCGGTTCACCTGGTGATAAAAGGTGTTTCAATTGCCCGTATGTCTTTGCACCCATTAAGTTCAATAAAGTTAGTGCTTTCTCTGCATCTGGGATTTTATTTGCTTTACAATAATTTTGTATGCGTTCTACATACATGGCCCAATCTTCGATGTCGCCATCAAAGGTATCAATGTTCCCATGTTTAGGCATCGTTGTAATTTATTTTATCCCAAGATGGCAGCTTCCCGCTCTTGTCTTCGTCCTCTGCCTACAAAATGGCGGTTTTCCCGCGCTTGGCGGCCTTCACCCACTGGCTGCAATGGCGTTTGGCGTGCCGCTGCTGCTCCCCTTTCCCAGCGGTTAGTAACTCCCCCGGCGCTGTCTCCACTTCACCGCGGCTCCCTCGGGCATTTGCACTTCCCCGATGTCGCGCCTCGCAGCCCTTCTTGCAGCCCAGTTATTAGCACCGGCTGCGTTCGCCTTCACCGCGGCTCTCGCGCCTTCAGTCACCCCAGACGCTGCGCCTTTTTGGCCCGAAAGCGGCCCGGCCCTTATCACCAGCCGCGATCGATGTCCCCGCGCTGCGCCTTTCGGCCCGAATGCGGCCCGGCCCTTATCTCCGGTCGTGATCGATCTCACCGCCCTTATTCCTCCGTCTTCCTCCCCCCGTCTGTACAGCCAACGCGGCCGACTTTCTGCTCGCGTCGCTGACCGGCTTACCCACCACCGAGGTAGAAAGAAGATAGCTGACTGCCGCTGATGGAGGCTTCGAGTTCAGGATGTCTTCTGCACTCCGGGTTCTCGATGCCTGCCGCGCGACGTGTCTTCCAGCAGGGTGATGAGGGTGGATGCCTCTCTTCGACGCCCGTTCTGTGGACGAAGCCGCCGTGGATATAAACTGCCGCAGGGTAAGAATCGGACTCGTCGCCACTGTTAAGTCTGTGTGTTCCAGTTGTATTAAGATTAATTACTGACACAGACTACAAGAATAAAGTTCAACAGGTCTTTACTAGTTGGAGGTCAGGACTATACTAAATACAATATCACTACACAGTACTTATATACCGGTGGTCACCACCGGTATTACGTATACAGCAGCCAGAGAAAGTAGTACATCTCTTAAGGTGGAACAGGCTTAAGTTCTCTTAAGGTGGAACAGGTTACATACACCACAATTGCGAACCAGTGCACTTGCTCTTTGCTATTCCACTGCCGAATACGCCTGCCCTGCATGGGAAAGGTCTACTCATGCCAAGAAGATGGATGCCGTTCTGAATGCAAGCTGTCGATTTATCACAGGTTGCTTAAAACCAACAAACACCAACAGCCTATATATCCTGGCGGGTATCGCTCCCCCTGATATAAGAAGAACGGTAGCCAGCAAGAAAGAACGACTCCGTCAAACATCAGATGAGAGACACCCTCTGTATTGTCATACACCTACACCCAGCCGCCTAAAGTCAAGAAAGAGCTTCATGAACAGTGTTGTTCCATTACAATCAACCTCATCTGAAGCCCGCATCACCTTGTGGAAAGACCGGCTCGCCAGTCTTGAACAACCCCCAGCGATGGAAATTTTACTTGATGAAAGCCTTCCCCCAGGAGCTAATTGCAACTGGGCAACCTGGAAGTGCCTTAACAGGCTTAGGACCAGTGTAGGTTGCTCAAAGGTGTCACTAAGCAAATGGGGATATTCAACCAGCCCGACAATTTGTGAATGTGGAACTGAGGCACAGACTATGCAACATCTCCTGCAATGCCCATCATTAGAGGAACCCTGCACTGTTGCAGATCTTGCCGAATTCAACAACAAGGCGCAAAAATGTGTCCAGTTCTGGCTGGGCTATGTATCGACTGTCCATGGACATGATAAGAAGAAGACCTGGAAGGGGTGTTTGGGGCCCTGGACAGTGGGAAGGGAGGATGCTGTATTATTTTGCCATTCCCATTTGCAACATTTTATCTTTCCTGCCTTTTACATAAGCCCAGTATGTTTTTCCAATTCCTTCCTCCCCTCCTAACCACGCCCCCCCCACACACCCCCACCCCCTGTCTCTGCACCTGCTTAATATCTGTTACATCTCCAGCTTTTTCTAGTTCTGATGAAGGGTCCCAGATCAGAAGGGTCCCAGGGCAGCACGGTGGCATAGTGGTTAGCACTGTTGCCTCACAGCGCCAGGGACCCGGGTTCGAATCCGGCCTCGGGTGACTGTCTGTGTGGAGTTTGCACATTCTCCCCGTGTTTGCGTGGGTTTCCTACGGGTGCTCCGGTTTCCTCCCACAGTCCAAAGATGTGCGGGTTAGGTTGATTGGCTATGATAAATTGACCCTTAGTGTTAGGGGGATTAAATACGTGGGGTTACGGGGATAGGGTGGGATATGTTTTGGTGTAGGGGTTACTGGGATCGGGTGGGATATGTGTCGGTGCAGGCTCGATGGGCCGAAATGGCCTCTATCTGCACTGTGGGGTTTCTGTGTGATTCTGTGTTTTCTGTGAGAACCAAGGCTCTCCAATCCTGCCACATCCAGTTGAGAATAGTGGTGGCCAATCAGACAACTTAAAGGGGAGGAGGCTCCATGAACACCTACATTCTTAACTATGGTGGAGCCCAGCATGAGTGCAAGGGAAAAGGATGTAGCATTTACAAGTGTCTCCAGACAAAAGTGCCACATGGACTACCCTACTCTGCCTCCTTCCAAGGTCCCCACCATCATAGTTGTTATTATTCAGTCAATTTGGCTCAGTCAATGTGATTGTAAGAAGTGGCTGAGTAGCATTGGACATAGGGAAGGCTGTGGGTCCTGGCAATGTTCTGACAGATTGTGCTGAAAAGTTGTTCAACAGAACTAACCAAGCCAAGCTATTTTAGTGCATCTATGACACTGGTATCTACCTACCAATGTGGGAAATTGCCATCAAGTAACACATTCAGTTTAGTTTTACCATAACCACTGGGCCCCAGACCTTGTCACAGCCTTGATCCAGACACGGACACAAAAGCTGAATGACAGAGGAAACATGAGAGTAAATCCCTGCAACATCAAGGGAGAATTCAACCAAGTATGGCACCAAGGAGCCCTAGCACAACTGAGGTCAATGGTAGTCAAGGCAAAACCTTCCAGTGGCTGGACGTACACCTGACATAAAGCAAGATGATCATGACGGTTGCAGACCAAGCATCACAGCTCTAGGACATCACTACAGGAGTTCCCCAGCGTCCTCAACTCAACTGCCTTCAGCTGTTTCATTAATAACCTTCCTTACATTATAAAGTCAGGAATGAGCTGTTTGATGCTGATTCTACAATATTTAGCTTGATTCACAACTTCTCCGATAATAAAGCAGCCTATGCCAGTTTACAGCAAGATCCAGATGGCATCCAGGCTTGGCTGACAAGTGGGAGGTAACATTTGTACCACATAAGTGCCAGGCAATGACTATCACCTCCTTTGACCTTTAAAGGCACCACCATTGCTGAAACTCCCACATCAATATCCTGGGGGGATTTAACATGAACCAGAAGCTTAACTGGGACACTCATTACAACAACATAGCTGGAAGAGCAGGACAAAGGCTAAGTACTCTGTGATGAGTGGCTCATCTTCTGACAACGCAAAACCTCTCCGCTATCTAACAACTTAAATTAGGAATATGATGGAAAATTCATCACCTGCCTGGATAGGTCCAGCTGAAACATCATTCAAGAAACTCGAAATTATCCAGGACGGAGCAGTTTGCTTGATTGTCACCTCTGCCACTGGACTTAATTTCCACAACTTCCACCACCAGCACCCTGTGGTATAATGGCCCAGAAATTCGGGTCTCCACGGGTGAGGACGCATGGGGTACTCACCCATAAGCCCAATGGAAGTGCCGGTTTCGTGCATGCACTGCGCATGCGCGAGAAACCGGCACTTCCGTTCCCCTGAAAGAAGGGGTTAAGAGGTGGAATGCGTGCACAGGAGAGGCAGCACGTGCGCATCGAACTTATGTTTTTTTTGCAGGTTTTCCCGGGAAGGTAAGTCTCCAGAAGTTAGACATGTAAAAAGCAGTCGCAAGGCCTGCTTTTTACAAGGTAAGTGGTGAATTAATTAAAATTAAAACATTTTTTCCACAGTTTTATTATTTTTAAATACTTTAAAGAAAGGTAAGTTTATTTTTAGTCCCATTAAAAAATAAAATTATTTTTTTCGAAAATTTAAATTATTGTTTAAAATTGTTATTTCATGTAATTTATAGTTTATTTTAAAAATGTGATTTAAAAAAAAATTATTTGAAGATTTAGTGATGTTTTGGGGCTTATAGTATTTATAGGTTTGACAGCTCTTCCTGTCAAACTTATGAATGAAGCATTTCCTGCTACCATTGGCTCTCCATGGCCCACGTGATCCCAGGGGACGCATCGAACTAACTGCGCCCCTGGGATACGCAAGCACTGCATGCCGGCAGTTGGAGGAGGCCCAGGATCGGAATCCCACGCGGGCCCACAGCTCAACGGCCGGCGCGGTAGGTAAGTGCAGGTCGGGGGCTTGCACCCACGGGAAGCCCCTGACCTGAATTTCTGGGCCATTATGTATGATCTACATGATGCATTGCAGCATCTCACTAAGCTTACTTCAATAGCATCTCCCAGCTCTGCAACTTCTACCACCAAGAAGAACAATAGCAGCAAGCTCATGGAAACAGAATCACCTCCAGGTTCCCTTCAAAATCCTACACCACCCTGACTTCTGGATTTTCAGAAAGCATTCGATAAGGTGCAACACAAGAGGTTATTTCACAAAATTAGGGCTTGTGGGATTGGGGGTAATTTATTAGCATGGATTGAGGATTGGTTAATGGACAGAAAACAGAGAGGAGGAATAAACGGGTCATTTTCGGGTTGGCAGGCTGTAACTAGTGGGGTACCGCAAGGATCAATGCTTGGGCCTCAACTATTTACAATCTATATCAATGACTTAGATGAGGGGACCAAGTGTAATATATCCAAGTTTGCTGATGATACAAAGCTAAGTGGGAAAGTAAGTTGTAAGGAGGATGCAAAGAGGCTGCAAAGGGATATAGATTGGTTAAGTGAGTGGGCAAGAATGTGGTAGTTGGAATATAATGTGGAAAAATCTGAATTTATCCATTTTGGTAGGAAAAATAGAAAAACAGAATTTCTTTAAATGGTGAGCGATTGGGAAATGTTGGTGTTCAGAGGGACCTGGGTGTTCTTGTACACAAATCACTGAAAGTTAACATGGAGGTACAGCAAGCAATTAGGAAAGCAAATGGTATGTTAGCCTTTATTACAAAAGGATTGGAGTATAAGAGTAATGAAGTCTTATTGCAATTATATAGGCCCTTGTTGAGACCACACCTGGAGTATTGTGTACAGTTTTATGTCTCCTTACCTAAGGAAGGATATTCTTGCCTTAGAGGAAGTGCCACAAAGGTTCACCAGACTGATTCCTGGGATGGGGGGGGGGATTGTCCTATGAGGAGAGATTGAGGAGACTAGGCCTTTATTCCCTAGAGTTTAGAAGAATGAGAGGTGATCTCATTGAAACATATAAAATTCTTACAGGGCTTGACAGGGTAGATACTGGGAGGATGTTTCCCCTGGCTGGGGAATCTAGAACCAGGAGTCACAGTCTCAGGATAAGGGGTTGGCCATTTAGGACTGAGATGGGGAGAAATTTCTTCACTCGAAGGGTTGTGAATCTTTGGCATTCTCTACACCAGAGAGATGTGAATGCTCAGTCGTTGAGTATATTCAAGACAGAGGTCAATAGATATTTGCATACTAAGGGAATCAAGGGATATGGGGATAGTGCGGGAAGGTGGAGTTGATGTAAAAGATCAGCCATGATCTTATTGAATATTGGAGCAGGCTTGAAGGTCTTAATGTCCTACTCATGCTCCTATTTTGTTTCTTCTTTTGTTCTTATGACTTGGACATATATCAGCGCTCTTACATTGTCACTGGGTCAAAATCCTGGAACTCCCCACCTAACACATTCTGGGAATTCCATCAGCACAAAGCTTGCAGCAATTCAAGGAGAAGGTCCACCACCGCCTTCTCAGCACAGCAATAAATGGGCAATAAATACAGCTTTACCAGCCTCGCCCATATAGTGTGAAAACTTTTTTTTAAAGGAATGTAGGAGTCCTGGTGGCATTTTAGCCAAGATTACTGAATCAGCCCCATGGTTCCTATGTCACAAGGGTTTAAAATTCAAACACATTTTTGATCCATTCTGAGGAAAGATGTGAAATCTACAGTGTAATAAATGAATTGAAATATGGAACATATGTGTCTCTTTACTAGCAATGATCATGTCAGCAAACCTTTCTTAAAAATCACACAAAACCACTCAATACCAGTCTTACGCAAAAAGATTTTACTTTTGCTGGTTGTCTTGAAGTTAAAACTATTTTTAGGCACATTATACACCTACAAATATGCGCATTCTGACTTTTGTACCAGTTATTATCAGTGATTAACAAGAAATATGTAAAGTTGTGGTTGAAAAATTTAAATGGCCAATTGCCAACATTTGTGATTTCTCCTATATATAACTTGCAAAGCCACAGAGTAATAAAGTGTGAGAATTACACTTGAGGTTAAAGAGAAAAACAAACCATTCAGGGAATTTGTCATTCATGGCTAGTTTTGCCATACGTTAACCATTTTACTGGTAAGTAAAGAGGTTAAATGAAAATGTACATAGGGAGCCACTCGGGGCTGAACGTGCTTCTTTCGGGGGGTTTTCCACACCAATGATCCCTCTAATTTTTTCTTGTCTCATGCGGCCCCTTTAAGGGGCCATGTGGGCCATTCAAAGTTCCACTAATGCGCAGTTTTTCTATTCAAAGGCCGGCTCCCCGGCTGCGTGGGCCCTGCAGAGAGCTATGTCGCTACACAGCCGTACAGCTAATAGGGAACATTGTTCCATACCCTCCCCTTCCCCACCCCAGCAAACATTCAGCCAGTGTTTCTAGCCTGCTCAGTGGGGGGGGTGCTGCAGATGCACATCCAAATCACCAGAGGCCCACTTCCTCCGACTCCTCCACCCAGTAATGTTAACCCCACCCTCTCATAAATCATGGGACAAACTCTTAAAAATCATGAGATTTGGTAAGAACTCATGAGTTGCTATTTTTTTCAAACCTAAACCAATATAGATTGACAGTTTGTTTATAATCCTCATTAGTGGCTTTATTTAATTTCTAACAGGTCACAGCTCTTTACAAAAACTATATTACTGCATCTGAAAATGCTTTACAAAAAACTTTTTTTAAATCCCATGGAGACAGGAGGTGCATCAGTGTCAGCAGCTCGCCCTGAGTACGCAGATGCGGCCCAAGGACCAATTTCTATCGATTCTCGAGCCTCTTGCTTCCGAGGACCCCACCCCATGTTATAAAAAAATTCAGGGATCCCCTGTAACACAATGAGTATTTTTTCTGTATAAAACTTAGTTATACAATTTAGCATATACTGTATATTTATTATTTTTGTTTTACTTACTTAATGTAAGAGCGGTAAGGTGCCTGGGTTCGATTCCTGGCCTATGCTGAGTTACCAAATCTGAGCTAGGGTGGCAGTGAGGCAATGCCATCACTGCACACTGCTCTGTGCCCAACCACAGTCCGCCCCCCTCCCCGAAGAGACAATTGTATCTCCTTCCTATTTCATCCCAAATAACAATATTCCTTTAAGAACAAGAGAATATGCCTTTAAAGCAATGGAATCATTTTAACTCTGAGATTACCCTTCCAACTTAAGAACATAAGAAGTGAGAGCAGGAGTAGGCCATACGGCCCCTCGAGCCTGCTCCGCCATTCAATAAGATCATGGCTGATCATCGACCTCAACTCCACTTTCCCGCCAGATCGCTATACCCTTTGATTCTTCCCCTAGAGTCCAAAAATCTATCTATCTCAGCCTTGAATTAACAGATTTAATGGGTTGCAAAGTAAATGCAATACTAGTAACAGCTTCTAACAGTTACTGCAAGAAATGAACTAAACAGCAGGCATGGGGGAAGAGGCAAAGAAAAAGGTTGGTTACATGGCTGTAGTAATGTAGTAATCATGTGCAAGTGAGCAAAGCTTTCAATGAATGTATCAGTGCATTTTCATTTACAGCAAAACTACCTTTAATTTGTACCAAGTCAGCTTTACTATGGTTTTCTCTCTCTCTCTCCCTCTCTCTCCCTGTACGGTCTTAAACTGCATAGCATCCAGTCCAGGGGGTGGGTGGGGGAAGTTGGTAATGTGCTTCATAACAGTAGGCTATTTACTTACCAAGATAACTGATCCCAGAAGAAGCGAAACCAAGCTGAATGGTGTATGTGTCCAATAGTGCACATGCACAGTATGAGGACTATTCCAATGGGATCAGGAAGGAGAAAAATCAGTGGCAATTGTGGGAGACAGAGTAGTATGGGACAAAGCAACTCGTGGAACACCACCCCACTCCCAGGTTGAGAACCCCCAGGTGTCCCCAGCAGCCAATCATGATAAAGTTTAATACAGAGCTAAAAAAAAACATGAGTTTTCTGAAGTGAATTGTGAGATTGCGTGTTGGAGTGAGTTTTCACCAAAAATCCTATGTCTCGCGATTAAACCGCAAGTGCTGGCATTACTGTCCACCTGACCTTGTGAACTTCAGCAGGGTCTGTGGCAGAGGCCATGATGGGTGTACCCCAGCAATTACACTAGAATGCACTCAGCCATGGAATTTCAGCCCCGCTCTTTGTTTAATCATGTTGGGGGCGATTTTCCCAGCCCCGAGGAGGCGGGTTTGGAGGAGGGACAGTTGGCAAAATGGCAAAAACTGAGGGCGGGTTCTGAACCCGCCTCCAACCTGCCCCTGTGCAATTTTGCCGGAGGTGGGTTTGATGGGTGCGATTCAGTCCCGCCACCATCAGTCGGGAGAGGTAGTTAAGACACTTAAATAGTAGTTAAGGGCCTCTATAATCCTATTTTAACAGGTCTTCGTTATTTTACCACATTTTCAGCGTGTTGTACGACCCTCCTAAACCACGCCAGCTAATCCTGGCATGTTGACAAGTGGGTGGCCTCCTCACAGCTGCAGCTTCAACATTAAAACGGAGCTTTCATCAGGGAGCAGTTGCAGGTGGCAGAACTTTTGTTCCAAAGGTCTTTCAGCACTTTTAGCAGGCCTACCAAAGCCGGAGGTGCTGCAGCTTCTATGGGCTCAATTTTACCATTGTGGGCAGGCTGGGGCGTGTCAGGTAGCATTCGTGTCAGGACCCCGACTCCGAAGTGAAGTGTGGAAAAAGTGCAATTTCCCCCTAATTGGGCAATTGATTTCCAGCGTGTGGGAACCCTTGGCCCAGTAAGTCTTTACATACAGAAAGTCGCCTCCAATGACGTCATCAATGCTGCTGGATTTAAGACCTGCAAACAGCCTTGCTTCTTCTGGAGACTGCAAACTTTATGGCCATTGTAGTAAGCACTTCATTGATCGACTATGTCCACCAGTAGGCCAAAGTTTGCTCCACGCTTCGATGAGCCCTCCCTCCAAGCTCTAGTAGAGGGAGCAACATCCAATAAGGAGGTGCTCTTCCCTTCCTCAGGGAGAAAAAAGCCACCCCAGCAGACTAAAGCTGTGTGGCTGCAAGTGGCCCAGGAGGTCAACTCCATCTCTATGAGCCGCAGAACCTGTCTGCAATGCAGGAAGAGGTTTCATGACCTTCTCAGCATAGGTAAAGTGAGTATGGCTTTCCCATCGCCCTCAATCTGATCCCCATCGCCTCTCCTCACCAGCACTCTGCTTTGCCAACCTCTTCCCCCACATCCCACTTCACACTTACATCCCTGCATCCTTACCCATTCCCTCTCTCTATGGTCACATTCACTTAACTATTTGACCATGCAGCCCTCACACTCCCTATCGCTGTGATGCAATGACAACAACTTACAACACACAGGGAGGGCCCTTTGTCTCCTTCTAAGCATCTATGCTATGGATTCTCTACATTCACTCTTTCATTTGTAAGTGCAGGGTTCTCAAAATTCCCGCACTCCCCAAATTATGGATCAAGGGATCCTGTTCGGACAAGTTATTAGAAACAGGGTACCCAAAATGGCTTCTGTAACCTCGTGACCAAAACCGACAGGATTTTTAAAACAGGGCTCTGCAGACAGGCAGGCCCGGAGACGAAACTTAAAATGCAGGAATCTGTGAAAAGGACTCTCTGGAGCCAGCCAGCCAAAGTAAACACAGAATATACATTCATTCGACTTGAAATAGATCAAGCTAGAATGGGCCTAGAATCTAGGCCATTAGGTTTCTGCATATTTAATCGGTAGCAGCCCACAGTAGCCATCAAGTCAGGATGGGGACAATTAAGTTTCATCCATGACAAACAAACAGGACATCAGGGCCATTAGACCCGGAGACAACCACTCCACAAGTCGTTAAAGTAAATGGCTGTGATCAGTTTAAACGAGCCCGCCAAAAGTAAGACAGAGGACTGACCTGATTTGGCGCGCAGATAAGGAGTTGAAGAATGGGTATAATTGTAGGCCCATCAATGGCAATCGCTCTCTTAGCGCTCTTATCTTTCTTGACTCATGCCCTGGCCTCGTGGCGGGCTCTCTTCTCACTCCCCGTGCCGCTCAACAACCAAGGATGCCCATTACACCGGGGCCAAACACGGGAGGAGAACGAGACCCGAGTTCAAAATCACACAGGGCACACAGGCCACAAACGGGCAGATGAGACGAGACGAGATGAAGAAGAAGGTAAACCGGTAAAGGCAGAGAAGGGCAGCGGAAAGACACATTTGGGGACAAACGCCCAGTTATAAGCTGGTGTATGGTGAATAAATTGACGTTACAGTAAAACCCCAATTTAAGAATATGCTGGCGTTCGAAGGATGGGTAGCAAAATCAAGACAAATGGCCAATTATAAGCTGGCGTTTGTCACATGGACAGTAATAGCCCGGTTAAAGAATAAGCTGGAGTTCAAAGAATGGTTAGCGGTGCCCGTGACGAATAAACTGGTGTTCGAATCATGGCTAGCAAAATCATTTATACGGTATAAACCGCCAACCGACCCCCAACCGTAACATTATCACTGACGACCGCCCGAGGGACAAGAAGAAGAAACCCATCGCGACTCGACGATGACGGTAGCTGAGGAAAAAGGAGGGGGCTTCGCATAAACAACTTCAGCACCGCTCCCTGAGACCACGTGGCGACGGGATACCCCAAAGGGCAGCAAGAGCGGACCTCAAAACCCACCCAATTAAAGCAACAGGTTTTGGATTGGTGAGCATGAATTCCTGGCCCCTCATAGCTTAATCTAGTTAGGTATAGGGGGTGGGATAAGAATAAGGGGATTGTTAATGTAGTTGTTTCCCCTCGATGTGCCGTGTGTTCCCCATTCCCATATAGGTGTAATTGTTCATGCTTGTATTTCATACCAGTAATTTTCATAAGATTGTTTTATTCTATTTTCAATAAAATTTTGGTTTTCTTACACCAAACCACTTGTCTACACGATTTTCTGTATCACCGCCTGTACCTAAGTCCGATGTCTAGTACCCAGGGGTGTGGGAGCGATTCAAACTGCTCAAAGACAGTCAGAGGCGAAGCTGACTGGGCGCACGCCACCCCACTAGACATTCTCACTCAAACTCCACTTGTGTCCCTCATTGCAGGAAAAGAGAGCCCACAATAAGAGGGAAAGAGCGAGGACAGGAGAAGGGCCACCCTCAGTGGCCCAGATCACTGCCTGGGAGGAGGCGGCCCTGGAAATTGCCGGGATCAAAGACGATTGCCAAGTGGGGGACGGACAGATGGGCGCATCACAGCAAGCTGGTGACAGAATAGTTTGGCATCTCTCTCATTGACATTGCATGAGTGACTGATAATGATTCTGATGCTCTGACAGATTGACTTATGATCATCTGCACTATTCAATGTAAATGTAACTTTGACCTCACATCTCTAACTCTTTCCTTTACTCCACCACAGGACCATCGAAAGCCCCCATCCCCACTGTCCAGGAGGAAAAGCCTGAGCCTCAAGACTCCTCAGAGGAAGCTGCAACCTCTGAGGGTGCAGCATCAGCAGAATTCAGCGCTCCCAGCACCAGCGCAGACACTCACACCTTGGTGGGACCTTCGCAAGATAGAGTAGTGTTGTCACCTGGTATATCACAGCACACAAGTGAGCATCAGCAGATGGTGGAGACAGGGACAGCAGTGGAGAGTCCTCATCGGAGGCGCAGGACTCTGCCAGCTCAGCTCAGCTGCATGTCGACCCTATGCCCCCAGGTCCATCCAGAAGGAGAGCGGTGCTGAAACTCCAGGAACAGGTGCAGGAGTCTCTGGCAAGTTTTGTAAAGTCCGCGCCTCAATAATACACGGATTCGGGAGAAACGTTAACAGATACTTTACTGAACAAGAGGCAGCTTGAAACTGAAACTACAGAAGCCTGCTAGGGCCTTTTATACAGGGATGGTCACTGCCGGTACTGCAGCCTAAGACCAGTTATTCCCTTAAAGGTACATACACAACAATTCCTCCCCATTTAGATAAACAGTACATAACATTCATTTAACAACTAAATAATAACTAATTACAATTACAATTTTCTCAGTAATATATACATCAACAGAAATAGTCATTTATAAGTTCAGTCTTTGAGGAGGCTTCCTGATCCGGACTGGATAGTGCCTTTCTCGAGTATCCTGTTCTGGCTGTGGAGTCAATTCTGGCTCATTGTCATTGGTTGGTTCATCAGCTTCCAATACCCCTGCTTCTGAGGTAGATGCAATCTGTACTTCGGGCTCATTACCAGGTGCACATGCTTGTGGTACAGGTTTGGCTTGTTCCTGTGACTCTAGAATCTGATCAGCATGGCATCTCACGATGCTCTCTCCAACGTCCACTGTGTACATTAGTGGTCCCTGCTGTGTGCATAGCGTGCCTGGCTGCCATTTTTCTGTTCGGTAGTCACGGGCCAAGACTGGTTGCCCTACCTTGAAGCTCTTGGTTGGCTTCTCATTTATGTGCTGGAACTGCTTATCCTCAACATCTCGTCTTATGTTTGGTTTGAGCAAATCCAAGCGACATCTTAGTCTCCGGTTGAAAAACAGTACGGCTGGAGTTTGGTTGGTTACTGCATGTGTCGCATTCCGGTAAGCAAACAGGAAGTTATCCATCGTGTGTTGCAGTGGTATGTCGTCATTATACATTGCCTTTATGGCCTTTTTAAAAGTCTGAACAAACCTCTTAGCCAATCCATTTATGGCTGGATGATATGGGGCAGATGTGTAATGTTTCACCCCATTATTCTTCAGGAACCTCCGGAAATCCTCAGACACAAACTGTGGGCCATTGTCGGAACAGATCTGTTCTGGCAACCCATTCCTGGCGAAGATGGTCCTTAGGACTGCAATAGTTTTCTCTGTGGTGGTGGAGGACATTTTAATGACCTCTGGCCATTTCGAATGGGCGTCCACAGCGATTAGAAACATTGAGCCCATAAATGGACCAGCGAAATCAATGTGTACCCGTTGCCATGGAGCTGAGGGCCACTCCCATGGATGTAGCGGGGTCTGTGGTGGAGCGTTTTGGACCTTCTGGCATCCTGTGCATCTCTTGGTCATATCCTCGATTTCTTTATCGATTCCCGGCCACCACACAAACGCCCTGGCTAGGCTCTTCATTTTTACCCCTCCCAGATGACCCTCGTGAAGCTCATTGAGTACTCTATCTCTCAACTTGGGTGGAATTACCACTCGGGATCCACACATCAAGGTTCCCCGGCACACTGACAGCTGTTCCCTCCTTGGCGAGAATGCTGGCAACAGTGAGTCGCCATATGCTGGCCAACCCTTCACCGTCAAATCATAGACCTGAGAGAGTGTCGGGTCATTTCAGGTTTCCTTCTCAATACTTGCGTTTGTAACAGGCAAACATTTGACTATGGCCACATGGAATATCTCCACAGGGTCCACTGCAGGTGCTTCTTCCGCCGTAGGCAACGGTAGGCGCGACAGCCCATCAGCGTTTCCATGTTGTTTCGTACCTTTGTACTCTATGTCATACTGATGTGCCCCTAGAAAAAGTGACCATCTTTGCAGCCGTTGCGCCGTCATCACCGGAACGCCCTTCTTTGGGTTAAAAATTGAGACCAGGGGTTGATGATCAGCCAGAAGGGGGAATTTCTGCCCGTGCAGATAGTGATTGAACTTCTTCATCCCCCACACCAGGCTGAGGGCCTCCCTGTCAATCTGGGTGTAGTTACGCTCGGCTGAGGTTAGCAAGCGCGATGCAAAGGCTATTGGCCTCTCTGAACCGTCACGGAATTTGTGTGACAGCACCGCTCCAATGCCGTAAGGTGACGCATCACATGCCAACCGAATCGGTAGTGTTGGGTTGTAGTGGGCCAATACTTCTTTAGAAGTGATTTGGCATTTACATTCCTGAAAGGCACGCTTACACTCATCACTCCATTTCCATGTTACACCAGTTTGAAGGAGGGCGTTCAGTGGGTGCAGAATTGTAGATAAATTCGGCAAGAACTTATGGTAGTAGTTCACCAACCCGAGGAACGACCTCAGTTGCGACACATTTTCTGGTGCTGGAGCCTTGACTACAGCCTCAATCTTGTCCGGCGACTTATGCAACCCTTCCTCATCAATCATGTGGCCACAATACGAGATTTGCCTCCTGAAGAACTCGCATTTGGGACGGTTGGCTCGTAGCCCATATTCCTGCAATCTCGTGAGCACCTGTTCCAGGTTGGCAAGGTGTTCATTGTCATTTTCAGTGGTGTAGGGCTTAGGTGTTCCTGTAAGATATGAACAATCTCCTCAAAACTTTTCTCCATTGGTTTAGCTGGGGTAATTAAATTCCGCAATAGGCCGTACGTATTCGCACCCATCAGATTTAATAATACCGACGCCCTCTTTCCGTCGGTCACCTCATTTGCCTTGCAGTACACTTCGATTCTTTCTACATACGTGGTCCAGTCTTCTACCTCATTGTCGAAAGCAGTGATACTGCCACTTTTCGGCATCTTGGGCGATTTAAAATGGCGCCTCCCGCGCTTTTGCTTCTTCCCCAATGGAATAAAATGGCGCCTACCGTGCTTTTGCTTCTTCCCCAACGGGATAAAATGGCGCCTCCCGTGGTTTTGCTTCTTCCCCTTACTGCCACGCTGCTCCTAGCATTCTACGGGGTAATGGCGGCGACCCGCAGCTTCGGCGCATCTCGCTTTCCTTCCCCCCGTTTATTTTCTCTCCGCTGTCCTGTTCTCGAGCACCGACCGCGCCCTGTGCACTCCACCCTCTCTCGCTTGTTTTCTTTTCCCGGCGACGCTGTGCAGCCCGATTTGTAGAGCCGCTCGATCGAGCTTGAGCCCGCCATAGTCCGGAAGGGTCAGCGCGCTACCTGCTACCAGCATGATTCGCTGGAACCACAGTCTCTCCCGCAATTCTCCAAACACCGATGGATTCTTTGGGTGGTTGCCCTCGGTCGACGCCCGTTGCTCAGACTACGACCTTCCAGGACCTTCCTTTCAGGCGATATCCCCGTGAGATGATGCCACACTGCAGGTGAGTTCGAACTTACTCGTCGCCACTGTAAAGTCCGTGCCTCAATAATACACGGACTTCGGGAGAACAGTTAACAGGTACTTTACTGAACAAGAGGCAGCTTGAAACTGAAACTACAGAAGCCTGCTAGGGCCTTTTGTACAGGGGTGGTCACTGCCGGTACTGCAGCCTAAGACCAGTTAGTCCCTTAAAGGTACATACACAGCAAGTTTTGTCTCCAGGGTCGCTGCATGGAGCGAATGGGGGAGTCCATCGCGAACATGAGCAGAGCCTTTGTGGAAGCATTGGCGCGTGAACGCATCACCGCGGAAAGGATGGCACCCTCCATGGAAAGGATGGCGATGGTAGAGGAGAGGATGCCTATGGCCATGGAAGAGCCTAGTCGCCAGGGTCTTGAAAACATGGTCATTGTTCAGAATAAAAAGGCATCTCTTGAGGAGCGATGGTCAGCTATTGAGCATACAAACCAGACCTTCATGGAAGTCCTCTAGAGTAGGACTTCCAGTGCAGAAACGGGCCCTCATGGCCCCCCTGCAGTGCAGCAAGGTGCTGTCAAGCCACTTGCTAGCTCTGAAGTGGGGCTGACCCATGAGAGGGATGTTGGTGGCAGACAACAAGGAAGTGGTGGCTCCTCTCCAAGTGCTCACACGACCATGCCATTGCAAAGCCCTCGGTCAGAGCCCCACCAGAGTCCTCACCCAACTGAGATCGGCATCTCAGCCCCTGCACAGCCACAGGAGCAGCAGACTGATGCCGAGCCCTCACAGGTTCGCCACCACAGAGGACGCCCGCCAAAGGTGTCGAGACAGGAGCAGCAAGAAAGTGAGCAAGGGGCCATCACATCTGCTGAAGCCACAGGGGAAGCACCATGTAGGAGCACATGTAAGAGGAAGATAAAGCACAAGTAGTCACAAGGGTAGTCACTTGGGTGTTGTGATGTATTGTTTTTTGACCAGCCATCCTTGTCATGGTATCATAAACAGATTTGATGGCAAACTGTTGAAGCTGTGGCCTGTGTCATTTTGCAAATGTAACTTCCACATTGAGGGCTTAGGGCGACTTGCAATTGTCAGTATGATGGTCAGAGTAATAGGAATCTGTAGGTTCTTGTCCATTGTTGATGGTGTGGTAAGAAGGTGCGAGGCAAAAGTGTTTGATTGTGCAGGCGAAGCAAATCTGGCCAACATGAGTGTGTCCCTTGCATCCTGGCCAGCAATGTGGTCGTGCGCTGGCGCCTTCTGACCTGTGCAGCTTCAGGTGGGTGACTAGCAGCGTGGCGCTCCTGTTGTTGCTGCTGTTGTTGGTGCTGCTGTTGCTCATGGGTCTGCTGCTGCCGCGGCTGGTCTTCATCCGAATCTGATGTCCAGGAGGAAAGGAAATAAATGTTCGCCATGCCTCTGGTATATGCCTCAGTTGAGGAGGCACTCAGTCAAGGTGGGGAGAGGGGTCTCCCAGGAGGTCACACTGGAGATGGGTCTCAGGCTCCAAACTTCCACAACAATGAGTAGGCCGTTAAAAGTTCCCCCAGACCTGAGACAACAAAGTTCTGCCACCTGCAAATAATCATTGGTGAAAACTCCTTTTTAATGGTGGAGCTGCAGCTGTTAGTAAGCAATGCAATTGAGAGGCCGCCAGGATTACCTGCCATGTTCCAGAGGAGGCGTGTAGGTTGGGGGAAATGTCTAAAAATCAGAAAGGCCTCTCAAAATGGGATTATAGAGGCAATTAAGTGGTTGTGGAAACAGGGTCTGAAAACACAAATGTGGGAAAATTGCTCGGAGACCCGATGGAGGTGGGATCAGGCCCGGCCGCCATTTTTTGCGCTTTTGACAACTCACACGCCTCCAAACCGCTTCCTCGGGCCTTGTAAAATCGAACCCTATATCTCCACTGTGGGACCTCCTTGGAAGACCCTCTTCCCGCTTGGACTGCGCGCTTCCCCAACAGAGATATCTGCCAGCAGCATGGGAACTATTTATTTCCTTTCACCATGGACCTCCGATTCGGATGAGGAGCAGCCATCGCAGCAGCAGAACCAGGCAGCTCAGCAGCAACAGCAGCAGGAGACCCAACCTCCTGCTCACCCACCTGATGCTGCACAGGCTAGAAGGCGCCTGTGCATGGAAGCACGTCTCACAGGAGATACGCCCCTCTCAGGGTTTACAGTCAGATGAAGAGCTACCTCAATATGATTCTCTGGCCTCCTTTCACACTGGCCACCAACCTGACCACGCAAGTGTCGCGGAGCCCGCAATGTGAAGCTGCCTAAGGTGAAATAACAGATGCCATCACACCAACTGTTTGCCATCACCTCATTTTTATACATTCAAACAGGGATGGCATTTCGTCAATAAAAAGAAACAATCATCCACGTGTCTATCACAGTGACTAATGGTGCGTTATTTTTCTCTTACGCGTGCTCCTGCGTGGTGCACCCCCTGTGGCTTCAGCAGAAGTGGAGGCCCCTTGCTCATTTTGATGCTGCTCCTGCTTCGACACCTTTGGCGGGTGTCCTCTGGGTTTACGAGCGTGTAAGGGCTCGCCAAACATCTGCTCCTCCTGCGACAGTGCAGGGGCTGAGACGCCCATCTCAGTTGGGTGCAGACTCTGGTGGGGCTCTGACCGAGGGCTACGTAGTGGCAGGGAAGTGTGAGCGCTTGGCGAGGAGCCCCCACTTCCTTGTTGTCTGCCAACAACTTCCCTCTCATGGGTCAGGTCCACTTTAGCACTTGCAAGTGGCTTGAGAGCACCTCGTTGCACATCAGGGGGGCCATGGGGACCCGTAACTGCACTGGCAGTCCTACATAAAAGGACTTCCATGAAGCTCTGGTTTCTCTGTTCAATAGCTGCCCATTGCTCCTCCAGAGATGTCAGTCTATTCTGAACAATCACCATGTTTTCCTGACTCTGGTGACTTATTTCCTCCATGGCCATAGCCATACTTACCACGGAGGTTGCCATCCTTTCCATGGTGGTGCCTCGCCAACGGCACTGCTCATGTTAGAATTGGAATCCTCCATCCTCTCCACACTCGCAGTGACCCTGGAGACAAGACCTGTCAGAGACTCCTGCACCTGCTCCTGGAGTTCCAACACTGCTCTCCTTCTGGATGGACCCAGAGGCTCAGGGTCCACATGCAGTGGAGCAGAGCTAGGAGAGTCCTGTGCCCTCCGCCGAGGACTCTTCACTGCTGTCCCTGTCTCCAGCACCTGCTGATGCTCACCTGTGAGATGTGATACAAACGGTGACACCACTACTCTATGTCCCGAAGGTCCCACCGAGTTGTGCATATCTGCGCTGGTGCTGGGTACGCTTACATCTGCTGACGCTGCGTCCTCAGAGGTTGCAGGTTCCCCTGAGGAATCTTGCTGCTCAGCCTCTTCCTCGTCGACAGTGGGGTGGGGCTCTGTGGATGGTCCTGTGGAGGAGTAAAGGCATGGGTTAGACATTTAACGGAAGTCTGGCATGCACATGCAATAGTGCAGATGCTCAAGTGGCATTCTAATAATGTACACCAGCAGCCATTTCAGTCACTCAAGAAGTGTAAATGAGAGAGACGCAAAACTATTCTGTCACCAGCTTGCTCTCCATCGCCCATCTGTCCGTCCCCCACTTCCACCTCCACCTCTGCGCCAGCGATGCCCAGGGCCTCCTCTTCTGCCTGGGTGAAAATGGTTATGGAAGGTGGCCCTCCTCCTGACTTCGCCCTTTCCCTTTTTTTAAAATTTGCTTATGGGGTCTGGGCGTCGCTGGCAAGGCTAACATTTATTGCCCATCCCTAATTGCCTTTGAGAAGCTGGTGGTGAGCCGCCTTCTTGAACCGCTGCAGTCCATGTGGTGAAGGTACTCCCACAGTGCTGTTAGGTAGGGAGTTCCAGGACTTTGACTAAACGATGAAGAAGAATCGGCGGTATACTTCTAAGTCAGGATGGTGTGTGACTTGGAGGGGAACTTGGAGGTGGTGGTGTTCCCATGTGCCTGCTGCCCTTGTCTTTCTAGGTGGAAGAAGTCGCGGGTTTGGCAGGTGCTGCCGAAGGAGACTTGGCAAGTTGCTGCAGTGCATCTTGTAGATGGCACACACTGCAGCCACGGTACACCGGTGGTGCAGGGAGTAAATGTTTAAGGTGGTGGAGGGGTGCCAATCAAATGGGCTGCTTTGTTTTGGATGGTGTCGAGCTTCTTGAGTGTTGTTGCAGCTGCACTCATCCAGGCAAGTGGAGAGTATTTCATCACACTCCTTACTTGTGCCTTGTAGATGGTGGAAAGGCTTTGGGGAGTCAGGAGGTGAGACACTCGCCGCAGAATACCTAGGGGGAGAAATTCTGTATCGCCCATTTTGAGGCGCGAATATCGGCCGGGCGCAAAGTTTAGCGCCCGGCGCAAATTATCGCCGCCGGCTGCAAAATTCGCCTCTCTTGTCCCTGGGGGTGATTGGAGCGCTAAATCAGGCGCTACACAACTCTCTTAAGGCGCTAAGCCTGAGGAGCGAGGCGCTACCTCAGAGGGCAGGCGCAGCGCAGGTGCTGTCAGTTAGCGATTGAACACAGACACACTGGCGCCAGTCAGTTCTTAAAGGGGAGGGTCGATCTTGCTCTGCAGCCACGCCCTGCTCACTGGAGCCTTGAATCTCGGCCTGGACAGACCTGTGGCGAAATCTTCCAGCCAGGGACTATGGAGAGGGCCAGGGAGCGAGCACAGCGCTTCAGCGAGTGTGCCTTGGAGGCTCTGGTTGGCGCGGTGGAGCGCAGAAGATCTCTATTGTACCCAGAGAGTGGCAGGAGGCCTTTGCCAAGCGAATACAGAAAAGCGTGGAGGGAGGTGGCTCACAGAGTGACCTCAAGCAGCATGGTGCCTAGGACCCCTGTGCAATGCAGGAAAAAGTTCAACGACCTCACTCGGGTCGTCAGGGTGAGTGCCTTTTTTCAAAACCTCCTCATCCCTGTATCTCCACCTCACTTTATGGCCAGAGGTTCTTGAAAGCCCCAATGCCCAGCACTCATCCAACACCTATGGCCCTTTCATGAAACACACACGCACATTCCACACTTTGCATACAGTAAGGGCTATTCAACCATGGGAGGCATTTCAGGCAAGATCATGGCTGCATACAGTAAGGGCTATTCAACCATGGGAAGCATTTCAGGCAAGATCATGGCTGCATACAGCAAGGGCTATTCCACCATGGAAGGCATTTCAGGGAAGATCATGGCTGCATACAGTAAGGGCTATTCAATCATGGGAGGCATTTCAGGCAAGATCAGGCAATATTTGCTCAGATGCCGTCCTTTTTCTTGCAGGCCAAGCTGGCTCATAATAGGAGACAGCAGCAATGGACCGGTGGAGGGCGGCCTCACCTTCAAGCCCTCAGCGATCTTGAGCAGCGCGTCCACAGGATTGTGGCAAGCCGGATGATTGGTCCTGTCGCCACTGGAGACGCCGACCCTGTTCTGGCCAGCAATGGTAAGGTCATCACCTTTTTGTCCTCTTTCCTTCCTCACAACAGCAGCCTTTGATACTTTCAATCCAAATCAGTACATCGCTGCACTCATGTCTCCCTTGCTGCCACCCTGTCCTCACGCTAAAGCCACTCTCGTACTTCCCTGCTTTCAGATGCTGATTCACCAGGTGAGGAGACGGGCCCTCAAGCTGCCAGTGAGAGTGAAGCTGAAGGCGAGGAGGAAGAGGAAGCTGGACCATCAGCGCAACCCTCTGCCAAGGCAGCCCATGCCCATACTGGGGATACGACTTCCCTGGAAGGGAGCGGGGGGGGTGGTCTGATGAGGGTGAAGCTCCAGGGCCCAGCGGGCTGCAGCAACACCAGGGGTGTAGGGAAGCTCGGGGGCCTTCTCCCCGGACGGAGAGTATGGCCTAGAGTCCTGCTGCACTGGACGCAGACGAGGAGCGGGTCCTCGCTGAAATGAGTGCCCAGGCAGAGCAAAGGCACACTGAGCTCATGGCTGCAGTGGCAAGGATGCCCAAATCCATTGAATCACTGGCAAGGAGTGTGGAGCACTTCACTGGAGCACAGGCAGCTGCCACGCAAATGCTAAGTGCTGCAATGCAGTCAGTGGCTGGTCTCATGCAGACACAGATTGAGATCACGCGAGCACTGACTGCTGCCACCCTCGCTGGATTGGGCAGATTTCCCCGGGGCTCTCACCGCGCCGCAGCAGCCCAGCAATCTTTGCTCCAGCAGATTGTTCCGCATGCTGAGGTGCTGCCTCATCGGAGTGCCAGTGTGTCGGTCGAGCAGGGAGTTGCTGTCCTCGCTCAAGATGACAGCATTCCTGCTGCCAACACTGTCACTTCTCCACTGCAGCTGCCACCACCTGTAGGACAGACTGCTGCCGCCCATGCAGAGTTGGAGCAGTCAGCAGCTGGGCCCTCCAGACCCAGAGCTAGTCCAGGCCCGGAGCTGGTCCAGGCCGTCCCTCAAGGGCATCTGCAGTCTCAGTTTCTGACACTCAGCAGCCTTCCCCCAGCCTTGCTGCGGCCACTGGGGCCCCATTACGGAGGAGCTGCAGGGTGGGAAGGGGGCAATTTCGCAAGGGAGGCAGATCACCCTCGAAGGGCAAAAAGTAGGAGGTGTCGCAAAATGTATTTCATTGTTTTATTGAAGGCCGAGGGTCATGGTCAAATTTTTGTTACTGTTTTGGACATTGTCTCCAGGTTGTGAGAGCCAGTTATGTGAATTACTGTTTTTTTTGGTGTTTCTTTCTACTACTTTGTCATGTGGAAATGAGACACAGTTTGGGAAGTAAAGAAGTGTCTGTATTCAAAATGTGCATGTTTGGTCTTTGCACTCATTGTTGCCTAGACCGGCTTAGGAGTTGCGGGATGGTTTCATTCAGGTTGTTTGAATGGCAGAAGCCATTCCCTCAGAGGGGGCCTAGAAGTGACTTGCTATGAGCCTTTGACGGATGGCCCTTCCACTTTGTGCCTCCCTCCTACCTTGGTGCTGCTGATGACCATCCTCCTCATCCTCCTCCTCCTCCTCCTCCTCCTCTGCTGGTGCTCCAGTGTCTGGTGGCATTGGCTGGGTCCTGAGGATTGCCAGGTTATGCAGCATGCAGCACACAACAACGAGGTGGGAGACTCGCTCATGCGAGTACTGCAGGGCTCCTCCAGAATGGTCCAGACAGCGGAACCATTGCTTGAGCACGCCGATTGAGTGCTCAACGATGTTCCTGGTAGTTTGATGGCTCTCGTTGTATCGTAGCTCAGCAGGGGTACTGGGCGAACGGAGTGGTGTCATCAGCCAGGTGCACAGAGGATATCCCTTGTCCCCAAGTAGTCAACCTCCTGGGTGAAGCGGTACCTCGAAAAGGTTTGCCACAGAAGTCTGGCGCAGGATGAAGGCATCGTGACTGCTGCCTGGAAAGTGGGCATTGACAGCGAGTATCAGCTGTCTGTGGTCACAGACCAACTGGACGTTTAAGGAATGGAAGCCCTTTTGGTTGCGGAAATCTTCGGCATTCTTTTGTGGCGTCTACAAAGCCACATGGGTGCAGTCAATGGCGCCCTGCACCATGGGGAAGCCCGCTATCATCGCAAAGCCCGTTGTGCGTTCTTGCTGCTTGTCCGGGGTCATGGGGAAAGAGATGTACTCTCGTCTCCTATTAAAGAGGGCATTTGTGACCTGACGGATGCAGCAATGCACCGCGAACTGGGAGATTTTGGCGATGTCCCCAGTAGCGGATTGAAAGGAGCCGGTGGCATAAAAGTTGAGAGCCACTGTTATCTTCACTGCCACCGACAGAGATGTCCTGCTCCTCAGTTGAGGCTGCAGATCTGGCTGAAGTAGATGGCAGAGCTAAGTGACCATCTCCTTGCTGAATCGCAGCCTTTGCAAACACTGCTCCTCAGACATGTTAATGTATGAGAACTGTTGGTGAAAAACCCTGGGAGGGTAAGGTCTCCTGTACCGACGCCTGTTGGCCCTCCTCTGTCTGGCGATGATTGTCACTCTCTCTCTGCGTCTCTGTGCCCTCTGAATGTGATGCAGAAGGACGATGTTCCCATCCATTGCAGCCCCCATAGTATCTGGGCAATCAAAGTTATGACGGTCAAAAAGCAAAGTACCTGCAAAGTTATGGTCAGAAGCCAAAACTACCTCAGACAGCGTTGACTCAATGCAGAAGTCTCTCTTTCTCTCTTTGTCTCTCTCCAAATCTCTCTCTCTCAGAATGAGTGGTGCAAAAATGGCTACCACACAAAAGCCAGGAAGAGGCCCCCTTTAAATAACGCCCCCCCCCCAGCCCCACAGCGACTGGGAAGCGTTCCAGTCAACCTGTTGTTGGTAGCGCCAGGCAGAAAGAAGGGGGGCGCCACTGAATTTCCGGTCCGGGGCGCCCCAAGGACGTTGCACTCTCGATTGACGTCAAGATCTGCATGCGCAGGAGATCGGGAAGTATTGTTTAGTGCCACCGCAAAATGTCCGGTCAATTTTGCAAGAGGCGCAGAAATCGCCGTGCCCGGGCGCTAGTTGGTTTGTGCCCCACTTAGCGCCCTCTTAAGGTGCTAACGGGTGGCGCTACCAACTGAATTTTCCCCCCCTAGTCTCTGACCTGCTCTTGTGGGCTCTCTTTTCCTGCAGTGAGGGAGACAAGTGGAGTTGGAGTGAGAATGATGGAGTGAGTGTAGAGAGTCCAGAGCATAGATGCTTAGAAGGAGACAAAGATGGAGTGAGGTTCCATGTCCAAGGGCCCTCCCTGTGCGTTGTTAGTCGTTGTCATTGCATAACATTGAAAGGGAGTGTGAGGGCAGCATAATCGAATAGTGAAGTGATTGGGATCATAGAGTGAGAGGGATGGTGAATGGTGCAAGGGTTGTAAGGGTAAAGTGGGATGTGGAAGAGGAGGTTGACATGCAGAGTGCTGGTGATGAGAGGAGAAGGGGAGCAGAAGGAGGGTCAAGCTGAAGGAATATTCACTTTGCCTGATCTTACAAGGTCATTGAACCTTTTACAGCACTGCAGCCATGTTCTGCTGCACACTAATTTGGAGGTGATATCCCTTGCCAGCTATACCCACACAGCCTTGGTTTCTTTGGGAGGCCTCTTCCTCCCAGATGAGGAGAAAAGCACCTCCCTGCTGGCTCTCACCCCCTCACCAGCATACCCAGCAGCTCATCAGAGAACCTCGGGGAGGCCCTTGCCTTGGAGCTGTCCATTCTTCAAGGAGATAACAGCTTGGAGGTGGTGCAGCATCGACCAAGATCCAGTGGAATGAGCCAAGGCAGCAAGCGACCCTGAAATGAGGCTGGATAAGTGATGTCAGCAGAGGCGAGTTTCAGTCCCAAAAGACTAATTGGCCCAGGGGAACCCACACCTCTGAAATCAACTGGCCAATTAGGGAAAATCGCAAATTTTTCCCACCTCTCAGTGGAGGTGGGTTTGGAACCCACCCAAACCAAAACCTGCCTCCATTGGGAAAATCACGCCCATTATTTTAGTTCTTGGCAAAATAAGATTTCAGAAGTAGCCATGTGATCTACTCCTGTTACGCCACTGATTAACAAGCTAAAGAAGTTTTATCAGCCATTGGTCAAATTAAATAATGATTGTAATTCTTTCCACTGTTTAGTAGTTAGTGCAAATTGTATTTTTAATATCTCAACTTGCTTTTTTACTAATGTTCTAATACTATTGCCTAACTCAGTTAGTAAGATTATCAGTTGATCAGAAATGCTTTATTTATTTGTGAGTATACACACCAATTGTCTGTGTTCCACAGTGTTTTGGGCCCATATCCCTCTATTCAAGTTTGTTGTTAAAAATAAGCAGTGATTTAAACATCCCTCACTGTTCTGAGGTTGTTCTGTGAGCCCCTGTGATTCAGCTCTTTTGAGTGAAAATTGCCACCCCCGCCCACCCCCCCCCACCCACTTTCCTGCCCTGAGCAAAAGGCCCTGTTTCACAGTCCTATTTGGGTCACTGCAGCTCCTGGATGCTACCTGCTGCTGCTTCATTTGGCAGGTCATCTTCTGCTACATGCGTCAGGTGGAAATTACGAAATCAGGAATTTTGTGATCTGAGAGAGCATCCATCCACTGGAGAAGGAGAAGAGGGCCTCTTTGAATTTCACTGAAAGAGTGCTTCTATCAACTGGGGTGGGTGGGGGAGGGGGGAAGGGGAGGCTGCCTCCATGGACTGAGGACGAGAGTGTACCTCCATGGACTGAGGACGAGAGTGTACCTCCATGGACTGAGGACGAGAGTGTACCTCCATGGACTGAGGACGAGAGTGCACCTCCATGGACTGAGGACGAGAGTGTACCTCCATGGACTGAGGACGAGAGTGTACCTCCATGGACTGAGGACGAGAGTGTACCTCCATGGACTGAGGACGAGAGTGTACCTCCATGGACTGAGGACGAGAGTGTACCTCCATGGACTGAGGACGAGAGTGTACCTCCATGGAATGAGGACGAGAGTGCACCTCCATGGACTGAGGACGAGAGTGTACCTCCATGGACTGAGGACGAGAGTGTACCTCCATGGACTGAGGACGAGAGTGTACCTCCATGGACTGAGGACGAGAGTGTACCTCCATGGACTGAGGACGAGAGTGTACCTCCATGGACTGAGGACGAGAGTGTACCTCCATGGACTGAGGACGAGAGTGTACCTCCATGGACTGAGGACGAGAGTGTACCTCCATGGACTGAGGACGAGAGTGTACCTCCATGGACTGAGGACGAGAGTGTACCTCCATGGACTGAGGATGAGAGTGTACCTCCATGGACTGAGGATGATAGTGCACCTCCATGGACTGAGGATGAGAGTGTACCTCCAAGGACTGAGGACGAGAGTGTACCTCCATGGACTGAGGACGAGAGTGTACCTCCATGGACTGAGGACGAGAGTGTACCTCCATGGACTGAACACAAGAGTGTACCTCCATGGACTGAGGACGAGAGTGTACCTCCACGGACTGAGGACGAGAGTGTACCTCCATGGACTGAGGACGAGAGTGTGCCTCCATGGACTGAGGACGAGAGTGTACCTCCATGGACTGAGGACGAGAGTGTACCTCCATGGACTGAGCATGAGAGTGTACCTCCATGGACTGAGGACGAGAGTGTACCTCCACGGACTGAGGACGAGAGTGTACCTCCATGGACTGAGGACGAGAGTGTGCCTCCATGGACTGAGCATGAGAGTGTACCTCCATGGACTGAGGACGAGAGTGTACCTCCATGGACTGAGCATGAGAGTGTACCTCCATGGACTGAGGACGAGAGTGTACCTCCACGGACTGAGGACGAGAGTGTACCTCCATGGACTGAGCATGAGAGTGTACCTCCATGGACTGAGGACGAGAGTGTACCTCCATGGACTGAGCATGAGAGTGTACCTCCATGGACTGAGGACGAGAGTGTACCTCCATGGACTGAGGACGAGAGTGTACCTCCATGGACTGAGGACGAGAGTGTACCTCCACGGACTGAGGACGAGAGTGTACCTCCATGGACTGAGGACGAGAGTGTGCCTCCATGGACTGAGCATGAGAGTGTACCTCCATGGACTGAGGACGAGAGTGTACCTCCATGGACTGAGCATGAGAGTGTACCTCCATGGACTGAGGACGAGAGTGTACCTCCACGGACTGAGGACGAGAGTGTACCTCCATGGACTGAGCATGAGAGTGTACCTCCATGGACTGAGGACGAGAGTGTACCTCCATGGACTGAGCATGAGAGTGTACCTCCATGGACTGAGGACGAGAGTGTACCTCCATGGACTGAGGACGAGAGTGTACCTCCATGGACTGAGGACGAGAGTGTACCTCCATGGACTGAGGACGAGAGTGTACCTCCATGGACTGAACACAAGAGTGTACCTCCATGGACTGAGGACGAGAGTGTACCTCCATGGACTGAGGACGAGAGTGTACCTCCATGGACTGAACACAAGAGTGTACCTCCATGGACTGACACAAGAGGGTACCTCCATGGACTGAGGATGAGGATATGCCTCCATTGACTGAACACAAGAGTGTACCTCCATGGACTGAGGACGAGGGTATGCCTCCATGGACATGGTAATAGTCGTTGGTGGAGCGGGAGAGACAGTAGGTTGGAAGTGAGCAAGAGATACCATGTGACACTGAGATTCAACTGTCTAAGTAAAAGTCAATATAAAGCCTAATTCAAGCAGACTCTAACATTGGATTCCTGAAGGGAGGGTGTGGATGGGTAATCATCTTACATTTCTTCATGATAATTGTGCATGCTTTTCAAAAAGAAAGTAAAAATAAATTGCAGCAAGCTATTGCAATCTCAGGTTATCGTTTTGTGATGACACTGATGGAGCGGTTCGTGTAGATCGCCACTAAATAAGAGAGTTTGACTTCGACGAACTATTAACAAGTTGTTTATTTACAGGAACAGACTAATTACATCAGGTAAGATGGCTGACTGTAGGAGCACCGTGGTATAGGTCTTGTCCCAGCGGGGACTCCACGAGGACTGTGTTCGCAGTCCTGTGGGGAGCGTGATGACTTCATCGCGTTTGTGTTGTGACGTCATCACGTTGTTCGCATTTCCCGCGCTTAGGGCGTCACGTGATGCGCGTCGTTGCGTCGCTGGCCGTTGAGGCCGAGGTCGCGAGGCCGGGCTGTGCCGGTGCTTGCCGCGGGAGCGGAAGATCGCGTTGCTCCCGTCAGCTGGCCATTGAGGCCGAAGACGCTGGGCCGGGCTGTGCTGGCGCACGCACATCACGTCGTACGTGACGTGACGTCAGCGCGCTAGGGCGCGTCTTAAAGGGGCAATGGCCCCAACAGGTAAGTTAAAAGGGCAACGGCCCCAAAAGGTAAGTTAAAGGGAATTATGTGTCTTTATGTAAGGTACAACCGGTGGTACCGCCACACTGAATTGCTTTTTGTTCCAATTCAATGTTACGGGATTGGAACAGTTCCGTTAACTGAGTTTCTGTGAGTGATGAGATTCCTACCCCAAGTAGCTTTTTTTTGTGAAATAATATGGACAGTCTGCCAGAAAGAAAAGCAGGAAATCACGGAAAGCCTGTTGCAGATTTTCAGGGCAATGTGATGTTTGCTCTGCTGTAAAGTGGATAATTTTCCTGTGATTATGGGTTTATATTTAATTTGTGTAAATTAGAATGTGGTGTATCATGCCTGTGCTAGAAGTATCGAGTGGAACTCCCAGTGCCCATTATATCAGTCACCACATTGTGCCATACTACTGTCTTTTTCCATGCTGTTCCAATCTGCTGCGTCCTGAGCTGTCCTGCCACAGTACATTCTAGCCATCATATACACACCAGTGGAATAATAGAATTTTTAAAACATGCTAATTTTTCTGACCAACATGAAGAATCAGTAACTGGGTCTGAAATGCTAACTGTTCACTATAACATGTAGACAGGTTGCCATTATGGGTTAAATTCACAGTAGAAAGAACCGAAGCTTGTAAACTAGTAACAAAGTTATGTAGAACTATTTCAAATATATGTAACCCTTACAGGATAACTCTTTTTGGCAGGAAAGGCAGAATAACAAAAGACTCCAAGCATCAGAAAAGTATCAAAAATCAAAATATTCTTGGAAGGTACACATCCCCAGACTGCTACAGAAAATATATTTGTGTCATCAACACTGGTGTTGCCCTTTAGATACTTCTGAATCCACTACTGCTGCAAAACCTTTTCTTCTTCACATTGAATGATGAGGAACATCAGCTTGAGTTGCTCATATCTCACTGTACTATCAGCGTAACTACAAAAGGTATAGACTCAAGATTAACACCAGAAGGGGAAAGTTAGATGAAATTTTTCACACAGAAGATTATTCGAACTTGGAATGTTTTACCAGAAGTGTTTCTTGAGGCAGAAACTACTGCGCAGTAATCGGTGTCACCTGAAGCATATCTGATCTTCAGGTGCTGAGGCTCCTTTTGATCACTTCCTGAGGCTTACTCCACATCCAATAATACAGGGCCTCAGTACTTGATGTACACAATGCACAAAAATGCAAGCCCCAAATGATTTCAAGACTGTGCCCAAGGCTCATCAAGGCTTCAGATTTATTTATCTATATATTAAACAGTATGTCTCTCTGTCTCTCTGTCTGTCTGTCTGTCTGGCTATACAATCAAAAGTTATAGAGCGTACCTACACATATATGTTATATCAAAAGAAAGCTCATCATTAGGGGACTCTTGTAGGCGTGTTTACTTTTTGGTCGGACAAAAATTGTGCCGACGGTATCCAAAAAACGTTCTAAATTCTGCTCATTATCCACTCATTAGCATCGAGTGATGTGAAGGTTGACCAATCGTACAGTCGAGCGACCCGACGGTCGATCAATCGCTGTGTCACGGGGGCGGGTTCATTGCATACGCGGGCGGGCCATCCTACAGTCGAGTAACAGGACGATTGACCAATCCTACAGTTCAGTGACCTGACGGTTGACCAATCGGTGCGAGTGTGGGCGGGTCTTATCATTCTGAAATGAGGTGAGTGGCCGCCATCTTGATTCCAAACTCTTCATTTCTTTTTTCCACTTTCTGCGTATTTCTTTTCAAATCTACATTTCCAGCAAAAAAATAAGTTGCTTTTAAAACACAAAGGCCTAGAAATTCGGTTGGTAGCGCCAGCGATTAGCACCTAAAGAGCCCGAGAATTGGGGCGTTACCCAATTTTCGGGCGGGCGCTGTGAATATAGCGCCACCTCCCATATTGAGTATGACTTTAGTGCTGGCGCTAACTCTTTGCGCATGCCCGCGGGCGCAGGCAGATCATGACATCATTTCAGTGTGCAACGCCATTTTTGCGCCCCAGACCGGATAGTCGGTGGCGCCCGCAACCTTTCCGCCTGGCGCTATTAGTGACAGTTGGATGGAGCGTTCCCAGGCCCTTCTCGGATTCGGGGGGTGCAATTTAAAGGGGACAGCACTAGTATAAAAGCTGCAGCCATTTGGGCTGGCCATCCTGATCATTGCTGGAGAGAGCTGCTGACCTTCTGTTGGACAGTAATTTTCTCATTGAGCCTTCGGAGGCACTGGCACTGGCAGCTTGAGGGCCTGGCTCCCGAGCTGGTGATGCAGCATCTGAAAGCAGGGAGGTGGAAGAGTGGCTTTAGCAAAAGGACAGGTTCGCAGCAAGGGATGCCAGATTACGCAAGGCTATGACATGGGTCCACAGTGAGAAAGCATGCTGGCGGGGGGAACAAGTAGAAGGAGACAGTTGTAAGAGGTGGGAACCTTACCATCGCTGTCGACAATGGGGTCGGTAGCTGCAGTGGTTTAGGACCACTCAGACGTCCTCCAAGAATCTGGTGGACTCTCTCCTCGAGATCCGTGAGAGTGACCACATGTGGAGGTCCTCCACCGGTGCGAAGCTGGTCTTTGCCAATCCTCGCCAGCATGGACTGCAGGGGAAAGGAGGGGAAGTTATGTTACCTGATACCCTGAGTGATCATCTCATGCCCCCCATGGCGCAAGAGCCCTTACATGACGCCCTGAGTCAAATGTGCATGTGTGTGCCCAGAAAGGGCCATGGGTGCTTGCTGGCAGATGGCCAATGGGGCACAGGCCACCCTGTAGCCATAAAGTCAGGTGCAAATGAAGGGACGCAGAAGTTTGCAGGAACAACACCCACCCTCACGACCCGAGTGAGGTCGTTGAATTTCTTTCTGCATTGGACAGGGCTCCTGGTCACCATGCTGCTGGAGTTGACCCTCTGGCATACATCCCTCCAAGCTCGTCGGTAGTCCTTATGATTCGGCCTTCTGCCATTGTCTGGGTAGAGAACATCTCACCAGCGCTCCACTGCGGCCACCAATTGCTCCAGAGCCTCCTTGATGAAGCGCTTTGCTCTCTGTCTCACCTTCTCAATCTGGTCCAAGTTTTTATCGCCAGAGAAGGGCCTGCGCCAATTCTGAGGCCTGCAAGATGCAGAGTGTGGATGCTAAAGCTGACTGACCCACCCCTTTAAGAGCTAGCCGGCACCTGGAAGTCTCGTGGTCATCGGTATTTGAGAGCACCTGCGCTGAGCCCGTCTGCTCCGATATTGGGTTGCGCCGGAAGTTTAGCGCCTTAGGAGTCCCGTGTAATGCCTGAATTCATGCCTCAATCACCTTTAGGGGCGATGCAACCTAATATCGCGCCAGGCGCCGATAAGCTTCGTCTGGCTATAAACTTTGCGCAGCACCAGTTCTAACGCCTCAAGCCGGGCTATACCCAATTTCTAGGCCAAATTATTTTTTAAAAAGTGAATTAATCTGTAAATCTTTTCTCTAACCTCTATAATTTTCCTACCTTGCACCGTTTTTCCAGGCCTCAAAGCCTGGGCCTCTGTTGCCCAGCCACGCCCGAGCTAGGCAACTCCCGTCCCGCCAACATCTTGATTCCTAACCACTAACTATTGATTTATTTTTCCCACTTTCTGTGTGTGTGGAGGGGATTTTATCCAGCACAAATTTGGTACTTAGGAGCCCAACTAGCTCATTATATAATTTGCGTGTAATAAATGAGTCCAGTATGTGATTTATTTCTCGGGGCCATATCAGTGCGGGGGCCCGGGGCCTAGGCTTCTCCAACCGCCAGCAGCGCAACTCCAGTCCCAGGCTCCCGGCCTAGACAGTGACCAACACTGGCAGAGGGGAGAGGGTCTGCTGCCTCAGCTACATTCCCGGGATCGGTAGGTGGGGAGGCTTCATAAGCAACTGGGGTAGGTCGCAAGCCCCGAATAATCATCTGAAGGTCCCGTGTTTGCAGCTGAGGGGATTTCTTCTGCTGACAGCCCCAGGTTAACGGCAGCCACCTTTGTCAAGGAGGGTGAAAAGTTTCAGTGCGACGCCATTTTGATTCAGTGTGTAACGGAGTGCATGCGTGGCCATCTTAGTACAGGAACATAGAGTGGGTGGGGCTTCAGTGCTCCCAATCGGGTCCTACTGCCCGGGAAAGACAATCGACTGTGTGGGCGGGGCCAATCTTTCCAACTGAAAAGCAAGCGGCGGCCATTGTTGTTTGTGATACAGCAGTGACAGGTGAGGACCCCCTTTTTTAATAAAAAGATTGGTGAGGTTGTAAAGTGTATGTTATAGAAAGATTTACCAAAAATGTTTAGAAGTACTTTAAGTTTCATCTTTCAAGGTATTAAAAGGTAGGCTGGGCCATGTCAGTGCAGGGGCCCGAGGCCTAGGCTTCTCCAATGGCCGGCAGCACAACTCCAGTCCCAGGCTTCCGGCCCAGACAGGGACCAACACTGGCAGAGGGGATAGGGTCTGCTGGCTCCCCCCTCCCTTTCACCCTCCTCCACACCCCCCACAAGCCCCCTTCCCCCCCACACCCCCCCTTAACCCCCCCCACTTCCCAGCCCCGTCGCACACCCCCTTCCCCTCACACCCCCTTCCCACCCCCATTTCCACCCCACACCCCCTTCCCCCCCACACCCCCTTCCTCCCAGACCCCTTCCCCCCCACACCCCCTTCCCCCCCACACCCCCTTCCCCCCCACACCCCCTACCCCCCTTCCCCCCACACCCCCTTCCACCCCCACACACCCCCTTCCCCGCCCCCACACACCCCCTTCCCCGCCCCAACACCCTCATCCCCCCCAACCTTCCCCTCCATACCCCCTTCCCTTCCCCTCCCTTCCCCTTCCCTTCCCCTCCCTTCTCGCTTCCCTTCCCCTCCTCCCCACCATTCCCTTCCCCCCTACCCCTTCCCTTCCCCCCTCCCCCCCTTCCCTTCCCCCCTCCCCCCTTCCCTTCCCCCCTCCCCCTTCACTTCCCCCTCCCCCTATTCCCTTCCCCCCTCCCCTTTCCCTTCCCCCTCCCCCTTTCCGTTCCCCCCTCCCCCTTTCCGTTCCCCCCTCCCCCTTCCCTGCCCCCCCGCCCCCCTTCCGTTCCCCCCCACCCCCCTTCCCTTCCCCCCTCCTGCCATTCCCTTCAACCCCTCTTCCCCTTCCCTTCCCCCCACTTCCCTCCCCCTTCACCCCCTTTACCCCCCTTCCCTCTCCCCTCCCCCCTCCCTCCTTCCCTCCCGCTCTCCCTTCACTCCCCCCTCCCCCTCCCCCTTCCCTCCCCCCTCTCCCCCTTCCCCTCCCCCTCCCCCTTCCCCTCCCCCCCTCTCCCCTTCCCCTCCGCCCCTCTCCCCCTTCCCCTCCCCCCCTTCCCCTCCCCCGTTCACCTCCCCCTCCCCTTCCCCTCCCCCCTCCCTTCCCCTCCCCCCCCTCTCCCCCTTCCGCTCCCCCCTCCCCTGCCCCTCCCCCACTCCCCCTTCCCCTCCCCCCTCTCCACCTTCCCCTCCCCCCTCCCCTTCCCCTCCCCCTCCCCCTTCCCCTCCCCCACTCATCCCCTTCCCCTCCCCCCCTCTCCCCTTCCCCTCCCCCCTTCCCCTCCCCATCTCCCCCTTCCGCTCCCCCCTTCCCCTCCCCCCTCTCCCCTTCCCCTCCCCCCTTCCCCTCCCCCTCTCCCCCTCCCCCCTCCCCCCTTCCCCTCCCCCTCTCCCCCTCCCCCCCTCTCCCCCTTCCCCTCCCTCTCCCCCTTCCCCTCCTCCTTCTCCCCCTTCCCCTCCCCCCTCTCCCCCTTCCCTTCCCCCTTTCCCTCCCCCCTTTCCCTTCCCCCCATTCCCTTCCCCTCCCTCACCCCTTTCTTTCCCCTCCCCCCTTTCCCTTCCCCTCCCTCCCCCCTTTCCCTTCCCCTCCCTCCCCCTCCCACTCCTTCCCCCTTCCCCCTCCTCCCCCCTCCTCCCCCTCCCCCTCCCACTGCTCCCCCCTCCCACTCCTCCACCCCTTTCCCTTCCCCTCACTCCCCCCTCACCCCCTTTCCCTCCCTTCCCCCCCTTTCCCTTCCCCCTCCCCCCCTTTCCCTTCCCCCCTCCCCCCTTTCCCTTCCCCCCTCCCCCCCTTTCCCTTCCCCCTCCCCCCCTTTCCCTTCCCCCTCCCCCCTTTCCCTTCCCACTCCCCCCTTTCCCTTCCCCCCCTTTCCCTTCCCCCCTCCCCCATTTCCCTTCCCCTCCCTTCCCCCTTCCCTTCCCCTCCCTACCCCCTTTCCCTTCCCCTCCCTCCCCCTTCCCCCCTTCCCTTCCCCTCCCTCCCCCCTTTCCCTTCCCCTCCCTCCCCCCCTTTCCCTTCCCTTCCCCCTTTCCCTTCCCTACCCCCCTTTCCCTTCCCCTCCCTCCCCCCCTTTCCCTTTCCCTCCCTCCCCCTTTCCATTCCCCTCCCTCCCCCCTTTCCCATCCCCTCCCTCCCCCCTTTCCCTTCCCCCCATTCCCTTCCCCCATCTCATCCCCCCGTTTCCCTTCCCCCTCCCCCCTTTCCCTCCCTCCCCCCCTTTCCCTCCCTCCCCCCTCCCCGCCCTTTCCCTCCCTCCCCCTTTCCCCCCTTTCCCTTCCCCTCCCTCCCTCCCTCCCCCCTTCCCACGCTTCCCCCCTCCCCACTTTCCCTTCCCTCCCCCCTTTCCCTTCCCTCCCCCCTTTCCCTTCCCTCCCCCCTTTCCCCCCTTCCCTTCCCTTTCCCTTCCCCCTCCCTTTTCCCCCCCTACCTTTTCCCCCCTCCCTTTACCCCCCTCCCCCTCCCCCTCCCTTTTCCCCCCTCCCCTCCACCTCCCATTTCCCCCCTCCCCCTCCTTTTTCCCCCCTCCCCCTCCCTGTTCCCCACTCCCCCTCCCCTCCCTTTTCCCTGCTCCCCCTCCCCCTTCCTTTTCCCCCTCCCCTCCTCCTCCCTTTCCCCCCTCCCCCTCCCTTTCCCTCCCTCCCCCTCCCTTTCCCTCCCCCTTCCTTTTGACCCCCCTCTCCCCCCTCCCCATCTCCCCCTCCCCCCTCCCCCCTCCCCCCTCCCCCCCTCTCCCCTCTCCCCTCTCCCCCTCTCCCCTCTCCCTACTCCCCTCTTCCCCTTCCCCTCTCCCCCTCACCCCTCTCTCTCTCTCTCCCCCCAGTCTCTCCCCCCCAGTTGCTCTCTCTGTCTCTTCTCCCCCCATTCTCTCTCTGTCCCTTCTCCCCCCAGACTCTCGCTCTCTCTCTTCCCCCCAGTCGCTCTCTCTCTCTTCCCCCAGCCGCTCTCTCTCTTCCCCCCAGTCGCTCGCTCTCTTCCCCCCAGTCGCTCTCTCTCTTCCCCCCCCGTCGCTCGCTCTCTTCCCCCAGTCGCTCGCTCTCTTCCACCCAGTCGCTTTCTCTCTTCCCCCCAGTCGCTCTCTCTCTTCCCCCAGTCGCTCTCTCTCTTCCCCCCAGTCGCTCTCTCTCTTCCCCCCCCCAGTCGCTCTCTCTCTTCCCCCCAGTCGCTCTCTCTCTTCCCCCCGTCTCTCTCTCTCTCTTCCCCCAGTCGCTCTCTCTCTCTTCCCCCCAGTCGCTCTCCCTCTTCCCCCCAGTCGCTCTCTCTCTTCCCCCCAGTCGCTCGCTCTCTTCCCCCCAGTCGCTCCCTCTCTTCCCCCCAGTCACTCTCTCTCTCTCTTCCAACAATAACATGCCTTCAAAAATCCCTCGGCACCGCCGGGCACTTCAGCAGGTTAGGAATAAATGGAGCTCCCCATAATATGGCTGGAACACTTGAAAATTGCTCCTGTGCCTATTTAAAATATGTGCTTCAAGAAAGGGTTGGAATAAAATTGATTTTCATGAATGGTCCTCTCATCCAAATAGGGACACCCTTTCTTGCTGGATTTCCTTTTGCTTCAGTTTCATCAGCCAATCCATGCAAGGACTGTTGGATCCGTGGTTCAGTGGATAAATAATTACACGGATGCTGTACATAACAAATAACAGGTCTTTACTGGAGGAGGGCAATCTCTAGACTGGAGTACAGAGGCATGCGCACAGCTTATATACCGGTGTGGTTACTGCCGGTACAACAGTATACAGGAGCTGTAAAAAGTAGTTCTGACTTAAAGCACATACACTACAATTCCTCCCATTTTAGATTAATAATACCCCCTTAATATTCAAATAACAATTACATTTTTACATGTACATTCAATAACAAAATTCCATTTATAGATTCAGTCTTTGGGGCGGCTTCCTGACCCTTTCGGGATAGTGCCTGTCCGGAGGTTCTTGTTCTTGGTGCAGAGGCGATTCTGACCCCCTTTCATCGGGTAGTTCATCGGGTTCCACTGCTACTGGGTCTGAAGTAGATACTACCGGTATGTCGGGTTCATCCCCAGGTACTCGAGACATGGGGTTGACGCATTCCTGTGATGCTAAGATCTGATCGACGTGGCGTCTCACAATGTTCTCCCCGACATCCACTGTGTACATTAATGGCCCCTGCCTTGTACATATTGTTCCGGGTTGCCAGTTCTCTGTTCGATAGTCCCGGGCCAAGACTGGTTGCCCTACATTGAAGCTCCTTGTCGGCTTCTCGTTGATGTGCTGGAATTGTTTGTCCTCAAAATTTCTTCGCACATTTGGCCTGAGCAAGTCCAGACGAGATCTCAACCTTCGGTTAAAGAACATCATGGCCGGGGTCTGCTTGGTAACTGTATGTGTCGCGTTTCGGTAGGCTAATAAGAAATTGTCCATCTTATGCTGCAGTGGAATTTCCTCGTCGCACATGGCCTTTATCGCCTTCTTAAAGGTTTGTACGAACCTCTCAGCCAATCCATTGGTGGCTGGATGATATGGAGCGGATGTGTAATGCCTTACCCCATTCCTTTTCATGAATCTTTGGAACTCATCGGACACAAACTGTGGTCCATTATCAGAGCAGATCTGCTGTGGCAACCCGTTTCTTGCAAATATGGTCCGTAGGACTGCATTCGTTTTCTCTGTAGTGGTTGAAGACATCTTTATCACCTCATGCCACTTTGAATGAGCATCCACTGCAATTAAGAACATTGAGTCCATGAATGGACCAGCGAAATCAATGTGCACCCGTTGCCATGGAGAGGAGGGCCACTCCCATGGGTGTAGAGGGGCATGTGGTGGTGCATTATGGACCTTCTGGTATCCTAAGCAGCTCTTAGTTAGGTCTTCGATTTGTTGATCGATTCCCGGCCACCACACTTAAGCCCTAGCTAGGCTTTTCATTTTCACTCCCCCCAGACGACCTTCATGTAGCTCATTTAGCACTCTCTCCCTTAACTTGGGTGGAATCACCACTCTGGATCCACACATCACTGTCCCCTGGCATACTGACAGCTGTTCTCTTCTGGATGAGAATGCTGGCAACAGTGAGTCGCCATGTGTTGGCCATCCCCTCACTGTCAATTCATATACCTGTGACAGCGTCGGATCATTGCGTGTCTCCTTCTCTATATCCGCGTTTGTTACTGGCAATCGTTCAATTATCGACGAATTAAATATCTCGATAGGGTCCACTGCTGGTGCTTCCTCCACAGTAGGCAGTGGCAGGCGCGATAGCCCATCAGCGTTCCCATGCTGTCTCGTGCCTTTATATTCTATTTCATATTGATTCGCCCCTAGAAACAGGGACCATCTTTGTAACCGCTGTGCAGTCATTACTGGCACGCCCTTCTTAGGATTAAAGATGGAAACAAGTGGTTGGTGGTCAGTCAGCAAGGTGAACTTCTGTCCAAGCAGATAGTGGTTCAATTTTTTTACTCCCCATACTAGTCTGAGGGCCTCCCTGTCAATCTGGGCGTAGGTGCGCTCGGCTGAGGTTAGTGACCGAGATGCAAAGGCTACTGGCCTCTCCAAACCGTCCGGGAATTTGTGCGACAGCACCGCTCCAATGCCGTAGGGTGATGCATCACATGCCAAATGAATTGGTAGTGCTGGGTTGAAATGGGCCAACACCTCTTTTGATATGATCAATTCTTTACACTTCTGGAAAGCTCGTCTACGTTCGTCATCCCACTTCCATGGTACCCCTGTTTGCAGTAGGGTGTTCAACAGGTGTAATACCGTAGACAAATTTGGTAAGAACTTGTGGTAATAGTTTACCAGCCCAAGGAACGACCTCAGTTGTGACACATTTTCCGGTGCTGGAGCCTTGACTACTGCCAGTACCTTGTCAGGGGACTTATGTAACCCCTCTTCATCGATGACGTGGCCGCAATACGAGATCTGTTTCTGGAAAAACTCGCACTTCTGGCGATTAGCTCATAGCCCATATTCCTTTAATCTGGCGAGCACCTTCTCCAAGTTAGCGAGGTGATCACCGTCATTTTCGCCCGTGACCAAGATGTCGTCCAAATAACACTGGGTCCCTGGAATCCCTTGCAGGACCTGATCCATCGCCCTTTGCCAGATAGCCGGAGCCGAGGCTAATCCAAACACCAGCCGGTTGTATTGATAGAGACCTTCATGGGTGTTGATCGTAAGGTAATGTTTCGAAGCTTCTTCTACCTCCATTTGCAAGTACGCCTGGGCTAGATCAATATTTGTGAAGCGTTTACCACCAGGTAGCGAGGTGAAAATATCCTCAATTCGTGGAAGCGGATATTGCACCGTGTGAAGGACTGGGTTCACTGTCACCTTAAAATCCCCACAGATGCGGACCTTCTTTGGTTCCCCAGGCGTATTACTCAATGACCTCTTCATTACAGGAACGATGGGTGTAGCCCACTCGCTCCAGTCCACTTTGGACAGTACTCCTGAACATTCCAACCCTTCCAGCTCTGCTTCAACCGCTGATCTGATCGCATAAGGCACTGGTCTGGCCTTCAGAAACTTTGGGCTTGCATTATCCTCTATTTTAATTGTTGCTGTTATTCCTTTTAGTGTTCCTAGTCCCTCCTGGAACACTTCTTTTGCGTCAGTTAGCATTTTTGACAGACCTGGTGTGACGTCGTCATCCTTTTTGGCCTCCACCTTCAGTGCCTGTATGGAATGCCAATCTAAATGTATCTTCTGGATCCATTCATGTCCTAGCAGTGGTGGTCCTCCATTTGGCAATACATATATATCGATTTTAGGTATTTCCTGACCTTTATATGTCACTTTCACCCTTATTTTTCCTTTGGGGTAGACTTTTTGCCCCGTATACGTCTTCAAGACAATCTCTGTAGCTTTCAAGGGTGTGTGTGAAAATAGCCGCTTGTAGTCTCTTTGATTTATGACTGTTAGAGCTGACCCTGTGTCCAATTCCATTTCCACCTGGACTCCG
The DNA here is from genome assembly GCF_052327205.1 of Somniosus microcephalus. NCBI lineage: Eukaryota > Metazoa > Chordata > Chondrichthyes > Squaliformes > Somniosidae > Somniosus > Somniosus microcephalus. The sequence continues at coordinate 173,334,112 of NC_140991.1, read as the reverse complement.
TCTATCTTGAGTGTAACCCAGATAGTCTGGTGATCCTCCATTTCAGTTACATTATATAGTTTCAGACAACCCAGCTCCTTGCTTCCGGAGTCTGTGTCACTTTTCCGTTCGTCTGAACCACTGACCATCACCTGGTGTACCTTTTTGTACTTCTCCTGTGGAGATTTCTTACTGTTGGTTTTCTTCCCAGAGCTGCAGACTCTTGCTATGTGTCCTGCTTTCCCACACTGTCTGCACACTTGGTCCTTGAACCAACAATCTTTCTGGTCATGTGTTGTTCTGCCGCAGCGATAGCACTTCCCTGTTCCATAGGTCATTTCATTGGTGCCATATTCTTGCGGTCTCCGTTGTATCTCTGCAGCGCCCCTTGCGGCTGCTTCGTGTGATACTGCCATACTGAAAGCTTTGTCCAGCGTAAGGTCCTTCTCTGATAGAAGCCGTTTCTGGGTTCCTTCACTTTGTAGCCCACACACAAACTTGTCCCTTAACATGTCTGCTAGTCCCGCTCCAAACTGGCAGTATTTCGATAGCTTGCGCAGTTCCGTTAGGTACTCAGCATTGCTTTCATCTTTGTGTTGGTTCCTTTTATGGAACTTAAATCGTTCTGCTATCAGCAGCGGTGTGGGGTTTAAGTAGTCCTGTAGGATTTCTACTATGCTTTCAAAATTCTTATTTTCCGGCTTCTCTGGGGTTATTAGATTTCGCAGTAACCCATATGTTTTTGCACCCATGGAATTTAACAGAACCAGTGCTTTTTTAGCATCTGGCACTTCATTTGCCCTGCAGTACACCTCAATATGTTCCACATATGTCGCCCAATCTTCGACTTCATAGTCGAACGTATAGATACTGCCACTCTTCGGCATCCTTGGTTGTGCGTTAACTATGACCAATGGTGCCTCCCGCACTTCCCCTTCTTCTCCTCTGGCACAAAATGGCATCTCCCGCGCTTTCCTTCCTTCCCGTGCTCGCCCGTCTTCTCTGTTGCGGCTTCGCAAAATGGCGTCTCCCGCGCTCTTCCTTCTTCTCCGCGGCTCAATGGCGCCTCCCGCGCTCTCCCTGCTTCTCCGCGGTTCAATGGCGTCTCCCGCACTCTCCCTGTTTCTCCGCTGCTCAATGGCATCTCCCCTTGCTTCGCCCCGCGGACCCTGATCAGCCCGTGATCCCTGGCTGTGCTCTGCACGTTCTTCTCTTGATATTTGTCGACGCCGCTCAGTCTATAACCCGACTGTTTCTTACCCTCTCTCTCTCCGGTTTTGCAGTATTTTTCCTCGACGCCGCTCGGTGATCAACCCCCGGCTGCGCCCTGCTCTCTTCACCCTTTTTCTTACCCCGTCGACGCTGCCCGGCTCTCTCTCTCTGCCGTCGGTCGGCTCCAGCCGCCGCTGCTCGGGAAGGGTCTGCTCTGGACCTGTCGTCGGTCTCTTACTGCTCGTTGTGGCTGGGGAACCAAGCCCGGCTCTCCACAGCCTCCCCAGTGAAGTTGGATCTCTGCCTGACTGCTGGGCGGTTGCTCGCGGTCGACGCACGTGTTCCTGGACTCGACTATTTTTTTGTTTTTTTTTGTTTAATGTTGCAGGCAGATTCGCATCAACACTTGTCGCCACTGTTGGATCCGTGATTCAGTGGATAAATAATTACATGGATGCTGTACATAAACAAATAACAGGTCTTTACTGGAGGAGGGCAATCTCTAGACTGGAGTACAGAGGCATGTGCACAGCTTATATACCGGTGTGGTTACTGCCGGTACTACAGTATACAGGAGCTGTAAAAAGTAGTTCTGACTTAAAGCACATACACTACAAGGACCATTCTTCCTGTAGCCATTTCTTTCCCTAAAAAGTATTAGAGGTTTAAGAAAATGCAGCAGCCATTTAATAGCTGCTACCAATTGACGATCTGGTCCCTGATCCCTATGGTGCTCCTCAAGAATCCTGCACTGAGCACTGGGAGCAGAACAAAAATATTTTAATTAATTGGTCTTGCATTAGGGTGTGAGGTCAGCTGCTTGTTTCCTCTGCGTGCATGGTACTTAATTGTAATGGTCATGGTGCAACTTTATAACATTGTTCAAAATAGAATTGGATAAGTATTTGAAAAGGAAAATTAAAATTGACATAGAACAGTGCCAAGGGATCAGAGCAGGTAAAAGAGCTAACACAGCACAGGTGCAATGGGCCGAATGGTCACTTTTTGATCTGTAGTTTCTTTGATTCCATGATACTTGTTTTTAGATGTCAAAGGCCTATAATTCAAGACTGCTTTTGAGTCATCGATTTTGTCGGGAAAAATGTTGGTTATTTGGAAGGTATGCCAGCTTTTTTTTGGATCAGCTTTCGCTAGTTTTCAAAATAACCATGCTGGTGAGGTTAATAAAGAACAGTGAGAATAATTAATTTTTTTTTTCTTCACCACTTTTATCCCCATTGCTCCACAAAGTGCTGACTGTTCCATGGCTATTATTCAACAGCCCACCAGTATCCTATTCACATGGCAATTCTTCAAGTGCGAGCCCAGTCAGTGAATGTCAGTAGACAATTCACCCATTGGCACATCACTGTCGAGTCAGATCCCATATTTGTGCAATCTCCACACAGCGACACTTTCCAGCAAGGGAGCATGAGATAATAATTAGAAGTGGAAACCCTCTCTAATTCTCCCCTTCTTAGCACAGGAGTTCTGAGACAAATTGTAGTAACCCAAATGCTATCCCAGATCAGATCAGCTAACTGAACACAGACTGTAAACTAAACCTGGCTAGGACCCTCTGGTCTGTATGACTTAGTGCTGCACCAGGTTATGCCTTTACCCACTTGGGGTTGTCATTGGTAAAGAGTGTAGTGTATGTGCTTTAAGTCAGAACTACTTTTTACAGCTCCTGTATACTGTAGTACCGGCAGTGACAACACCGGTATATAAGCTGTGCGCATGCCTCTGTACCCCAGTCTAGAGATGACCCTCCTCCAGTAAAGACCTGTTATTTGTTTATGTACAGCATCCTTGTAATTATTTATCCACTGAACCACAGATCTAACAGTGGCGACGAGTGTAGATGCGAATCTACCTGCAACATAAAAAATAAAAAAAATAGACGAGTCCAGGAACACGGGCGTCGACCGCGAGCAACCGCCCAGCAGTCAGGCAGAGATCCAACTTCGCTGGGGAGGCTGTGGAGAGCCGGGCTTGGTTCCCCAGCCACAACGAGCAGTAAGAGACCGACGACAGGTCCAGAGCAGACCCTTCCAGAGCAGCGGCGGCTGGAGCCGACGGACGGCAGAGAGAGAGAGCCGGGCAGTGTCGATGGGATAAGAAAGAGGGTGAAGAGAGCAGGGCACAGTCGGGGGTTGATCACCGAGCGGCGTCGAGGAAAAATACTGCAAACCGGAGAGAGAGAGGGTAAGAAACAGCCGGGTTCTAGACTGAGCGGCGTCGACAAATATCAAGAGAAGAACGCACAGAGCACAGCCAGGGATCACGGGCTGATCAGGGTCCGCGGGGCGAAGCAAGGGGAGACGTAATTGAGCCGCGGAGAAGCAGGGAGAGCGCGGGAGGCGCCATTGAGCCGCGGAGAAGAAGGAAGAGCGCAGGAGACGCCATTTTGCGAAGCCGCAGTGGAGAAGACGGGCGAGCGCGGGAAGGAAGGAAAGCGCGGGAGATGCCATTTTGTGCCAGCGGAGAAGAAGGGGAAGCGCGGGAGGCGCCATTGGGGATAGTTAACGCACAACCAAGGATGCCGAAGAGTGGCAGTATCTCTACATTCGACAATGAAGTCGAAGATTGGGCGACATATGTGGAGCGTATTGAGGTGTACTGTAGGGCGAATGAAGTGCCAGATGCTAATAAAGCACTGGTTCTGTTAAATTCCATGGGTGCAAAAACTTATGGGTTACTGCGAAATTTAATAACCCCAGAGAAGCCGGTAAACAAGTATTTTGAAAGCATAGCAGAAATCCTACAGGACCACTTAAGCCCCACACCGCTGCTGATAGCAGAACGATTTAAGTTCCATAAAAGGAACCAACACAAAGACGAAAGCAATGCTGAGTACCTAACGGAACTGCGCAAGCTATTGAAATACTGCCAGTTTGGAGCGGGGCTAGCAGACACGTTAAGGGACAAGTTTGTGTGTGGGCTATAAAGTGAAGGACCCAGAAACGGCTTCTATCAGAAAAGGACCTTACGCTGGACGAAACTTTCAATATGGCAGTATCACACAAAGCAGCCGCAAGGGGCGCTGCAGAGATACAACGGAGACCGCAAGAATATGGCACCAACGAAATGACCTATGGAACAGGGAAGTGCTATCGCTGCGGCAGAACAACACATGACCAGAAAGATTGTTGGTTCAAGGACCAAGTGTGCAGACAGTGTGGGAAAGCAGGACACATAGCAAGAGTCTGCAGGTCTGGGAAGAAAACCAACAGTAAGGAATCTCCACAGAAGTAGTACAAAAAGGTACACCAGGTGATGGACAGTGGTTCAGACGAACAGAAAAGTGACACAGACTCCGGAAGCAAGGAGCTGGGTTGTCTGAAACTACATAATGTAACCAAAATGGAGGATCACCAGACTATCTGGGTTACACTCAAGATAGACGGAGTCCAAGTAGAAATGGAATTGGACACAGGGTCAGCTCTAACAGTCATAAATCAAACAGACTACAAGCGGCTATTTTCACACATACCCTTGAAAGCTACAGAGGTTGTCTTGAAGACGTATATGGGGCAAAAAGTCTACCCCAAAGGAAAAATAAGGGCGAAAGTGACATATAAAGGTCAGGAAATACCTAAAATGGATATATATTTATTGCCAAATGGAGGACCACCACTGCTAGGACGTGAATGGATCCGGAAGATACATTTAGATTGGCATCCCATACAGGCACTGAAGGTGGAGGCCAAAAAGGATGACGACGTCACACCTGGACGACTGTCAAAAATGCTAACTGATGCAAAAGAAGTGTTCCAGGAGGGACTAGGAACACTAAAAGGAATAACAGCAACAATTAAAATAGAGGATAATGCAAGCCCAAAGTTTCTGAAGGCCAGACCAGTGCCTTATGCGATCAGATCAGCGGTTGAAGCAGAGCTGGAAGGGTTGGAACATTCAGGAGTACTGTCCAAAGTGGACTGGAGCGAGTGGGCTACACCCATGGTTCCTGTAATGAAGAGGTCATTGAGTAATACGCCTGGGGAACCAAAGAAGGTCCGCATCTGTGGGGATTTTAAGGTGACAGTGAACCCAGTCCTTCACACGGTACAATATCTGCTTCCACGAATTGAGGATATTTTCGCCTCGCTATCTGGTGGTAAACGCTTCACCAAAATTGATCTAGCCCAGGCGTACTTGCAAATGGAGGTAGAAGAAGCTTCGAAACATTACCTTACAATCAACACTCATAAAGGTCTCTATCAATACAACCGGCTGGTGTTTGGAGTAGCCTCGGCTCTGGCTATCTGGCAAAGGGCGATGGATCAGGTCCTGCAAGGGATTCCAGGGACCCAGTGTTATTTGGACGACATCTTGGTCACGGTCGAAAATGACGGTGATCACCTCGCTAACATGGAGAAGGTGCTCGCCTGATTAAAGGAATATGGGCTACGAGCTAATCGCCACAAGTGCGAGTTTTTCCAGAAACAGGTCCCGTATTGTGGCCACGTCATCGATGAAGAGGGGTTACATAAGTCCCCTGACAAGATTGAGGCAGTAGTCAAGGCTCCAGCACCGGAAAATGTGTCACAACTGAGGTCGTTCCTTGGGCTGGTAAACTATTACCACAAGTTCTTACCAAATTTGTCTACGGTATTACACCCGCTGAACACCCTACTGCAAACAGGGGTACCATGGAAGTGGGATGACGAATGTAGACGAGCTTTCCAGAAGTGTAAAGAATTGATCACATCAAAAGAGGTGTTGGCCCATTTCAACCCAGCACTACCAATTCGTTTGGCATGTGATGCATCACCCTATGGCATTGGAGCGGTGCTGTCGCACAAATTCCCAGACGGGTTGGAGAGGCCAGTAGCCTTTGCGTCTCGGTCACTAACCTCAGCCGAGCACAACTATGCCCAGATTGACAGGGAGGCCCTCAGCCTAGCATGGGGAGTAAAAAAATTCAACCATTATCTGCATGGGCAGAAGTTCACCTTGCAGACTGACCACCAACCACTTGCCTCCATCTTTAATCCTAAGAAGGGCGTGCCAGTAATGACTGCACGGCGGTTACAAAGATGGTCCATGATTCTAGGGGCGAATCAATATGAAATAGAATATAAAGGCACGAAACAGCATGGGAATGCTGATGGGCTATCGCACCTGCCACTGCCTACGGTGGAGGAAGCACCAGCAGTGGACCCTATCGAGATATTTTATTCATCAATAATTGAACGATTGCCAGTAACAAACGCGGATATAGAGAAGGAGACCCGCAATGATCCGACGCTGTCACGGGTATATGAATTGACGGTGAGGAGATGGCCAACACATGGTGACTCACTGTTGCCAGCATTCTCATCCAGAAGAGAACAGCTGTCAGTATGCCAGGGGACAGTGATGTGTGGATCCAGAGTGGTGATTCCACCCAAGTTAAGGGAGAGAGTGCTGAAGGAGCTACATGAAGGTCATCTGGGGGAGTGAAAATGAAAAGCCTTGCTAGGGCTTATGTGTGGTGGCCGGGAATCGATCAACAAATCGAAGAACTAACCAAGAGCTGCTCAGGATGCCAGAAGGTCCAAAATGCACCACCACATGCCCCTCTACACCCATGGGAGTGGCCCTCCTCTCCATGGCAACGGGTGCAATTTGATTTCGCTGGTCCATTCATGGACTCAATGTTCTTAATAGCAGTGGATGCTCATTCAAAGTGGCCTGAGGTGATAAAGATGTCTTCAACAACTACAGAGAAAACGATTGCAGTCCTACAGACCATATTTGCCAGAAACGGTTTGCCAGAGCAGATCTGCTCTGATAATGGACCACAGTTTGTGTCCGACGAGTTCCAAAAATTCATGAAAAGGAATGGGGTAAGGGATTACACATCTGCCCCGTATCATCCAGCCAGCAATGGATTGGCTGAGAAGTTCGTACAAACCTTTAAGAAGGCGATAAAGGCCATGTGCGACGAGGAAATTCCACTGCAGCATAAGATGGACAATTTCTTATTAGCCTACCGAAACGCAACACATGCAGTTACCAACCAGACCCCGGCCATGATGTTCTTTAACCGAAGGTTGAGATCTCATCTGGACTTGCTCAGACCAAATGTGCGAAGAAATGTTGAGGACAAACAATTCCAGCACATCAACGAGAAGCCGACAAGGAGCTTCAATGTAGGGCAACCAGTCTTGGCCCGTGACTATCGAACAGAGAAGTGGCAACCCGGAATGATATGTACAAGGCAGGGTCCATTAATGTACACAGTGGATGTCGGGGAGAACATTGTGAGACGCCACGTCGATCAGATCTTAGCGTCACAGGAAGGCGTCAACCCCATGTCTCAAGTACCTGGGGATGAACCCAACATACCGGTAGCATCTACTTCAGACCCAGTAGCAGTGGAACCCGATGAACTACCCGATGAAAAGGGGTCAGAATCGCCTCTGCACCAAGAACAAGAACCTCCGGAAAGGCGCTATCCCGAAAGGGTCAGGAAGCCGCCCCAAAGACTGAATCTATAAATGGACTTTTGTTATTGAATGTACATGTAAAAATGTAATTGTTATTTGAATATTAAGGGGGTATTATTAATCTAAAAAGGGAGGAATTTTAGTGTATGTGCTTTAAGTCAGAACTACTTTTTACAGCTCCTGTATACTGTAGTACCGGCAGTGACCACATGCCTCTGTACCCCAGTCTAGAGATGACCCTCCTCCAGTAAAGACCTGTTATTTTTTTATGTACAGCATCCGTGTAATTATTTATCCACTGAACCACGGATCTAACAAAGAGTATTTATCAAAGTGCAGGTATAAATTAAAGGAGTTGTATACTTTCATTTGACACAGTAGGTGGAAGAACCCAAATACCAGGTGCAAAAGGAATATATATTGGAAAACTAAAGAACGGCGAATTGTGCGCCTCACACATGTAATTTCTCAGTATGCACTTATGATGGGCGATACTCTATGCCTAGAGCATGCAAATGGAAAATTTACCCTTCAATGACAAAATAAATCTAGGAACAAAACAAAACCCTCCTACACATGCCTGTTTGTGGCGCAAATAGATAGTTCTGCTGAAAATGCTGTCGTATAAAGATGGCATTGGGTGCAATTTGCCCATAAATAAATAATAAGGGAAACAATAAACCTCTGTTGAAAAAGCTGGAACTTTGCAAAAAGTGAGAATAGCCAAGAAGTGACAACAAAAGACGACAATGCAAATGAGTTCCAGTTCACTACGTGTGTGCAGTACTAATTGAAAAATTCCAGTGCCAAATTGAGATGCACAGTTTGTAAGGAACAGAAATGAAGACATTCTGGGGGTAGAAATTGTGCCCATTTTCCATTTTTTGTGCTTATCAAGGTGAGAGATGTTAGTGGGAGAAAATGGAACATTTGAAGTGCTAGTCTCAAGATTAAACACTCCCAGGTCAGGAGCAGCATTATTATATGCAGAGGGAAGGTAATTCTATTCCACATCATTCAGTCCTAACTTCAAAATAATTTCAAATTGGACACCAGCTGAGAGAGGAGCAGGATTTGAATGTAGTTTCCAGAGGTGAAAGTTCAGTATCTGACCCAGTACACCATTTATTCAATATCTGTATTACTTTTGTATGTTTTTACAGTTACATTTTAATCATTGTTTCACAGTTAATTATGCTTAAAATTCACCTTTTAACTGTTGCTTAGCCTACTCGTTTCCTCCAGTACAATCAAATTTGTTCTTAAACTACATTAGCTAAATACTAAGCTTCAAAATGCACACTGATGACTCTCAGCTATCCTTCTTCACCATCACCGTGAATTGCTTGGCAGCTTCTGTACTGGCTGACTGCTTGTCAGACAAGTCATGGATGAGCCAGTAAATCATTAGCAAAATTGAAACAATCCTGTTTGGCTCTTCACCTTTGATTCCATCCTCCTTCCCAGTTGCTGATTCCAGGTGAACCTGATGGTGCACAACCTTGGTGGCCTGCTTGACCCTGACCTGAGGTTCAAACTCCGCCCCCCCCCCACTCCCCCAACCACCCCACCAACTAGTCCATCACCAAGACAAGCTTTTTCAGCATTTGAAATAGTTGTCTCTGTCCTTATCTCACGGCCACTGCTGCTGAAACTCAGGGCGGCTTTGTCACCTCCAGGCTCAATTTTTCCAACATTCTCCTCGTCAATCTCTAAGGCTCCACCTTGGACAAACTTCAAATCATCCATAATTCTATCTTTTGCATGTGATCCCACTCACCAACGATTCAATAGGGGTGATATTTTAACTGGGAGTGGGGGTGGGGGCAGGGCAAGCATCAAACCCTGACAATACCATTAATTTGAGGCTCAGGCAGTTTTAACTCCCGCGCCTCAGTTACATCCCTCTGGCAAGCTGTCCGCCCGAAATGGGCGTAAAGAGACGGCTGGCTAGTTGCCAACTGGCGTAAATCAGGCAGTCCGGAAGTTGCCTGGCAGCATCCAGTTAAATCGCGGGGGTGGGGGGAGGGGGTGGTGAGGCTGTCTCAGCAGAGTCTCCTGGTCCCAGGAAGAAATGTTTCAAAACTTACCTTTAAAGCCTCTGCTTCTTCCCCGGGTGGTTTTATTGAGCAGGGCGGCTGCAGTGGGCACCACTCTCAGTTGTCAGTTAAAATACCATTGGGGTCCTAATGACATCATAGGACCCCAATTTGCAAGCATCAATGAGGCTCTTGCCTGAGTCAGGCGGGCACCTTGCACTGAAAGGAAAATTCAAATGTTGGAGGCACAAAGTTGGTGATGCATTTCTAGGGGAATGGAGATGGGGGGAGGGTTCTGGGAAATACTGTCCTGGGAAATTTTGGATTTTTCCATTAAAATCGTGTTAATTTAAACACTTTCATATTTCACAATTGATTGATTTTTAATCTAAGAAAAACAGAAAAACAGTGATATTAGGATTTACAACAGACCAACTATAGCTCAAACGTTGCTCCCCCACTTACAGCTCACAAAGCCAATCTACCTCCTCTGGGCTCAGATCACGGACACTGTATGCCATCCAACTCCATACCCTTTCAGAGAGGCACCCTATTCTCCAACTCCCCCAAATCAAGCTGGAACTCTCCTCCCCCTCTGCTTCATGTTAGCATTCTGCCTCCCCACTCACTCTCAGTTAATGCTGGCACTCTGCTCCCCACTTATGCATCATTACAGCTTTACTCCTATTCCCCCAAAAGCATTGCTCCCAACTTCAGTCCCCCTTTCCCTCCTCTTCAGTGCCATACATTCTCTTCTTTCATTGCCTTCCATTCTACCTTTGCACTCCCATCAATTTCCCTGTTTTCCCTTTTCACTGTCATTCATTACACACTGCCCACTCAGTCCTGCTCTGATCTGAATCCAGCTGCTGATGTACCACATTCAGGTCCCTCTTTCCCCACCTCTTCCTCCCCCCACTATCTCACCCCTCCTCCAAGCACTGCTAGTATTAATGGAAGGGTTTGTTGCCCCTGAATACTGCAGGCTGGAACCCCTTTTCCCCTGAGAGTTCGTGCATCCAGTACAGAGAGGTTGTAATCTGTGCAATTAGCACTGCAAGTGGCTCTGAGAGGCAAAAGGGACCTGCACTGCAATAACAGCCAGGTTTGGGTAGGAGTGGAACTGGGTGGAGAGGGGCCTGGTCTGATGCTGATTTTTATCAGCAAAGGCCTACGCATTGACCGGGTCTCAAAATGCTTGTGGTTGGCATGTCTGCAAGGTTACTTTTGTGTCTACTTAAACTTTCAATTACCAATGAATAACAGTTTTTTAAAATTATTTTTTGTTCATCTTCATTTTTATTTTACGAGTGCTTTTTTTGTATTAGATTTTTGCCACTTCTCTCAATATGGTCACACACTCCATCACTGGACAAGATGCACCATATCAGTCAGAGGTGCACATCAGTTCAGTGAGACAGACCAATATCTCACCTGTCTTTTGCAATTGATAACATCATGTCAGGCATCTTTGGAACCTGCACCTATAGCTTCTGAATTAGAAAGCGAGTGCCTTACTCAGTAAGCTGCCATGGTATTTTAATGAACAAATTTAAGTTTTCTTGTTACTCTTACTGTTCCTCACATTTGCCAGTTGTACAATAGTTTTGGGGAGAAATTCACTATTGCCCCGTTTGGGGCGCTAATTTTTAAAAGGTCCTTATGTAAGGGGCTTTGGCAAAGAGGCAAAGAGCCAAGACTGCCATGAGGCTGACTACCCTCCAGGGTAGAGCCCTCCCTCCCTGCATCTGCTTCCCCCTCTGGTCACAAATCCTCCTCACAACTTGGACTTGGATCTCGCACGTGGGTCAGAGGAAGCCCTTTCGCTGCATGCCTTGTAGTTCAAGTTGGTGGGTAGGGTGCACTAAATCCCTACCAACAACACAATATCATATGCAAAACTGAGCACTGGAATACTTTCAGAAATGCCTGGATCAGATATTCCCATTCTATTCTTTATGATGTCAACCAACACATCATTGAAGAAATTGAATTGAATGGGTGACAGTGACAACCTTACTTCATTTCTTTTTTCAGAGTGATAGATTTATTTAGTCTCTCATCCACTCTTCAGCAGATCTTGGAGTTGGAGATAAAATCCAAGGTTTCACCATGTACCTTCCAGCTTCCAGTTTCTTTTCAGGAGGGCTGCATGAGGATCTAGGATGAAAGCTTATAAAAACCAGTGAAAACAATGTAGGTGAGTTTCTCTGAGCCCTATGACACTCTGTGATGTTGAATAAGGCCAATACCTGTCTTACACATTCCTCACAATTCAGCCTGTCCCTTTCTTATTACTGCATGAGCATCTGATATACATGCCACAACAATCTGAAGAAACATCTTTAAAAACACTGATATGAGCAAGATTCCTCAGTAGTTTTTGAGTTCTCTACGACCACCGCCCCCCACCCCTCACTATCTGAACCTCATGTGGAAGTGCAGATTGATATGTAGATCAGACAGAACGCTGAAGCACCAACAGGATATGCACAACTTTTGTGGTCATGTTTCAGGATTCAGTGGATCTGAGGCAGGAGAACATCAAATTCTGTGACTCGTGTTGTACTATTCTATAGATTAGTTGCAATCCAATTTACGATGGGGGTGGGGGAATATAGTTTGACTAAATTCTCAGAGACACGTGGATTCAGCAACATAGGGAAATTACTGTACTGTGTTCTGACTTAGACTATCTGATGTGAGATCAAAGGGTATATTTTCTGATCAGCATTGTTCTAATATGAACATTTAATGCATTAATTTTAAGTTGTTCTGCATATAATTAGGTTGATGTCTGATTATAAATCATGCAGAGGGATCTAGTATGAGCAGGTTAACAGCGGCAGTCAGTATATGTACATCCAACTCTCCAAATAGCTCTGACAGCAGGACTTTTCAATCTTGGACAGTAATGTCTAAGAGGAGGTTTAGTAGAGTTTGGGGATATCATCCGGTTTGGTTCCGCCCAGGTGGATGACAAGCTTAAACAGCTGTAAGTTACTGTGGTGCAAAGCTTGGGACCTCAGGTATGATGATAGGATGGGTATCATATCAGCAATTTGCCTGTACTAATAGCTAGTCTAAGAATGAGAGCCTTGGAAGTCCTCAAAAGACATTTATCCCTTCATGGTTGAAGACATCTCTTGCCCAAATGAAAAGATATTAGTGAAAGAGGGTTTGTTAGATCTGTGATTCTGAGAGTATGATGTTATTCAATAACCAAACAGATGCTGTAACTTAACAATCAACAGGTATTTACTGGAGTAGGGTAGTCTCAAGACTGGGGTACAGAGGCATGCTCAAGGCTTATATACAGGTGTGGTCACTGCCGGTACTACAGTATACAGGAGCTGTATAAGTAGTTCTCTCTTAAAGGTACATACACTACAATTCCTCCCCTTTTAGATTAGTAGTACCCATAATATTCAAATAACAATTAACACTTTAACATGTAAATTAAACAACAATAGTCCATTTATAGATTCAGTCTTTGGGGCGGCTTCCTGATCCTTTCGGGATAGCGCCTTTCCTGAGGTTCTTGTTCTTGGTGCGGAGGCGATTCTGGCCCCTTTTCATCGGTTAGTTCATCGGGTTCCACTGCTACTGGTTCGGAGGTAGATGCTACCGGTATGTCGGGTTCATCCCCGGGTACGCAAGACATGGGGTTGACTCATTCCTGTGACGCTAAGATCTGATCAACGTGGCGTCTCACAATGTTCTCCCCGACATCCACTGTGTACATTAATGGCCCCTGCCATGTGCATATCGTTCCGGGTTGCCATTTCTCTGTTCGGTAGTCACGGGCCAAGACTGGTTGTCCTACATTGAAGCTCCTTGTCGGCTTCTCATTGATGTGCTGGAATTGTTTATCCGCAACATTTCTTCGCTCATTTGGTCTAAGCAAGTCCAGACGAGATCGCAACCTTCCGTTAAAGAACATCATGGCCGGGGCCTGGTTGGTAACTGCATGTGTCGCGTTTCGGTAGGCTAATAAGAAATTGTCCACCTTATGCTGTAGTGGAACTTCATCGTCGCACATGGCTTTTATCGCCTTCTTAAAGGTTTGTACGAACCTCTCAGCCAATCCATTTGTGGCTGGATAATACGGGGCGGATGTGTAATGCCCTACCCCATTCCTTCTCATAAATTTTTGAAACTCTTCGGACACAAACTGTGGTCCATTATCAGAGCAAATCAGCTCTGGCAAACCGTTTCTGGCAAATATGCTCCGTAGGACTGCAATTGTTTTCTCTGTAGTGGTTGAGGACATTTTTATCACCTCAGGCCACTTCGAATGAGCATCCACTGCTATTAAGAACATTGAGTCCATGAATGGACCAGCGAAATCAATATGCACCCGTTGCCATGGAGAGGAGGGCCACTCCAATGGGTGTAGAGGGGCATGTGGTGGTGCATTTTGGATCTTCTGGCATCCTGAGCAGCTCTTGGTTAGGTCTTCGATTTGTTGATCGATTCCCGGCCACCACACAAAAGCCCTAGCAAGGCTTTTCATTTTCACTCCCCCCAGATGACCTGCATGTAGCTCCTTTAGCACTCTCTCCCTTAACTTGGGTGGAATCACCATTCTGGATCCACACATCACTGTCCCCTGGCATACTGACAGCTGTTCTCTTCTGGATGAGAATGCTGGCAACAGTGTTGGCCATCCCCTCACCGTCAAATCATATACCCGAGACAGCGTCGGATCATTGCGGGTCTCCTTCTCTATATCCGCGTTCGTTACTGGCAATCGTTCAATTATTGACGAATAAAATATCTCGATAGGGTCCACTGCTGGTCCTTCCTCCACAGTAGACAATGGCAGGCGCGATAGCCCATCAGCATTTCCATGCTGTTTCGTGCCTTTATATTCTATTTCATATTGATTCTCCCCTAGAAACAGGGACCATCTTTGTAACCATTGTGCAGTCATCACTGGAACGCCCTTCTTAGGATTAAAGATGGAGACAAGTGGTTGGTGGTCAGTCAACAAGGTGAACTTCTGCCCATGCAGATAGTGGTTGAATTTTTTTACTCCCCATACTAGGCTGAGGGCCTCCTGTCAATCTGGGCATAGTTGCGCTCGGCTGAGGTTAGTGACCGAGACGCAAAGGCTACTGGCCTCTCCAACCCGACTGGGAATTTGTGCAACAGCACCGCTCCAATGCCGTAGGGTGATGCATCACATGCCAAACGAATTGGTAGTGCTGGGTTGAAATGGGCCAACGCCTCTTTTGATGTGATCAATTCTTTACACTTCTGGAAAGCTCGTCTACGTTCGTCATCCCACTTCCATGGAACCCCTGTTTGCAGTAGGGTGTTCAGTGGGTGTAATACCGTGGACAAATTTGGTAAGAACTTATGGTAGTAGTTCACCAGCCCGAGGAGCGACCTCAGTTGTGACACATTTTCCGGTGCTGGAGCCTTGACTACTGCCTCAATCTTTTCAGGGGACTTATGTAACCCCTCTTCATCGATGACATGGCCACAATACGAGATCTGCTTCTGGAAAAACTCGCACTTGTGGCGATTAGCTCGTAGCCCATATTCCTTTAATCTGGTGAGCACCTTCTCCAAGTTGGCGAGATGATCACTGTCATTTTTGCCCGTGACCAGGATATCGTCCAAATAACACTGGGTCCCTGGAATCCCTTGCAGGACTTGATCCATCGCCCTTTGCCAAATAGCCGGAGCCGATGCTACCCCGAACACCAGCCGGTTGTATTGATAAAGACCTTTATGAGTGTTAATCGTAAGGTATTGTTTCGAAGCTTCTTCTACCTCCATTTGCAAGTACGCCTGGGCTAGATCAATTTTGGTGAAGCGTTTACCTCCAGATAGCGAGGCAAAAATATCCTCAATTCGTGGAAGCGGATATTGTACCGTGTGAAGGACTGGGTTCACTGTCACCTTAAAATCCCCACAGATGCGGACCTTCTTTGGTTCCCCAGGCTTATTACTCAACGACCTCTTCATTACAGGAACGATGGGTGTAGCCCACTCACTCCAATCTACTTTGGACAGTACTCCTGAATGTTCCAACCCTTCCAGCTCTGCTTCGACAGCTGGTCTGATCGCATAAGGCACTGGTCTGGCCTTAAGAAACTTTGGGCTTGCATTTTCCTCTATTTTAATCATTGCTGTTATGCCTTTTAGTGTTGCGAGTCCCTCCTGGAACACTTCTTTTGCATCAGTTAGCATTTTTGACCGTCGTCCAGGTGTGACGTCGTCATCCTTTTTGGCCTCAGCCTTCAGTGCCTGTATGGAATGCCAATCTAATTGTATCTTCCGGATCCATTCACGTCCTAGCAGTGGTGGTCCTCCATCTGGCAATACATATATATCCATTTTAGGTATTTCCTGGCCTTTATATATCACTTTCACCCTTATTTTTCATTTGGGGTAGACTTTTTGCCCCGTGTACGTCTTCAAGACAATCTCTGTAGCTTTCAAGGGTATATGTGAAAATAGCCGCTTGTAGTCCCTTTGGTTTATGACTGTTAGGGCTGATCCTGTGTCCAATTCCATTTTCACTTGGACTCCGTCTATCTTGAGTGTAACCCAGATAGTCTGGTGATCCTCCATTTTGGTTACCTTATGTAGTTTCAGACAACCCAGCTCCTTGCTTCCGGAGTCTGTGTCACTTTTCTGTTCTTCTGAACTACTGTGTACCTTTTTGTACTTCTCCTGTGGAGATTTCTTACTGTTGGTTTTCTTCCCAGACCTGCAGACTCTTGCTATGTGTTCTGCTTTTCCATACTGTCTGCACACTTGGTCCTTGAACTATCAATCCCTCTGGTCATGTGTTGTTCTGCCGCAGCGATAGCACTTCTCTGTTCCATAGGACATTTCATTGGTGCCATCTTCTTGCGGTCTCGGTTTATCTCTGCAGCGCCCCTTGTGGCTGGTTCGTGTGATACTGCCATACTGAAAGCCTTGTCCAGCGTAAGATCCTTTTCTGATAGAAACCGTTTCTGGGTTCCTTCACATTGCAGCCCACATACAAACCTGTCCCTTAACGTATCTGCTAGTCCCGCTCCAAACTGGCAGTGTTTCGATAGCTTGCGCAGTTCCATTAGGCACTCAGCATTGCTTTCATCTTTGTGTTGGTTCCTTTTATGGAACTTAAATCGTTCTGCTATCAGCAGCAGTGTGGGGTTTAAGTGGTCCTGTAGGATTTCTACTATGCTTTCGAAATTCTTGTTCACAGGCTTCTCTGGGGTTATTAGGTTTCGCAGTAACCCATAAGTTTTTGCACCCATGGAATTTAACAAAACCAGTGCTTTCGTAGCATCTGGCACTTCATTCGCCCTGCAGTACACCTCAATACGTTCCACATATGTCACCCAATCTTCGACTTCATTGTCGAACGTAGAGATACTGCCACTCTTCGGCATCCCTGGGTGTGATTTAACTGTCAAAAATGGCATCTCCCGCGCTTCCCCTTCTTCTCCGCTGGCACAAAATGGCGTCTCCCGCGCTTTCCTTCCTTCCCGCGCTCGCCCTTCTTCTCCGCTGCGGCTTCTAAAAATGGTGTCTCCCGCGCTCTTCCTTCTTCTCCGTGGCTCAATGACGTCTCCCGCGCTCTCCCTTCTTCTCCCCGCGGACACTGTTCAGCCCTTGAGCCCTGGCTGTGCTCTGCGCATTCTTTATTTATTTATTTATTTATTTTTTGTGCGCCTTTCCCGTTTCCGCCGCTCGGTCCTGAACCCGGCTGTTGCTTTACCCTCTCCCTCTCCGTTTTGTTTTTCCTCGACGCCGCTCGGTTTTCAAACCCCGGCTGCGCCCTGTGCACTTCACCCTCTGTCTTACCCCGTCGACGCTGCTCGGCTTTCTCTCCGCTGTCGGTCGGCTCCAGCCGCCGCTGTCCGGGAAGAGTCTGCGCTGTACCTGTCGTCAGTCTATTGCTGATCGTCGTGGCTGGGGAACCAAGCCCGGCTCTCCACAGCCTCCCCTGCAATGTTCACTCTCTGCCGGACGACTGGGCGGTTGCTCGTGGTCGACGCCCGTGTTTCTGGCCTCGACTTTCTTCCACCGCCCTCCCGGAGCGAATCCTCGAAGGGAAATGCAGAGTTGCAGGTACATTCGAATCGACACCCGTCGCCACTGTTAGATCCGTGATTCTGAGAGTATGATGTTTTTCAATAACCAAACGGATGCTGTAACTTAACAATCAACAGGTATTTACTGGAGTAGGGTAGTCTCAAGACTGGGGTACAGAGGCATGCTCAAGGCTTATATACAGGTGTGGTCACTGCCGGTACTACAGTATACAGGAGCTGTAAAAGTAGTTCTCTCTTAAAGGTACATACACTACAGGGTTAAGATATCAAAAAATGCCATCCCAACTAAACCACTTCTGCTTTCCCCTAAAAGCTGGCTAAACTGGTGTTTTTAGACAACTTTTTTTTTAATTCATTGATGGGATGTGGGTATCGCTGGCTGGCTAGGCCTGCATTTAGTGCCCATCCCTAATTGCCCTTGAGAAGATGGTGGTGAGCCGCCTTCTTGAACCGCTGCAGTCCATATGGTGTAGGTACAACCACAATGCTGTTAGGAAGGGAGTTCCAGGATTTTGGCCCAGCGACAGTGAAGGAACGGTGATACATTTCCAAGTCAGGATGTTGTGTGGCTTGGAGGGGAACTTGTAGGTGGTAATGTTCCCATGCGTCTGCTGCCCTTGTCCTTCTAAGTGGTAGAGGTCGCGGGTTTGGAAGGTGCTGTTGAAGGAGCTTTGGCGAGTTGCTGCAGTGCATCTTGTCGATGGTACACACTGCAGCCACAGTGCGCCGGTGGTGGAGGGAGTGAATGTTGAAGGTGGTGGATGGAGTGCCAATCAAGCGGGCTGCTTTATCCCGAATGGTGTCGAGCTTCTTGAGTGTTGTTGGAGCTGCACTCATCCAGGCAAGTGGAGAGTATTCCATCACACTCCTGACTTGTGCCTTGTAGATGGTGGAAAGGCTTTGGGGAGTCAGGAGGTGAGACACTCGCCGCAGAATTCCCAGCCTCTGGCCTGCTCTTGTAGCCACAGTATTTATATGGCTGGTCCAGTTCAGTTTCT
The DNA here is from genome assembly GCF_052327205.1 of Somniosus microcephalus. Taxonomy (NCBI): domain Eukaryota; kingdom Metazoa; phylum Chordata; class Chondrichthyes; order Squaliformes; family Somniosidae; genus Somniosus; species Somniosus microcephalus. The sequence continues at coordinate 173,315,381 of NC_140991.1, read as the reverse complement.
GTTCAATGGTAACCCCCAAGATGTTGATAGTGGGGGATTCAGCGATGGTAATGCCATTGAATGTCAAGGGGAGATGGTTAGAGTCTCGCTTGTTGGAAATTGTCATTGCCTGGCACTTGTGTGGTGCGAATGTTACTTGCCACTTGTCAGCCCAAGTCTGAATGTTGTCCAGGTCTTGCTGCATATGGACACGGACTGCGTCAGTATCTGACGAGTCTCGAATGGTGCTGAACAGTGTGCAATCATCAGCGAACATCCCCACTCCTGACCTTATGATGGAGGGAAGGTCATTGATGAAACTAGCAGTAATCATTTGCCACTGTGTTAAACATAATGACCCAGATTTTGCGGTCAGCGGCAAAGGAACATGCTTGCCGTTCATCACGCTTACAGTTGCCCACAGACTTTTTGCGGGCATTTGGATGGCAACTTAGGGTTCCTAGAGATCAGTTCGAGCATGGCGCCCTCTACGTGGGATCTGTGGTGTGTGTGAACAGGGAAAGCAACACTTTGGGCAGGATTTTCCCTGCGGAGGTGGGATGGCGGCGGGAGAGCTGGTTGGCGGGTTCCGATCCCGCTCCCATTTGTAGCCACTCTCTGAAAAGTATTTTCTATTGATTGAGCTTGTTAAGCCTGCCCAGCGTGTTATCCGGCCCAATTAGAGGAAGCGGGTCTGGTGACGTCATTTCCTAACAGGTCATCAGTCGGTTTATTTAAAGGGACCATGGCCACATTTGTCTTGACGTTTGTGCTGTCAGTGTTCTACAGCATTGAGGTGCTGCAAACACTGACAATGACTGCACAAAGGCACAGGGCTGCACCCAGGCTCTCCAATGACTCCTGTAAGAGTCATTGGAGGGAGAGATTAAGGGAGGATAGGAGGCGAGTAAAATCAGAGCCGTAGAGTCTAAACAACTCAGAGCCGTGGAGTCTAAACTGGGAAGTATAAATTAGAATATTTAATTCATTGTAAAATTATGTAAAGAAAGTAAAATAAAGAGAGGGAAAGATAGTATCAGTAATGGTGACCATGAAACTACCGGAACAAAGCAAAATTCTGTGGATACTGGAAATCTGAAATAAAAATAGAAAATGCTGGAAATACTCAGCAGGTCAAGCCACCCCAGCCACAACCTCTTCGCCCTGCTCCCATCCGGTAAGAGATACCGAAGCATACGGTCTCGTACCAGCAGGTTTCAAAACAGCTTCTACACCCAGGCCATAAGACTCATGAACTTTTTTTATTATTATTATTTATTATTTATTATCATTTATTATTATTTATTACTGTTGTTTTATTTATTATTACTGTAAGCCTTGTTCCTGGGACTAGGGACAGGGTCACTGGCATAAAACTTGGAAGCTAAGCAGAGCCAGACCTGGTTAGTACCTGGAGAGGTGACCATCAGGGAAGACCAGGTGCAGAAGGTCACTGAAAGAGCCCTAAAAAGGGGCAGTTGGTGAGAAGGTCACAGAAGGAGGCAGCTGGTGAGCAGGCCTGGGTGTTGGGCTGAAGATTGTCAGACAGGAGGACAGGAGGAATGGTGGAAATGGAATGGCGACATGCACAGACGCAGCAGCTTTGCTTCTCCCAGGATGGTGCTATTTACATTTAATGTTAATGTTATTTGTACTGGATTCATGGGAGCTTGCAAGATCACATTTCGTTGTTCATGTAATTGTACAATGACAATAAAGTTGAATTATTATAAGTATTTTATCATTGTTATGCCATATTTATTACAATGTTGGGAGGACTCGTAAAAATCAACATTTCATTGTGCAGTACACACGTCTGCTGCATATATGACAAATAAAATTGAATTGAATTGAATTGAATTGAATAGGTCTGGCAGCATCTGTGGAGAGAGAAACAGAGTTACCGGGCTGGATTTTGCCAGCCGAGACGCATTGGGGGCAGGACTGCTGCCTTCATAGAAACATAGAAACATAGAAGATAGGAGCAGGAGTAGGCCATTCGGCCGCTCGAGCCTGCTCCGCCATTCAATGCGATCATGGCTGATCATCCACATTCAGTACCCTGTCCCTACTTTCTCCCCATATCCCTTAAACCCTTTAGCCTTAAGAAATATATCCAACTCCTTCTTGAATAAATTTAATGAATTGGCCTCTACTGCCTTCTGTGGTAGAGAATTCCACAGGTTCACCACTCTGGGTGAAGAAATTCCTCCTCATTTCAGTTCTAAATGGCTTACCCCTTATCCTTAGACTGTGACCCCTGGTTCTGGACTCCCCGACCATTGGGAACATCCTTCCTGCATGTAGTCTGTCCAGTCCTGTCAGACTTTTATAAGTTTCAATGAGATCCCCTCTCATTCTCCTAAACACCAGCGAGTATAAGCCCAATCAACCCAATCTCTCCTCATACGTCATTCCTGCCATCCCAGGTATCAGCCTGGTGAATGTTCGCTGAACTCCCTCCATGGCAAGAACATCCTTCCTCAGATAAGGCAACCAAAACTGCACACAATACTCAAGGTGTGGTCTCACTGAGGCCCTGTACAACTGCAGCAAGACATCTTTGCTCCTGTACTTGAATCCTCTCGCTATGAAGGCCAACATACCATTTGCCTTCTTAACCGCCTGCTGCACCTGCATGCTTACCTTCAGCGACTGGTGCACAAGGACACCCAGGTCTCGTTGCACTTCCCCTTCTCCCAATCTATTACCATTCAGATAATAATCTACCTTCCTGTTTTTGACACCAAAGTGGATAACCTCGCATTTATCCACGTTATATTGCATCTGCCATGCTTCTGCCCAATCACCCAACCTGTCCAAATCATACTGGAGTTTCTCGGCATCCTCCTCACAGCACACACGCCCACCCAGCTTTGTGTCGTCGGCAAACTTGGAGATATTAGATCTAGTTCCCTTGTCTAGATCATTAATATATATTGTGAATAGCTGGGGTCCAAGGACCGATCCCTGCGGTACCCCACTAGTCACTGCCTGCCACTTGGAAAAAGACCCGTTTATTCCAACTCTTTGCTTCCTGTCTGCCAACCAGTTCTCTATCCAAGTCAATACCTTGCCCCCCATCCCATGTGCCTTAACTTTACACGCTAATCTCTTATGCGGGACCTTATCGAAAGCCTTTTGAAAGTCCAAATACACCACATCCACTGGTTCTCCCTTATCTATTATACCAGTTACATCCTCAAAAAATTCCAATAGATTAGTCAAGCACGTTTTACCTTTTGTAAATCCATGTTGACATTGTTCGATCTTGTCACTGTTTTCAAAGTGCTCTGCTATTACATCTTTTATAATGGACTCTAGCATTTTCCCCACTACCGATGTCAGGCTTACCGATCTGTAATTCCCCTTTTTCTCTCTACCACCTTTTTTGAATAGTGTGGTAACATTAGCTACTCTCCAATCCATGGGTACTGTTCTAGATTCCATCGAATGTTGGAAGATGATCAGCAATGCATCTACCATGTCTAGGGCCACTTCCTTAAGTACCCTAGGATGTAGATTATCAGGCCCTGTGGATTTATCGGCCTTCAATCACGTCAATTTCCATAACACCATTTCTCTACAAATACTGATTTCTTTCAGTTCCTCCCTTTCATCAGACCCTATGTTCCCCGACATCTCTGGGAGGTTATTTGTGTCCTCCTTTGTGAAGACAGAACCAAAATATGTATTTAATTAGTCAGCCATTTCTTTGTTCCCCATTATAAATTCACCTGGTTCTGACTGCAAGGGACCTACGCTTGACTTCACCAATCTTTTTCTCTTCACATATCTTTAGAAGCTTTTACAGTCAGTTTTTATGTTCCCTGCAAGCTTGCTCTCATATTCAATTTTCCCCTTCTTAATTAATCCCTTTGTCCTCCTTTGTTGAATCCTATACTGGTCCCAATCCTCAGGTTTACTGCTTTTTCTGGCCAATTTATATGTCCTCTCCTTGGATCTTATGCTATCCCTAATTTCCCTTGTTAGCCACGGTTGAGTCACCTTTTTTGTTTTATTATTATGCCAAACTGGGATGAACAAATTCTGTAGTTCATCCAGGCGGTCTTTGAATGTTTGCCATTGCCTATCCACCGTCAACCCTTTGAGTGGCATTCCCCAATCAATCCTACCCAACTCGCGCCTCAGACCATCGTAGTTTCCTTTATTTAAATTGAGGACCCTAGTCTCTGAGTCAACTGCTTCACTCTCCATTTTAATGAAGAATTCTATCATATTATGATCGCTCTGACCCAAGGGGCTTCGAACAACAAGATTCCTAATTAATCCTTTCTCATTACATAATACACAGTCTAAGATGATCTGACCTCTAGTTGGTTCCTTGACATATTGGTCCAGGAAACTATCCCGTAAACATTGCAGGAATTCCTCCTCCACAGTATTGTTACAAATTTGGTTAGCCCAATCTATATGTAAATGAAAGTCACCCAAGATGACTGCTGTGCCCTTATTGCACGCTTCACTAATTTCCCTTTTAATGCCATCCCCAACCTCCGCATTACTGTTTGGAGGTCTATATACCACTCCCACTAATGTTTTCTGCCCCTTGGTATTTCTCAGTTCTACCCATACAGATTCCGCATCATCACAGCTAATATCCTTCCTTACAATTGTGTTAATCCCCTCTTTAACCTGCAATGCTACCCCACCTCCCTTTCCCTTTTGCCTATCATTCCTGAATATTGAATACCCTTGGATATTGAGTTCCCAGCCTTGGCCATACTGGAGCCATGTTTCCGTAATCCCAATCAAATCATATTCGTTTGCCTCTATTTGCGCAGCTAATTCATTCACCTTATTACGAATGCTTCTCGCATTAAGACACAATGCCTTCAGGCTTGTTTTTTTAACGCTTTTACACCTTTAAGAATTATCTTTACTGTGGCCATGTTTGATTTAAACTGTTGATTTCTCTGACTGCCACTTTTGTTTTTCTCCTTCCTATCTTTTGCTTTTATCCTTGTTTCCCTTTCCTCTGTCTCCCTGCTCAGGTTCCCAACCCCCTGCCATTTTAGATTAAACCCTCCCCCAGAGCACGAGCAAACACTCCCCCTAGGATATCGGTCCCGGCCCTGCCCAGATGCAAACCATCCGGTTTGTACTGGTCCCACCTCCCCCAGAACCGGCTCCAATGTCCCAGGAAATTGAATCCCTCCGCCTTGCACCATTCCTCTAGCCACAAATTCAGCTAAAATATCCTTCTATTTCTACTCTGACTAGCACGTGGCACTGGTAGCAATCCTGAGATTACTACTTTTGAGGTCCTATTTTTTAATTTACCTCCTAACTCCCTATATTCAGCTTTTAGGACCTCATCCCGTTTTTTTTACCTATATCGTTGGTACTTATATGCACCACGCCAACTGGCTGTTCACCCTTCTCTTCCAAAATTTTCTGCAGCTGCTCTGAGACATCCTAGACCCTTGCACCAGGGAGGCAACACACCATCCTGGAGTCTCGTTTGCGGCCGCAGAAACGTCTATCTATTCCCCTTACAATAGAATCCCCTATTACTATAGCTCTACCCCTCTTTTTCCTCCCGTCCTGTGCAGCAGAACCACCCCTGGTGCCAGGAAGCTGGCTGCTGCTGCTTTCCCCTGATAAGCCATCCCCCCCAACAGTATTCAAAGTGGTATATCTGTTTGATAGGGGGATGTCCACAGGGGACTCCTGCACTACCTGCCTGCACCTACCACTCTGCCTGTTGGTCACCCATTCCCTTTCTGCCTGTGCAACCTGTGCCTTCGGTGCAACCAACTGTTTAAACATGATATCCACGACGTCCTCAGCATCGTGAATGGTCCAGTATGTATCCAATTGCAGCTCCAGCGCCGCAATGCGGTCTGCCAGTAGCTGTAGCTGGATACACTTCCTGCACACATGTTTGTCAGAGGCACAGGAAGTGTCCCTGAGTTCCCACATAGCGCAGGAGGAGCACACCATGGGGCCAAGCTCTCCTGCCATGAGATACCCTTTAATTAATTCAAATTTAATTAAATCAAATCAATCCCACCAATTACACTACAGTTAAATTATATACTTAAGGGCCCTGGTTTACCAACAGTCCCCGCTACACCACAGAGAGCTTAGAAACTATAAACCACAGAGTTTAAGTTTAAAAAGGAGAGAAATACTCACCAACCAATCACTTACCTGCTTTCTGGTGACGTCACACTTCGATTATTTTTTACTTCTCTCCCTCCCTCTGAGCTCGGAGATTGGTAAGCTGTGGGGCCTACCTGTGCTCTGCCGTCGCTTTTAACCTCGCTCCGCCGCCGCCGCCGCCGCCGCCTCACCCAGCTCCGCCGCCGCTGTGGGGCCTACCTGCGCTTTGCCGCCGCTTTTAACCTCGATCCGCCGCCGCCGCTGTCTCACCCAGTCCGCCGCCGCTGTGGGGCCTACCTGCGCTCTGCCACCACTTTTATCCTCGCTCCGCTGCCTCCGCCGCCACCGCCACCGCCTCACCAAGGTCCACCACCCCCAGCGACGTCGGACGAACCCATGCTATTTTCCCTTGATTGGCCTTGGTAAGCGGGCTTACCATCCAATTAAGTGAAAGCCGGTGACAGATGATGTCAGCGTATGACGTTTCATCTGTCAAAAAAATTTTGACAGATGAATGGTCAGCGTTTGACAGCTTTGAGAAGCTGTCAAACACAGACAATCTCTGTTCTAATGTGAGCCCTTGTACAAAGGACCACCAAGACCTCTCTCCTCAGCAGAAAGCAGATGGCTGCTGCATCTGAGAATGCAGCAGCCATTCTGTCATCTCTGCCGTTGAGATGAGGCACCTCCGGATCCTCAACAGTTGAAGCCTGCAGAAAGCAGCAAAGGTGAGGAAACTCTTTCCAACATTTTACACTCACCTCTCATACTTACCTCTCCACACTTGCACCCATCACTCACCTCTACAGCTGACATTTTGACCCCTCTCACCCCCTGCAGACCCACTGCTTGCCTTGCTGTCCCTGGCGAGGTTCGCAGCCGCAATTGCAGGTGTAAAATAGGGAAAAGCCTCAAAACTGCCTGTTAACTACCTGTTAACAGGCAGTTAATTGGATCTAATTCCCTTCCCGCCTCAAGGAGACGGGTCCCTGCGCGACTCGGGGACCCGCCTCCCAGGAAGGTGGCAAGGAGGCGGGTTGGGAGCGGGGTCGGTAACTGCTCCCAGTTTCTGCCATTTTCCCGGCAGTCCCGCCTCCATACCCACCTCCCCAGGGCTGGGAAAATTCCCCCCAACGTTTCCGTTTGATGACCTTTCGTCAGAACTGGAAAAAGTCAGAGATACAACAGATTTTAAGCAAGTGCAGGGACAGGGAAAGGGGGGCGGAGAGGAAAGAACCAAAGGGAAACTCTGTGCTAGGGTGAAAGGCAGGTGTAGGAATATCTAGTTCCTATCCAAAAGACTGAGGTCCACTCAGGCGATCAAATAAACGAGGTTTAATGAAAACTAACAGAGTTTAACGGATAACTACAGGAGAACATTGAATATAGGTCTAGTCAGTTCGGAGGCTCCATGAGGACTGCTTGGGCAGTCCCGTGGCTGACGTCATGACGTCATCACGTTTTTCCCGCCGGTGGGGGATCACGTGATGAACGGCGTGACATCATCGCGTTTACCCGCGCTATTAAAGTAATCGCGCTCTGTACATGTAAACAGTGAAAACAAAGATACAGACTCAGGCTGTAGCTAACATATTATTAAAGGGAATTATATACAATTGATAGGAGTCCCTTAGTGGCTCCGCCACATGCGCCCCCCCAGAATTGTCTTTAATAGCAAAAGTAAAACGGCGAGGAGGTCTGACAAGCCTGGCACATCGACTTCTGTAGCCTTGAAGCGGAAGCTGATGGACAGTGGGAGAGCTGGCGGGTGGTTGCGTTTGATCTGGCACGGCGACTGTGGGCGATCGGCCACGTTTCGGCGGTTGTGCGATCTCGACTGGGCGGTCAAGGTCCAAGTGAGCCGGCTTCAACCGGTCAACCGAAATGTGGTCCGGTTTACCTCCGATATCGACCGAAAAGGTTTTGTCTCCCGGCTCTATCACGCGGAAAGGACCAGTGTAAGGGGATTTGCGGGGATCCCGATGAGCGTCGTGGCAGATAAACACATAGTCGGCGTTCTTCAGCTCAGCTGGGACGTGGGAGCTCTGCAAGCCGTGATGTGACGTAGGCACTGGAGCGAAACTTCTGGCCGGCTCCTGGTGGCTGATGAGCTGCTGGGATGCGGACCATGGCTCTGTTGGAGTTGAAAGGAAATCCCCTGGTACGCGTAGCAGCTGACCATATACGAGCTCCGCCGAGGATGATTGAAGATCTTCTTTAGGCGCCGTACGAAGACCCAAAAGGACCCATGGAAGCCTGTCCACCCAGCCCGCACCTTGAAGGCTGGCTCGCAGTGCGGCTTTGAGCGACCTATGGAATCATTCGCACAGGCCATTCGCCTGTGGATGGTAGGCAGTGGTGCGATGTAGCTTGACGCCGAGCCCCTGAGCCACTGCGTTCCAGAGCTCAGAAGAAAACTGCGACCCACGATCAGACGAGATGTCCGCCGGTACCCCGAAATGGGTGACCCAAGAGGAGATGAATGCCCTGGCGACGTCTGCGGAAGTGCTGGATGACAAAGGAACCGTCTCCGGCCATCGAGTGGTGCGGTCCACCATTGAAAGAAGATGAGTAAACCCATGCGAAGGCGGAAGTGGCCCCAGCAGGTACACATGCACATGATCAAACCTACGTTCTGGAACAGCGAAAGTGGCCAATGGAGCCTTGACATGATGCTGCACCTTGGCCTTTTGGCAGACCACGCAGGTGTTGGCCCAGTCGCGAACATCCATGTGCATGTCCCGCCACATGAATTTGGACGACATCAGCCGTTGCGAGGCCTTCATGCCAGGGTGCGACAACCCGTGTATGGCGTCAAAAACTTTTCGGCGCCAGGCGACCGGCACGATAGGGCGAGGATCTCCTGCGGAGACGTCGCAGAGTAGCGTAGTGCCCGCGGCATGGAATTTGACGTCGGCCGCTTGGAGGCTAGAGGGGTTGGTTCTGTAAGATTGGACTTCCGGATCTGAGGCTTAGATACATAGATACATAGAAGATAGGAGCAGGAGTAGGCCATTCGGCCCTTCGAGCCTGCTCCGCCATTCAATGAGATCATGGCTGGTCATCCAAATTCAGTACCCGGTCCCTGCCTTCTCCCCGTATCCCTTATCCCTTTAGCCTTAAGAAATATATCCAACTCTTTCTTGAATATACTTAATGAACTGGCCTCCACCGCCCTCTGTGGCAGAGAATTCCACAGGTTCACCACTCTCTGGGTGGAGAAATTCCTCCTCATTTCAGTCCTAAATGGCTTACCCCTTATCCTTAGACTGTGACCCCTGGTTCTGGACTCCCCGGCCATCAGAAACATCCTTCCTGCATCTAGTCTGTCCAGGCCTGACAGAATTTTATAGGTTTCGATGAGATCCCCTCTCAATCTTCTAAACTCCAGTGAGTATAAGCCCAATCGACTCAATCTCTCCTCATACGTCATTCCTGCCATCCCAGGTATCAGCCTGGTGAATCTTCGCTGCACTCCTTCCATGGCAAGAACGTCCTTCCTCAGGTAAGGCGACCAAAACTGCACACAATACTCAAGGTGTGGTCTCACCAAGGCCCTGTACAACTGCAGCAAGACATCCTTGTTCTTGTACTCGAACCCTCTTGCTCCGAAGGCCAACGTACCATTTGCCTTCTTAACCGCCTGCTGCACCTGCATGCTTACTTTCAGCGATTGGTGTACAAGAACACCCAGGTCTCTTTGCACTTCCCCTTCTCCCAATCTATTACCATTCAAATAATAATCTGCCTTCCTGTTTTTGCCACCAAAGTGGATAACCTCACATTTATCCACATTATAGTGCATTTGCCATGTTTCTGCCCAATCACCCAACCTGTCCAAATCGTGCTGGAGTTTCACGACATCCTCCTCACAGCATATCCTCCCCCCCAGCTTTGTGTCGTCTGCAAATTTGGAGATATTACATCCAATTCCCTCGTCCAGATCATTAATATATATTGTGAACAGCTGGGGTCCTAGGACCGATCCTTGCGGTACCCCACTAGTCACTGCCTGCCACTCAGAAAATGACCCGTTTATTCCAACTCTTTGCTTTCTGTCCGCCAACCAGTTCTCTATCCAAGTCAATACCTTGCCCCCAATCCCATGTGCCTTAATTTTGCACGCTAATCTCTTATGCGGGACCTTATCGAAGCCTTCTGAAAGTCCAAATACACCACATCCACTGGTTCTCCCTTATCTTTTCTACCAGTTACATCCTCAAAAAATTCCAGTAGATTAGTCAAGCATGATTTACCTTTTGTAAATCCATGTTGACTTTGTCCGATCCAGTCACTGCTTTCCAAGTGCTCTGCTATTACATCTTTTATAATGCACTCTAGCATTTTCCCCACTACCGATGTCAAGCTTACCGGTGGTATGCCTAAATGACGCTACTACTCCTGATCGGTACCCGATCCCTCATATTCAGGATTTCTCTGCCCATTTGGCGGGAAATACCAATTTTTCAAAAGTCGACCTTGTCCGTGGCTTGATCCGCAGCCATGAGGGCATAGTTGATGCCGAGCTGGACTGCATGAATGGTCGCGCGGGAGAGGCAATCCACCACCAGGTTGTCTTTACCGGACACATGCTGAATGTCAGTGGTGAATTCTGAGATAAACGTCAACTGACATTGTTGCTGAGCTGACCACGGTTCGGCGGTCTTGGCCATAGTGAATGTTAGTGGCTTATGTTCCACAAAAGCCGCGAACGCATGTCCCTGTAGCAAGAACCAGAAATGGCGGATGGCCAGAAAAAGGGCCAGCAACTCCCGGTCGAACGTGCTGTACTTCCGTTCGTTTCGCCGTAGTTGACGGCTGAAAAACGCCAGCGGTTGCCACATCCCATGCACCCACTGTTCCTGCACTTCGCCAATGGCGTAGTCTGACGCGTCGCTGGTAAGGGCGATGGTGGCACCTGGCAGCGGGTGCGCCTGCATGGTTGCGTTGGCTAAGGAGTCTTTTGTGTCGACGAACGCCCGGTCCATGTCGACCGTCCAACTAATCGGATCCTTGCCGGACTTGCCCTTGAGGGCCTCGTACAGGGGCTGCATGAGCAGAGCTGCATTAGGGACGAACTGGTGATATAAATTTACCATCCCGAGGAACTCCTGCAGGGCCTTGACGGTCTGCGGGCGCGGGAATGAAGTAACTGCCTCCACCTTCGTTTGCAGGGGAATTGCGCCGTCCGATGTGATGCGATTGGCTCAGAAATCAATCTGCTGCAGGCCGAACTGGCACTTGGCCGGGTTGATGATCAAGCCGTGCTGACTGAGGCGGCTAAAGAGGGTGCGCAAATGGCAGATGTGCTCCTCTTAATTAGGGCTGGCGATGAGGATGTCGTCGAGGTAGACAAATAGAAACTTGAGGTCCTGAAGCACGGAGTCCATCAAGCGCTGGAAAGACTGTGCAGCATTCTTCAATCCAAACGGCATCCGCAGAAATTCAAACAGGCCGAATAGGGTGATGACTGCAGCTTTCGGGACGTCTTGCGGGACTACGAGGACCTGGTGGTAGCCACGGACAAGGTCGACTTTTGAAAAAATGGTATTTCCCGCCAAATGGGCAGAGAAATCCTGAATATAAGGGATCGGGTACCGATCAGGAGTAGTGGCGTCGTTTAGGCTTCGGTAGTCACCGCTAGGCCGCCATCCGCGGCCAGGTTTCTGAACAATGTGGAGAGGCGAAGACAAGGGACTATTCGATTGGCAAATAATCCCTAGCTGCTCAATCGTGTCGAACTCCACTTTCGCAGCCGTGAGCTTGCCAGGTTTAAGGCGCCGGGCCCATGCGTAGACCGGGGAGCCAGTAATGGTGATGTGATGTTCGACACCATGTTTCATGGCCGTGGAAGAGAAAGTGGGTCTGGTCAGGTCTGGGAAATCTCCGAGGAGGCGAGTGAAGTCATCCGGAGGTGGGAATGCACATGAGACAGTGCGCGACACGGCGTTACCGCGGTGGCACGGGATGGAGTGAAAAGTGGCCGCATTGATCAACCGGCGGTGCCGTACATCCACCAGGAGGCCGTTGGCGCACAAAAAATCCACCCCGAGGATGGCTTGAGAGATTTTGGCCGTGATGAAATCCCAGTCAAACCGCTGGCCGCCGAAGCACACCTGGACGCGCCGTCTTCCGAAGGTCCGAATGGCCCCGCCATTAGCCGCCTCGAGGGAGGGGCCATGGCCTCCGGCTTGTAGATCAAGATTTGACGCGGGTAGGATGCTACACTGCGCCCCGGTGTCGCAGAGGAAGCGTCAACCAGATAGGGAGTCGGGGATGAAGAGGAGTTTTCCCGAATTACCGATTACCATCGCAGCCGCGAGGCGCTTGTTATAACCAGTCCTCTTTCAACAGGGTTGCTGCTGAGTTTTTTTTGAGCGAAAAGCTGCAGGGAGGGCGGCAGCATCTTGCTTTCGCACCAAAACGGGCGTGGTAGAAGCACAACCCCGCAGGTTGAGAGGCTGGAGCAGCGTCTATGGGGGATGGGCGCCTCTGCTGTACTGCTGTGTCACCGCGAAGATCTTGTCTGCTTCGGCAGCCAGCTCTGCGCAGTCTGTGACTTCCGACCTGGCTAGGGCAGCCTGAACTTGTTCCGGTAGCTGGCTGAGGAATAGCTCCCTGAAGAGGACGCATTCCAGTTCGGAGCCCAGGAGCGTGAGCATTGGCTCATGAGCTCGGATGGCTTGGAGTCCCCGAGGCCGGGCATAGCGAGCAGCCGACGGGCGCGCTCCGACTTCGTGAGCCCGAAGACCTGTAACAACCCCACCTTTATCGTTTCATACTTGCGATCTTCTGGTGGATTACCAAGCAGGCTGACGATCCACGAGACTGTGGCGCTGTCGAGGGCGGAGACCACGTAATAATAACGGGTCTGATCCGCAACGATGTTCCTGTTTGCGAATTGGGCTTCAGCCTGGCTGAACCACGCGGCTGGCTGTTGCTCCCAGAACTGTGGTAGCTTCAAAGCAACGGCGTTCGATTCCATGTTCAGTAACTTCTGCAAAAACCATTCGCAAAAGTCGGGGTCACCAATGTAGGAATGTCTAGTTCCTACCCAAAAGACTGAGGTCCACTCAGGCGGTCAAATAAACGAGGTTTAATGAAAACTAACAGAGTTTAACGGATAACTACAGGAGAACATCGAATATAGGTCTAGTCAGTTCGGAGGCTCCACGAGGACTGCTTGGGCGGTCCCGTGGCTGACGTCATGACGTCATCACGTTTTTCCCACCGGTGGGGGATCACGTGATGAACGGCGTGACGTCATCGCGTTTACCCGCGCTATTAAAGTGATCGCGCTCTGTACATGTAAACAGTGAAAGCAAACATACAGACTCAGGCTGTAGCTAACATATTATTAAAGGGAATTATATACAATTGATCAGAGTCCCTTAGTGGCTCCGCCACACAGGAGTGATTAAATGACAAAAGGTATGATTGTACAATGCAAAAGGAGATTGTAATGGGATACATGCACTCTCTCCTCTGAGTTCACTAGCCTCCTATCCTCCCTTAATCTCTCCCTCCATGTAAACTCCCCAACCCATATTCATGGCCACCCCTTCGACCTTGCCATCTCTTGTGGCCTTGCTACTCCTATCATGTTAATCATAGATAAGGCCATTTCTGACCACTTCCTCATCGCTCTCCACCCATATCCCCTTCCCCTCCCCCACAACCCTACTTTCTTCTGTGTCCGCCCCCGGAAAAAAGCTCTCTCCCAACTCTCTTACAACTGCACTTATGAAATCCCAACTGTTCAGCCTTTTGCCCGCCATTCACCATGACATTTCTGCAGCTACCGATCTGCTCAACCACACCCTCACCACCACCTTTGATGCCCTAGTCCCTATTAAAACCATTACTCTCTCAGCCTGGCCGTTCCCCCTAGTGCGGTACTCATTTTTGCTCCCTTAAGTCCAAGGGATGAAGGCTTGAATGGATATGGCGGACAACTGGTTTAGCTATTCACCGCCAGATCTGGCTGGACACATAAAGCATTTTCGGGTCCTGCTCTCGTCTGCCAAAAGTTCTCACTATTCCAGAATAATTCTGGGATGCAAAGATAAACCCTGGTTTCTATTCTCTATTGCTAGCTGTCTTTTTAAACCCCTCTCCCCTGTCTCTTCCACCCTCACCTCCGACAACAAGTTTGAGGAGCTCATGGACTTCTTTGTCTCTAAGATTGAGACCATCTGATCAGCTGCCTCTGCCACTTCCCTTCCTTCCCTAGCCCACTGGGGCAAACTTCCTCTAAGGTTCCCCCCTTTCCTATCCCTGAACTCACATCTTTCTCCAGTTTCTCTCCAATCTCCCCTCATGACTTCTCCGCACTCACTCATATTGTCCATGAGACTCACTTCCTGCTCCCTTGACCCTATTCCCACCTAACTGCTGACCACCCAACTTCCTTTTCTGGCTTCCATGTTAGCTGATACTGTTAATGGTTCTCTCTCCCCAGGTACTGTCCCCCTCTCCCTCAAATCTGCCATCATCACCCTTCGCCTCAAAAAATAACCCTTGACCCCTCTGTCCTTGCAAACTACTACCCCATCTCCAACCTCCCTTTCCTCTCCAAATCCTTAAATGTATCACTGCCTCCCAAATCCGTGTCCATCTTTCCTTCAACTCCATGTTTGAATCCCTCCAATCAGGTTTCCGCCCCTGCCACAGTACCGAAACGGCTCACATCAAAGTCACAAATGACATCCTTTGTGACTGTGACAAAGGTAAACTATCCCTCCTCGTCCCTCTCCACTTGCCTGCAGCCTTTGAAATGGTTGACCACTCCATCCTCCTCCAATGTCTCTCCACTGTTGTCTAGCTAGGTGGGACTGCACTCGCCTGGTTCCATTCTTATCTATCTAATTTTAGCCAGAGAATCACCTGCAATGTCTTCTCTTCCTGCTCTGGTGTTGCCCAAGGATCTATTCTTGGCCCCCTCCTATTTCTCAGCATCACCTGGGTGACACCATCCAAAAACACAGCGTCAGTTTCCCCATTTACACTGACGACACCCAGCTCTACCTCACCACTTCTCTCGACCTTTCCATTGTCTCTAAATTGTCAGACTGCTTGTCCGACATCCTGTACTGGATGAGCAGAAATGTTCTCCAATTAAATATTGGGAAGATCAAAGCCATTGGGGGGGATTTTAACTCAGGTGTGGGATGGTGTCGTGTTATCCGAATTTCGTGTTTCCCACACGAATCTAAATGGATGTGGGAGATTGATGCAATTTTAAATTAAGTGGCCAATTGATTTGCAGCGTGTGGGAAGCCTTTGCAAATGGGTTTTTCATGACTGAAAGTCCCCTCTGATGATGTCATCATTGCTGCTGCACTTAAGGTCCACAGCAAGCCTTGCTTCTTCTGCAGACTGCCAAGCTTCTTGACTGCAGTGTGAGGGAGCTGCAGCAGAAATGACAAGCGGGAGGACAAGATCAGCTCCTCGCTTTGACGAGGTGTCACTGCAGGCATTAGTCGATGGGGCTAGGGCCAACAGGGAGGTGCTGTTCCCTTCATCAGGGAGGAAGAGGCCTCCCATTCAGACCAAGACTGTGTGGATGCAGGTGGCTGAGGAGGTCAACTCCTTGGGAGTCACCCGCAGAACCTGGAGACAGTGCAGGAAAATTTTTCATGACCTTCAGCGCACTGGAAAAGTGAGTATGAATTTACCATCACCCTCAATCTGATCCCCATTGCCATTCCTCACCAGCACTCAGCTTTAGCAATCTCTTCCTCCACATCCCACTTGACACTGACATCCATGCACCCTTACCCATTCCCTCTCTCTCTATGCTCACATTCACATAACTATTCAACCATGCAGCCCTCACTCTCCCTATCACTCTGATGCTTTGAACACAACTGACAACACACAGGGAGGGCCCTTGGCCTTGCAACCTCACTCTATCTTTGTCTCTTTCTAAGTATCTGTGCTATGCATTCTCTACACTCACTCCTTCATTCTCACTCAACCTCCACTTGTCTCCCTCATTGCAGGAAAAGAGAGCTCACAACAAAAGAGAGTGAGCCAGGACAGGAGGAGGGACAGCCTCAATAGCCCACCTGCCCCCCTGCCCCCCTGGGAGGAGGCCGTCTTGGAAATTATGGGCATTGAGGATGATTCGCGCGTGGGGGATAGACAGATGGGTGCAACACATCAAGCTGTTACAGAAAAGTTTCCCATCTCTCTCTTTGACATTGCATGAGTCGCTGATAATGATTGTGAAGCTGTAACAGATGCACTTATGAGCATCTGCAAAAAGCTATGTGCATGTAGCCTTTGCATCACATCTCTGACTCCTTCCTTTACTCCCCCACAGGACCATCACAAGCATCTGTCCCCCCTAGCCAGGAAGAAGAGGCTGAGCAGCCAGACTCCTCAAAGGAAGCTGCAACCTCTGAGGGCACAACATCACCAGAATTCAGCACACCCAGCACCAGCGCAGACACTCACACCTCGGTGGGACCTTCGGGACATAGAGCAGTGTTGTCACTTGGTGTATCACAGCTCACAAGTGAGCATCAGCAGATTGTGGAGACAGGGACAGCAGTGGAGAGTCCTAGTCGGAGGGCGCAGGACTCTGCCAGCTCGGCTCAGCAGCATGTCGACCCTCTGCCTCTGGATCCATCCATGAGATCAGCAGTGATGGAACTCCAGGAACAGATGCAGGAGTCTCTGGCAGGTTTTGTCTCTAGGGTCGCTGTGAGTGTGGAGCGAATGGAGGAATCTATAGCTACCATGACCAGAGCCTTTGTGGAGTCATTGGCGCATGAACGCATCACCACAGAAAGGATGGCAACCTCCGTGGAAAGGATGGCTACCGTAGAGGAGAGGATGGCTACGGTAGAGGAGAGGATGGCTACGGCCATGGAGGAGCTTAGTCACCAGGGTATGGAAAACATGGTCATTGTTCAGAATAGAATGACATCTCTTGAGGGGCGATGGGCATCTATTGAACAGAGAAACCAGACCTTCCATGGAAGTCCTTCTGATTAGGACTGCCATTGCAGATATGGGTCCCCATGGCCCCCATGATGTGCAGCAAGGTGCTCTCCAGCCACTTGCAGGCGCTGAGGGGGACCTGACCCATGAGAGGGAGGTTGGTGGCAGACCTCAAGGAAGTCGGGGCTCCTCTCCAAGTGCTCACACTTCCATGCTACTGCAGAGCCCTCAGTCAGAGCCCCACTGGAGTCCACACCCAAGTGAGATAGGCGTCTCAACCCCTGCACAAGCGCAGGAGCAGCAGACTGTTGACGAGCCCTCACAGGCTCGCCACCCCAGAGGATGCCCGCCAAAGGTGTCGAGACAGGAGCAGCAGCAAAGTGAGCAAGGGGCCTCCACATCTGCTGAAGCCACAGGGGAGGCACCACATAGGAGCACGCATAAGAGGAAAATTCTGCACAAATATTCACAAGGGTAGTCACTTGGGTGCAATTTTGTGCTTACTGCAAAAATGCCATCACTTCGGTAATGTACATAAAATTTCTGATGGCAAATGGTGCAGTTGTATCGTCTGTCATTTTGCTATGGGGCTTCCACATTGAGGGCTTAGGCATACTTACAACTGTCAGTATAGTGGTCAGAGTGCTAGGAATCCTCTGGTTCTTGGCCATTGTCAATGCTCTGGTAAGAAGCTGCGAGGCAAAAGTGTTTGTTTGACTAGGCTAAGCAAATCTGGCCAGGATGAGTGCATCCCTTGCATCCTGGGCAGCAATGGTGTTGCGCGCTGGCACCTTCTGGCCTGTGCATCTTCAGGTGGGTGACTAGCAGCTTGACGCTCCTGTTGATGCTCCTGCTGTTGGTGCTGCTGTTGCTCATGGTTCTGCTGCTGCCGCGGCTGGTGCTCAAGCTCCTCTAATGCCCAGATGGGAAGGAAATAAATGGCTCCCATGCTTCTGGTATATGCCGCCGTTGAGGAAGCGCTGAGTGAAGGTGGCGAGAGGGGTTTCCCAGGAGGTCACACTGCAGATGGTTGTGAGGCTCCAACCTTCCACAGGTGTGGTTAAGCCTTCTAAAAGTTGCCCCAGACCTGAGACCACTAAGTCCTGCCACCTGCAAATGATGGCTGATCAAATCTCTTTAATGGTTGACCTGCAGTTGATAGTCAGCAATCCAATAGTGCTCCCGCCAGGTTTCACATTCGTGTTTCCCACCAGGCGTGTTTCATGTGGGAAAAGGGTTAAATTCACAAGGGCCTTTCAACATAGGATTATAGAGGCCATTTAGTGGTTGGTGAGGGCCTTAAAGACCAATCCCGCCTGTTGGATGCGGGACGGAGTCAGGACCATCAGACACGCCTGAGTTAAAACTGCTCAGAGTCGGGAACCAGGCGGGGGGGGGTCCCGCCCACCAGATTTTGTGATTTTACCGCCCACCAGATTTTGTGATTTTAACCCCCCGCACGCCTCCAAGCCCAACTCAACGGCTCAATGAAAATCGAGCCCATTGTTTTCAGTTCCCGCCACAAACTCTGTTCCCTTGCCACTAACTCCATCCCTCTCCCTAACATCTGTCTGAGGCTGAACCACACTGTTCACAACCTTGGTGTCATATTTGACCCTGAAATGAGCTTCCGACCACATATCCACAGCATAACTAAGACCACCTATATCCACCTCCGTAACATCACCAGTTTCTGCCCCTGCCTCAGCTCATCCGCTGCTGAAACCCTCATCCATGCCTTTGTTACCTCTAGGCTTGACTATTCCAATGCACTCCTGGCTGGCCTCCCACGTTCTTCCCTACATAAACTTGAAGTCATCCAAAACTCTGCTGCCAATGTCCTAACTGACACCAAGTCCCATTCACCCATCACCCCTGTGCTCACTGACCTACATTTGCTCCTCGATTTCAAAATTCTCATCCTTGTTTTCAAATCCCTCCATGGCCTCACCCCTCCCTAACTCTAATCTCCTCCAGCATCACAACCCCCCTAGATATCTGCGCTCCTCTAATTCTCCCCCCTTGAGCATCCCTGATTATAATTGCTCCACCATTGGCAGCCGTGCCTTCAGCTGCCAAAGCCCTAAGTTCTGGAATTCCCTCCATAAACCACTCTGCCTCTACCTCTCTTTTCTCCTTTAAGATGCTCCTTAAAACCTACCTCTTTGACCAAGCTTTTGGTCATCTGCCCTAATTTCTCCTTATGTGGCTCAGTGTCAATTTTTTGTTTTATAATACTCCTGTGAAGCACCTTCGAATGTTTTTTTCTGTTAAGGCGCTATATAAATAAAAGTTGTTGTTGTTTTTTGTTGTATAGCAGAATCATTAACAGCAACAATAGGGTCAGAGGTTATGGCCTGAAATTGTTGAACTCGATGTTGAGTCCAGATGGCTGTAAAGTGCATAATCGAAAGATGAGGTGCTGTTCCTCGAGCTTACATTTAGCTTCTTTGGAACAGTGTAAGAGGCCGAGGACAGAGAGGTCAGAGTGGGAATGGAGCAGAGAATTAAAGTGACAGGTGACCGGAAGCTCGGAGTCACGCTTGCGGTCTAAATGGAGGTTTTCTGCAAAGCGGTCACCCAATCTGCATTTGGCTCCCCAGTGAAACTACCAGATTGTCATAAAAGCACATCTGGTTCACTAGTGGCCTTTAGGGAAGGAAATCTGCCGTCCTTATCCTGACTTGCCTATATGTGACTCCAGGCCCACAGCAATGTGGTTAACTGCCCTCTGAAATGGCCTAGCAAGCCACTCAGTTTCAAGAAGGTGGCTCACCACCACCTGCTCAAAGGCAATTAGGGATGGACAATAAATGCTGGCCTTACCAGCAACGCTCACATGCCATGAATGAATTGTTTTTTAAATTGAGAGAGTTAAAAGAGACAGAAAGAAAACATTAAAAAAGTTAACTTAAATTTTTAATTTAAAAAAAATCTCCAACAATAATTAAATTCTGAAGGAATGAGACTCCACATTTGTAAAATTAAATTCTCAGTGTCAGAGAGGTTGTTTGGCAGTAGTTAAGACTTATCACATTGTTAAAAATTCACTGAATGAACCAGGCCTAACTTTCCTCGGCATGTTTAGTGCGTAACTCGTGGGTAAGTATCACAGCTTCACGCCTTTACATGGATTTCAATGCCGAGTCTCTTGGTGAGGTTCCGGTGTAGCACAACTTATGGAGGGGCAGGGCAAATTGGACAGCAACTTCCGAATTTCCACATTTAACTGTGCATGTGTGAACTGCGGAAGTTGGTGTCCGATTTACTCCATAATATCAGTGAGTGCTGATAGTCTCACCGTTATTCTTAACGCAAAATCCGGGCCAATGTAATGAATCCCTTCTGATGGTCATATGTTTGTTGTAATATATTTAAATTATAAAAAAGTTTCTAAAATTAAAATCTGATTCAATATTGTGTCCATTTCTATAATCTACTGCACCAAAATAGCTCATAAGCTCAGAAGGGATGAGCAAGCAGCAAAGGCATTTCAGCAATGCAGTAGTCATACTCCAAAATACCCAGTGTACAGGACATCTTGTACATACAGAAAGGACTGAATTTTAGGATAGAGCAAAAGACAGAAAATGTTCAAATCATGAAGCTTAACTGCATATTTTGTTAATTCATTGAAAAATGCTTAACAATGGACTTTTTATTTATCTACACAGCCTATCTGGAACACGCAAAGGTTAAAAAGCAACAAATTAGGTCTGGACTGGAAAGTTAGGATGCCCTCCATCCTCTGCTTATCTTCAGAAATATCATCAGAAATCTGGCCCTGAAAACCCATGGGCCTTTGATCCCAGCATAAATATCTGTATGCGCCTGTTGGTGACCTCCAGTGTCAACCTCACCAAAGTTGGCGGAATCGGGGGATATCATCTATTTTAAATAAACCGGGTGGGTGTCTACAGGAGGGCGCGTCTTGGGTGCCTGCTGGAGGGGAGAGGCTGCAAAAACGGTGAAGAGTGATAGGTCCGGGATTTGCCGGGGCCCCACTTTGAAAGATCACTAGCCTGAGCTCATTGGGTCCCTTTATAATGAGGGTAACAAATACTGGAAAAATTCTACTGATCTTTGAATGTCCAGGCCACGACACAGGTTTGGAGTTCAGGTAGGCTCTACATCTTCCATTTTCCCAGACAGTAATCTTGCTCTTATCCAGTTCTTCACCAGGACAGAAATGAGGAAATCCCCGGCCTGGAAATCCTCAAACCCCCAGGCACGTCCCATCTTATGATGATGTCCTTGCTTGCGTCCAGCAGAGGTTCCATCCCAACAAGGCCCAAGTGGGCCCATTTCTGCCACACAATGGATCAATATATCTGCTCTCACTTAATGTACCAGTCTGCCACTCCTTCCCCAGGCTGCGATCGAGGAAACGCCCTGTCTGAAAATCCCTTCATTCTCTTATACCAGTGGTCATGTTTAGGGCAGACAGAGCGTTGTTTGTTGAACCTGTTGGACTACTGCATTGCTGAAATGCCTTTGCTGCTTGCTGATCCTTTCCGAGTTTATGAGATACTTTGATGCAGTAGATTGTAGCCATGGACACAATATAGAATCAGATATTAGTTTTAGAAACTTATTTATAATTTAAATATGTAAAAACAAACATATGAACATCAGAAAGGATTCATTACATTGGCCCGGATTTTGCATTAAGAATGGTGAGGCTATCAGCGCTCATCAATATTATGGATAAAATCAGACAACAACTTCTGGAGTCTGCGCATGTGCAGTTAAATATGCAGTTACACCCAGAAATCCAGAAGTTGCTGTGTGCAAATTGACTGATGTTTTACCTACATAATAACAATGACTACACTTCAGAAGTAATTCCTTGGTTGTGGAGCGCTTTAGAACATCCAAAGGACATGAAAGGCTCAACGTAAATTCAAGTCCTTTCTTTACATGGCCAGGAAAATGATTGTAGAGCTCTACTTCCTAACCACCCACACACAAGCAGAAATACCCCACCCACCAAATAGAAATTTGGTCATCAACCCCCACCAACTGAGCAGAAATACAGCCATCAACCTCCATCCACCAAGCAGATAAAAGGGTGCAACCCTCTCCACTTCCCACTCACAGCAATTAGGCCAGAGCCACTCATTTAACAGAAATTTGGCCAAACCTCCCATTCCCATTGAGGACAAAGAGGTCCTGCACCCCAGTGAGGACAAACCTGATCTTCTACCCTGTCCCCACTGAGGATAAAGGCAACCTTGACCCTCCCCCTGTAGTGTATGTACCCGTCTACCTTTAAGGAAACTATTGTATGTAACCGTTCACCTTTAAGAGAACTACTTTTGGTGTGGCACTACTTGTTTGGCTTCTGTATGCTGTAATACCGACAGTGACCACACCAGTATATAAGTGTTGTGGCAGGATTGCTGGGGCAGATTCGCCCTGACCTTCGAATAGTAAAGACCCGTTTGTTTGTTACTCCTGAAGTCTGTGTCGTTATTAACAGTACAACCCACAGACTTTACAGTGGCGACGAGTCCGACCGTACCCTGCGGCAAGACTACCAAAGCAACTAAAGAGCGTCGAAGAGAGGCAACCGCCCTCGTCGTTATGCTGGGAGAAAACACGAGGCTGCAGCAATAGAAAGGAGGAAGACTTAGCAACAAAAGCTTCCATCAGCAACAGGCACTGACTACCCTTCTACCACGGTGCGGAGTGAGCCGATCAGCAGGAAACAAGGCGGCCGCGGAGACTGTGAGTAGGGAAAAGTGTAACGAAATCCGGAGGATAAGGGCTGTGCACTCGACCACGGTCGAGCGGGAGCAGAGCTGGTCAGGAAGGCGGGTCCAACGGCGTCGTGAGATAGCCGGACCGCGATCGGCGGGAAAAGCCGGGCAGCGACCGAAGCCACGAAGCGCTGAGACCGGGAGCAGGCGCGGGAAGAGAGAAACTCAGCCGCAGCCGGGGAGGGAAGCACCGGACTGCGTGAGGGCTGGGAGGCGAACGGGAGCCGGGCGTGTGGGAGAGGCAGAGCCAACCAAAGGAGGCTGCGTGAGAGCCAGTCCAGCGGCTGAACTGTTCTCCACCAACGGGGTACCCAGCGCCAGTAGAGCCGAACGTGGGGGAGAGAGAGACAGAGCCGAGCAAGGGGAGAGAGACTGCGCGAGAGCGAGTCCGGCGGCTGAACTGTTCTCCGTGAACGGGGTACCCAGCGCCGGTAGAGCCGTGCGAGCGGGAGAGAAAGACAGAGCCGAGTAAGGGGAGCTGTGCGGAAGCCAGCCCAGCGGCTGAACTTGTCCGCTCTGGCGAAAGCGTACCCCTCCCACCAGGGAAGAAACGCGGGAAGCCGCCGTTAGGCGGAGAAGACGACAGACGCGGGAGACTGCCATTGAAGGAGCGGGGAGAGAAGGAAAGAGCGGGAAACCGCCATTTTCGCGGGAAAAACCGCCATCTTAGAAAGAAATAAATAATAAATAAGAATTTAAAGAAATACTTGTGCTGCTCCCAAGGAAAGGAAGATGCCTAAGCGAGGGAATATTAACGATTTTAATTCTGAGATAGAAGACTGGGCCACGTACGTGGAACGCATCGAGATCTATTGTGAAGCCAACAAAATAGAGGAAGACGACAAAGCGATAACATTGCTAAACTCGATGGGCGCAAAGACATACGGGCTCTTGAAGCATCTACTAGCACCAGCTAAACCGGCGGATCAGACTTTCAAAGGGATTGTGGCTGTTCTGAAGGACCACTTGAACCCCACACCGTTGATGTTGGCTGAACGATTCAAATTCTATGCAAGAACGCAACGGAAAGACGAAAGCAACGCGGAATATTTGGTCGAACTGCGTAGGCTAGCGAAATGCTGCCAGTTCGGAGGGAATCTGACAGAGGCACTGCGAGACAAGTTCGTATGTGGATTGTCCAAGGAAGGGACGCAAAAGCGACTACTGGAAGAGAACGACCTCACACTAGACAGGGCTGTTCTTATAGCTGCATCGCACGAAGCCGCAGCGAAAGGAACGGCAGAAATGCAGCTGAAGGCAGCGGCACTCGGGGTGGACCAAATTACCTCGAATACAACAAAATGCTATCGTTGTGGGAAGACAACGCACGACCAGAATCAATGCTGGTTTAAGAACCAAGAATGTAGGAAATGTGGCAAACTGGGTCACATCGCAAAGGTATGCCGGTCAGGGAAGAAGACCAACAACCAAAGGAAGCCACCACAAGAAAAGTACAGCAAGGTACACAAGGTGGCTGAGAAGAGTTCAGACGAACAGAATTCAGACTCAGGCCCAAACAACCAAGAGCTGGGTAGTCTGAGAATTCACAATGTGGGGAGGGAAGCTGATCTACAAACTATCTGGGTCATGCTAAGAATAGCTGGAGTCCAAGTAAGAATGGAGTTGGACACTGGATCAGCTCTATCAGTCATCAATCGAAGGGACTACCACTGGCTATTCTCTCACATACCCTTAAGGAATACCAAGTTCGTATTACAGACATACACGGGGCATAAGGTATACCCCATGGGGAAGATAAGAGTCAAGGTGAGAGATAGGGGTAAAGAACACCCAAGAATGAACTTGTACGTATTATCTGAGGGAGGACCACCACTTCAAGGACGAGAGTGGATCAAGAAAATAGACATGGAATGGCACTATCTAAAAGCCATAATGAGTGAGGACTCGGTGCAAGCTATCAGCTCAGATTCTGAAACGGATGACGATAAGACCAACTCAAATATGGAAGACAAGGCTAAAATGAACTTGCCGACTATGGTGGAGAAAACGAAGACATGCATAAAGGCTTATGCTACCGAGAAGAATAAAGCTTCAGAGCAGAACTCCAGTTTGACAGAGAATTCTGAGCCTGTTCAAGTTAAGGACTTATCCACGACGGAAGAACACCGAACTCGGACTCAAACTTATTTCAAAGTACGACAACAATTAGAACAGTTGAGTTACCATCTCGTACAAGAGATGAAAACAATGGAAAAGTTCTGGGACACCGAATGGGAGAACCTGGAAAGACAGCAGAGGCAGCTAGCTCAAGCAAAGAGCGACCATAGAGCCATCGTGACCAATTACCGATCACATCTCCCTTATGATGTTCAGGAGTTAGAATATTTGCATGATCTAGAGATACAGCATAAAGGCAAACCACGCTACACTGAGGATTTTGTTCTGCAATTGGAGAAGGAGCTAGTGCAAGCAAGGTTAAGAGAAGCTGAATCGCAGTGTGCACTTAAAGATATGCAGAAAAAAATCTTGGACATGGAAAAGAGAAACGCTTCTTTACCTGATGTGAATAATGTGGCCATGTTGCAAGAGGAGCTTATAGGGGCGAAACTGAAAGAAGCTAAGCAAAGGATGTTGGAACTTGAAACACGGAACAAAATCAGCAGTAACCAGCTATGTCGAGCAGAGAAGGAGTGCTATGGTCTACATGAGAAGGTGCAATATCTCTCAGCCCAGAATAAGGGACTACTCACTCAGTTAAATGAAAGTAATCGGAAAATGGCTGAGATAGACTGCAAGAATAAAGAAGATTTGATGGCAGTGAGACTTCGAGAGGCAGATAGCATAGCAGCCTTGGCTGAACTCCAACAGGAAATTGCGAAAGAAGCAAATGAAGAGGAATCTTCAGGAAGCCAGGATGTTATTCCAGTTCTTCTCTACGACTCCTTACAAGCAGAGTGTGAGAAGTTGAAAGAACAGTATGAACAGGCCCAGGCTACAATTCTGGAGGGGGTTAACTCGGCAACCTCCGAAAAGCTAGTTTCAGTAGAAGCATATGAACAACTAAAGGTTGAACATGAGCAAGAAGTCCAAAGGCTGCAGGAAATTCTTGATGAGCTCAAGGCCAAGACAGACTCATCGGTAGAAGTTCCATCCATAGATGAGAAATTAGAGGTGAAAGACATGGCAGAACATGAAAGACAAGGGCCTAGAAATTGAGTTTTGGCGCTGCCAGGGCTTTAGCGCCGGAAGTTAGTGCCGGAGCTAAGTCGCGCTGGTCGGGCCCAAAATTCACTGGTTCTGCGCCCAAACGGCTGCCGGCGCTGCTGAAAGCTGTTAGCGCCTGAAAACTGGCGCTATGCGCTGAATTTCGGCGCTATTCCGGCGCTGCGGCGCCCGCTGCGGTGCGGCAGGTTCGGGAAGTGCAGGCCTCCTCCTTCCCTTAAGGAGGAGCTGCCTGCACCCGGCCGCGGCCCGCGATAATCTTATTAAAAATGAGCCCGGCACCTCGGACAAGTGCCGGGCTTGCTTCTGTTCCGGGGGGGGGTGGGGAAGTCCGGGGAGGGAGCTGCGGCCAGGCGGGCGGCGGGAAAGCGGCCGGCCGCCGCGGGGCCTTTAATGCGCCGGCGCAAACTTGTGCAAGGCACCTCTGCCAGAACGTTGCTTGCGGCTGCCACGGGCGAGGCGGCCGCAAGTCAATTTCGGTGCTGGGGCCCGTCACCACGTCAACCGGGACGCTGCGCACACCGATGACGTCATCGGTGCCGGCGCAGCGCTACCGGTCTACCGCGGCGGAAGGGCCCCAGGCAATTTAGGCGCCGGCGCCAATTGCAGCGCTAGGCCCTCTAGCGCCGCAAAATCGGCGCTAAGGGCACTGAATTTCTAGGCCAAGATGTCCAAGAACTCATAAAAATATTGAAGGAAACCCAAGACAAATATGAGGCAGCAATGTCCGAGGTTCAACAACTTGAAGAACAGATTCAACTGGGAATCCTTTCAGTGGAAGAAAAGGAAACTGTAAGAAACACAGAGACTGTAAGAATGGTCCCTGAACATGAGCTAGAGAGCATCAGGGCGCAACTTTTCCGAGCGCTGAAAGCCAAAGTACAAGAGGAACAGAAGGTGGAAGCATTGGAGGAAAAGGTGGATGAAATGGAGAAGACTCTGATCCACAGTGTTCCCGTGGAAGAGTTAATGGTCAGCCAACTCCTTCATATGCTGAGGGAAAAGACTCTGCAATGGGAACAATCTGAACACGAGCTTCAATCTTCAACGGGAAGGAGTTCGGAGCTCTCAAAAGTTTGGGAAATAGCTGAGGTTGCAAAACAGACTTTACTGGGATGCCAAAAGTACGCTGAATCGCGTCTATGTGAACAACAGAATGTTGAAACAGCTGCTCCAGTAGAAGGATTGAATAGCCCGATCAATCAATCCCCGAGGGAAGGGGAAGTATTGAAATCACAAATGAGGTCATTAGTGAAGGATTTGCAGGAAACCCAGGAAGAGCGGGATGAAGATGAATGCATGAAGAAGTCTTTTCAAGAAAGATGTCTAGGGAAGGAACCACAGTCAGCTAACGTCCAGATGGGTAAGGAGGAAGTAGAAGGCCCTCTCGCTGGCCTAACTCAGGACGAACCCGAATATTACCATGACCTGTTGAGTGACACTGAATATTACGAGGATGTGGTCTGCCCAAGTTGTGAGGAAAACTCCCAAAGTGCTGAAATCAGGATGAAACACTTAAGGTCTAAGGAACATAGAGAGTTGGTGGCGCTACAGCTGGCAGCCGAGAAAGGAGCCCCGAGAGTCTCAAAAAGGCAGAAAAGAAAAAGAAGAGGCAGAAGACAATAACTATCTAAAATATTATCACTTCTACCAGCTCAGGAGGGGACCTACGAAAGGAGCTAAATTAGTTGAAAAGTGGGAAATTATCAAGACAGCCAATTGGTTATAAAAGTCGGCACTGCCGGTTCAACAGGACGAAAGTTCAAGCTGTTACGTCAAGGAAAAGGCTATGGAGGAGTCACACTATCCATGTGAACCGGCTACACCAAAGAGATGTTGTTCGGACCAAGTCAAGATCGGAGACTGAATCTGTGAACTGTTCCCGCAGAGACTGACTTTGTGGACTGTTTCCCACCGAGATTATATCTGTAAAGTGTTTTATATGAAGTTGAAGATATGTATGTTAATTGGACTCTGTAAGTAATAAGCTAAAAAGGGAGGATTGTAGTGTATGTACCCGTCTACCTTTAAGGAAACTATTGTATGTAACCGTTCACCTTTAAGAGAACTACTTTAGGTGTGGCACTACTTGTTTGGCTTCTGTATACTGTAATACCGACAGTGACCACACCAGTATATAAGTGTTGTGGCAGGATTGCTGGGGCAGATTCGCCCTGACCTTCGAATAGTAAAGACCCGTTTGTTTGTTACTCCTGAAGTCTGTGTCGTTATTAACAGTACAACCCACAGACTTTACACCCCCAGCCAAAGTAAAACTCAGCCTCACCCCCCCACTGACCTACTGCTACTGAGCACAAACTCAGCCTTCCACTTTCCCCCAATAACAACAAATCCCCACCCTCCGCTGAGCTGAAGCTCACCCCCTCTACCCCAGCTTTGAACAAATTCAAGCCTATTCCTGTCCCCAATGAGCAGGAACTTACCCCCCACCTAACCAGAAGCAAATTCTCCACCCACGCAGAAACAACTCCTGCTTCTTCCGCCCTCTCATCCAGAAGCAGCACCAACCTACACCCTGAGCTAAAAACCTGCAGTCTGTATCATCTCCCCCACCCCCCAACTACACAAGAAAACCTCTCTCTCCCCAAGGGAGTTGGAATTAGGCCCTGACCCTATGCAATTGAAGGGGTTGTCTTATGAGGAAAGGTTGAGCAGTTTGGGCCTATACTCATTGGAGTTTAGAAGAATGAGAGGTGATCTTATTGAAACATATAAGATACTGAGGGGGCTCGGCAAGGTAGATGCAGAGAGGATGTTTCCCCTCGTGGGGGAATCTAGAACTAGGGGGCATAGTTTCAGGATAAGGGGTCGCCCATTTAAAATGGAGATGAGGATGAATTTCTTCTCTCAGAGGGTCGTGAATCTTTGGAATTCTCTACCCCAGAGAGCTGTGGCGGCTGAGTCAGCGAATATATTCAAGGTGGAGATAGACAGATATTTGAAATACAGGGGAATCAAAGGTTTTGGGGAGCGGGCAGGAAAGTGAAGTTGAGGCCAAGATCAGATCAGCCATGATCTTATTGAATGGTGGAGCAGGCTTGAGGGCCGAATGGCCTACTCTTGCTCCTATTTCTCATGTTCTTATGTAAGCTCTCCTCCCACTGAGAAGAAAATTGGCCCTGGCCCAGCAGCACCTTACCCTTCCCCATTCAGTATTGCTCTTTCTCCTCTTCTGTCCCCTACCTCTTCCCCCTCCCCATTCACCATCCCCAACTACTCCCCATTCACCTTCCCTCCTTCATTTTCCTCCCTCCCTGTCTTCTTTTTTCACCTATTCCTCCACCCCTTCTACTGCCCTGTCCTCTTCTGCCTACCGCTCTGCTTTTCCCCTTCCAGCTTCCCACCCAATCTACCTCCCCCTTCTGCTTATCCTGTTTCTTCCTCTTTCCCCTCTCTTCCCATCTCTCCCTGCCCTCCTCTCTCTCTTGCGCACCCATCTGCTTCCACCCACCTTCTGGAGCTGGAGCTGCGAATGGATACATACTGGAGCATTCACGATGCTGAGGACGTCCTGGATAGCACGTTTAATGAGCTGGTCACACCATAGGTAAAGGCTGCACAGGCAGGAAGGGAATGGGTGACTGCCAGGCAGGGTAGTAGGCGCAGGCAGGTAGTGCAGGGGTCCCCTGTGGCCATCCCCCTCTCAAACAGATATACCACTTTGAATATTGTTGGGGAAGATGGCTTATCGGGGGAAGGCAGCAGCAGCCAACTTCCTGGCACCATGGGTGGTCCTGTTGCACAGAACGGGAGGAAAAAGAGCAGGAGAGCTATAGTGATAGGGGATTCTATTGTAAGGGGAATAGATTGGTGTTTCTGCAGCCACAAACAAGACTCCAGGATGGTATGCTGCCTCCCTGGTGCAAGGGTCAAGGATGTCTCGGGGTGGCTGCAGGGCATTCTGGAGGGGGAGGGTGAACAGCCAGATGCCGTGGTGCATATAGGTACCAACGATATAGGTAAAAAACGGGATGAGTATAGGGAGTTAGGAGGTAAATTTAAAAATAGGACCTCAAAGTAATCTCAGGATTGCTACCACTGCCACGTGCTAGTCAGAGTAGAAATAGAAGGATATTTCAGATGAATATGTGGCTAGAGGAATTGTGCAAGGGGGTGGGATTCAAATTCCTGGGACATTGGAACTGGTTCTGGGGGAGGTGGGACTGGACAGTTTGCACCTGGGCGGGACCGGGACCGATGTCCTAGGGGGTGTGTTTGCTAGTGCTGTTGGGGAGGGTTTAAACTAAAATGGAAGGGGGTTGGAAACCTGTGCAGGGAGACAGAGGAAAGGGAAGCAAGGATAGAAACAAAAGATAGGAAGGAGAAAAGCAAAAGTGTAAGGCAGAGAAATCAAAGGTGCAAATCAAACAGGGCTACATTAAATAGGAATTCTAAAAGGACTAAGAGTGTTAAAAAAACAAGCCTGAATGCTTTGTGTATTAATGCGAGGAGCATTCGTAATAAGGTGGATGAATTAGTTGCGCAAATAGATGTAAACGGATATGATATAATTGGGATTATGGAGACATGGCTCCAAGGTGACCAAAGCTGGGAATTCAACATCCAGGGGTGTTCAATATTCAGGAAGGACAGGCAAAAAGGAAAAGGAGGTGGGGTAGAATATCTGGTTAAAGAGGAGATTAACACAATAGTAAGGAAGGATATTAGCTCTGATGATATGGAATCTGTGTGGGTAGAGCTGAGAAATACCTCGGGGCAGAAAACATTAATGGGAGTTATATACAGATCCCCAAACAGTAATGCTGAGGTTGGGGATGGCATTAAATGGGAAATTAGAGATATGTGCAATAAGGGCACAGCAGTTATCATGGGTGACTTTAATCTACATATAGATTGGACTAACCAAATTAGTAACAATACTATGGAGGAGGAATTCCTAGAGTGTATACGGGATGGTTTCCTGGACCAATATGTTCGAGGAACCAACTAGAGACCAGGCCATCTTAGACTGGGTATTATGTAATGAGAAAGGGTTAATTAGCAATCTTGTTGTGCAAGGCCACTTGGGGGGGAGCAATCATAATATGATAGAATTTTTCCTTAAGAAGGAGGATGAATTAGGTGACTCAGAGACTAGGGTCCTGAATTTAAATAAAGGAAACTACGATGGTATGAGGCGTGAGTTGGTTAGGATGGATTGGGAACATTACTTAAAGGGTTGACGGTGGATAGGCAATGGCAAACATTTAAAGATCGCATGGATGAACTACAGAATTTGTTCATCCCTGTTTGGCATAAAAATAAAACAAAAAAGGTGACTCAACCGTGACTAACAAGGGAAATTAGGGATAGCATAAGATCCAATGAGAGGACATATAA
This sequence comes from Somniosus microcephalus, assembly GCF_052327205.1. NCBI lineage: Eukaryota > Metazoa > Chordata > Chondrichthyes > Squaliformes > Somniosidae > Somniosus > Somniosus microcephalus. Next base: position 173,284,017 of record NC_140991.1, on the reverse strand, counting down.
GTTGGCCAGAAAAAGCAGCAAACCTGAGGATTGGGAGCAGTTTAGGATTCAGCAAAGGAGGACAAAGGGATTAATTAAGAGGGGGAAAATAGAGTATGAGAGTAAGCTTGCGGGGAACATAAAAGCTGACTGTGAAAGCTTCTATAGATATGTGAAGAGAAAAAGATTGGTGAAGTCAAGCGTAGGTCCATTGCAGTCAGAATTAGGGGAATTTATAATGGGGAACAAAGAAAAGGCAGACCAATCAAATACATACTTTGTTTCTGTCTTCACAAAGGAGGACACAAATAACCTCCCAGAGATGTCGCAGAACATAGGGTCTAATGAGAGGGAGGAATTGAATGAAATCAGTATTTGTAGGGAAATAGTGTAATGGAAATTGACGGGATTGAAGGCCGATAAATCCCCAGGGCCTGATAATTTATATCCTAGGGTATTTAAGGAAGTGGCCCTAGAAATATTAGATGCATTGCTGGTCATCTTCCAAAATTCTATAGACTCTGGAACAGTTCCCATGGATTGGAGGATAGCTAATATAACCCCACTATTTAAAAAAGGTGGTGGAGCGAAAACAGGGAATTATAGATCGGTAAGCCTGACATTTGTTGTGGGGAAAATGCTAGAGTCCATTATAAAAGATGTAATCGCAGAGCACTTGGAAAACAGTGACAGGATCGGACAAAGTCAACATGGATTTACAAAAAGTAAATCATGCTTGACCAATCTGCTGGAATTTTTTGAGGATGTGGCTGCTAGAATAGATAAGGGAGAACAAGAGGATGTGGTGTATTTGGACTTTCAGAAGGCTTTCGATAAGGTCCCGCATAAGAGATTAACATGCAAAGTTAAAGCACATGGGATTGGGGGTAAGGTACTGACTTGGATAGAGAACTGGTTGGCAGATAGGAAGCAAAGAGTTGGAATAAACAGGTATTTTTCCGAGTGGCAGACAGTGACTAGTGGGGCACCGCAGGGATCGGTGCTAGAACCCCAGCTATTCACAATATATATTAATGATCTAGACAAGGGAACTAGATGTAATGGCCCAGAAATTCGGGTCGGGGGCTTCCTGCGGGTGCAAGCCCCCGACCTGCACTTACCTTGCGTGTCGGCCGTTGAGCTGTAGGGCCCCGTGGAATTCCGATCCGGGGCCTGGTCCAGCTGCTGGCACGCAGTGCTTGCATATCCCAGGGGTGCAGTTATTTCGATGCATCCCCTGGGATCACGTGGGCCATGGGCAGCCAATCGGAGCAGGGAATGCTCCATTCATAAGTCTTGACAGGAAGTGCTATCAAGACTTAGAAATACTACGGCCCCAAAATAGCACTAAACCTTCAAATACATTTTTTTTATCACATTTTTTAAATAAACTATAAATTACATTAAATAACTATTTTAAACAATAATTTAAATTTTTGAAAAAATAATTTTATATTCTAATGGGGCTAGAAATAAACTTACCTTGCTTTAAAGTATTTAAAAATAATAAACCTGTGGAAAAAATGTTTTAATTTTAATTAATTCACCACTTACCTTGTAAAAAGCAGGCCTTACACCTGCTTTTTAAATGTGTAAATTCTGAAGGCTTACCCTCCCGGGAAAACCTGTAATAAAAACCTAAGTTTGATGTGCACGCGCAGCCTCCCCTGCGCACACGTTCGACCTCTAGAACTCTTCGTTCAGGGGAACAGAAGTGCCAGTTTCCCACGCATGCGCAGTGCATGCAGGAAACCGGCACTTCCATCGGGCCCATGGGTGAGTACCCAACGCGTACTCACCCATGTGTAGTGTATGTACCTTTAAGGTGAGAACTACTTTCTACAGCTCCTGTATACTGTAGTATCGGCAGTGACCACACCTGTATATAAACCCTGAGTAGGGATCTGTACGTTAGTTTTTAGAGTAACCCTCATCCAGTAAATACCTGTTGATTGTTCCTGCAGTCTCGTGTCTAGTTATTGAAGGACACACTACATCAAAAATACACTGATCTAACAGTGGCGACGAGGCAGATTCGAACCTACCTGCAACTCTGCATTACCTCCCAGGGATTCGCTCCTGGAGAACAGTGGAAGAAAGTTGAGGCTAGAAGCACGGGCGTCGACCACGAGTAACCGCCCAGTCATCCAGCAGAGAATGAGCATCGCAGGGGAGGCTGTTGAGAGCTGGGCTTGGTTCTCCAGTCACGGTGGTCCAGCGAAATGGGCTGGCAACAGGTACGGCGCAGACCCTTCCCGGACAGCGGCGGCTAGAGCCGACCGACGGCACAGAAAAGGCTGAGCAGCGTCGAAGGGAGAAGAGAGAGGGTAGAGCGCACAGGGCGCAGCCGGTGTTCAGGACCGAGTGGCGTCGACGGGAGAAGAGAGAGGGTAGAGCGCACAGGGCACAGCCGGTGTTCAGGACCGAATGGCGTCGACGGGAGAAGAGAGAGGGTAGAGCACACAGGGCGCAGCCAGTGTTCAGGACCGAACGGCGTCGACGGGAGAAGAGAGAGAGGCGCGAAAGAAAATGTGCAGAGCGCAGCCGGTGTTCAAGGGATGAGCAGCGTCAGCGGGGAAGAAAGGGAAACGCCATTTTGAGCCGCAGTGGAGAAGAAGGGAGAGCGCGGGAAAACGCCATTTTGAGCCAGTCTAACCACACCCAGGGATGCCAAAGAGTGGCAGTATCACAGCGTTCGACAATGAAGTCGAAGATTGAATGACATATGTCGAACGCATAGAAGTGTACTGCAAGGTGAATGAAGTACCAGATGAGAGGAAAGCGCTGGTATTGTTGAATTCCATGGGTGCAAAAACGTATGGCTTACTGCGAAACCTAGTAACCCCAGAGAAGCCAGTGGACAAGGATTTTGGAAACATAGTGTCAACTCTACAGAACCACTTAAACCCCACACCGCTGCTGATAGCAGAAAGAATTAAGTTTCATAAAAGGAACCAGCATAAAGATGAAAGTAATGCTGAGTATTTAACTGAACTGCGTAAGCTATCGAAACACTGCCAGTTTGGAGCGGGACTGGCAGATACCTTAAGGGACAAGTTTGTGTGTGGGTTCAAAGTGAAGGAACCCAGAAACGGCTTTTATCTGAAAAGGACCTTATGCTGGAAAAGGCTTTCAGCATGGCAGTATCACACGACGCAGCCGCACGGGGCGCTGCAGAGATACAACGGAGACCGCAAGAATATGGCACAAATGAAATGTCATACGGAACAGTGAAGTGTTATCGCTGCGGCAGAACAACACACGACCATAATGATTGCTGGTTTAAGGACAAAGTGTGCAGACAGTGTGGAAAAGTAGGACACATAGCAAGAGTCTGCAGGTCGGGAAAGAAAACCAGCAGCAAGAAATCTCCACAGGAGAAGTACAAGAAGGTACATAAGGTGACGGAGAGTAGTTCAGACGAACAGAAAAGTGATACAGACTCCGGAAGCAAGGAGCTGGGTTGTCTGAAACTACATAAGGTGATCCAAGCGGAGGATCATCAAACTATTTGGGTCACGCTCAAGATAGCTGGAGTCCAAGTGAAAATGGAATTGGTCACAGGATCAGCCCTAACAGTCATAAACCGAAGGGACTACAAGCGGCTATTCTCACATATACCCCTGAGAGATACAGAGATTGTCTTGAAGACGTACACGGGGCAAAAAGTCTACCCCAAAGGAAAAATAAGGGTGAATGTTGTATGTAACGGTAAGGAAACACCAAAAATGGATCTATATGTATTGCCAGATGGAGGACCACCACTACTCGGACGTGAATGGATCCGGAAGATACAGCTAGATTGGCATTCCATACAAGCACTGACTGTAGATGCCAAAAAGGACGACAACGCCACACCTGGACGACTGTCAAAAATGCTAACTGATGCACAAGAAGTGTTCCAGGAGGGACTTGGAACACTAAAAGGCATAACAGCGACAATCAAAATAGAGGAAAATGCAAGCCCAAAGTTTTTTACGGTCTTATGCGATCCGCCCAGCCGTCGAAGCAGAGCTGGAAGGTTTGGAACGTTCAGGAGTACTGTCCAAAGTGGACTGGAGCGAGTGGGCCACACCCATCGTTCCTGTAATGAAGAGGTCGTTGAGTAATACGCCTGGAGAACCAAAGAAAGTTCGCATCTGTGGGGACTTTAAGGTGACAGTGAACCCAGTCCTTCACACGGTACAATATCCGCTTCCGCGGATTTAAGATATTTTCGCCTCGCTAGCTGGAGGGAAACACTTCACTAAGATTGATCTGGCCGAGGCGTACCTGCAAATGGAGGTAGAAGAAGCCTCGAAACAGTACCTCACGATCAACACTCATAAAAGTCTCTACCAATACAATCGGCTGGTGTTCGGGGTAGCATCAGCTCCGGCTATTTGGCAAAGGGCAATGGATCAAGTCCTGCAAGGGATTCCAGGGACCCAGTGTTATTTGGAAGACATCCTGGTCACGGGCCAAAATGACAGTGCTCACCTTGCCAACCTGGAGCAGGTGCTCACTAGATTGAAGGAATATTGGCTCCGAGCAAATGGCCACAAATGCGAGTTTTTCCAGAAGCAGATCTCGTATTGTGGCCACGTTATTGATGAAGAGGGGTTACATAAGTCCCCTGAAATAATTGAGGCAGTAGTCAAGGCTCCAGCACCGGAAAATATGTCACAACTGAGGTCGTTCCTCGGGCTGGTGAACTACTACCTTAAGTTCTTTAACCGAAGGTTGAGATCTCGTCTGGATTTGCTCAGACCAAATGTACGAAGAGATGTTGAGAATAAGCAATTCCAGCACTTCAATGAGCAGCCGACAAGGCGCTTCAATGTAGGGCAACCAGTCTTGGCCCGCGACTACCGAACAGAGAAATGGCAACCAGGAACGATATGCACACAGCTGGGGCCACTAATGTACACAGTGGATGTTGGGGAGAACATTGTGAGATGCCATGTCGACCAGATCCTAGAGTCACAGGAACGAGTCAACCCCATGCCTCGCGCACCTGGTGATGAACCCAACATACAGGTAGCATCTACCCCAGAAACAGTAGCATCGGAAGCTGATGAACCAACTGACGACAGGGGGCCTCCGCACCAAGAACAAGACACTCAGGAAAGGCGCTATCCAGAAAGGATCAGGAAGCCGCCCCAAAGACTGAATTTATAAATGGACTATTTTCAGTTAATGTGCATGTTAAAAGTGTTAATTGTTAAATGAATGTTATGGTACTGTCAATCTAAAAGGGGAGGAATTGTAGTGTATGTACCTTTAAGGGGAGAACTACTTTTTACAGCTCCTGTATACTGTAGTACCGGCAGTGACCACACCTGTATATAAACCCTGAGTAGGGATCTGTATGTTAGTTTTTAGAGTAACCCTCATCCAGTAAATACCTGTTGATTGTTCCTGCAGTCTCGTGTCTAGTTATTGAAGGACACACTACATCAAAAATACACGGATCTAACACCATGGAGACCCAAATTTCTGGGCCAATATCTCCAAGTTTGCAGATGACACAAAGCTGGGTCAGCATGTGTGCTGTGAGGAGGATACAGAGAAACTCCAGCATGATTTGGACAGGTTGGGTGATTGGGTAGATGCATGACAGATGCAGTATAATGTGGATAAATGCGAGGTTATCCACTTCGGTGGCAAAAACAAGAAGACAGATTATTATCTGAATGGCAATAGATTTGGAAAAGGGGAAGTGCAATGAGACCTGGGTGTCCTTGTTCACCAGACGCTGAAGGTAAGCATGCAGGTGCAGCAGGCGGTTCAGAAGGCAAATGGTATGTTGGCCTTCATAGCGAGAGGATTCAAGTACAGGAGCAAGGATGTCTTGCTACAGTTGTACCGGGCCTCAGTGAGACCACACCTTGAGTATTGTGTGCAGTTTTGGTCACCTTATCTGAGGAAGGATATTCTTGCCATGGAGGGAGTGCAGCGAAGATTCACCAGACTGATACCTGGGATGGCAGGAATGACGTTGTATTGATTTCTTTGTGGGTTCAATAACGACTCATTTATGAAAGAGAATGAGTTTTAATCTAAGGTATATTCAACTCTTTATACAGCCTTTTACAAGACACACCATGCTGTGATGCATCTAGAATCAAAACTGAAAGTAAAAACTGTCAGCCTGCTTGTCTGTGTAACATGACCTCTGCTGCTCAGGCACAAGCAATCAAAAACACAGACAAATATGCTGTAAGGCATAAGTAATCAAACACAGACAAATATCATCACTATTTGCTGATATCATTACATCTCCCTTTCTTAAAACAAAAGTATTTTACTTTTAACTAACAACATTTAATGAACTTACATTATCATTATCATGATCAAGGTTTTTTACCCTTGCTTTGTGTGTTCACATGAAATATGTCAATACACTAGAACTTGAAGAAAGAATAAGATAACATTACTTCCTTCTATAACAATAGTCCTTAAATTTGCTCAATGAGTCTCTCAGGAGGCTTCACGTGTCTTGAGGATTTTCTGATTGATTGTCCTTGAATCTGAGTTGTTGCCTCAGATGATTGGTTCTCAGCTGTGTGATCAGGTTGTTCAACAGTATCAGTCTCTTGACCTGCTGTGGCTGGTCACATGAGAAGATCTCGACGATTTCTTCTCAGAACAGCACCCTCATCTGTCTGAATGGTGTATGATCTTGGTTGAACTTCACTCAGGACAGTTCCCTTCTGAGTCCATGTGTTTGTTTTGTCTTTGAACCTTACTTGGTCACCAGTGTGGAGTTCAGGTAGGTTTTGTGTTCCTCTGTCATAATAGTACTTTTGCTTTTCTTTCTGTTGTTCTTTGAACTTCCTCACTTTCTCCCCCTCTTTTGTTTTCAGGAGGTTCTCCGGGATGGGTAGGTTTGACCTTAGCCGACGTCCCATCAGGAGTTGGGCTGGTGACATACCACACTCGAGCGGTGTTGTGCGGTATACAAGCATGCTTTGGTCGAAGTCAGTTCCACTGTCTTTTGCCTTGTACATCAGTCTTTTCACTGTCTGGACCGATTTTTCCACTAGTCCATTGGACTGTGGATAGTGAGGACTTGACGTTGTGTGGACAAAGTCCCACTCTTTGGCAAAGTGTCGGAAATTTGCATTGTTAAACTGGGGTCCATTGTCTGTGAAGACCTCGCTTGCCACGCCATGTCTGAAGAATATGGCTTTCATACTTCTTATCACAGCTTCTGCAGTGGTGGTGTACAGTCTACAAACCTCTGGATACAGGGAGCAATAGTCTGTGACGACAAGATAGTCCTTCCCTTGACATACGAATAGGTCAGTGCCTACCTTCTGGTAAGGTCTGTCTGGTGCTGGGTGTGGCTTTAGTGGTTCTACCGGATTGCTTGCTCGATATTTCAGGCATATTGTGCAGTTTGACACCTCATTTGTCACATCTTGGTTGATTCGTGGCCAGTACATCACCTCTCGTGCTCTTTTCTTACACTTTTCGATTCCCAGATGTCCTCCATGGATCTTTTTTAGCATCTCTCTTCTCAGACTCTTTGGGATAACTATTTTACTTCCTTTGTAGATGATGTCTTCGACCACTGATAGTTCCGCCCTGCAGTTCCAGTACTCTGCCAAATCAGGTGAGCAGTCTTGCTTCATGTTGGGTCATCCATCCAAGATGCTTTTTCTCAGTCTTCTCATTGTTTCATCTTTGTTTGTCTCAGTCTTTATGAGCTCCACTTTTGCATCTGCTATGGGCAGTGCACTTGTGATCATGTCCACGTAGGCGTTCACTTTTTCATCCATTGTGGTGTTTGCGGGCTCACTTGGGTCAACAGCTCTGGACAACGTGTCTGCTGTATACATCAGCTTACCCGGTGTGTACGCAACATTCAGTGTATAGCGTTGCAGCCTGATCATCATTCTTTGTATTCTAAGCGGACAGCTATTCAGTGGCTTTTGGAACAATGAAATCAAGGGCTTATGGTCAGTCTCTACACTGATTGCTTGTCCTGCCACAAACTGGTGAAATCTTTCACAGGCGTATGTGATGCTGAGCAGCTCCTTTTCTATTTGAGCATATCGCGTCTCCGCGTCTGTCATTGAGCGCGATGCATATGCAATAGGTTGCCAGTAGTCATATTGTTGCAGAAGAACGGCACCGAGCCCACTCTGTGATGCATCTGATGATATCTTGATGGGTCTCGCTGGGTCATAAAACCTCAGAACTGGTTCCTCTGTGAGCAGTTTCTTTAGATCGCTCCATGACTTCTCATGCTCATGATTCCATTCCCATTCTATGTTCTTTTCAGTTAGTCTTCTCAGTGGCGCTATTTTTTCTGAGAGGTTGGATATGAATTTACCCATGTAGTTGATCATTCCATTAAACCTCTGCACGTCCTTTTTGCATTGTGGCCTTGGCATATTCTCAATGGCGGACACCTTTCTGGGATCTGGTCTGATGCCCTCACTGCTAAGGATATCTCCCACGAATGTCAGTTCTGTCACCCCGAGCTGGCATTTCTCTCTATTCAGCTTCAGGTTTGTTTTCCTTGTTGCTTCCAGCACTTTTTTCAGTCTCTCGTCATGCTCAGTTCTCGTGGTTCCCCATACTATGACGTCATCCATTGATGTATCAACTCCCTCCAGGTGCTCATAGATCATATGGATAGTCTTGCGATACACTTCAGGAGCTGAGGCAATGCCAAATGGTAACCTTAGGAGTCTGTATCTGCCAAATGGAATGTTGACCGTGCACAGTCTTGAACTTGCTTCGTCCAGCTTCATCTGCCAAAATCCTGAGGACGCATCTAACTTGCTGAAATATTTTGCATTTGCAAACTGTGCCATGATTTCCTCACATGTAGGAAGCTTGAAGTGCTCTCTCTTTATTGCTCTGTTTAGATCTCTTGGATCCAGGCAAATTCTGAGCTTTCCATTCTTTTTGTCCACTACGACGAGGGAACTCACCCACTCAGTTGGCTCATCTATCTTCTGAATCACGTTCAGGCTTTCCATCCTGTCCAACTCTGCCTTCAGTTGCTTTTGAAGAGCAAACGGAACTTTTCTGCATGGATGTATGACCGGTGTCATACTTTTATCTACTCTGATCGTGTGTTCTCCTGGAATGCAGCTTAGACCCTTAAATAGGTCTTTGTACTCTTTCATGAGTTCATCATAGACTGTCTCTCCTTCGCTTTCCACAACGAGGACTCTCTTTACCAGGTTCAGTCTCTCACAGGCTTTTAACCCTAGTATGGCTTGCACATCCTTTGGCACCACGATTAATGCTAACGTGTGCTCTCTGTCCTTGTGTGTTACTTTGACAATGCATTTTCCTTTCACTGGTATATCAGTACCTGAGTATCCGGTCACTTTCACTTGTATTCCATGTAACTTTGGTCTGGGTCTAATTCTCTTAAAATCAGTCTCTGATATCACATTAACTTGTGCTCCAGTATCCAATTTAAATGGAATGTGTATGTCATTCACTTTTAGTGTCAACATCCAGTCTCTTTCTTCTTTTTTGTTTTCAGACACAACATCTACATTGAATTCCTCTATCTCGCTTTCATCTACTGTATGGACCTTGCTTTGTTGCGCTTGGTTCTTACAGCAACGGGCATAATGGTTGTTTTTGTTGCATCTATTGCATGTTTTACCATATGCTGGACACTTTCTTGGTGGATGCTGTGTACCGCATCGACTGCATGACTTTCGATTGTCCCTTTCATTTTCGTTTGCTGGCCACGTCTCTTTTTACACATTGGCGCTCTCTTTGTTAAACGGTTTGTATCCGTTCTTTCTCACTGCATCCACGTTGCAGCTACTGTCACTGAACAGCTCCTTTGCCTGCAACTTCACAGTCTCTGTAGCCCTACACAGTGCTATGGCTTTTCCCAGGTCTAGATCTTGCTCTCTTAGCAGTCTTTCCCTTAGACCATTATCTGGAATACCACACACCAGTCTGTCTTTTATCAGCGAGTCTGTCAGTCCCCCAAATTCACACGATTTGCTTCTGTTTCTCAGTTCAGTCACATACTGATCAATAGTCTCGCCGATTTTCTGTACACATGTGAAAAATTTGTGCCTCTCAAAGGTCACGTTACGTTTAGGTATGCAGTAGGCCTCAAACTGTTCCATTATTTTATCTAGCTTCATTTTGTCTCCATCAACAGCAAATATGGAATTATTATATACATCCAGCGCTTCATCACCCACGACATGTAAGAACAGTGATGATTTCCTTTTTTTACTTTTCTTGTCAGCTCTGATTGCCGCTAAATACAACTCTAAACGTTGTTTGAACCTTCTCCAATTTTCAGCCACATTACCTGGCAACTGAAGCGTCGCCGGTGGGAGTAAACCTTCCATTTTTCACTTCGTTAGCTATTCACTAATGGTAAGCAACGATGTTCTCTTCTGGCTTGCTAATATGTGGAGAGCTGATTTCGCTTACTTGCCACAACTCCTTTCACTGTCCCATCGAGTTGCTAACTTCAGATTTTTTCTCTTTCAGCCACTTCTGACATCATGTATTGATTTCTTTGTGGGTTCAATAACGACTCATTTATGAAAGAGAATGAGTTTTAATCTAAAGTATATTCAACTCTTTATACAGCCTTTTACAAGACACACCATGCTGTGATGCATCTAGAATCAAAACTGAAAGTAAAAACTGTCAGCCTGCTTGTCTGTGTAACATGACCTCTGCTGCTCAGGCACAAGCAATCAAAAACACAGACAAATATGCTGTAAGGCATAAGTAATCAAACACAGACAAATATCATCACTATTTGCTGATATCATTACAGACGTATGAAGAGAGATTGGGTCGATTGGGCTTATATTCGCTTGATTTAGAAGAATGAGAGGGGATCTCATTGAAACTTATAAAATTCTAACAGACTAGATGCAGGAAGGATGTTCCCGATGGTCGGGGAGTCCAGAATCAGGGGTCACAGTCTAAAGATAAAGGGTAAGCCATTTAGGACTGAGATGAGGAGGAATTTCTTCACCCAGAGAGTGGTAAACCTGTGGAATTCTCTACCACAGAAGGCAGTTGAGGCCAATTCATTAAATATATTCAAGAAGGAGTTAGATATATTTCTTAAGGCTAAAGGGATCATGGGATATGGGGAGAAAGCAGGGACAGGGTACTGAATTTGGATGATCAGCCATGATCTCATTAAATGGCGGAGAAGGCTCGAGGGGCCGAATGGCCTACTTCTGCTCCTATCTTCTATGTTTCTATGTTTCATTGACCCCTCCCCCCCCACCCGGGTCCCGTTATCCCATCTCCTTCTCACCTGTTTGACCTGACTACTAGATTTGGTCTTGTCATTTGCAATGCCACAGGAGATTGACAGTATAACTATAACTTACAATGTTCTGTGAAAAGAAAATTGTACCAGAGAACTAGAGGATTGAAAATGTGACTCTTCTCTTCAAAAATGGAGACAGAGATAAGCCAGGAAACTATAGGCCAGTTAGACTAATTTCCGTTACTGCCAAACTATAACGGGCTGATTCTCATCTATCCATTCCAGCACCCCCACCCCACCACCTGGGTACCAGTCAGGTAAACTACATTTGAACTGTGAACTCATCTGCACTTCCAGTTTCAAGTCATTTGCGTGGGCGGAGCACAGGCCCACTCCTGGACAGGGAGTGGAAAGACAGTCACTGTTACAGGCCTGTGGGGTAATGAGCAACAATAATGGCTATTGGTTACAGAACCTTTCCGTTGATGTCCAAAAACAGCAGCCAGAAAGTTTCCAGTCCTGAAGATACACTGGCATGTACAGCCGCCGCCCCACCCACACCCCCGCTCCCCCCCGCTCCCCCCCGCCAACCACCATCACCAACCACCCCCACCCCACCCCGGGAATTGAGTGTTTTCCAGGCATATAGAAAATGAAAATTAGCTTCAAAGAGTCTATAATATGGAATTGAATTACTAAGCACTTGGAGTGAAAAGAATGAATCAAGGCCAATCAGCATGAACTTCTAAAAGACAGGGCGTGCTTGGACAGCCTTATAGACTAAGACAGGATGGATAAAGGAAATGCAGTAGATGTGGTTTACATGAATTTTTATAAAGCATTTGATGAGGTATCATGTAACAAATGTATGCCAAAGACAAAGTCACATTAATTAAGGGGAATGTAGCCATATGGATGGTTGAGGGCAGAAAGCAAAGGATGGGGTAAAGTGATGTTGTATGGACTGAAAAGATGTGGTGAGTGGGACCAATGCTGTGACTGCTGCTATTTACTACAAACATAACTAATCTGGATTTATGATGAGGGAGCAATATTGAAATTTTCTGATGGCACCAAATTGAGGGGGTATGCTAAATTGTGATGAAGATTATGAAAAACTGCAGAATATAGGCTAACAAAATGGGTAGATAAGTGTCAGGTACACTGCAATGTAGAAAAATGTGAAGTAATACATTTTGGAAGTAAGAATAGGAGAAGTAAATACACCTTAAATGGTAAGATTTTAAATGATGTTGAGGAAAAGCGGGACTTTGGTGTGAGATCACCCAAGTTATGCCTCCACCATCCTAGGAATTTTGACCCCAAAGTAAATGGAGGCAATTTAATCCTAACTCACCCCGTGGAAACTGACAGGATCAGTTTGGGCGGCCATTTTAACTTCGCCTAATTTTACTTTCCATTGACTTCATTGGCGCCTGATCCGATCTTGTCAGCTTCAGGACAAATTAGGTTAAAACTACCCATTTGCACTACTTAAAGGCTTGTAGAGGGTTAATGAGTCTTTCTATGACTCCTTTTGCAGGAACATGCTAGTTCTTTGCTGGGATGAGAAAATTATCATTTCATACTTCAATCTGTTCTCTTTGTTTGCTTACAGCTCAACACAATTGCAATTAGAGATGAATTTGTTCCCTTTGATAAGGAAGGCAGGTGTATAATGATGTTGAATCATTTAGTATGCTACTTGCACCATGCTGCTCCTGTATACCCATATATGGCTGCAAAATAATCAGTTGTGACCTGGTTAAAAAAAACTCTGATACCTTCCCACTGGATTCTAATCATGATGACTCACACTGAATTACTGTCATTCCTTCAAGGGTACTTCCCATATATTAACTTCAACAATAAAGACACTTATCATTGGTACACTTCTTCACACAGAGCAGTGACAATGTATTCATTGTTCTGAGGACTCTGATGTAAAATCTTACTGTGCTGCAAAACCAAGCATTCTCTGTTGGGTGTTTTGAAACACAAACCCTTGACTGACCCTTCAGTCACTAACCATTCATTTTTACTGAATTCAGCATGAGTCACTACTATCACAACAGAAAGGAAATTGCTCAAGTACTTTAAAAACAAAGCTGTTTAACACACTTTTGAATTATAAGACACAACGACATGGAAGGGAAATTCAGTTCTGATATTTACACACTGTAGAGGAAAAAATGCACTCTTTATTGGTATGGAGATTTCCCTATCATGATGAAGTAAATATCATAATACTCGATGCAGTCTGCAAAAAATCTGTAGCTTATTTTCCAGAACCATACAACAATGCAATTTATTTACTGTAGGACAGATTTTGAAAATTTAAAACAGCAGGAATTCTTTGTTTGTTCTCTCCACATACCATGAGCAATGAGCTAAAGCCAACACAGCCCACAGGGGAGGTATTCAGGATGTTCGGTCTTTTAACAACCCATTACATCATCCCTTCTTGTAAGCTTCCCCTTTCCCACAGCCTGTAGAGCGCCCCCATGCAATCTCTGTTCATTTATTTTTCTCACATTCTCTGCACCAGTCACAATCATATTATTCTCATATATGCATGAGAGAGAGAGAAATTCTACAATATCATGTCCAGTCTATGGGCATAAAAATTAATTCTAGTATTAGTTACATACATCTAATCCAAGAATATCAAATATAATCTCACAAGGCTGATTTTACAAAATCTCATGGCAGAGAGGTTCACCCACCAGGAGCGCATATCAGGAATTCCTGCGTCTGCTACCCACAATTTTCCATCCATTATTTTAATGTTTATTTCTTGTAAAAGTTGCCCATATGTGCCAAGATTGTCCACCCTAAATCACATATGACCCACCACGCCCCCCCAAAAAAATGTGAACTCCCCTCCTGTATAAGTTGCCAGATCAGGGTACATTTTGCGAGGCTTTGCTCCCAACATGGAGCCTTATTTAACAGGAGTACGGACCAGCGAATCAGACACAAGTGTTAGTGTGCCTAATTTGCAGCATTCACAATTTTGAAATCAGGAGTGCTGCGAATTGGGTGAGTTAACCCCCACGCTCCCATAGACAGTAGCTTCACCTTGGAGTTGCAGAGCCTCACCAAATTTATCCTATATAACGCACTCATAAATAACATGTGAAATAACGTATATCTATCTATTATATATTAAAAATGCTGAGCTAGTCAAAACAATCCATTACAAATACATCCTGGCCTGGAGTTTCCGTTAGGTTGCGCCCAGCGCAATTTGCTCAATATCAGCCAAACCAGCACAAAAGAAAGATTGAGGAATTTCAAGTAAAACTTACATCCAGCAAATTCATCAGAGTTTGAGCTGAAACTTAAGCAAAAAATTCACTTTGCAAAACTAGCTTAATTTTGAGTGCAATTTGTGCCCAGATCGTCGATTGTGCAGAAAGCGTAAGCTCTTGACCTATGTCAGGCCATGTCAGTGGGACAGCCCATTTTAAAAGTGTCAATATTTCCATTACACCTATAAGTAGCAGTGATAATGGCCAATTTCCATTTAAAATCTATTATGGTAACATTAGGTAGAAAGGCGAGAACTGGTATTAATAACAAATTCCTGTTATTCACCCTGCACTGCCACACACTTGTCACCTGGTGGCTCTACAATTGACTGTTGATTCCACCAGATAATATCAAGAAGTTACTGTTTGCCATGTCAGAATGCTTAGGTGGACATTCAGGATAAAGCAATGTGACACCCCATTAAAAGCAGTGTCTCCTCCCTCCTCCTTCCATCATCTCAAGCAGGCAATCTTGTAATCAGGCCTGAAATGTGTCCAGTTAAAGTTTCCCGTTCCATCGGGACACTGTCAGTGTTTGCCTTTGAAAGCTAACATCATCCATAGTTATTTTTAGTGGAAAATTAGGGGAGGGAAAGTCTAGAAAACCTCCCATCCCTCCCTAACTGAGAAGACATTTTAGGCAGGGGGAAAGGAAGCCCAGTTTACCAACCATTGGGGTGAAATAGTGGGCCAAGCACTGGGCCCTCAAAGTCAACATCTGAGTCCTCTGCAAAGCTCCTGGCATCACCTCCCATAGACAATGGAGTGCCTCCCACTGTACCTCAAGCTCAGTAAATTTGAGGCTAAGTGAATGCAACAGGAGTATTTCCTGTAAGTGTGTTTTCCCAGGATGATGACACTATCCAGGGACTCTTGCATGCTGCAAGATTCCCATAACACAGGTTGCAGCTGTTGTGCCATTGCAGCCTTCTTTTACCATCATAAGGGTTAAAATAAATGTTAAAATTAATTTAAAAAAATTATTTAGGCATTCACTTACTGTTATAAATCTCATCATCATCAAGAAACTACTCATGAAATAACGCTGGATGGCCAGCTGGTGGCGCCATCCAAGGAGTAGAAATACTCGGGTGTGGGCCCAGTTTTCCAGGGGCATTTTGTAAGACAAGGAACTAGTGAAGTACAACTAGACCTCCATGTTCTGAAACAAGTTGATTAAAGCCTTGCTTTATGCACAAACCAAGTGCGTAGTGAGTTTTATTATGTCAATTTAATCAACTTGATATCAACTCCATGCTTTGGGTGATTTCGGGAACAGCCAGCTACGACTCGAACCATAGCAGGGAACTCAGACAAGTAATCGATCCATCATGGAGAAACTACTCAGACCCGCCCGTCTCGACCTGGACCCGAATTCACTTACAGCTGCTAAGGTATGGAAACACTGGTATCGTAATTTCAGCAACTTCCTCAGGGTGTGTGGTGAGAATGTTCCAGATAAATTAGACATACTTGCAAATTATGTATCCCCTCATGTGTTTGGTTATATCGAAGACTGTGTAGACTATGATGCCGCTATCCAAATACTACAGCAGCTATATGTCAAGTCCCCAAATGAAATTTTTGCCCGGCTTCTTCTGGCCACAACTCGACAACAACCCGGGGAATCACTTGACGAATTCCTTCAGAAAATTTGCAGGCTCAGCAGGGTTTGTAATCTTAAAGCTGTTATAGCTGAGCAGTACCAGGAGGAGTTAATTTGTGATTCCTTTATTATTGGGATTGCATCTCCCTTCATACGTCAGCGCCTGTTGGAGAATAAAACCCTCAAGTTACAGGCTGCCTATGACCAGGCATGTTCTCTGGACTTAGCAAAGAGGAATGCAGATACCTATCTTTCACCTCTTGCACGGGCTGCTGCTATCACTTTTAGTGACTCCTTTGATAGGCCTCGGGCAGAAGCCCTCACGGATGATGATTCCAACCTAGCTGATGACAACCCTACGCTAGAAACCTACACTGATGATGACACCACCTAGCGGCATCTTGGCAATCTGGAAGGAAGTGTTTCTTCTGTGCAGGTGCATTCCATTATAGGAAATTTGTCCTGCTCGTAACACAATCTGCAATTATTGCTGCAAGAAAGGTCAGTTTTCTAAGGTATGCTAGTCAAAAGCCGCTGTTAGTAAGAAAGGACACATTTCTAAGGTATACCG
Organism: Somniosus microcephalus; assembly: GCF_052327205.1. Taxonomy (NCBI): domain Eukaryota; kingdom Metazoa; phylum Chordata; class Chondrichthyes; order Squaliformes; family Somniosidae; genus Somniosus; species Somniosus microcephalus. Next base: position 173,267,323 of record NC_140991.1, on the reverse strand, counting down.
GTCGAGAGCTCATGTTAGTTTTGCAGCTACTATCTATAAAACTGCTCCTCCCCCAAGAACCACTACTAAGGTTACAGCTGCAATCTATAAAACTGCTCCCCCCCCAAGAAGAGGGGATTAACACAATTGTAAGGAAAGATATTAGCTCTGATGATGTGGAATCTGTATGGGTAGAACTGAGAAATACCAAAGGGCAGAAAATGTTAGTGGGAGTGGTGTATACACCCCCAAACAGTAATGCAGAGGTTAGGGAGAACCGTGCAATAAGGGTACAGCAGTCATCATGGGTGACTTTAATCTACATATAGATTGGGCTAACCAAATTAGTAACAATACTGTGGAAGAGGAATTCCTGGAGTGTATACGGGATGGTTTCCTGGACCAATATGTCGAGGAACCAACGAGGGATCAGGCCATCTTAGACTGGGTATTCTGCAATGAGAAAGGATTAATTAGCAATCTTGTTGTGCGAGGCCCCTTGGGTCGGAGCAATCATAATATGATAGAATTCTTCATTAGGATGGAGAGTGAAGTAGTTGACTCAGAGACTAAGGTCCTGAATTTAAATAAAGGGAACTATGATGGTATGAGACGCGAGTTGGGTAGGATTGATTGGGTAATGTCACTCAAAATGTTGACGGTGGATAGGCAATGGCAAGCACTCAAAGATCGCATGGATGAACTACAGAATTTGTTTATCCCAGTTTGGCATAAAAATAAAACAAAAAAGGTGACTCAACCGTGGCTAACAAGGGAAATTAGAGATAACATAAGATCCAAAGAGAGGACATATAAATTGGCCAAAAAAAGCAGCAAACCTAAGGATTGGGAGCAGTTTAGGATTCAGCAAAGGAGGACAAAGGGTAAATTAAGAGGGGGGAAATAGATTATGAAAGTAAGCTTGCAGTTAACATAAAAACTGACTGCAAAAGCTTTTATAGATATGTGAAGGGAAAAAGATTGGTGAAGTCAAGCGTAGGTCCCTTACAGTCAGAATCAGGGGAATTTATAATGGGGAACAAAGAAATGGTGAACCAATTAAATACATATTTTGGTTATGTCTTCACAAAGGAGGGCACAAATAACTTCCCAGAGATGTCGGGAAACATAGGGACTAATGAGAGGGAGGAACTGAAAGAAATCAGTATTTGTAGGGAAATGGTGTTGGGGAAGTTGACGGGATTTAAGGCCGATAAATCCCCAGGGCCTGATAATCTACATCCTAGGGTACTTAAGGAAGTGGCCCTGGAGGTAATAGATGCATTGTTGGTCAGCTTCCAGAACTCGATAGACTCTGAAACAGTACCCATGGATTGGAAGGTAGCTAATGTTACCCCACTATTCAAAAAAGGTGGTAGGGAAAAAGCGGGGAATTATAGACCGGTAAGCCTGACATCGGTAGTGGGGAAAATGCTAGAGTCCATTATAAAAGATGTAATAGCAGAGCACTTGGAAAGCAGTGACAGGATCGGACAAAGTCAACATGGATTTACAAAAGGTAAATCATGCTTGACTAATCTACTGGAATTTTTTGAGGATGTAACTGGTAAAATAGATAAGGGAGAACCAGTGGATGTGGTGTATTTGACTTTCAGAAGGCTTTCGATAAGGTCCCGCATAAGAGATTAGCGTGCAAAATTAAGGCACATGGGATTGGGGGCAAGGTATTGACTTGGATAGAGAACTGTTTGGCAGATAGAAAGCAAAGAGTTGGAATAAACGGGTCGTTTTCCGAGTGGCAGGCAGTGACTAGTGGGGTACTGCAAGGATTGGTCCTAGGACCCCAGCTGTGCACAATATACATTAATGATCTGGACGAGGGAATTGGATGCAATATCTCCAAATTTGCGACGGCACAAAGCTGGGTGGGCGTGTATGCTGTGAGGAAGATGTCGTGAAACTCCAGTACAATTTGGACAGGTTGGGTGATTGGGCAGAAACATGGCAAATGCACTATAATGTGGATAAATGTGAGGTTATCCACTTTGGTGGCAAAAACAGGAAGGCAGATTATTACTTGAATTGCAATAGATTGGGAGAAGGGGAAGTGCAAAGAGACCTGGGTGTTCTTGTGCACCAGTCACTGAAGGTAAGCATGCAGGTGCAGCAGGCGGTTAAGAAGGCAAATGGTATTTTGGCCTTCGTAGCAAGAGGGTTTGAGTACAGGAACAAGGGTGTCTTGCTGCAGTTGTACAGGGCCTTGGTGAGACCGCACCTTGAGTAATGTGTGCAGTTTTGGTCACCTTATCTGAGGAAGGATGTTCTTGCCATGGAAGGAGTGCAGCGAAGATTCACCAGGCTGATACCTGGGATGGCAGGAATGACATATGAGGAGAGGTTGTGTCGATTGGGCTTATACTCACTGGAGTTTTGAAGATTGAGAGGGGATCTCATCGAAACCTATAAAATTCTGTCAGTCCTGGACAGACTAGATGCAGGAAGGATGTTCCCGATGGCTGGGGAGTCCAGAACCAGGGGTCATAGTCTAAGGATAAGGGGTAAGCCATTTACGACTGAGATGAAGTGGAATTTCTTCACCCAGAGAGTGGTGAAACTTTAGAATTCTCTGCCACAGAGGGTGGTGGAGGCCAGTTCATTAAATATATTCAAGAAGGAGTTGGATATATTTCTTGAGGCTAAAGGGATCAAGGGATATGGGGAGAAGGCAGGGACAGGGTACTGAATTTGGATGATCAGCCTTGATCTCATTGAATGGCGGAGCAGGCTCGAGGGGTTGAATGGCCTACTCCTGCTCCTATCTTCTATGTTTCTATGTTTCTATGAACCACTACTAAGGTTACAGCTGTCAAGGGTAAAACTGCCCCTCCTCCCATCACTGCTGTTTTTCCCCAAAGTCTGTCCCATGCAGCCACGAAGGTTTCGGTAAATGGATATATTTTGAGTGCACTAATCGATTCATGCAGCTCTGACAGCTTCATTAGTGAGCGGGCTGTCAGTAAGTTAAAAGTGTGTATTTAACCCTCGGACAGGGAAATTGCAATGGCTCTGACGACACTGACCACCAATTCTTCTGGCTTTTGTCTTATCGACCTTATTCTCAATGGCCACACTTATTTCACCACCCAGATCAGGGTGCTCAAGAACCTATGCCATGATGTGCTCCTGGGACAGGAATTCCAGAAACAACACAAAAGGTTCAAATCCGGAGCTTACAATTTCCAAAGTACCGTTTTGTGCGCTTTCGGCAGCTTCGCTCGACGAGCCCTCCTTGTTTGCCAATCTTTCCCCCCAATGTAAGCCCATAGTCACTAAATCATAACATTTCAGCCAAGATGATCGATCCTTTATCGAAGCAGAAATCTCTCGCCTTCTAGCTGACGGTATCATTGAGCCATGTTCATCTTCCTGGCGGGCTCAAGTCGTCGTTGTCAAAAATCCTCTGAAGCAACACAAGAAACGTCTTTGCATCGATTACTTGCAAAATATTAACCAGTATATCGAGCTGGATGCCTACCCACTACCACGCATCAATGACATGGTCAATAACCTTGCTAACTACAAGGTATTTTCATCCTTTGATTTAAAGAGCGCATACCATCAAGTACCTTTAAAAGACTCTGATAAAAAGCATACGGCCTTTGAGGCCAATGGTCGGCTTTACCAGTTTTGTCGCCTTCCATTTGGGGTCACCAATAGGGTGGCTGTCTTTCAATGGGCAATGGATAGCCTAGTCAAGCAGAACTTAACGGACACTTTTCCATATCTGGATAATATCACCATTGCTGGTCATGACCAGAAGGAGCATGATGCCAACCTCCAGAAATATTTTGATGTTCTCCGTCGTCGCAACTTAACCTTAAATGAGTCCAAATCTGCAAAATCTGTACCATCAGTCAACATCCTCGGCTAGTGGGTGGGCAATGGTGTCATCAAACCGAATCTGGAGTGACTTTGTCCGCTTCAGGAGCTCCCTCCCCCTACGAATCTCGGCTCTCTTCGTCGGGCACTCGGCATGTTTGCCTATTATGCGAAGTGGATACCCCACTTCTCTGACAAGATCCAGCCCCTGCTTCACGCGAAGTCATTTCCATTGGAGGCAACGGCTATTTCAGCTTTCAACCTCCTCAAGCGACAACTGGAAAAAGCCACGCTTCGTTCCATTGATGAAAATCTTCCTTTCGTGGTTGAGTGTGATGCATCGGATGTGGCGATCTCTGCTACCTTGAATCAAGGTGGTCGACCCGTTGCATTTCTGTCCAGAACTTTGCAGGGTAGCGAGCTCCATTATCCTCCTGTCGAGAAAGAGGCTACGGCCATCATCGAAGCTATATGTAAATGGAGTCATTTTCTCGCTCATCGCCATTTCACACTTATAACCGATCAGCGCTCTGTGGCCTTTATGCTGGATAACCAGAAATGCACTAAGATCAAGAATAACAAAATACAGGAAAGTTTGAGTTATCCGGAGACGAACCATCCGGCAAGCTGGAGCCACCGGCAAAAATCAGGAGCCGTTTTTTATTCTTTTCGTTTCTTTTCTTTGCTTTTTTTTTCCCAGTCAAGCACTGCAAGGTCTGTAGCTATAGCAACAGCTTCAGCTACAGACGCTTGCAGCTGCACCCGACTGTTTAGAAGCTGTTGCTAAGCAACAGTGTTTGTTGTCAGATACGGAGATGAGAATCTCCGTATCTTTCAACATTAACTCTGGAGTGTCCGGCAGTTTTGAGGGAACGGCAACAGCTCGGTCCCGTCGGTGCTGGATAGCACAAAGTTTCCTGTACAACTCTGGAGGATGGAATTGGCCACCTTTGGATACACCATACATTATCGACCCGGCAAAGAGAATGTGGCCCCGGATACCCTCACACGGTCATTCTGCTCTTCTATGTTAACTTCGACTCTTGCGGATCTTCATACTGACTTATGCCATCCTGTCATTACCTGTATGTTGCAATTTGTGTGGTCTAAAAATCTCCCATTTTCTACGGAAGATGTGAAAAGAATGTGCTCCTCCTGTAGAATTTGTGCGGAATTAAAACCGCAATTCTTCCGTCCATCGGATGGCTCATTCATACATGCTATGCAGTCTATGCAGTGACTCAGCATTGAATTTAAAGGGCCATTGCCTTCCTCAACACAAAACACCTACTTACTGACTATGGTGGACGAATATTCACGCTTTCCCTTTGCTTCACCCTGTCCCAATATGTTTACTTCCACAGTGATCAAATGCCTTGATCAAGTCTTTTCCCTTTGCGGTATGGCCAATTTCATCCACACTGATCGGGGTCCCTCCTTCATGTCAAGTGAACTCAAAAGTTATCTCTCCCAACGGGGAATTGCCACAAGTAAAATGACACCGTACCATCCCATCGGTAACGGACAGGTTGAGAGATACAATGCTATTATTTGGAACGCTGTTGGACTTGCGCTGAGGTCACGCAACCTACCAGACCAGCAGTGGGAAACTATGCTCCCTGACATGTTCCATTCCTTCAGGTCTCTCCTTTCTACGTCTACCAATGTCACACCTCACGAGTGATTCTTCAGCTTCCAGCGTCCTAGGGGTGTGCTTGCTAGTGCTCTGGGGGAGGGTTTAAACTAATAGGGCAGGGGGTTGGGAACCTGAGCAGGGGGACAGAGGAAAGGGAAACAAGGATAAAAGCAAAAGAAAGGAAGGAGAAAAACAAAAGTGGCAGTCAGAGAAATCAACGGTTTAAATCAAACATGGCCACAGTAAATAATAATTCTAATAGGTCTAAGAGCGTTAAAAAAATAAGCCTGAAGGCTTGGGCCTAGAAATTCAGTTGCGTTCGCCAGCCGTTATCGCCATAAGAGGAGTAGATCTCGAGCGCTAGGCACTTAGCGGCCGGGCGCAGAACGATCTGCGCCTACGCCCAACTTCAGTTGACACTTAGCGCCGGCGCAAAGTGTTTGCGTGCGCTCAGCTGCGCGCGCAACTTATGACGTCATTTCGTCGTGCAACGCCGTTTGTGCGCCCCAAACCGGAACTTCAGTGGCACCCGCCCAATGTGGGCGTGGCGCTGTTAAGAACTGTGAGGTGGAACGCAGCAGAGGTCCTGCAGGCCTCGGGGAGCGCTAATTAAAGGGCACTTAGACTGAACTATAAAGGGCTGCCATTTTGCTGCAATGACTTTAGTGCTACGGATTTCTGGACAGAGACCAAGGAAGAGACCTTACTGATTTGGGCCAACATAGGAGAGGTATTTTTGGCTTCTGGCCAGAGCTTGGAAATTTGACTCATTGTGATTTCACTGTTTGCAAGTATATTATGGGGGCTGCATGGGGTTCCAACCCTCAGTTCCAGCATTATGTGCGAAGGGCTCGCAGACGCTGTGTGAGAGGGGCAGCCATGCCTAGACGCAGAGGGGCCATCAGGCGTCGGCAACGTAGGCCTTACCCACTCAGGGAATACCGCCAGCAGGTGTCCTATCTCACCATGACTGCCGCGCATTGTGTTAAGAGGCTGCGCTTCAGAAGGGAGGTGGTTGCAGAGATCTGCCAGCTGCTTCACAGAGATCTGCGTCCACAGCTGATGTGCAGGACGTCTCTGTCGGTGGAAGTGAAGGTCATGGTGGCTCTGAACTTTTATGCAAGCGGCTCCTTCCAAGCCGCTGCTGGGGACATAGCGAACATCTCCCAGTTCGCCGTGCATCGCTGCATCCGGCAGGTCACCGCTGCCCTTTTCACAAGGAGACACCAATTCATCTCCTTCCCCATGACCCTAGAGAGGCAGGAGCAGCGTGCAGTCGGATTTGCGAGGATCACCGACTTCCCCATGGTGCAGGGCGCCATTGACTGCACGCATGTAGCTATGCGGGCACCTATCAACAATGCCGAGGATTACCGCAACCGGAAGGGCTACCATTCCCTCAATGTACAGCTGGTGTGTGACCACAGGCAGCGCATCCTAGCTGTCAATGCCCGCTTTCCAGGCAGCAGCCACGATGCATTTATCCTGCGCCAGACTACTGTGGCTGACATGTTCCAGGCACAGCCTCCCCCAAGAGGATGGCTTATCGGGGACAAAGGCTATCCTTTGTGTACATGGCTCATGACCCCGCTCCGCGCGCCCAGGACCCCTGCTGAGGAGGCATACAACGAAAGCCATCAAGCCACAAGGAACATCATAGAGCAAACGATTGGCGTCCTCAAGCAATGGTTCCGCTGCCTGGATCGCTCCGGCGGATCTCTCCAGTATTCGCTGGATAGAGTCTCCCAGTTCGTCGTCGTTTGCTGCATGCTGCACAACCTGGCTATCCGCAGGACTCAGGCACTGCCACCTCACGTTGGACCACCACCTCAGGAGGACGAGCAGGAGGACCATGAGGAGGAGGAGGAGGAGGAGGAGTACCTGCCCAGGAGGGAGCCACAAGTTCCAAGGGCCGTCCGTCGGCGGCTTATTGAACGACACTTCTAGGCCCCCTGTCAGGGAATGGCTTGCGGCAATGAAGGCACATGAATGCAGCCGCTCCGCAAGCCCTCAGCCGGTTAACGCAACAACCACTTGAAACATCACACATGGACAAGCTGAATAAATAAAAAGCTTTATTGAACAAACTCAGGGCCCTTCCCACATGAAACCCAAAAACAGACAACACCCCCAAAAAACAGTCAAAAACATATCTCACTCCCACAACCTGGGGAGGAATAACAAAACTTGTCCATCCAAATGGCCTTCATCCTCGGCCTTACCAAAAGAAACCCCCCCATAGAGAACACAACCACCCCCATATAAAAAAACAATGGCCTTCATCCTCGGCCTTACCAAGATAAACCCCCCCATAGAGAACACAAACACCCCCATATAAAAAAACATTTGCCTTCATCCTCGGCCTTACCAAAATAAACCCCCCCCCATAGAGAACACAAACACCCCCAGATAAAAAAACATTTGGCAACACACTCTACTTTGTGTGCCGAGAGGGCGAGTCCTTGTCCAGGCTTTTCCGGCCCCTGGCCGACCTGCTGCTCCGCCTCAACCTGGGCTCTGTTGGTGTTGCAAGGCTGGGGGAAGGCTCCTGAGGGGCACATTGCGTGACGGCAGATGCCCTTGGGGGTCGGCCTAGACGAGCTCCGGCCCTCGAGGGGCCGGCTGCTGACTGCTGCAGCTGTGGCTGGGCAGCATCAGTCTCTCCAGCAGCTCGTCGCAGCTTTGCTGGGGGAGTGGCAGTGGCGGCTGCAGCAATGGGGGCAAGCTGGCTGATGCCAGGCGCTCGCTGGTCACCAGAAACACTGGCACTCGGCCGGGCTGGCACTGCAGCAAGTGCAGCAATCTGGTGAAGGCCAGGCCGCTGTGCTGCAGCAGCGCGGCGGGTGCCCTGGCGATGCGTGCGTGACACAGCGAGTGTGGCAGCAGTGAGTGCCCGTACTGCCCTGGTCTGTGCCCGCATCAGACCAGCCAGTGACTGCACGGCACCACTGATCAACTCTCCACTCGCTGCCTGCGCTGCCCTGAAGTCGTCCCGACTCGCGTCCTGTGCTGCCCTGAATTCGGCCTGACTCGCGTCCTGTGATGCCCTGAATTCGGCCCGACTCGCGTCCTGTGATGCCCCGAATTGTGCCCGACTCGCGTCCTGTGATGCCCCGAATTGTTCGAGACCCCTGGCCTGTGCTGCCGCGAGTTGTTCGAAACCCCTGGCCTGTGAGGCCCCGAAATCGGCCACACTATGAGCCAGGGACTCAATGGCCTCAGGCAACCATCCCACAACCCCCATGAACTCGGTGTGCCGACGATCCGAGTCCGCGGACATTTGATCAAGGAGGCGCACCTCCTGGGCGAGGACCGTCTCCGGACTGGAGGCCAGACTCTCCCTCTGGGGAGAAGGCCGCCGAGCTGGCCGACCCTTCCCGCGTGGCTGCACGCCACTGGGCCCAGGAGCTACACTCCCCTGCAACACTTCCCCCCTCTGGGGAGAAGGCTGCCGAGCTGCCCGACCCTTCCCGCGTGGCTGGACGCCACTGGGCACAGGAGCTACACTCCCCTGCAACACTTCCCCCCTCTGGGGAGAAGGCAGCCGAGCTGCCCGACCCTTCCCGCGTGGCTGGACGCCACTGGGCACAGGAGCTACACCCCCTTGCAACACTTCCCCCTGGCTCTCCTCCAGGGAAGACGTGTCCCCTCCATTGCCATCCCCTGGCGCGGATGAGGGTTCCCCCGATGTGCCGCCTTCCTCTTGCTCCTCCTCGTCCTCCTCTTCCGAGGGACTGACACTCGCAGCTTCAGGGACCTCCTCCTCACCAGCTGAAAGCAGGAAGGCACAAGAGTAGCTTTAGAGTGAGGACAGGGCGTCAGCGAGGGAGGCATGAGTGGTGGCATTCTGCGCATTGGTCGGACAGTGGCAAAGGATGTAGATCTGAAGCACAAGGGGAACGAGAGAGGTCCAAACGGTCATGTCCTTACCATTGGGGCCCAGCACAGGGTCGGCATCTCCAATTGCAACGGGGCCAATCACCCGGGCACCCATGAGTCGACCCACGCGCTCCTCCAGGTCACTGAGCTGCTGGAACTGGGCACGGCCTCCCCCGGTGTCAGTCCGGCTCTTCAGATTCTGTGCCAGCTTGGCCTGCAAGAGAAAGGACGGCCTCTAAGTACAGTGTGGTGCCCTGTTGTTGTGTGCACTGCCTCCCATGGTCGAATAGCTTGGCCAGTGTGGTGCCCTGTTGTTGTGTGCACTGCCTCCCATGGTCGAATAGCTTGGCCAGTGTGTAAAGTGCAGAAAGTGCAATTGATGTTCATGCCAGTGCCATAGCTGCTGGATGAGGGCTGGCCATTAGGCCTTTGAGGTCCCTTTGCCCATAATGTGAGGTGCACATGCAAGGATGAGGAGGACACTGGAAAGGGTACTCACCCTGACAACCCGAGTGAGGTCGTTAAACTTTTTCCGGCATTGGTCAGCAGTCCTGGGGACATCGCTGTTGGCTGTGACCCTCTGTGCGATTTCCCTCCAGGCTCTCCTGTACACCCTCTTGGGAGGCTTCTTGCCACTGTCCGGGAACAAGATATGGCTTCTCCTCTCCAAAGCCCTAACCAGCACCTTTAAATCATGGGCAGAGAAGCGCTGCGCTCGCTCACGGGCCCTCTGCATCCTTGCTGGCGCTATTTCTCTCCAGCAGCAGTGTTTAGGCCTAGCTGGAGGGCTGCAATATCCAGGGTGTGGCAGCAGACCAAGTCGACCCTTCCCCCTTTAAGAGCTGGCCGGCGCCAGGGTGTCTGCTGTCAATCAAAACATGACCGCACCTGCGCTGCGCCCGGCCTCGGCGGCATCAGTCTGCACCGCCGGCTTAGCGCCTAAAGATAGGCGTGCAACGCCAGTTTTAGCGCTCGAGCAAACTCCTTGGCCAAAGCTACTGAATATCGGCGAAGTGGCCTCCACTTTCCAGCGGGCGCAAACTTTAGCGCCCGCCCGACTTTAACGCCCCAAAAGTGGCTATACTGAATTTCTAGGCCTTGGTGTCTTAATGCGAGGAGCATTCGTAATAAGGTGGATGAATTGGCTGCGCAAATAGAGGTAAAAGAATATGATTTGGTTGGGATTACGGAAACATGGCTCAAGGATGGCCAAGGCTGGGAACTCAACATCCAGAGGTATTCGATATTCAGGAAAGATAGGCAAAAAGGAAAGGGAGGTGGGGTAGCATTACTGGTTAAAGAAGGGATTAACACAATTGTAAGGAAGGCTATTAGCTCTGATGATGTGGAATCTGTATGGGTAGAATTGAGAAATACCAAGGGGCAGAAAACGTTAGTGGGAGTGGTATACAGACCTCCAAACAGTAAGGCGGAGGTTGGGGATGGCATTAAAAGGGAAATTAAAGAAGCGTGCAATAAGGGCACAGCAGTCATCATGGGTGACTTTAATCTACATATAGATTGGGCTAACCAAATTAGTAACAATACTGTGGAGGAGGAATTCCTGGAGAGTTTACGGGATGGTTTCCTGGACCAATATGTCGAGGAACCAACCAGAGATCAGGCCATCTTAGACTGGGTATTATGTAACGAGAAAGGATTAATTAGCAATCTTGTTGTACGAGACCCCTTGGGTCGGAGCGATCATAATATGATCTGTTGTGTCTGTGTGTTGATAGAGACACTGAAGACAGGAATTGGTTTGATAGGTGTTTACTGAACAAAGTCTGGAGGGGAACTAACGGATACAACACAATACTCAGGCTTATATAGCCGAGTGGCCATTACCGGCATTGCAGTACACATGGGGCTCTTAAAGGCACATACACTACAATTCCTCCCCTTTTAACTAACCAGTACATAATATTTAAGTAATTATTAATTACATGTTACAAGAAAAATAATCTATACATTGCTGCAGTTAATTAATTATAAGTCAGTCTCTCTGGAGGCTTCCTGACTCGGTCCGGATAACGCCTCGGTGGTGTAGTAGTTTCTGGTGGTGTAGTAGGTTCTTGAATGCCAGTGTCGGGTTCATCGGGTTCCAGTATCACTGGATCGGAGGTAGATATGGGTATCTCTACTTCATCGTTAGGCGTATAGAGTTGTGGTGTAGGTTGTCCCTTTTCGGATGACTCTATGATTTGGTCAGCATGGCGCCTTATTATGCTTTCTCCGATGTCCACGGTATACATCAGTGGTCCTAGTCGTGTACAGATAGTTCCAGGCTGCCATTTCTCGGTACGGTAGTCCCGGGCCAAAACTTGTTGACCTATCTGGAAGGTTCTAGTTGGCCTTTCATTCATACCTTGAAATTGTCGGTTCTCCACGTCCCTTCTGATGTTGGGCTTGATCAAATCCAGCCGGCATCTTAGGCTTCTATTGAAGAACATCATGGCAGGAGTTTGGTTTGTAACCATATGTGTTGCATTCCTGTATGCGAACAAGAAGTTATCCACCTTGTGCTGAAGTTTTATGTCTTCATTACCCATGGCTTTTATGGCCTTCTTGAAGGTCTGGACAAACCTTTCAGCCAATCCATTGGTGGCGGGATGGTATGGGGCGGACGTGTAGTGCTTAACCCCATTGTTTTTTAAGGACTTCCTGAATTCTTCGGACACAAATTGCGGTCCATTATCAGACCAGATCTGTTCTGGCAGCCCATTCCTGGCAAATATGGTCCTTAATACTGTGATGGTTTTTTCCGTGGTGGTGGAGGACATCTTTATTACATCCGGCCACTTGGAGTGTGCATCAACCGCGATTAAGAACATTGAGTCCATAAATGGACCAGCAAAGTCGATGTGTACCCTTTGCCAGGGAGATGAGGGCCACTCCCATGGATGTAGAGGGGCTTGGGGTGGAACGTTTTGGACCTTCTGGCATCCTAGGCAGCTCTTGGTCATTTCTTCGATGTCTCCATCGATACCTGGCCACCATACAAACGCTCTGGCTAGGTTCTTCATTTTCACTCCACCCAGATGCCCCTCGTGAAGCTCCTTTAGCACTTTACCCTGGAGTTTGGGTGGAATCACCACTCTGGATCCAAACATCAAGGTTCCTCGGCACACTGACAGCTGTTCTCTTCTTTGCGAGAATGCTGGCAACAATGGTTCGCCATGTGCTGGCCATCCCTTCACCGTTAAATCGTAGACTCATGAGAGAGTCGGGTCATTTCTCGTTTCCTTTTCAATGGCAGAATTTGTCACTGGTAGACATTCCACTGTGGTTGAGTGGAACATCTCCACTGGGTCTACTGTAGGTGCCTCTTCTACCATTGGCAACGGTAGGCGCGATAAACCGTCAGCATTCCCATGCTGTTTTGATCCTTTGTATTCTATGTTGTATTGGTGTGCCCCTAGAGAAAGGGACCACCTCTGTAGCCTTTGCGCTGTCATAATGGGAACACCCTTTTTAGGGTTGAATATGGAGATGAGGGGTTGATGGTCAGTCAACAAGGTAAATTTTTGTCCGTGTAGGTAATGGTTGAATTTCTTCACTCCCCATACCAGGCTGAGTGCTTCCCTGTCGATTTGGGCATAGTTACGCTCAGCTGAGTTCAATGAGCGTGACGCAAAAGCTATCGGCCGTTCCAAGCCATCAGGGAATTTATGCGATAATACTGCTCCTATGCCATAAGGGGATGCATCGCACGCCAGTCTGATTGGCAGTGATGGGTTGTAATGAGCCAAAACTTCTTTGGACGTGATTAAGTCTTTGCATTTATGGAAGGCACGTTTACAGTCTTCGCTCCATTTCCAAATTACTCCTGTTTGTAGCAGTTCATTAAGAGGGTGTAGAAGAGTTGTTAAGTTCGGTAAAAATTTATGATAGTAATTTATTAATCCCAGGAACGACCTTAATTGTGAAACATTTTCAGGTGCTGGGGCTTTTATGACCACTTCAATTTTTTCAGTTGACTTATGCAACCCTTTCTTATTAATTATGTGGCCACAATATGATATTTGATTTTGGAAAAATTCGCACTTGGGGCGATTTGCTCGTAGGCCCCGTTCTCTCAGCCTAGTGAGCACCTGCTCCAAATTGGCAAGGTGCTCGTTGTCGTTTTCTCCTGTTACAAGGATGTCGTCTAGGTAGCATTGAGTCCCCGGAAGCCCTTGGAGGACTTGCTCCATAGCTCTTTGCCAGATAGCTGGAGCGGATGCTACTCCGAAAACCAGTCGATTGTACTGGTACAGACCTTTGTGTGTATTTATCGTGAGATATTTTTTAGAGGCCTCGTCAACCTCCATCTGTAGATATGCCTGTGCCAAGTCAATTTTGGTGAAACGTTTCCCTCCGGATAGTGAGGCGAAAATATCTTCTATCCTCGGAAGAGGATACTGTACCGTGTGAAGGACCGGGTTTACAGTCACCTTGAAGTCTCCACAGATGCGAATTTTTCTCTGTTCTTCAGATTTATCATTCTTCAATGCTTTCTTCATGACTGGAACGATGGGTGTTGCCCACTCGCTCCAATCTATTTTAGATAATTCGCCTGCCTTTTCCAATTTCTCCAGCTCTGCCTCGACTGCTGGTCGAATTGCGTATGGCACCGGTCTTGCCTTAAAAAACTTGGGAATTGCTGCATCTTCCACTTTTATTGAGGCGGTGATGCCTTTCAAGGTTCCTAGTTTCTCTTGAAACACTTCCTTGGCGTTGGCCAAGATGTCTTTTCATCGTTCAGGTATGACGTCATCATCATTTTTTTTCCTTACTGTTCACCGTCAGTGCCTGAATAGAGTGCCAGTCTAAACGTATTTTCCTGATCCATTCACGTCCCAACAGTGGTGGACCACCATCTTGTAGAACGTATAAATACAACTTCTGTATTTCCTTGCCGTTGTATACAACAGGCACCCTTATTTTTCCTTTGGGGTATACTTTCTGCCCCGTATATGTTTTCAAGATAATGGATGTGTGTTTTAAAGGTATATGCGGAAATAGCCGCTCGTAATCCCATCGATTTATGACGGCCAGAGCTGATCCTGTATCTAGCTCCATTTTAACTGGGGACCCTGCTATTGTGAGGGTAACCCAAATGGTCTGGTAATCTTCTTTGGCAATTACATTATGTAATTTGAGAGAGCTTAGTCTCTTGTTCCCGGAATCGCTATCGCTCTTCTGGTCTTCGGAGCTACTGTCCGTCATCATTTGTACCTATCTGTGCTTTTCCTTATTGATTTTTTTCCTGTTAGTGGATTTTTTGTTTCCAGATCGGCATACACGTGCAATGTGTCCCATCTTTCCGCATTGCCTGCATGCTTTGTCCTTGAACCAGCAGTCCCTCTGGTCATAGGTGGTTCTGCCGCAGCGATAACATCTCTCGAAACCCCGTGTCATTTCATGGGTGCCGAAGTCTTGTGGCTTTTGCTGTATCTCTGCAGCTCCTCTTGCACTGAAAGCCTTGTCCAGTGTTAAATCTTTCTCAGAAAGTAGCCTTTTTTGTGTTCCTACACTTAGGAGACCGCAGATGAATTTGTCTCATAGAGAATCTGCCAGTCCTGCCTCGAATTGGCAGTGTAGGGTATCAACAATCTCCTTAAAATTCTTGTCCATCGGTTCGGCTGGAGTGATTAAGTTTCGTAACAGCTTGTATGTCTTTGCGCCCATTAGATTTAGAAGTACTGAAGCTTTTCTTTCATCTTCTACTCCATTTGCGGTGCAATATACCTCCACTCTTTCTACATATGTGGTCCAATCCTCTATCTCATTATCAAAAGAATCAATATTGCCAGAATTAGGCATCTTAGAAAAGATATGGCGATTCCCGCGCTTTTCTTTCTTTTCTGCAGAAAAGATATGGCGCTTCCCACGCTCTCCAGCCGCTGCTGCCGATGACAACTCTGTTTCCCGCGGTTTCCGTTCTTTTTTATTTATTTATTTATTTACAGTTGGAGACTCGTTCCCGCCGGACTCTCTCTCTAGGTCTGAACGCCGACCTGCTTGCAGCGCCGGCCGTCTCCCGAGTGCTCCCTCCCCGTCTGTTACTGCTTGCCTCCGCTTTCACTGCTTGGCCCAGCTGTAGAGCCAGCCGCTGGAGCCCCAGCCTGACGCCCAGGAAGGATTACCGCAGTACCTGCCACCAGCTTGGCCAGCTGGTGAAACAACAGCTTCTTTCACTTCTTGATTCTTCTGGACGCCAGAGGAATCGATGTCCTTGAGGTGCTGCTGAATTGTAGGTAAGTCCTTTTCCACTTCCTCGCCACTGTTGTGTCTGTGTGTTGATAGAGACACTGAAGAAAGGAATTGGTTTGATAGGTGTTTACTAAACAAAGTCTGGAGGGGAACTAACGGATACAACACAAAACTCAGGCTTATATAGCTGAGTGGCCATTACCGACATTACAGCACACATGGGGCTCTTAAAGGCACATACACTACATGATCGAATTCTTCATTAAGATGGAGAATGAAGCAGTTGACACAGAGACTAGGGTCATAAATTTAAATAAAAGAAACTACGATGGTCTGTGGCGCGAGTTGGCTAGGATTGATTGGGCAATGACAAACATTCAAAGACCGCATGGATGAACTACAGAAAATGCTCATCCCACATTGGCACAAAAATAAAACAAAAAAGGTGACTCAACCATGGCTAACAAGGGAAATTAGGGATAGCATAAAATCCAAGGAGAGGACATATAAATTGGCCAGAAAAAGCAATAATCCTGAGGATTGGGAGCAATTTAGGATTCAACAAAGGAGGACAAAGGGATTAATTAAGAAGGGGAAAATAGAATATGAGAGTAAGCTTTCAGGGAACATAAAAACTGAGTGTAAAAGCTTTTATAGATATGTGAAGAGAAAAAGATTGGTGAAGTCAAGCGTAGGTCCCTTGCAGTCAGAATCAGGGGAATTTATAATGGGGAACAAAGAAATGGCTACCAACTAAATACATATTTTGGTTCTGTCTTCACAAAGGAGGACACAAATAACCTCCCAGAGATGCCGGGGAACATAGGGTCTGATGAAAGGGAGGAACTGAAAGAAATCAGTATTTGTAGGGAAATGGTGTTAGGGAAATTGAAGGGATTGAAGGCCGATAAATCCCCAGGGCCTGATAATCTATATCCTAGGGTACTTAAGGAAGTGGCCCTAGAATTAAATAGTAGATGTATTGCTGATCATCTTCCAACCTTCGATGTAATCTGGAACAGTACCCATGGATTGGAAGGTAGCTAATGTTACCCCACTATTCAAAAAAGGTGGTAGAGAGAAAACGGGGAATTACAGACCGGTAAGCCTGACATCGGTAGTGGGGAAAATGCTAGAGTCCATTATAAAAGATGTAACAGCAGAGCACTTGGAATACAGTGACAGGATCGGACAAAGTCAACATGGATTCACAAAAGGTAAATCGTGCTTGACTAATCTACTGGAATTTTTTGAGGATGTAACTGGTAAAATAGATAAGGGAGAACCGGTGGATGTGGTGCATCTGGACGTTCAGAAGGCCTTCGATAAGGTCCCGCATAAGAGATTAGCGTGTAAAGTTAAGGCACATGGGATTGGGGGCAAGGTTTGAATTGGATAGAGAACTGGTTGGCAGACAGAAAGCAAAGAGTTGGAATAAACCGGTCCTTTTCTGAGTGGCAGGCATTGACTAGTGGGGTACCGCAGGGATCGGTCCTTGGACCCCAGCTATTCACAATATATATTAATGATCTAGACAATGGAACTAGATGTAATATCTCCAAATTTGCAGATGGCACAAAGCTGGGTGGGCGTGTATGCTGTGAGGAAGATGTCAAGAAACTCCAGGATGATTTGGACATGTTGGGTGATTGGGCAGAAACATGGCAGATGCAATATAACGTGGATAATTGTGAAGTTGTCCACTTTGGTGGCAAAAACAGGCAGGCAGATTATTATCTAAATGGCAATAGATTGGGAGAAGGGGAAGTGCAACGAGACCTGGGTGTCCTTGTGCACCAGTCGCTGAAGCTAAGCATGCAGATGCAGCAGGCGGTTAAGAAGGCAGATGGTGTGTTGGCCTTCGTAGCGAGAGGGTTTGAGTACAGGAACAAGGATGTCTTGCTGCAGTTGTACAGGGCCTTGGTGAGACCACATCTTGGGTATTGTGTGCAGTTTTGGTTGCCTTATCTGAGGAAGGATGTTCTTGCCATGGAAGGAGTTAAGCGAAGATTCACCAGGCTGATACCTGGGATGGCAGGAATGACGTATGAGGAGAGATTGGGTCGATTGGGCTTTTACTCGCTAGAGTTTAGAAGAATGAGAGGTGATCTCATTGAAACTTATAAAATTCTGACAGGACTGGACAGACTAGGTGTAGGAAGGATTTTCCCGATGGTCGAGGAGTCCCGAACCAGGGGACCCAGTCTAAGGATAAAGGGTAGGCCATTTAGGACTGAAATGAGGAGGAATTTCTTCACCCAGTGAATGGTGAACCTGTGGAACTCTCTACCACAGAAGGCGGTGGAGGCCAGCTCATTAAATATATTCAAGAAGGATTTGGATATATTTCTTTAGGCTAAAGGGATCAAGGGGTATGGGGAGAAAACAGGGACCGGGTACTGAATTTGAATGATCAGCCAATATCGCATTGAATGGCAGAGCAGGCTCGAGGGGCCGACTGGCCTACTCCTGCTCCTATCTTCTATGTTTCTATGTTTCTATGCTCCACCCATGGAACGTCTCTACCGTCATCGTTTGCAGCTCCCGGCCCCGTGCTGCTCCGAAGATTCATCCGCTCGTCTAATAACGATCCTCTCGTCGATGAGGTAGAATTCACCGACGTCAATCCCACGTACGCGCACGTGCGGTACCATGATGGCTGGGAGTCCACCGTTTCACTCCGGAACCTGGCTCCCTTTCCAGCCGGTTCCACGGACCCAACTGAAAGAGGGACCCACGGGGATGATGCTGACACTCTGCGCTCCCCCGAAGATGATGCCCTACCTGGGACATCGAGAGATCTGCCAGCTGCCCCACCAGATCCACTCGGAGAGCCGAGCGCTCCCTGTGGTATGGCCACCTGAGGCCAGGGTGCCAGTCAATCTCCAGTTATGAAACAGGATGAAGCCAGTTCTGTGCCTGTGGGGACCCGCACCCTGATTCACGATCTCCCCAGCCTCCCTCGGGTTGACCAGAGCAACACGTGCCTTGTCGATCCACCGGTACTGATCAAGCGGCCCAGGGACCAAGATACGGTCTGGGGAGACGTGCCTTCCAGCCATAAACAAAAATCTAAACGACTGCGGCTATTCGTGGTCTGCCTAATCCGTTAAGAGGAAGTCGTCGGACTTCCAAATCTTTTCGGCAGGAAGAATGTTATAAATCTCATCATCATCAAGAAACTACTCATGAAATAACGCTGGATGGCCAGCTGGTGGCGCCGTCCAAGGGGTATAAATACTCGGGCGTGGGCCCAGCTTCCCAGGGACATTTTGTAAGACAAGGAACTAGTGATGTACAACTAGACCTCCATGTTCTGAAACAAGTTGATTAAAGCCTTGCTTTATGCTAAAACCAAGTGTGTCGTGAGTTTTATTACATCACTTACATTTACAATTCGTTCAGGTTAATTTTGTCCCGTTTATAAATGTTCACATTTATTTTTCAAAATATTACATTTTTATTTTAAATGTTTACTTAAAGGTAATTTTGAACCTGTGATCATTTATTTTTATTTCAGTGCTGTGAAATTTTATTTATTAAGTGATTTCTATTATGCTTAAGGGGATTCCGTACGTAAATGGAATCCCTATAAGCATCATAGGAATCCCCCTTTTTGATTGGTTGGCATAGCCCACGTGATCCCAGGAACGCATGCGAACCGCAAATCTATTTGAAGTCCCCTATCCAAAATTGGGCTTCCCTGAACACAGCCAGCCGGTCCAGCTGCATTCAGGAAAACATTGTCTACATGCGGCTTAACCAGCAGTCCATTAAAGAGACCACTGGAGGCCGGCACCAAAAAGGCAAGTTTGTTGATAAATAATTACCTGAATGTAGAAGGAGTAGGAATGTTCTGCCCGGGTCTACAGCAGTGCCGGACCATTGCCGTCTCTCTCCCGATCGCCTACCCACTCTCCTGATCACTGCACTCCCTCCTGATTGCTTCCCCCTCTCCCGATCATATGTTCCCTCCCAATTGCTGCCCCCCATCACCCAGGATCTACCTGAGAACCACAGCCAGCGATGCAGCAGCCCGAAATTGACTCTCTCTTTGCCGGCGACTTGCCTGGGGACAGTCAGCATGCATCTGCAGCTCTCCAGTTTGATGTAAATGAGGCCCAAGGCCCATTAGTGGGTACAGGATCGTTCCCTGCACTCAGTTTGCTCTGGCAGGCCAACTCAAATCAATTTCTAGGGCAATGTTCAAATAGTCTCAGGCACTCATTTTCTAGCCTCATCCATGAATGGAAATC
The DNA here is from genome assembly GCF_052327205.1 of Somniosus microcephalus. Classification (NCBI taxonomy): domain Eukaryota; kingdom Metazoa; phylum Chordata; class Chondrichthyes; order Squaliformes; family Somniosidae; genus Somniosus; species Somniosus microcephalus. The sequence goes on along the minus strand of NC_140991.1, from coordinate 173,247,535 downwards.
TGTATGGGTGAGGTATAGGAGGATTGTTCATGTACAAATGTAACAAGAGCCAGTACTGTCAAGGCAGGAGAGGAGAACACCAAACAAACTATCAAACAAAATGAAACCTTTGCTTGGTACTGTAACAATCAATAACATGTCATTCTATAGTGGACACTAGGTGGAGCCGTAGAGCTGTATATAGCTGTATGTATAAGACTACACTACCCAGCTGTATATACATTAAGACTACATTACCCATGAGGCACTAGGCTACCCACAAGGCAACAGTCAAGATGGAAACCTCTACAGATACTGTACCAGTCCACATGTGCTCAATAAAGTAACTAGCAAAAGCTAGCTGTGTTCATAATAAGAATGTCTATTTATTAATGAACATGAGAGGTACTTCCCTGAATAATGTGGCCAGGATTGGGAAGTCATTATACAAGGAATTCTGAATAGAAAAAGGACACCTATCACTGAGTGCTATTTGGTTTAACCCAGCCTATAACTTGTAGACTAGTTCCATCAGCCAAACACATTTCCATGCTATTCTTATTGTCTTCCAAGAAAGTAGTTAGATCATTTAAAGCTGCATTCTCATTCTTACTCATAAAATGTGCCTGCATCTATTTTACAGGAAATGAGGTATAGTTGATCGCCTCAGACACTGGAATCAATATCCATCCCCTCCACCACCAGCACACGCTGGCTGCAGTATGTACTATCTACAGGATGTGCTGGAGCAACTTGGCAAGCGTATTTTGACAGGATATTGAAGTCAGTGGAAATAAAAATTGGGAGGGATGCAAAATGGGCTGCTGACTCACTATCATCCAATTCACACTATCGTACAAAGTCAAAACCTACCCCAGAGAGAGGGGTATTGCTCGTTTTTGGGTTTGTAACCAGCAGTGCACAACAGCACCCATCCCAACCGGGAGGCCTGAAGCTGCCTGACGTTGGTCCTTGGGCCTCATTAACATTTTACTAAGATGCATATCGTGCCGCTTGCCTTGCCAAAGGTAAGTCCCAGGAGGGTGTTTGGAGCTGCAACAGGGATGGAAGATGATCACAAGGATTGTGGAGTTGGGGGAGCATTCCTGTTCCTCCTGGCTCCACAGAAACACTTTTTACATTTTTGGAAAATGTAAACTTACCTGTTAGTGGCGGCCGCTGCTTAGACCGTAGTGGCCGCCAAAGAATCCTGAACGGAACAGGCCCAGCACCTGCTCCATTCTATTCAAACCAATTTCTCCAAGGGTGCCTAAAACAGGTGTTAGCAACCTCATTTTCAGGGCCGACGCCACCAAAATTGGTCCTTTTTGCCCCCATTTGTTGCCAGGAAAATGGGTGCAACTAGGATCAATTTATACCCCATTATGATGACTTACATAGAATTTACAGCACAGAAACAGGCCATCCAGCCCAACTGGTCCATACCGTATTTATGCTCCACACAATCCACCTCCCGTACCTCTTCAACTAACCCTATCAGCATAATCTTCTATTCTTTACTCCCTCATGTACTTATCTGGCTTCCCCTTAAATACATCTATGCTATTCACCTCAACTATTCCTTGTGGTAGCGAGTTCCACGTTCTAACCACTCTCTGGCCGCTATTTATTGCCCCTAGTTTTGTACTCCCCACAAGGGAAAATATTGGGGGGAATTTTAACCTAAAAAATGGGTGGGTTTGGAGCGTGGGGGTAATTAAATTGTTAAAAATCAGATTCCCAACCTGAGCCCACCTCCAATCCGCCCAATTCCAGTTTTAACGGAGGCAGAACAGGAAGCAAGACCGAGGCGGGCAGCCAACCCGCTGCCAGGAGGCAGGGAGTCAATTATAATGAGGCTGGAAGTCTCTTTTCTAAACTCCATTTTGTTTTTAACTGCATCTAGTCGGGTTTTACGCACCTGCCTGGCACCTCCAGATGGACCCTTCCTCCTAGTTGACCCATTTTCACACAGTCTCACGAACCATTAGCCAACTGAGCCCATGCCCGGCACTAGTGGGTTGAAAGAAGTAGGTGCAAATGCCATTGCTTCTCATGGCAGTGACAATGTGCCAGCATCAATGCTGTCTCTTCCAATGCCAGCACAAGAGGGAACTCCTGGCCTGGATGTAGTAGGCATTGGATGTGTAAGCAATTTTTTTTAAGGAAAATCCAGGCCTTTGTGTCATCCTTACATCTACCTGGGTCTGCACCTGGTGCTGTGGATGATTGTGCAAATGAGCATACACCAGAGAATGAAGTATTACTTGCACTTCCGCTTTGAGGCAGAAATGGGGAAGAAAAGCAGGATACAAGGATAGGATGGATTAATGCAGTGTTTAAAATGGTTTCTTTTTATTTACATTTTTGCTGTATTTATTTTAATTATATAACGTTAATATTACAACAATAATAAAGCTGCTTCAGTAATAGAGCAATGCTTGTTTCAGCATCATACTGTGAACTAAAAACTCAATTAAAAAGCCGGTCAAGGTTAACTTGTGCCAGAAATGAGATTCTCATTCAACCTGTCTTTGTGAAGCTAAGAATTTAGAATTTGTTACTTTTAAGGCCTTTCTTTAAGAATGATTAGTGTAACACATTATGAAAAAAGCTTACTTTCAATTTTGCATCAATCCTAGTTATTTAAGTTTGCCTCCCATCAGCATTGCAGGGTTCTCAGTTTAACATTATCTCTCCTATAATGCTACTAGACATTGATTGCCAGGAGTTTCATATTACATTTTGTGCTTATGTAGGGGGACTTTCTCTGGATCATGCACCTTTTTATAGCATGTGAATTGCCTTGCTCCCATGGATAGTATTACAATAAGGGTAAAGGTTAACTTCTACACATCACTCTGTCAAACTGAAAGAATCTTGTTTAAAATACCATGGTATTACTATTATTTTTATATAATAACCCCGTTATTAAGTCTGTAACTGATAGAAATGCCATTCATCCCTGGAGCACAACATTTTTTAGTGCCGATGTAACAACGTGCATTTAGAACAGAGAATTCAATGTTATGGAGGAGTGTCAGCATTAGAAGTTCATTATCTATATTTTCAGCAGTCAAAAATAGCTTTTCCAGTGACCAAAATAGAAGTAGTTAGTGCAACTCACAGTCCTACACTAACAAATTATATTTTAAAAAATAGGGAGGTCTACAATAGATTTTTTTTTAAAGACTCTTTCTTCCAATTTCGTTCACTTCCTTTTCTGGAGGTGCTGAGGTATGGTTTCAGGGTAACAGTAGCCCTTTGATACCTTACTCAAGGATCAGTCTTCCTGTGCCAGCTTCAGCAGTGATTGTCAGCGGGCTATTTGACTGTGGGAGACAACAGAACCAAACTCAAGTCTGTCTTTATCTAATACACAGACACACAGTCAGGCACACACACACACCCCGACAGAAACAGACACACAGTCATACACACAGAGACACACCCACAGAGACATAACCACAGACACATACAAAGGTACACACACACAGAAACACACACATTCCAAAAGGGCACACTGGATAATAATTTAAGCTGGAACCCTGTCTTATTTTTGCCTTTGCTTAACCCAGGGTTGCCGAGAAGTGGGATTAACAGAAATTCTTCTCAGTTCTCAATCTGAGCTGCTTACCAGGATCCCGCTGACTGGAGCCCAAAGCATTTCTTGTAAGTGGAATGGAAATTTAGAAGGTAATGCAATACCCAGAGCCCCGTATCAGGTGCTTGTATGGGGAATTGGTGGTTTTCCGAGAGCAGACTGTGTGGAAAGTCTTGTGATGACAGAAGTGTAAAGTGCAGCTTTAAAAGAAATCAAGGGCATAAGTCAAGAAAAATCAGAGAAAGTCAAAAATGAGACAGATGTAACATTTTATCAACAAATCAGTCACACTTAAAAAGTATCTATCTCAGAGCTTTCTTTTTTCTGTATATATATATATATATATATATGAGGATATAAGTGAGATGAGGGCTCTGCTAACTGCAATTGAATGCAGAGAGTATCCACAAATCTCAACCCACCCCAAAGCTGGTTGGTTTCATCGAGCCAAGGTTTGGATCTTTCTAAACACTTTGTTCAGCTGAGAAATGCACTCTTAACAAACTGAGCCAAATTTTGCTTTACTGGAGGAGGAAGTAATCTTCATCGTTCAAAACAGGTTCAGATATCATTAGTTTGGCCAAACCAAGCAATGAATTTGATCCTGTTCACTCATCAGCACTTAAACATAGAAACATAGAAGATAGGAGCAGGAGTAGGCCATTCGGCCCCTCGAGCCTGCTCCGCCATTCAATGCGATCATGGCTGATCATCCAATTTCAGTACCTGGTCCCTGCTTTCTCCCCATACCCCTGGATCTCTTTAGCCTTAAGAAATATATCCAACTCCATCTTGAATATATTTAATGAATTGGCTTCTACTGCCTTCTGTGGTAGAAAATTCCACAGGTTCACCACTCTCTGGGTGAAGAAATTCCTCCTCATTTCTGTCCTAAATGGCCTACCCCTTATCCTTAGAATGTGACCCCTGGCTCTGGACTCCCCGACCATCGGGAACATCCTTCCTGCATCTAGTTTGTCCAGTCCTGTCAGAATTTTATAAGTTTCAATGAGATCCCCTCTCATTCTTCAAAACTCCAGCGAGTACAAGCCCAATCATCCTAATCTCTCCTCATACGTCATTCCTGCCATCCCAGGTATCAGCCTGGTGAATCTTCGCTGAACTCCTTCCATGGCAAGAACATCCTTCCTCAGATAAGGCGACCAAAACTGCACACAATACTCAAGATGTGATCTCACCAAGACCCTGTACAACTGCAGCAAGATATCCTTGTTCCTATACTCAAACCCTCTCGCTACGAAGGCCAACATACCATTTTCCTTCTTAACCGCCTGCTGCACCTGCATGCATACCTTCAGCGACTGGTGCACAAGGACACCCAGGTCTCGTTGCACTTCTCCTTCTCCCAATCTATTGCCATTCAGATAATAATCTGCCTTCCTGTTTTTGCCACCAAAGTGGATAACCTCACAATTATCCACATTATATTGCATCTGCCATGCATTTGCCCAATCACCCAACCTATCCAAATCATCCTGGAGTTTCACGGCATCCTCCTCACAGCACACACACCCACCCAGCTTTGTGTCATCTGCAAATTTGGAGATATTACATCTAGTTCCCTTGTCTAGATCATTAATATATATTGTGACTAGCTGGGGCCCAAGGACCGCTCCCTGCGGTACCCCACTAGTCACTGCCTGCCACTCGGAAAAAGACCCGTTTATTCCAACTCTTTGCTTTCTGTCTGCCAACCAGTTCTCTATCCAAGTCAATACCTTGCCCCCAATCTCATGTGCCTTAACTTTACATGCTAATCTCTTATGCGGCGCCTTATCAAAAGCCTTCTGAAAGTCCAAATACACCACATCCACTGGTTCTCCCTTATCTATTTTACCAGTTACATCCTCAAAAAATTTCAGTAGGTTAGTCAAGCACGATTTACCTTTTGTAAATCCATGTTGACTTTGTCCGATCCTGTCACTTTTTTCCAAGTGCTCTGCTATTAAATCTTTTATAATGGACTCTAGCATTTTCCCCACTACCGATGTCAGGCTTACCAGTCTGTAATTCCCTGTTTTCTCTCTACCACCTTTTTGAATAGTGGGGTAACATTGGCTACCCTCCAATCCATGGGTACTGTTCCAGATTCCATCGAATGTTGGAAGCTGATTAGCAATGCATCTACTATTTCTAGGGCCACTTCCTTAACTACCCTTGGATGTAGATTATCAGGCCCTGGGGATTTATCAGCCTTCAATCCCATCAATTTCCCTAACACCATTTCCCTACAAATAGTGATTTCTTTCAGTTCCTTGCTTTCATCAGACCCTATGTTCCCCGACATCTCTGGGAGGTTATTTGTGTTTTCCTTTGTGAAGACAGAACCAAAATATGTATTTAATTGGTCTGCCATTTCTTTGTTCCCCATTATAAATTCCCCTGATTCTGACTGCAAGGGACCTACGCTTGACTTCACCAATCTTTTTCTCTTCACATATCTATAAAAGCTTTTACAGTCAGTTTTTATGTTCCCTGCAAGCATACTCTCATATTCAATTTTCCCCTTCTTAATTAATCCCTTTGTCCTTCTTTGTTGAATCCTATACTGCTCCCAATCCTCAGGTTTACTGCTTTTTCTGGTCAATTTATATGTCCTCTCCTTGGATCTTATGCTATCCCTAATTTCCCTTGTTTGCCACGGTTGAGTCACCTTTTTTGTTTTATTTTTATGCCAAACTGGGGTGAACAATTTCTGTAGTTCATCCATGCGGTCATTGAATGTTTGCCATTGCCTATCCACCGTCAACCCTTTGTGTGACATTCCCCAATCAATCCTACCCAACTCGCACCTCAGACCATCATAGTTTCCTTTATTTAAATTCAGGACCCTAGTCTCTGAGTCAACTACATCATTCTCCATCTTACTGAAGAATTCGATCATATTATGATCGCTCCGACCCAAGGGGCCTTGTATAACAAGATTGTTAATTAATCCTTTCTCGTTACATAATACCCAGTCTAAGATGATCTGATCTCTGGTTGGTTCCTTGACATATTGGTCCAGGAAACCATCCCGTAAACACTCCAGGAATTCCTCCTCCACAGTATTGTTACTAATTTGGTTAGCCCAATCTACCTGTAGATTAAAGTCACCCATGATGACTGCTGTGCCCTTTTTGCACGCTTCTCTAATTTCCCTTTTAATGCCATCCCCAACCTCCGCATTACTGTTTGGAGGTCTATATACCACTCCCACTAATGTTTTTTTCCCCTTAGTATTTCTCAGTTCTACCCATACAGATTCCACATCATCAGAGCTAATATCCTTCCTTAAAATTGTGTTAATCCCTTCTTTAACCATCAATGCTACCCCACCTCCCTTTCCTTTTTGCCTATCTTTCCTGAATACTGAATACCCCTGGATGTTGAGTTCCCAGCCTTGGCCACCCTGGAGCCATGTTTCCGTAATCCCAGTCAAATCATATTTGTTTACCTCTATTTGCACAGCTAATTCATCCACTTTATTACGAATGCTCCTCGCATTAAGACACAAGGCCTTCAGGCTTGTTTTTTTAATGCTCTTACACCTATTAGAATTATTATTTACTGTGGCCATGTTTGATTTAAACCGTTGATTTCTCTGACTGCCACTTTTGTTTTTCTCCTTCCTATCTTTTGCTTTTATCCTTGTTTCCCTTTCCTCTGTCCCCCTGCTCAGGTTCCCAAACCCCTGCCATTTTAGTTTAAACCCTCCCCCAGAGCACTAGCAAACACTCCCCCTAGGACATCAGCCCCGGCCCTGGCCAGGTGCAAACCATCCGGGTTGAACTGGTCCGACCTCCCCCAGAACCGGTTTCAATGTCCCAGGAATTTGAATCCCTCCCCCTGGCACCATTCCTCTAGCCACGTATTCATCTGAAATATCCTTCTATTTCTACTCTGACTAGCATGGGGCACTGGTAGCAATCCTGAGATTACTACCTTTGAGGTCCTATTTTTGAATTTACCTCCTAACTCCCTATATTCAGCTTTTAGGACCTCATCCTGTTTTTTACCTATATCGTTGGTACCTATATGCACCATGACAACTGGCTGTTCACCCTCCCCTTCCAAGATGTTCTGCAGCCGCTCTGAGAGATCCTTGACCCTTGCACCAGGGAGGCAACACACCATCCTGGAGTCTCGTTTGCGGCTGCAGAAAAGACTATGTATTCCCCTTACAATAGAATCCCCTATTACTATAGCTCTACCCCTCTTTTTCCTCCCATCCTGTGCAGCAGAGCCACCCTTGGTGCCAGGAATTTGGCTGCTGCTGCCTTCCTCTGATAAGCCATCCCCCCCAACAGTGCTCAAAGCGGTATATCTGTTTGCGAGGGGGATGTCCACAGGGGACCCCTGCACTACCTGCCTGTGCCTACTTCTCACTCATGCAAGTTGATACAAACATACTTTTGTTAGGCAGATAATGCAGGAAGCTGAAGCAGAAGTATGTTACTTGATTACTTTGCAGTAATGAAAAATTTAGGATTTGGAGCAGATTTTACCTTTTTAACATGGAGCGGGTGTCCACTTTTGTGGTTGTCTGTTGCATTCTCTACAACTTGGCCATCATAAATGTCAGCCATGGCTCAGTTGGTAGCACCCTTGCTTCAGAGTCAGAAGGTTGTGGTTCAAGTTCCAGAGACTTGAGTCTGAGACTCCACTGCAGTACTGAGGGAGTGCCGCACTGTTGGATGAGATGTTAAACTGAGGCCCCGTCTGCTCTCTCAGGTGGACGTAAAAGACCCCATGGCACTATTTTGAAAAAGAGCAGGGGTGTTATCCCCGGTGTTCTGGCAAATATTTATCCCTCATTCAACATCACTAAAACAGATTATCTGGTCATTATCACATTGCTGTATGTTGAAGCTTGCTGTGCACAAATTAGCTGTCGTGTTTCCTAGATTACAACAGTGACTGCACTGCAAAAAGTACTTCATTGGCTGTAAAGCACTTTGGGACATCCGGTAGTTGTGAAAGGTGTTCTATAAATGCAAGTCTTTCTTTCTTTCTTTATGAGGGTGCAGCCCTTGTCACCAAGGGTTACGTGACCTCCTCAGAAAGAAGAGGAGGAGGAAGAGGAGGAGGGGAAGAGGAGGAGGAGGGGCAAGAGGAGGAGGAGGGGGAGGAGGAGGGGAAGAGGAGGAGGGGGGTAAGAGGAGGAGGAGGGGGAGGAGGAGGGGAAGAGGAGGAGGAGGGGAAGAGGAGGAGGAGGAGGGGGAAGAGGAGGAGGAGGAGGAGGGGGAAGAGGAGGAGGAGGAGGGGAGGAGGAGGAGGAGGGGGAAGAGGAGGAGGAGGAGGGGGAAGAGAAGGAGGAGGGGGAGGAAGAGGAGGAGGAGGGGGAGGAGGGGGAAGAGGAGGGGGAAGAGGAGGAGGGGAAGAGGAGGAGGGGGGTAAGAGGAGGAGAAGGGGGAAGAGGAGGAGGTGGGAGAAAAGGAGGAGGAAGAGGAGGAGGAGGGGGAAGAGGAGGAGGAGGAGGAGGGTGAAGAGGAGGAGGAGGGGGGAAGAGGAGGAGGAGGGGGAGGAAGAGGAGGAGGAGGGGGAGGAGGGGGAAGAGGAGGGGGAAGAGGAGGAGGGGAAGAGGAGGAGGAAGAAGAGGAGGAGGAGGGGAGGAGGAGGAGGGGAAGAGGAGGAGGAGGGGGAAGAGGAGGAGGAGAAGGAAGAGGAGGAGGAGGGGGAAGAGGATCAGGAAGAGGAGGAGGAGGAAGAGGAGGAGGAGGGGAAGAGGAGGAGGAGGGGAAGAGGAGGAGGAGGGAGAAGAGAAGGAGGAAGAGGAGGAGGAGGGGGAAGAGGAGGAGGAAGAGGAGGAGGAGGAGGAGGGGGAAGAGGAGGAAGAGGAGGAGGAAGAGGATGAGGAGGAAGAAGAGGAGGAGGGAGAAGAGGAGGTGGAAGAGGAGGAGGAGGGGGAAGAGGAGGAGGAGGGGAAGATGAGGAGGAGGGGGAAGAGGAGGAGGAGGGGGAAGAGGAGGAGGAGAAGGAAGAGGAGGAGGAGGGGGAAGAGGATCAGGAAAAGGAGGAGGAGGAAGAGGAGGAGGAGGGGAAGAGGAGGAGGAGGGGAGAGGAGGAGGAGGGAGAAGAGAAGGAGGAAGAGGAGGAGGAGGGGGAAGAGGAGGAGGAAGAGGAGGAGGAGGAGGAGGAGGAGGGGGAAGAGGAGGAAGAGGAGGAGGAGAGGATGAGGAGAAGAGGAGGAGGGAGAAGAGGAGGTGGAAGAGGAGGAGGAGGGGGAAGAGGAGGAGGAGGGGAAGATGAGGAGGAGGGGGAAGAGGAGGAGGAGGGGGAAGGAGGAGGAGGGGAAGAGGAGGAGGAGGGAAGAGGTGGGGAGGGGGAAGAGGAGGGGGAAGAGGAGAGGAGAGGAGGAGGGGGAAGAGGAGGAGGAGGGGAAGAGGTGGGGAGGGGGAAGAGGAGGAGGAGGGGAAGAGGAGGAGGAGGGGAAGAGGTGGAGGAGGGGGAAGAGGAGGAGGAGGGGAAGAGGAGGAGGAGGAGGAGAGGAGGAGGGAGAAGAGGAGGAAGAGGAGGAGGGAGAGAGGAGGAGTAAGAGGAGGAGGAGGGGGAAGAGGAGGAGGAGTGGGAAGAGGAGGAGCAGGATGAGGAGGAGGAGGGAGAAGAGGAGGAGGAAGAGGAGGAGGAGGAGGAGGGGGAAGGAGGAAGAGGAGGAAGAGGACGAGGAGGAGGAAGAGGATGAGGAGGGGGAAGAGGAGGAGTAGGGGAGAGGAGGAGGAGGGGGAAGAGGAGGAGGAAGAGGAGGAGGAGGAGGAGGGGAAGAGGAGGTGAAGGAGGAGGAAGAGGAGGAGGAAGAGAGGAGGCAGGCAGCAGATCCGCATTTTAGACGGTCTGTCGATGAACACCTCATCAGAATCTGGTTCTCCTGAATGAAACCTG